>NC_062978.1:7922234-9122234 GCF_023078275.1 Leguminivora glycinivorella
GACTGTAGGACCCTTATTCGACATGCGAAAACTGACATTGCTAATATATACATATCGTGTAAATCGTGATGTTTTTTGTTGGTGTGGATAAAATAATGATTTGTCGAAATTGTCGAATTGTGAACAGTTAGGTGAAAAGTGTAATAACCCAAAGTATTGTACCTAATCCTTGTAGTTAAATGAACAAACTAGATTTTTTTGCTATTTTTTTTTATAAGTTACTTTAATAGGTAAGGTTTAGTTTTACAATTGAATCACGATAGAATCTATGGTTGATTTTAAATATGCGAAATCAGACATTTATTTGTCGATTGAATTTGATAAGAAAGTTAGGCACACATTATAAGTTTTAATGTACCTAGATCTAAAACCTATAAATCCTATCTTATATTGGTAATCTTGTATCGACTTACCGATTAAAATCCTTTGACCTCGAAAATATTAATTTCCATTTTTCAGTTAGTATACCAGTAAAGTTTTCAGAGAGAAAAATGGAAACATAATGTGAGGCAAAAAATCACAAATTCACTAACAATAATTCATTTGTCAAGCCGTTATTTATTTACATTTTTACGTATGAAACATACATTGCAACAGTACGTCGTAGAAGTACACTTGATTGTACTTTGACATTGGGATAAAATGAGAAAAGATCAGATGATAAAACTGAATCAATACGTTGTTCACCCAATAGCTATCAATTGATAACAAATTTAACATACTCTATTTTAGAGTAATGTTATCTCTGAAAGGTTAGACGCCTTAAGTCTAAGCTACTTTCTACTCTAGTTTTTTCTGGAATGAGTGTTCAATCAAAACATTTTTAGTACATGTGGTGTTTTATTCCTGAACTAATTCGCAAAGTATCACATTTCTTGTCAGGTCGAAACTTCAAAGGGCCATAAATACGTACTGAAAACGTCGTACTATACACGCGCGCAAATTCATAAGGCGTGTCGATTTAAAACACTCCCTTTTGGTCGTGTTTTAATTTATTGCCACTCGTTTCTAGCTTCCTCTTTTCCGCACTTGTATCATGACGTACATTTTTTCCGTGTCTCCGTTCCTCTTAACGCTGTATCGTACATATAAAGGCATTTATCAGGATTAACCTAAAAACAAGAAGCCGTGGAAAAGGCTGACTGTGAAATTGCTCACGTCACTCACGTGCCGCCTAATGCCATTGACAAACTGCTAAGTACCGTACAGCTGTAAACCGTTTGTGGTTTCCTGTTGAGAGTCATTCCGGACCTCTAGAACAAATGCAAAATCTGCATTAATTTCACTTATGCCGTTAAAGTTGCGACGGTTTAAAGTTAGACAAGATTTAGCGTTAATTGACAACATTTCATATTTTTGAGTACTACTTTTTATTGTTTGGTTTTTGAAAGAACTTAATACTAAAAAAGATACACGTATTTTTTTTATTTTTCCAAAAACTGCTATTTTAATGAAGAAAATCCCTTCTTATTACTACTTCGAGCAGAAAGAGCGTAAGTTACAAACGTCAAGACGCAGCTTCGTGACGTCACATGTGTTGTTTCATACACCTAAGAAAACGACAAAATCTTTTAAAAAAAATAAAGTTTTAACAGTCAGCTCAAACAGCCCGGTATGTTTGACTGTCAAGTGTCACTGTCAACCCATAGTGGATGACTACGAGCCATAGACTAAGCCATGAAATTTTTAATATCTTTGCTACGAACTGTGATAAGTGTCACTGTCAAACTCAAGGGACATCCCAACTGGAAGATTTTTTCTTATAGTGGCAGCTCTAAATCAGCTATTTGACGTCACTTCCCCTTTAAACTATTTTTATGATTTTTTATACTAAAAATACGGAAAAAAAATTAAAAAAAATATTTATGTGATCTACAAGCGTATATCTCGAAATGGTTTTCGATTTAGGGACATTGAAAATTTTGAAACGTTGTCAATTATCCGACGACCGGTCTGGCTCAGTCGGTAGTGACCCTGCCTGCTGAAGCCGCGGTCCTGGGTTCGAATCCCAGTAAGGGCATTTATTTGTGTGATGAGCACAGATATTTGTTCCTGAGTCATGGATGTTTTCTATGTATATAAGTATGTATTTATCTATTTAAGTATGTATATCGTCGCTTAGCACCCATAGTACAAGCTTTTGCTTAGTTTGGGGCTAAGTTGATCTGTGTAGGTGTCCCCAATATTTATTTATTTTATTTTTATTTATTTATTTATGAAAAAATGTACATAAAGCGGTAAGTAAAAGATAAATGAATGTTTGTTTCGATGAGTACCCACAAATTAACGTAAAAGGCTCACTCCGGCCGGGAAAGCGTCAAATTCCAGGCCCCAGGCTGACAAGCCCCTAATCACTAATGAGTCTAATGACAAATACATAGCAAAAAGTAGGACAAAATACTTCTAAAAATGTCATTTATAAATTGAGCATGCCAGCAACTGGGTTGCCCAACTATGCACTTTGCAGCTGCTCAATGCATACCTCAATATTTATAAGGCGAGCTATTGAAAGATTTAAACGACATTTTCCTCCGTGCAAACATCCTAAAAACACGCTATATAATACAATACATCATTAACGCGCTGCTGTAGTGAAATGTAATAAAAGCATGACAAGACAAGAAATAGCGTCGTCTGACGAGTCTTTGGTAACAAGTGTGAAGCAAATCTTGGAAAAGCTATTTGCTATTTCCCTTGACATTATACCTACTCCAATAGTACGGGCGGTTTGCAAGCAAAGGTCGTTTTAAATGCTAAGGTACAATATTTCTGTACCACGTATTTCGTAATGAATAGGTTCAAAGTTATTAAAAATAAATGTAACTTAAAGTAAGATTTAATTAGAGTTTAGATTATACGTAAGTATGTTCCCAAAATTTTTCTTTTACAAAGAGCAAGTTTTTCTTTTACTAAGAAAAGGTTGAAATTTTGAAAACGTAAGACTTTTCGTGCCATAGACAATTTGAATTTCACGTAATTTTTAGTGACAAGCTTTGCATGATCGTAAACTTATAGGTACCTCTACCTATTGATACAAATGCTCATTAACAAAGCAACAAGAGCAACGAATGCAGACTAGCAAATCCAGTGTAACTATGCTGTTTTGTTCGTCGTTTGTCAAAGGTGCAAGGATGTCGGAGCCGGGCCGGGAGGGGGCAGGGCTATGAAAATTGCAGCCTCCTCGGTGCAACGACCTCGTGCACTGCACAGCCTCCCGGCCCGCCGCTACCAATGCATACCGTTCCGTGCACCACGCTCATTGACACGTCGCCTAAACAACCACATTGACCGCCACAGTAGGCAGATATATCGAAGCGACTAACTCTCGCCAATATCTCAACATATCTATTGCCAAGGCGTTGGAAGCTTGTTCAGATATTATTAAGCGCCTCAACAGCTCTGATATATCTGATGGATAAATGTACACGCGCAAGATTAAGCACCAACGACCGACTAAACCTTTCTACCCAATCTTCTGTTACATAAATACCAGCTAGCCTCAAAAGATACCGCAATGCAATTAATTCGATAATTGAATGAACTGTAATTTTACCATATTACAGACACATTATTTAAATAAATATGCATATTTTTTAGTAGGTACAAAGTGAAAGTAACAAAACGGTTGATTAAAAGTAGCCGTCTAATACAAACTTTGTTACGCAACATCAAATATAATACGTAAGTTTGACTCCCTATTCCTGAAACGTGACACGAGAATGGTTGCTTCCAAATCTGACTGAGGAATCTTGGAGGCAGATTGGTTCGCAGTTTGCATAACTAATGGAAAACGGCCGCATTGAACTAGATTTGAAAATAGATGAACGTCGCCATTGTTCTTTGTGTTTTTGGCCTAGAGGTGTCACAGTTTCTGAGGTCATAGTTGCCGGAATCTATGAGATCAACTTGATATGATTGATGTGGTTATGTACGTGCAAACCAAACACAGGTACACAGGTGTTAAAAACATTCATTAGTATAATGATTGTTGCGCTAGTGGGTAATACGTGTCTGTGGTAATACTAATTGATAAATTGAAAAGTTGGATGTTTCTCAACGGAATAAAATTAAATAGAAACTGTTGGTAAATGGGGCAGGTAGTGTGCGATATCGGGCAGGTAGCTCAGCGGAGCGCCCGCGCAGGCGCGCGGGCGCTCGACCGTGAATCCCGCGGCCCCCGACTAACAACTGTTCCCCTGTTTTTTTCTCGGTCTAGTCGAGAGCAATGGCCTCAGCAAAACAGCTTAAAATGCGTAAATCACTCTTTTTGACAATCGTTCTAATCTTGTTCATCGCGGCGATAGCAATAAAAAAAACCTGTTCTTCGTTTTGAGGAAACATTTTAGTTTGTCGGCATGTAGATAATGCCCTGAGATAAGGAATGTAAAGTTCTTACGTGAAACCATTTTGGCTACGGATATAGCAAGGATGCAATTAGACAGTTGCATTTAGCATATTATTTCACAATGCCGACATTATTGGATCAATATTGCTAGGAAACTGACAGCAAAACGACGAGGGCGCCTGTTTGATCGGTGGAGGGAAACGGGATTCATTTCCGGTTAAAACCGGGAAGCCTGGTACCAAGCACGTAGCTAATGAGGGATCGGTTACAACGTTCCCCGACTGAAGCCAGTAAAAATATGAAAACTAAACCTGAATAGTATCGGTATATCAGGTGTCCAAACCATCCAATTCTTTAAACCTTTTTGCGGACTTTTATTTCATACTAGCTTTTGCCCGCGGCTTCACTCGCGTTAGAAAGAGACAAAAAGTAGCCTATGTCACTCTCCATCCCTTCAACTATCTCCACTTAAAAAATCACGTCAATTCGTCGCTCCGTTCTGCCGTGAAAGACGGACAAACAAACAGACACACACACTTTCCCATTTATAATATTAGTATGAATAGTATGAATTTCATAGATAGTATAACTAGGTAACGCTTTTACATTGTGTCCGTGTGATTTTTTGCAATTGAGACTTAGTACATATATATGGTCAACTAAAAATTACAGTTAATTTTGGTACGTTACTCATGCTGCCAATTCGACACGGTCCAACTACCTCAATCAATGTTTCGTTACTGCGTCAGGGTATAATTCTCAAATGTTTACACTTTTTAGATGACTATGACTGTACAGTCGAGTTATAAATATGTGTACGTTTCTTCACTTTCTAACTCGTTGCAATAAAGGTGAAAAAAATGTACACATATTTATGAACTCCGACTGTACCGATGTGACTGTACCACGATGCCAAAACATAGATTTTTTAACACTGATTTAAACTTTCACGATTATTACACATAATTATTTTTAAAAACCGGGACTTAATCGCGTATAACTACACTAACAATTACATAACATCGCAATTTCAATCGGGACGAAGGTTTTAGGATCTCATCCACATAGAGATCCTGTCATTAATAAAGTAATAAGCCGAAAATAATATCGACAGCCGTTAAATCGAATATCGTCAGTGTTGTATGTCGACAGAGTAACATCCCCATCCTAGTGCGCAAACAGTTCAAGTTGATAATCAAAACCAAGTGCGGGTAGTTCGAAAAACTCGCGCGGCTGTCAGAAGGTGTTGATGTCATTTCAAGCCAGTCTTCTCTGAGACCACGGGGACAACGCCGTCCTTGAAACGTTGGAGGTCAGTTTAATATGTAGTTATACGCGATTAAGTCCCGGTTTTTAAAAATAATTATAGATTTTTTTTAATATGTATTTGTATTAATTAAAATACTTAAATTGTCATAAACTTAAAATTAAAAAAAAAATTAATCCACACTAATGTTATAAATGAGAAAGTGTGTACTGTATTGTGTGTCTGTTTGTTTGTCCGACTTCGGCGGCAAAACGGAGCGACGAATTGACGTGATTTTTTAAGCGGAGATAGTTGTAGGGATGGAGCATACTACTTTTTGTCACTTTCTAGCCCCCCCTTCCCTAAAATGGGGTGTGATATTTTGTATGGACTTATGGAGCATTCCGCAATTTTCGAAATTAAGGCGAGCGAAGCCTCGGGCAATAACTAGTCAAATATAAATAAATACTAATACTAAATCCTTCAAATCTTCAAGAAAAAGAGCTGTACACCCATCTTAAAGGCCGGCAACGCACACTCCAACACCTCTGGTGTTTCAGAAACCATGGGCGGCGGTGATCGTTTACCATCAGGCGACCTGTCTGCTCGTTTGCCTCCTATTCCATAAAAAAAACTACCCTAGGGTCAGGTATGTTATTGCATTATTTAATATTACTTGCATTGCAATTTCTCCGTTTGATTACTAAGCCGATTATAGAAGTACGCGGGAACAAATGTTGTATGCCGTAAAATAATGATGGTGGACAAACCGGCCAGTCTCGAGCCGCCAATTAACCGCCACCGACCTCTACCCCGATCAAAGAAGATCTGCATTGCCTAGCCAAAGGTCACTATCGTTTACGCTCTGCAACGAGCAAAAAGGAACTGTCATTGCTAATTATGGAAGAGATAAAGACACACCAAATTTCAGATCTTTATTTATTACTCTTTAAATCGACTGTCCCTTTAATCCACTCAAGATGCGTAGACAAGTTGCAAATCACTAGGAGTCGAACACAACTAAAAAAGCTAAATTTTACATTTTATACCTAAGAAATTAAAATAATACAATCCCTAAGTATAAAGATGAGATAGAACAGACAAACGAATATTATCATTCATCCATGTCCATTTTTAACCCCCGACGCAAAAACGACGCGGTGCGATAAGATTTGACGTGTTTGTCTGTCTGTCTGTTTATACTGTCTGCAATGTCTGTCAATGTCTGTCTGTTTGCATTTGTCTGTATGTCTGTCTGTCTGTCTGTCTGTCTGTTTGTCTGTCTGTCAACTGTCTGTCTGTCTGTCTGTCTGTCTGTGGCTCGTTGCTTCCGAACGGATGAACCGATTTAGATTTAGTTATTTTTGTTTGAAAGTTGAATTAGTCGGGAGTGTTCTAAAGCCATGTTTCAATGAAAAAATCGGTCCACTATATAGGGGTCTTTCAAAATGTTATTTTGTATGGGAGATTTTTTGAAGGGGCAGTTTATCATATGTGCCCATAAAAATACTGCAAAAACCTATTCAGCAGTCCTAATTATTTTATATATTAAAAGTGAGTTTGTGTGGAACTAAGTAATCTAAGCTGCATGATGAGTACTAGTACGTATACTCATTTACAATAATATTATTACAGGTGCTCGCGAGGAACCCATATAACTTTAACGGCATATTCTTGGTCACATTTTAAGACTAAAAATGTCATATAAACTTTTCTAGATTTCGTCTAGTTTCAGAGTTATTGCTAATAAAAAAAAACATTTCCGCTATTGTTACTCAGTAGAAAAGGTCTTCTTAACGGCGCTTGATGCGCAATTGTGGAGCATAAGTCCACAGTAGTCATTGATAGATGTCAAAATGTATAGACAAGAAAAACTTCCAAAAATGTGGTTTTTAGAAAAATAAATTAAGAAACTCATTTTAATTGCCAACTTTATGGATCAAAAATTACTTTTTATGTGAAAATACGTCCAAAAGTAAGTAAAAAAAAAAATCGCGAAAAAATTTTAAAAAATCCATATAACATTTTTTTTCTTTCTTTTGGCCTCCGAAACACGTGGTTCAGAGTTATGCGGGTTCCTCGCGAGCACCTTGTATACATACATCAGACATATATATTCAAAGCTGTCTGTCTGCTGTATATCAGACATAAAAATCCACGCGTACAAGAATGCAGGAGCAACATCACTGAAAATATGTTCCGATTTTAGAGCCTTCTTTGACTAGACTCAACTTTGCCGCATGCCTGCCCGTGTCCGATACTATTCATAGATACCAGGTTATCCTAGAATGCTGACCAGAGACACCTGGCGCTGCTTTGTGGCCCAACGATCAACTTTACTTCTAACTACTTTGTTGTGTCAGTTGACTTGTCATTTATCTTAAAATCAAGTTAAATACCAGTAGCTTAGAACAGTAATTAATGGCATTCAACAATTACGTGGGTACCCAATAATCAAGTCGTTTAAGGTAATAAAATAATAGTATTCAGCTACGCAATCAATTTCCAAGTTTGTCCAGAAACATTTCAACTCAGCGGATACCTTGATTTTGCTTATTTATACTACAAATTTTCCGTTCGTATAATTAACAACTAGTATGGAGACACACTGAAAAACGTATAGTACCACTATCACACTTAGTTAATACCTAAGTTTTTACTAAGTACTGCCAAGAATGCTTCCAACTCATGTATGTTATTCTAATAAATGACAAAACTGATTAAGAATTGGCCTTGAATTGTTTTCAAAAATCTTATATGGACTTTAGAAATATTTTTGTGCAATTGGCTTAAAACCTAAAGCTAAAACTATGATGATGTTGGTTAGAATATAAAATGCTGCATTTTTTCTTGGGAGACATCATCACCATCACCTAGAGATCCTCTATCATCTAGAGATTTCTATTTAGATATGGACACCTTGTCAACTGAAGTCTGTGTTAACCCCTCACTGGGCCCTATAAGATTACTATGCATCTTGTAACTGCAACGCAAGTGTGCTAGTTTTCTTAACACGCGTGACAAAATTGCAGCCATAATGATATCAGCACAAGCAATACGGAATAACAATACACCGCTTATACCGCTGTGGTTCCCAGCTACAAAGCAAATACCGTGGAACCTCGGTAACTCGAACCTTGCTAAGAAAACCTCGTTAAGTAGCATGAAATAAAATGATATTACGAGTACCTTCTCTACAGAGACCAAAACCTACTTAACCGTTATAACTCGATATTTAATGGCCGGAAATTATTAGTGTCGGCTACAGTAAAAATAAGTCCTGTTTAAAAATCCCATAAAAGCTCGTAAAATACAGTAAAAGCGCTGAGTCTGCATTTTTATAATTACCTCTATAAATCGATTATATCATGCGTTTTATTTTTGTAACTTGAAGCCTTTTACGACGAATAGAAACCTCTAAGAACCTCCTAAGCCGATGCTCTCAGTAACACGAAACCTTTTGTTTACACACAGTTTAGCATTTCCCGATTCTTGTTATTGAGGTTCCACTATACCATGCTTTTGTAATAGAAAACGAAGTGGAGACCGCATCTCTTGCACAATCAAACACATCTTGCACCTGCGAGCGCCCGCGGCTCCAACCAACATAGATTAGAAGGCAGTACCTACTTAAGATAAGAACCTACGACGAAAATTTTACCTACGTGTTAACTAAAGAGGATCGAGTACGAGTATAGAGAGTTACTGCCAAAGTAAAATTTGTAGTCACAGTGCATAGACTGCCATCTCTCGACACAGGATTAAAACTTTTCTACCTCAGTTTTGACAATTTCTTTACCTACTTCATATGTGTTAAAATTCGGAAGTATTAATATTGCCAGTATCTAACCGAGAATCAAAAAAAATGTGTGGCGTCATCTGAACCAGCATACATAGGTATTGTTTCTTGGTGTTTTCGAGGTACGTATTTTTCTTAGACTCTATTTTGTCTTGTACGGAGTTACATATGACTTTGATAGGTACAGGTTTATTTTTAGGTAAGTAGTATCAGTAGTATGTACTATCTTTTCGATACTTTCTCAATAAATATTAAGCTGCGGGCGAAGAGCGTGTTGATGGTTTTTCATAAACTTTGTGACCGCTTTGTAGAGAAAGTTTCACGTTTGCGGAAATTTATTTTAGTGTTTAAATATATCGTAGATGTGTTTGGGTTGCAGTCGTGCGCGTACACCTTTCTGATATCAGAAGTGTGAATAGTCTTAAGAGAAAAAAAGTACCTAAGCATACAGAACCGAACTCATGTTACACTATTTTTTACCACACCAACTGGTAGAGAGCCTTTACCAGTTGGTGGGTAAAAATAGTGTTGTATTTTATATTTCAGAAAACGAATGACAAAGTTTAATTTTATTCACAAAGTATGTAATTTAAATACAAATTTTAACTTGATGCCCAAAACTGGCTGGCAGAAATGATGATTTTCAATCATAAATGTAAAAAAATTGCTGACTTTGATTTAGTTTGACATTTCATATTTTACTCGTTTTTGAACAATTTTGTATTTCACTCGGTGGATCAATATTGTTTCGGTTTCTCGGGTATCGCTGTTTTTTGCATAAGGTAGGTAACTTATACTACTTAACTTTAAACTATGCTTACTCTGACAGTAACTCTCTATATACTCGATTCTGTTTACTTGTATGAAGTAAGATCGGGTGAGCTACAGGTAATAATTAAACGGGTACGTCGTAAAGCATAGAAAGGCCCCAAAAGAAATCGACAGAAAAAAGCTGGAAACTCCATGAATGGATGGAAAGTGAGCTGACAGACGAGAGCAAGACGGCTGTTGCAGAAGTTTCTCGAGTCGTTCACACGCTCCCATACTGATTTTACTTAATTCATTGACGGTTGCTGACTAGTTAATGTAATACGTTGGATTATTTAAGTTGGTTAAGAGTTTCACTACGTTTCCTCCCATGGGTGTTGTACATAGTAGACTGTAGGATGTGGGTTCAATTTGTGGTGTAGGGTAGCAAGTGTAGCAACCCGTTCAGTGCAATATGACAATTTTGTTGTATGTCAACTCCTTAAGTGACTTGAGCAGTTTCATGTATTCTGCCTACCCTTTTTCGGGAGGCGCAATTTTGTACTTATGTTTATATGTAAATACTACTTGACACCTTGACAAATACCAAAATTCTATGTTTATATCCCAGCCATATAAGAGATTATAATAATAGTCGGTCTAATTGACCTAAGAAATTTAAATCATAATAAAATAGTTAAAAATGATTGATTTGTTGATGCTGAAAGTAGATTTTACAAAAAATAAACAATTGTTTTTTTTTTTCTCATTTGATTATAAATCTAGTACTTAGGGATTTGCAACTTTGAGAAGGAATTAGTATATGTAGGAACGAAGTAACAGACAGCAAGTAACTGCCAGGAGTTTAAAACAATGGAACAAATTAAAAAAATGAGATATTCATTCATTATTAGCATACACTGCACTTTGAGACACGATACGAAGCCGACGGGAATAAATTGGCCAATTTTACAAATTACAAACGTCAATCACAGAAGAGAGATTCAATTAAGAAAATGTATCCGGTGCATAAACACCCTAGAACTGCAGTAACCAGAGATAAATACTGTACTTTGAAGGTGAACGCTTCGGACCAAAGATAATGTAGCTCCGTATAAGATAAATAAAGTCGAAGTAAAAAACATATCTCGGGAACATCATTGAATATTTACAATTCAGACAGCGCAACACATTTGATTGATAGTTATTCAAATGGCGATACTGATCATAATTATTTATTTTATTAAACCAACTAGGAACAAATCAAATTATTATATTGAATACTTTTTGATTTGTTTTAACTAACCACAAAAGCGACCAAATCCACCGGTGGTTCCTGGTTCGGCCACTCAATAAAAAAAAATTATTATCATTTATTTTATAATTTTAAGACATATCAGGTAAAGGATATTACTCAAATTGTCAAAACTGAAGTACTCAATGTTTTCATCCTATGTCGAGAGATGTCAGTAAATGCACTGAGACTACATCTCTTTGACAATCTTCTATATATCTATTATCTTTGGCCGGGCTGACTGTGGCAGGATACGATACTGGTTTTCTCGTCAGTCTAGTTTCCACGTAGCCTAACTGTCATTATCCTGTAGAGGGAAGCGTTTGATTGCAGTAATTAAATACAGAGCCGAGCATCGGTACCCTTTGAATGCCACTAGAGTTCGTCTAAGCTACTTCTGAACCGAGTTTAGTACAACGAAGTATAGAGGGATTCATACATTTTGACATACGTAATTATAGTCAACCAATTGGAACCTAGAAAAATTGGCTTAGGCTACTGTAGAACTATGTCATAGTGACGTTAGTAATCAGATTGTAAGAAATATCTTTACCGCTTGTCATTGTGACATGGTTGTAGAGTGGCCTATTGGGTTCCAATTGGTTGACTGTACACTTTTTCGTGCTTGGTCCGATTCGAGTGAAGGACTGTTCAACTAATACATAGTATACCTTCTATAAATATGGACATAAATGTAGGTAATTAATTATTGTTACGCATTAATTTACCTACATACCGTCTGATACAAAACGTTGGTCGGATTTATGTCGCATTTATTTTCAAAAAGCTTACTCAATATTCCTACGGTGCTATGCAGGTGAAAATATCAAATGTCAGTTTAGCCATCAGGAGTTATCTTCCCACAAAAAAAAATATTTGTCGCCTTTTGCTTCTGATAAACTTGTTTGACCGACTATTTATATAAATAATTAAATATCAAAATCTACATTATTACCCACGGTATGTACAGGGGGGTGGACTATCGTTCAAAAGGTAAATTTTCTCAAAGGGAAAAGTACCCAAGCAGTTGAAATATCTGATTTAAATATTTAAGTAACATAACAATATCTTGGTCATCTCATCTTGTCTTCGAATAAATTACGTAGGAAGCCATGAAGTGAAAATCTACTATATTGTATGATATAATATTTTTACTGTTAAGGTTAAGGTATTAACATATACGTAGTGTTTATCGCGTCTTGGTCGATAGCCTACAGATTACACCCACTGAATAGTTTTATAATGGCACAATTGTATACATTACGAGTATGATAGATAATACTGTCAAACTAGTGCGGAAATTTTTGGGATTACTTGTCAAAGCGGACCCCAGGCTCCCATGAATCGTGGCAATTGCCGGGATAACGCAAGAAGGATGATGATGACATTGATGACTTCAATATGTTTTTAACGGTAACCAACATATTTGATAGGTAGTCATAAAATTTCAAGCGTAAATAATTTGTATTAAGACGATACGGTAGGGGTCAATTCTCCATACAAACGCTCTCGACTATTTCCTCCCTGGTTTTTGAAGATAGAGCAATGATTTTTTCAACACAGATTGTTATTATTTTTGTCTGTGTCGGACCGTTTTGATTTTTTTGACATTCTGCTTTCTAAAGACTCTAGAGCCAATCAAAAATTTCCAAAAACGGCCTTTTTCGATTGTGGCGCAAAAAAGGTGTGATACTCAAGATTAGTAACAATTTACCAAAAAAGATAAACGGTCCGACATAGATTATTTCATTGTTATTCAGATTCTTCGAGCCACAAGCCACTAATTATTATGGCCGAAGAACAAGGCAATATTTAATACCGCGTATATTGAACGGCTTACCCTCTGAAGAGGATTGCATGACAAAACATATTTTTAAGAAAAAAATTAAAAATCAAATGTTGAAAGCATATCATTAGTTATATACCTACTTCGTATGCACTCGGGGGCAGTGTTGATGGGTCACATTGTAAGGAATATTCGTGCAAGGTGACCCGTTATCATGGTGCCTGTGTATAGCAATCAAGTTAGATAAGCTAGTAGTAAGTACATATAAGTCCGGGTGTTTTTTCATTCGCCAACAAACTGTTCCGCAGTTTGGCGAAGTTATTGTAAGATTTAAGTGTTTTGTTTTTACTTAGCAATAAATTAAAAAAAAAAGATTCTCAAATTTCGTTCCGATTGATTAAGTTTTGAAGGAGGAAAGAGTCGAGAGCGGAACCTCGATTTTAAAGATTTTTTTGAAATATCTTTTGACTGAGTTGTTCTTAATGGACAATTTTTTTTTTCGATAAATCTAGTTAATAACACTTGTATATTTAATTTAACTAAAATTCCCAAGTTGAAAGGGGGGCTCCTTTCCATTTTAGCATTATCGCTACCGTATCCTCTTAAGTCTGAAATATGTTGGCTTTCCTTATGTTTCAAGAGTTTAAGCAGCACCTTTTCATCTGAAATTCCAACAAATATTCGACCTTACCGCAGATAAATATTAAGGACACTTTTTGCATAAAACGCCAAACACACATACAGATTATTGATCCCTTGTTGTACATTAATATCTGTAGAGGTCTACGAGCCCCCGATAATGACTATTGCGAGAAAAAGACATCAACGCACGGAGATGAGAGGTCCAAAATTTAGGTATTTACAAGTTGAAATTTTGAAGTAAAACTGCCATTTTGTTGATTTTCAAATATGTTAGAGTATTAGTCCAAAAATTGTATTTTTAAGCTGCCCAAACTCAACATATCGCGACTAATTGTTCTCCATATAAAGTTACGAAGCCAAGGTAATAAACGTCAAAATTTAAATTTGAACGTAAGTAACGTTATGGATTGCATCAGTTAGTGCCAAAAGTGACGTTTTTGACACTGACAGATCGTTAGTACCTATCTATATTTAACGTTAATTAAAATTAGAATCAGGCCGTGTATATTTCAAACATTATCTCACTCAAGTGTGACAATTAGCTTTCGTCATAATTAAGCTGTCACAATAGTTATAAAAGGTTTTAGGTGTCTTTTGTAATTAGTTATTGTAGGGTGACCAAAATTGTAACGGATTAAACTTGTTCGCAACCAATAAAAAAAAGAAAACAGTTTTGTTGTTTCACTTCAACGATGGTTAAACGCTTTTTCACCTCACCAACTGGTAAAGGCTTTCTTTGCTATTCGAAAACAGATAGCAAAATTGCATTTTATCCACAAGGGGCAAAGTAATTTCATACAAATTTTAACTCGATGTCTTAATCTGGCTGCTAGATTTTACCTGTAAATGATGATTTTGAATCATAAATATTGAATAAATTAATGGATTTGATTTATTTTGATGTTTTATAGTCAGTATTTTGTTCGTTTTGGTGTGGTGAAAAAGTTTGTTTCACTCGGTGGCAAGTTTGTTTAACCTTCGTGCCTTGATACCCTCGCAACGCTCAAGATTCCACTTTTTCAACCACTCGCTACGCTCGCGGTTCAATATTGGAATCTTTCGCTTGCTTAGGTATCAATATTGGCACGTGCGGTTAAACAACTACTTTGCCCCTTGTAAAACAAATAACTATTAAATGTTTACTGTATGTGTTGGGTTGATTACCCTCACGTCATATGAGTCTCCATGTATAGGATTATTTTGAGATAAATACATACCTTTTACAAAACCACAATTAAATTGTTCCAATGGTGTCCATCATAAGTTGCACAAGCCGATAAAATACGTTTATCAACATTTCATTCCACAAAAGTTTTCACCAATCACGCGGTTCACTCAAAACTCGGAAATGATAAGGGAGACAACAAGGGGAAACACGACAGGGTTGGTTCACACTAGTTTTATATTTGAATACGATTGGAACGGACGGTTACAGAGCGAGCGTGCGTTCGGCGCGGGCACCCGACGCGAATGGAATGGTAAAATAAAAACAGTCGAAGAAAGTAGTACGTCACAGCACGGCGAGAGCCTCAGGCCGATTTAATTCAGAGGTAGCCATCACGCGTGCTATGACGTGTGACTCTCGTTTGTAATATTTTTCATAACGCTTGTTTGCGGTGACAGCTAACATCTATGATATGGAGAATAATGGAGATAGAAATGCCACAATAGGCACTTTTTTAAGTTGTCGCAATTTTAATGATACCTACTATTTATGTCAATAAATATAATTCAAATAGTTTTCCTGCTACGGGAGTTTTCCATATGATAAGGTATTTTATACGATGTAACAAACAAGCAAACCTACGGCCCTTGTTGGTGGTAAGCAGTTCCGTTGGTGTATGCACCTGTAGTTTTTAGGAGGGGTGACTCGCCTAATTTCTCTTTTATATGCTATATTATTGCTCTTAATTATAGTGCACGTATGACAATCGAATAGTTTATCATTTGGTTTCATTTAACTGTTCGGAGCGTTTCAACTTTTAACTTAGGTTAAGTAATACTACAATAATAGTGGGAATAAAACAATTAAAAACCACATAAGAACATATTTTATTAAATAGCACAACAACACTAAATCTATTCGGATTTATCACATCACTCCCATCTGTCTATATTGTAACATGCCCTGTGCTTGTGTATATGTCGGCCAATCGTCGGATCCAGCAAATCGTAAAGTACCTGTGAAATATTTTTACAGTGGTTAATGTAAACCTTACTTAAGTAGGATAGGTTCGAAGCCCGTAGGGCAAACTAGCCAGAAAGAGGAGCCCCTCATCAAGCGGGGCTTCGTTGACTCAGGAAGCGAGAAAATGATTTTCACGTTTTACGATATGCCTTGAAATTTCACGATCGGCTGCCGACAAAGATACACTTTTTTCTTAGATATGGTGGCTTCCTTTTCTCATCCCAAAATATCACCCAAAAATACAGCCCTCTATATATTACGAAACGCTCTAGAACATGTCAATACATCTTTGGCTTCCATTAAATCTATTTTTTACAGTAAACATCTATGTAACATCGATTTAATCAATAATTCTCTAAAATACATCGAATTCAACAACATTATAGCTATTCAATTAGGCGTCTTTTTCGCCGATTATAATTATCAGCTTATACCCTCTTCATCATCCGTTATTCTTATTGCCCTGTACATCGGTAAAATCGCCTTTTCATAAAAACTAGTCCTAATTTTGCTCTCTCTAAAAAAATATAATAGAATATATTTTAACAACCCATGCTTTACGTTTGATCTGTTTCGCTTATTTTAAATTTTGTTAAAGCGAATAAGAATTTAATTTTACAATATTCAAAAAAAATCGAATATATATATATATATATATATGAAACGGTGAGGCGTAGATTCATAATATACTTACCTACTTACATGAAATTACTCACGTGTAAAAATATTTACCATAATGTCAATATCGAGGGCGCAAAAAGAGGACTACGTTTTTGAGAAGAAGCGGCCGTTCCTTTGTCTTAGTGTGTTGCTTACCACAGAACACCCATCTGTGGTTGCTTACAAACCGATCGGCTCGGATTCAACCTCTCGCAATTATTGTACATATTACTTTAGTGTTGTATCGACATGGTGTGCCTAAGCACCTACTCCCAATCTTTTATCAACATTACTCACATCCAACTAAGTTACTAATAAATTTTGTGGGAGATTTTACATTAGGTAACTGTTTTCCTAATGTCAAATAAACAACAAATTTCCAAAATTTGTAAAAGTTGTTTTCTACGTAAGACTTTTTCTAAAAATTTTAACTCATTAAACACGATTATCAAAATAAACTTATCAAAACAATTAACTAATCCAAACAGTTCAAAGTTCTTATTTCTATTAACATACAGTTTTAAGTAAAATATCTAAACGTCGATTCTAATTATATGGCTAAATTTATTATTAAACATATGAAATTTGTTAGTTAGGTACAGCTATTACATATTATCCTGGGGCAGGGCAACCGTTTATTTATAATTATTCTAATCCTATAGATTATTTGTCTATAAAAGTACCTACCTAGGTACATCAACTGATGTTGATAGGTACCCAACTTTATACTTGGGTCGATAGTCTTCCAAAACTCTTGCCTGGCCTTGTTTGAGCACAAGTAAACTATTATAATGACCAGTAACTACTTACACAGAAAAGCAAGACGTTTAAGAGTTCTTGGTGTAACATAATTCACGTTATACGAATCCGCAGTAAGCTCGGTTCTCCAGAGAACGAACCCCGTTAATATGTAGGTTATCATGTACAAATTGCAGGATGCAGAACATTCTAAAAATTTCCCTAATTTGCTGGAAATTTTCATGAGAAAATCACATCTAAGTTGCCATTGAGAACACTAGAAACTTCTCGGAGCTTTATAGGAAAGATGAAATTTTGGCCGATCTTACTGTGGATTATTAAGTAATTTTATAAATGTGAATTTACAGGATTGCGCCTTTTTGATACTAAAAAGTTCTTAGATAAAATATTTTACTAATAATTTGAGCACGGATTAAACTAGACGGATTAGGATCTATACGGATAGTGGACGTCATTCACGTCCCGTATCAAATTGATTGATTTTGTTTGTACTATGTAGTCAACATTATTGTAACCGAGCATTTTAAATGACTGTGCTCCACAGTATAAAATATTTTACTAGTAGATTCATAAATGAATTAATTAGGCTTGGTACAAGTAATCTCAAAAATCTACCACTAATGGAAATAACGAAAATGTTCTTACGAGTGACATTTGCATCTAAGGGCTCCTGAATCATGCTGTATACAGCTTGTTTTTGCTTTGTTTTTTGATATGAGGACATTCCATTCTCACTTTGATTTTCAACACTATTTATACGTAACCAGATATTTTAATTATAATATAATATTAACAGAAATATTTATTAAACTTACATAAAAACTTCGCTATTTAAGTCGATTTCTTTTTCTACCCTGTTTATAAATTACAAATGATTCTCTCGTTTACAAGAAAATATAATAAGGATCTACAAAATATGATTATTATATATTAACATATCTTTTTTATTAAATATATTTTCTACAAAATACTTTTTTGTGAATGTCATATTTATTAACATAACTCGTACATTATTGTGTACTTATTTCAAATCCATTTGATTGACGCGATACAAACTTGATGCAATACATAATATAGGTACAATGTATCTATCAAAATATTATATTTTTCAATTGATTAAATCGTTAAAACCCAACAGTAGATATCTGTTTATCAAATACTTGAACATTTCGTAAAAAACATAGGATAGGTATATTTTTAAATTGACACTTACTTAGAGATGAAACAAAACATCTCTAAACAGTTTCGAAATTTTTAATTACAATATTGTCTACACAAAATATTTATCTTTCATAGCACCGCTAGCCTACAATGTAGTACATATTACACTACACCCCTTACCTACTAAGTAAGTATAGGTACACGCACCGAAATGTTTCTAGAATATAACAGGAGAAGAATTGTCAACAATTAGGACACTGCTGAGTTGCTGACACTATTAGGACTAAGTTTGAGTAGGACCCACGTTTCTATTACGTTGAACTGAATTAAAATAATTATTTAAAATTGCCAAATAGGAAAGATGGATCGGTTCGTATTCAGCGGGCCGATTTTTGAGTCTCACACGTTCGAATTCAGAAAATTGTCACTGAAAATAATAGGCAATTCACCGTTTTCAACTGGTATTTTAGTGACAAAATCCTGTATGCGAGATTCAAAAATCGCCCTCCCTGAATGTTCTCGTTTGATGTGCCTTGGTGGAATGCTGTATCGCGATTGGTGAATGAATTCTGCTTACGAACAATTGGTCTTAACTACCTATTACATATATATATATAGGTACCGGATTTATAAAGTTATAAACTAATATAAAATTCAATGTAAATAGGTGTTGATCTGCTAGACATACAAAGGAGGGCATTATCCGTTAGGTAAGTGATAGATTTTTTTTTAATCGTTACAAATTCATGTCTCTTATGACTGCGTTTTAAAAATTGTTACTTATAAATTGCTTATAACAAACTAGTTATTCATTATAAAATGAAAAGAGTAAAAGTCACACTAGGGTAATGATTATATATTTCTTCTGCTAGGACATTTTTGTACGCAATTCACAAAGTAGATATTATTTTAAATGGAAAAGAATAAAACAGTAAAAGTATGGAGTAGTATTGAATATAACTTTATCTCACATGAAAACTACTCCATACTCAATTTTGTGGGAAAACAAGACGTCAATTCAGTCAGGCTAAGCGCTGTTTGATAACTAAGTGTGAGACTGTTATTTGGAACGAAATTTTCAATAAAATCATGTCTTTAAGTATTGAGTTAGCTTAGTCTGACTTTACCATCTGTGGACTTTACCTAATATGCGAGTGTTTTGTTCATAACAGCCTTCTAAAAATGCAATATTTCCATTTCAATTCCTTTGGTTAGTTAAGACTTATGAGCAAAACAATTCACCGACCCTTAGTTATTATAATTAGGTACCCACAACACTTAGTCTGCGGGTATACTAGTATTATAGTTTTACGACTTTTGTAATATTTTTCAGAAAACCCTGTTGTCTATTTCACTAATATAGAATCTAGAAATACCTATGGCTGCCCATAGATAGGCATATTACACTATAATAATTATTTTTTTGTTTTTTTCTTTTTCCTATGCATGTCTGTTATCCTGGGTGGTTGTCAAGAATCAGGATTCTGTAATAACCTACTTACTTATAAATTGACATATGTGATCGTCTACAAGAATTCAAACTAGTTTACACATGTGATGACATTACCTAGTGTAGATAAACTAACACCCAGAATTTCATTTTACCAATCAATGAATCAATCAATGAATTTTATTTCAACTTTTTTGTGAATGTCATATTTATTAACATAACTCGTACATTATTGTGTACTTATTTCAAATCCATTTGATTGACGCGATACGTAACGTAAAATATTTCACAATTGTAATAAATACTTAACGTTGAGCGATGTGCATTGTGCAGTAAATTCACAGAACGTGAACATTACATATTACCATAAGATTTCATTTTTTATTTATTGTTTTTGTGTTTTTCATCATTTTTAACTTCAATATTGCACGGTGATTCTGTGACAGACTTCGCGGAAGTAGTTGCAAGAGCTTTAGTACTAGGAGCCACTGTAACCTTACTCGTAGTACCTTTAGCAGCCAATGGTTTCTTTGCTGTTGTACCAGAATTGCTTAATGATGACGATGCTTTTGTAACTGGGTTCGAGATTCCCTTAGTACTTTTCTCGTCGCGAGGCACAGTGCTAACAACTGCGGATTTAGCTGAATGTACTGAAGATATTGTCTTAACAGTTGAAAGAGATGTTACAGGTGTTGTAGGTGGAATTGATTTCATCATATTTGCTGAACTCTGAGATGACTTATTAGATGGTGTAGTTGTCGGTTTAGATATCGATGACACTACTGTTGCCACGTTGTTTGATTTGGGTTTCAAATCAACATCGCCTGCAGTTGTTGAAGATATGTTTGAAGATAATTTAGTATTTTTTGTTGTTACGTTTGAAGTTTTGTTCAGAACTGACGGTGTTGTTTTTGTCTTAACTGTAACAGAACTCTTGTTAACAGTAGGAGAAAACTTATCTTGTGGATGTACGTTTACAGAACTAACTGCCGAGTTTATACTTGTGGAAGGACTAGGTTTACTTGATACAAGAGTTTTAACTTGCGCAGTAGATTCTTTTCCTGGGGCTGTCGTTACAACTATTTTATTTTGCATAGATTTCGCGTCACTTGCAACTGATTTCAATGGTAATATAGAAGTGCTAATTTCTGGTGTTTTAACGGTATTCACGGTGTGAATTTTATTTATGCCAGATGTTTTAACTGAATTTTCTTGAATTTCACTGTCGCTCAATTTTAATTTCAATGGTATTGAATAGTCAGTACTAATTTTGCTCTTTTCTGTATATTGCATTGGACTGACCTTTCTTAAGCATATATTTTCCTTTCTTAATGATTTATCCTCTAACGAAGCGTTTACAATACTACTAGGTTCTGACTGGACATTTTTGTTTACATCTACATAACTTTTATTACTTGGTGAATTAGCGGATAATGGATCTATTTTGGAAAAAATAGACGTAGCACTTAATTTAGAAACTTGTTGAGATGCTGATATATTTATTGAACTTTGTGTTATATTGTCTCCTTTCATCTGTTTTGTTGAGTGAGCATCTTTTAATCTGACTGACTCCTCTGTCGGAATTTTACTAATGCTTGATATTTGTGTTGTTGTTGTACAGTTTGGTTTACTTACTTTAATAATATTGTCATTTTCTTTATTTTTTAAATATGTTGATGTCACATTAGAGGTATCGCTCTTATTTAGCGACACGTTGATGTCTATTGTTTTAGATGCATTAGGAACTGAAGTTACCTTTGACGCTAGGGATATTACTGCGTCCTTACTTTTATCACTCTCGTTAAGATTAGCGCCTGTTTTTACAATCCCGCCTTCGATGGTTGATAAAATAGGAACTGGTGTCACCTGCACTGGTTCCAATTGCTGGATTTTGCCGTCCGTATGTATTTTCGCTGTAGTAAATATTAAAGGGCTCGGACTGTATACCGAAGTTTTACTTGTATCCACATCAACAAGTATTTGGGTTTTAGCTGTAATTGAATTTTTTATTCCATCTGAGGTATTGAAGACACTTGTATTCATACTATTACGAATAGATGCAGCCGATAGAGATTGGCTATGGTCCTTTAAACCATTACCAATATGCGCAGTGTTTGCCGTTAAATCACTGATTGAAGGCTTTGCAACTGATTCATCAGCAAGTAATTTATCTTTGTCATTGTCTTTCGCATTTGCAAAATCAGTCTTTGACAATAATAATTTGGCACTTTGTTTTTCAATTTCACTTTGCTCTTTACTCTTAAGCAGCAACGGTTCATTTGCAGTGTCATCGCTTTCATTGGTAAAATTCTGCACTTTTCTCTTAATTGAATTTTTGGTGGATTTTAAAATACCTTGACCACATTTTTTGATCTCATTTTCAATGCCACTAGTTATTGATGTGTTATCGCCGCCGTCCTGGGACGCCTGGAACAAAAACATATTTGTCTTGGGAATTAAATCTGAATATGCCAGTGTGCTAGAAAACATGAAACGGATTATCGAATTTACTTAGATTTTTTGCATTAAAAATGGTCCTATTTTGGAATACAGCTAGATGTGTGTGCAGGGGTCAAGCACCGCGGTCCCGCAACACTACGGGTGGCCGTGGAGCAGCAGTACCGATGGCGACGGTTTAATAGGCTCAAAGCGCCCCATCATTGAGCACGCCCTTACATTGACCGGTAGGCCCATAATGGTCGTAATCTATATGTTATATGTACCTTGCGCATGGCGATCAGAGGGTGTGCGTGCAGGGGTCAAGCGCCGCGGTCGCGCAGCACGGGCCGGCCGTGCAACAGCAGCACCGGCGGCGACAGTTCAGGCTCGGAGCGTCGCGCGATAGTGCATGCCCCTGCACTGACTGGCGGACCCCATTCGTCGGTCGGACGGGCGAGTACGCGAGCTTTCTGTAAAAGTGATAAGATCTTGACATACAACATACACAATATAACATATGTCACATATGTGGATGCTTAGATGTGATTAATACGGAGAAGTTTGTTACATTTACTTTTAGAACAGAAAAAGTGGAGCCGTCTGACAATATATGGGATTGATAAACTGTCATGGCTTGTTGACATTGATAACTTTGACTTTACCAATTATTTATAAAGACAATAAACTATGAAAAAGTTAGAAACCTCCATAATAGTGAGGTCGTCAGGGCCACTGCAAATCTTGTCGATAGCCATGATGACGAAGACAACCACTGGCAGCACGCCCAGCGTCCAACCGATGGCGTCCGCCCACATCGGGTACACGTAGTGGCCGTACGACGCGGGCTTGTATTCGATCCAGTTGAACACGAGGATGAACTGCAAAAACATTTTCACATGCCACTGTTATTAATAACTAGAAAATTCTCACATATTTCCTACCACTTTTATTGGTAAATACAGGAATTCCTAACATATACTTACGTATGTATTCATATCACCCACAGCCTAGACCTCCGCCCGATCATAAGCTGGACGTCGCGGCAGAACAGAAAGTATTTTCTGATGAAAAAACTCAGCCTGGAATGCCGGCCGATCATGCACTAGATGTTATGGTCATGGCAAAACTTCTCGGCGTAGTATTTATGTAGATCCACGTGATCAGGATGCACTACTATGTTATTTCTAAGAATCTTTTCAGTATCGTTGGTACAAAGACTGGGGTCCATTATAAATTCAAGCTAGTGATTAAGTTATTTCAATGTTACTACAAACCACCAAAGCAGCCGGCGTGATACACCGCCACATGGAGCTCCAGAAGATGACCCACAGCCGAGACTGTTTCCCGATCATGCGCTGGATGTCTCGGCAGAACTTCTCGGCGCCGTAGATCCATGCGATCAGGATGCACTCGCCGATGGCGATAATCAGCACTGACCAGTTGGCCGCGTACTTGTCCATCAGCTGCAGCCAGTACATCCCACTCTGGAATAGACATTAGTTATTACATATTAATAGGCGAATTATTAGCAAGCTACCGTCCTTCGGTCTTCCCACTAGTCTCTGTAAATGGGTATCTGACTTCCTGAGGGATAGATCGATTCGGGTTGTCATTATGGCTGCTCGTCCGATCTATTGGCTTTGCTTTTGCGACCCTCTTCCTGCTCCATATAAACGACCTGCTGAAGCCAGGTGGGTAATTCTCAAAATAGTGGCATCGTACCCTGCCATCACGTTTTTGAATAGAAAGTATGCGAAATATATAATTTTCACATATAATTAAAATTTTCATAAGTAGGCATTAACGTGACACATCGAGGCCAACACATATTTTTTCTATAAATATATTACTTTTGTAAAAAAAAATAAAGAAGACCGTTTTCTACTGTACCCTGCCTTGTCACAACGCGACACTGCTCAAGTTTTCGCTCTATAGATTATTAAATTGCAGTTTTATGATAATAAAATATCGTTTTTTTGTAGAGAATAGACTACTATATTCTTAAATATACGTTGCACGGGATGTTTCGATTACTTTTGAACACTAATTTTCACCTTCAAAGTTTGTCCAGCGATATTTTCTCCATATCCTGTGCGTCCGCGGTATTGCACCTCACTCACACACAGAAAGTCTTATTGAGGCCCTAATATACGTAAAACACGTAGCCAGTATGGTTCTAGCCGCCGGTGTAAAGGTTTGTGTGTGAGGTGCTGCGGTCTTGTGGTTAGAAGTTTTCAAAGTGTGACGTTCGGAGTTTGTAACAGGTATGTCCACTTTATTCCGGCATGATTATTTTAAAATATTAATACGGCAGTTTTTTTACCAATAACATTTTAATGTTGTATTGAAGTATAACTATGTATATTAAAATTATGACAGTTGTATTATCAACAGTTTCGGAGATAATATCTAGTTAATCGGATTTTCACTACACCCTGTGTAACTTTATCCTGCCATCACTCTGCAGGGTAAAGTGACTGTTGACAGGATAAAGAAACACAAGTAAAAAAAGCTATTTTGACATGGTTTTTACTAACTTGCAATGTATGTATGTATGTTTGTATGTATGTTGAGGTCAAATCTTGCAACCCAATTTGAAGCAGAAATATTCAACCGACTGAGCTGAAATTTTGTATACACGCTGCGGATGACGTTCGCATATAAGCGCCGATATGGGGCATTGGGTCCTTCGATATTGGGCAATAGTCTGCTCAGCGCCGAAGCTGTCCCGACGAGGCTAGGAACCAATTTGATAAAATGTTCCTCGGAGTACCAATTTTGGTTTGAATTTAAGCCCAAGTACTTAATTTGGGGCGTAAGAGGGACCGCTTCACCGCCAATAGGCAAGGCAACATCCCTATCGCTCTTGCATTATAGGCATTACAGAACCAGATTGCATTTCGATCGGCGTATAGCGTCAACGATTATCATTTTGGCTAGGTCGGCAGCAATCACTTTCTTCGGGCAGAAGCCAACCTTTCCTTCGACAACCACGTCATCGGTCGTGGCAAGTAGCACCGCAAGCCCAAACAAATTAATGCGCCTAACTGTGAGCTCAGTTGCCACTGTGGCTCTCCTTATTATCCTGGTACTTTCTTCCCCTCACGGCTACTATTGTGTCATCGGCATAACAAATGGTGATCATGCGGAGAAGTTGGACTACTCTGATAGCCAAGTCAAAGCCAATGCTCCAGAGCAGGCGCCCAGTACCGACCCCTGTGGAAAACTGTGGGTAGGTTATGATTATTATGAATATGCATGTGGGTAAGAAGAAGAATAAAGAAGTCAGTCTTGATTTAAGCACGTAGTCTCATTGACCTGTCCCTATAAATTTATATGGCGCAGCCGGTAGGAACACCACACTCCATTCGTCTTTCTAGGCATCTTCCTCCTGATTCATTGAGCAGTACTCTATCTGCAAGGTAGAATAGGCGCATCGTGGAAGCAATGCGCCTATTTTATTACCACATAAGGAAGAAAGCCGAAGTAATTGGCAATGTCAAGAGATACTGCGATAGCTGCCTTTTCTCTGCTACCAGACCGCTGTATTTATGCAGCGCATCAATTGCGTCTATCGCTCCTCCCAGAACCCGATCTCTGATGTTTGGGCACGTGTCTTTCAAAATGCGTGCACAGCAGTAGATGAGACTTACGATGATGCGCTCAACATCGTGCCAGTTTCATCTAGGAGGGCAATGGGACGGTATCCTAAGGGACAGTCAGCTGGACTACCCTTTTTTCGAAAGGCACAGTCTGCCCACCTTCCAACGAGAATTTATACCCTCTCGGAGGCAGTCGTCAATGTGGCCACGTAATCTACTTCCAAGATGTTTAAAGAGCCAAGGCACACCGTCCGGCCCTAGAGTGGCCCTCATTTTAAATACTGACCTCATTATCTCGACATCTGTTACCAAGGAGACATCAAGGAGACGAACCAATTCTTCCACTGGGGCAGCCATTGCAGGCATTACATGCACAAGTACAACTCACATTGTGAATCATGATATGTGCTTTGTTGCTTTACAAGACTGTGATTGTAGGTACTTATTTATTTATTCTTTATTGCACATAACTAACTAACTAGTATGGCACTGTGATCCAAAGAGGATCTTGGCCTCCAAAACGAGAGCACGCCACTTATCCCGATCCTGCGCAGCTTCCTGCCAATTATCGGCTTGTAGCTGACACAGATCCGCCATCACGCTGTCTCCCCAGCGGTATCTGGGCCGACCCGCCCATAAAAAAGTACAAAATGGTGTACATAATGCCTTAAGGCATTCTCTACCAGTCAAACACTGCAGGCATCGTGACTGAAAATAATAATCAGATATCACTTACTGTACTTCAACTGTTTTGAATAAAAAATAATGGATATTGTTTAAAAAAATACTTTTTTTTGCTTTTGTTTCTACTTAAAGAAAAAAATTGAATCCTAACGAAATCATAATAGTCGATATACGTTGAATTATTAGTGGTAAACTTGTTTTTTTATTCAAACTCTCTTTATCCTGCCACGTTTTCCCTGCTACCCTGTCTATTCACTTTCTCCTGTATGTCTAAAATTTCAACTCGCTATAAGTTCTACGTTTTTACGACTATTTCGTTCCCTCCTGCAAATTCCGTATCATTGATGCACTCAAAAACATATTTAAATCCAAAAAGGTACAAAAAACCATTTTCATTTTTTTTCATTCACTTTACCCTGACGGTGCCACTTTTTTGAGAACGAACCAGGTACGTTCGGATATGCAGATGATACGACGGTTGTAGAAAGCTACATACCCGACTCACGAGCTAGTGGAGTCCAGATTCAGTCACTCAGGGAGGCAATGGTCGAACGCATGAACGAATCACTGAAGGCAGTCTCCGATTGGGGTGAAGTCAATTTGGTTACGTTCAATGCTAGTAAGACTCAGGCGTGTCTTATCTCTGCTAAAAGGAGTCCATTCCACCTTACTCTTACGTTCCGAGATGTATCCCTTCCGATTACCGAAAATCTTGAGCTTCTCGGAATCTCACTGACTTCGAAACTTAACTTCGGCCCGCACATTGAGTCGAAAGCTCGTTTAGCTGCAAAAAAGTTGGGCATCCTCAACAAGGTGACGCATTATTTTACACCTAGGCAGCTGCTCGACCTCTACCATTCGTCATTCTTCAATGACGACGAGCTAACCAATTCTCGACTACATAGCCTAGAGCATCGTCGGGAGGTTGCCAGCTTATCGGTATTTTACAGGATACATTTCGGAGAATGCGCTGAGGAACTGTATAACCTTGTTCCTCCGTCCCTATTTCACCATAGGACCACCAGACAATCGGCAATGCGGCATCGCTTCACGGTTAGTGTTCCAAAAATACGCACTAAGCGTTTCGCTTCAACATTTCTTTTGCGAACCGCCAAGGAGTGGAATGCTCTGCCTGAGTCTGTGTTTCCGCATGAGTACAATCCAGGTCTCTTTAAAGCAAGAGTAAATAGGTTTCTCATAGGTAAACGTGCTTCACCGTAGACCGCATCATCACTTACCATCAGGTGTGATCGTGGTCAAACGTCTACCTATTCATACTAAAAATAAAAAAATAAAGTATTTCGCTTTAAAAAAAAAAGAAGGAAACTATATTTTAGCAGAAGATAATAACATAACCTTAAAATTTACTAAAATTATGAGTTGTGCTAAAACTGGGCCTCACTCAACTGAGCGTTATGGTATGAGACAGAAAGTCACACTCCACTCAAGAATTTTTTTTTTTTTTTTTTAATTTTGTTATGTCGAGGGTCCGGGAAATAGATTTGAAAAAAGTTAGATTAGAAAAAGTTAGATTTGAAAGATACAAAATGAGTATAAGTGGAGTTGGCCTGAGTCAATACTTTAATAAAAGAGAGACAACTTACGTTAGTAGTGAAGATTAGTCCTCCCAAATAGCCGCCCACAGCAACTGTCAGTACAACCCAGATTTTCTTTTGTCTTAAGTTAGGAAATCTATCCAAGATGGCGGTCGTTACGGTCTCCATAAGCGCAAACTAGAAAAGTAAAAGTACTGTTAGTAGTTCTAGTGCCTTTAAAAATTAAATGGAAACTATATTTCAGTAAAAAGTACCTGAGAATCGAGTCCAAGAGTCAGCAACATCACAAAGAAGAGGATAGACCAAAGTGGCGAGACTGGCAACCTTGTCACTACTTCAGGGTACACAATGAATGCCAGGCCAGCTCCCTGGTCAACGACTTTGTCCACTTCTACTTCCAGCTCGTGCGCAAGAAATCCGATCACGGAGAAAATTACTAGTCCGGCGAAAAATGATGTTCCTATGTTGGAGGCCGCGACTATCAACGAGTCACTGGAATGCAAGAAATTTAATTACATGTAAAGCGAAAAGTATTCAATGAAAAAAAATCTATTATCAATTTCGAATAACGTCGGTTCGGTTCATCAATTCCGATCCGATACGTCGCTGAATGTAATATCTTAAATATAACAGAAAAATCGTTGAGTTCACTTACGTGTAGCAGTTGTTTGAGAATTTATTATAAGACGATAAAGTAATGAGACCACCCCATGCCGGGCTAAGGGCGAAGAATATTTGCACTGCAGCGTCACCCCACACCTGTTGAAATATATCACCATTATTAACGCATTAAAAATGAACTTAAATACTTCTACTTTCTCATACAATTTTCAAACAAAAGAATTTCAGACCTTTTGATAATTCACCTATGGTCAAATTTCACTACTTCACCAGCAAAAAATGTTATGAGGTGGAATCTCGGGTGGAATGTATGTAATATAACACCAAACAATAATAATTGATAAATGAAGAATGATCAATATAAACAAAACTATCAATAAATAGTATTTTATACAATCGTGATATAATATAAAGCTTTTCAGTCGAGTACCATCTTTAGGCCACGAAGCTTGCTGAGTGGCCTAATAGTACGGTACGAGAGTGAAAAGCTTAATTATATCACTATTGTATACGATACTTTTTCTATGAGTCATCATCTTCATCATCAGTGGACGAAAAATATCATCATTCAAGTTAAAATTAATGTTAATAGCGTCGTTCACCGTTGTATCAATATCGAATTACCTGGCAACCAATTGTTTGTAATAACCGTGATTGGTCGATAACGCGATAGATAAAAAAATGTGTTTCAGATGCACAAAAATTTGCCAGGTATCGCAAATTAGTATAGAACTTGTGAAGTGAAGTGTAATGAAATATTATAGTTGACTAAGTGTCAAAGACTATCCAACACTGAAAAGTCAGCACGTATAGTATGTGGTGTCCTAATTGACAGATTAAAGTCGACGAGAAGAAAAAAATATTTCTCTTACTTGAGCGTTAGCTAGTCGGGTGAAATCCGGGGTGAGATAGAATTTAATGCCGTGCCAAGCGCCTGGCAACGTCACTCCACGGAAGAACAGAATCACCAGCACAACGTACGGAAACAACGCAGTGAAATATACCACCTGAAAATATTAAAGTCAATTGAGGCTTAACTTACTTCAAATTCTGTTCAATGAATTCAGGAAGATTTTATAAATGTATATTTTATTTTGCGTCCGGTCTGGCGTAGTTAGTAGTGACCCTGCCTGCTAAGTCGCGGTCCCGGGTTCGAATCCCGGTAAGGGCATTTATTTGTGTGATGAACACATATAAGATAACGGACCCAATCATGGACAGTTTAAGAAAAAAATTCGCCTGTTTTTGATATTTCACTGATAAATGTAAAAATTCTACCGCTAAGCGTGTTAAATCTTGAATGTCCTATCCTTCTTTTACATTTCAAGCGTATTGCAGAATAGATACTCCTATTAGTTTCTTCAAAGTTAACAAATTAAAACTAGGTGTTTCTTCTCCAATTATGGACGGCAGTTCTCCAGTAATGGATCCCCCATTATGGACAGTGAAATATGTTTAAAATTTTACTTTTAAACCCAACTGATTCTCAATGAGTCAATTTTATATACCATAAATACAATTAGTTTGGGTTATTTTAACATAAGATTGTTTCTTGTAAATTTTGGTTTTGTAAATTGTTCCTTGTCCATCATAGGAGGTACGCAGTTTTTCGGTTCCAGTAATGGACACTCGCAAAATAACGCTATTTCTTTATATCTTTGGAGCAACAAACTAGTATGTTTTATACCTTATCTCATGTTTAATGCAGTAAGTAAAACGCATTCAAGTATAGGTACACCGAGTATTATTTTTTTATTATTTTATATATGAACACAACTCTCTTAGCAACATTACTAAGAATTCGTCTTGATATTTTTTTCAGTAAACTGGTGAATTTTATCTTGTCGCCAAATCCTTCAGAAATAACCGAATTGATTGAAACTTCAAAATGAAACAGCTCTACAACTCTAGTTTATGGTACATAGCCGTCAGTTTTTAGAAACTACATAATTTTAGATACTTATTTTTAAGGATTTGTGTTCTTTTTTGTCCATAATGGCATCACCGTCCATTATGAGGTATTTTACCTTATTTGTTCCTGAGCCATGGATGTTTTTTATGTATATAAGTATGTATTTATCTATTTAACCCTTAAATGCATGGTGATGTATATATGCGTCATAAATATATTTGATGGCCCGTGGCTCGATATGTAGCTATCCAAAATCACATTTATTGCTTAATTATTATTCATTATTTATTATTATTTAATATACAATTAAAGAAATTAAATAATATAATGATTTACTATTTATTATTTAAGGATTAAGATGAAATGGCGGAAAAGTGTGAAATAACAGAACGATGGCGATTTTTAGTATGTGATTTAGGCTGATTTTTTCGGAGTTATTAATTAGTAATTAGTTTATGACTATGTTTAAACATTTTATCATAAAGGTTTCATAAATAGTGTACTTTTTTAATAGTAGTATTTTTTTTTAATAAAACTTACCAATTACGATATATTTATATAAATAAGATTTGGCCTATTTAACTTCTAACACTGATTTAATATAAAAATCGATCTTAAATATTTTTTTGTATTTTTTTCCCAGAGTCAGAAAACCATTGTCTATCACATATATTAATATCTCGTTAAAAGAAAAATTCATGCATTTAAGGGTTGTCGTCGCCTAGCACCCATACAAGCTTTGCTTAGTTTGGGGCTAAGTTGATCTGTGTAAGGTGTCCCCCAATATTTATTTATTTTTATAAATAAATAAACTAAGATACACAACACACAACATTGACTACCATTATTCTAAATTTTAAATTTGTATATAAGATCCTAATTTATTAGATGCAGATATTTTTACAGCTGATAGTACTCGATCTCTGGAGTATATTGAAACATTATAGCTTTTACGATGTTTTTTTGGAGAAAACGGAAAAACAAATTTGCTACGTAAAAACACCCTGTTTATGTGATTATTAAATGAAAACTCATTGAACAGATTCTAGTACCTCTTTTACGTACCACTTAACTGTAACTGGCCACTTCAATGACATGTGCAGTTTTCCTGCCGAACCTTTACGACATTTACAACAAACAATTGTTGACATGACAGACAGTGTTATTGTGACATGTGATAATGCACATGATGATTTTTTTTAGACGAAATTATAATTAATTTTTTTGTTAGGAAAATGAAATCAAAAAAGCTACATGAAAAGATTTCTTAATTTATATTTAAAGTTGCCCTGTGTGGCCTGTGTGGTGACGGGTTAAGAATTTCACCACCCCCTTTCTTCCCGTGGGTGTCGTAGAAGGCGACTATGGGATATGGGTTAAATAGTGGCGTAGGCGAGAGGCTGGCAACCTGTCACTGCAATGTCACAGTTTCGTTTTCTTTCAACCCCTTATTTGCCAAGAGTGGCACTGAAGCTTTAGTAGTTTCATGTGTTCTGCCTACCCCTTTATGGGATACAGGCGTGATTGTATGTTGTATGTTATATTTAAAGTTAATTATTTTAATGTAAAGTATCATGTGTTAAAATATCTGCAACTAATAAATTAGGACCTTATATATAAACTGTAACTGTTGACGTGTAATGTATATGAATATTATAATACTGTATGCTAGGAAAGCCCCCAGGATGGTCATATGTTTTAAATTGACTGGTTTTACAATAGTATTTTCCTAAAAGGATATTTTACTTATACGAAAATCTGTCAAGGAAAACGTTTTCAGCCAATTAGATAAAATTATTTAAATTACGCCTTCTCATATTTCTTATTGAATAACTAACTCTTGATACCCTATTCTGTAACTAATGAGGACACAAATTACCCTTTATGTAGCCCTCCTTCGTCTAACTCCTTAGTCTAAATCTAGTCTAGTATGCTAAATAATGTTAATACCTTTCCAGATGATTGCACGCCTTTACATAAGCAAAGGAAAACAATGACCCAAGCAGCTAATAAGCAAGCAGCCATGTCCAATCTTATATGGCCTGTCTCTTCTATCCCCGATGAGAGCCCGAGCACCTTATTACTGCAATAAAGGAAATTAAGCTACTTGATGAGGAGCTCATGCTACAGACTCAGATTCTTATGACTATAGTTAATAATATAAAATTCCGAAGATATTTAGATTTAAATGTTGCTGAATAAGTAGGTATTTCTCATGTCATTAATGTAATTTTACTGTTGTAATTGACTTGTAAAAAAGCCATTGAGGCCTACTTGCATACCTAGTATATTTTTTATTTTAGAATGATTTAGAATTATTGAATTGTTTGTAATTATCCCCCAATCGGGGTGGCTTCCTATGCCTTACTAGCTTCCGTTAGATTTTGAAATTGCAGTAACATAAACTTCCTGGCCTGTGGGGTTAAATTTTCTCGGTAACTTACGTAAAGTACTCCTCTGCTGGGGGTCGCCGCAGGGCCACGTCTGCTAATGCACTGATATTATGGGCGGCGGAGTATGTCTGGTTGTAACATTCTCTGAGATAATACGTTCCATTCTGTGTTTCACACAGGTCGGCTTCCTCATACGAATAGCAATCTAAAATAAGAAAGGTATCATTGTGTAAAGTATACATAGGGCTACCCGCTACAGGCACAGTTTCTCAAAGCGTCATTACAATAATTATAGGGAGAAAATTAACACTTTATATTGTTATGACTAAAATTATGCGACGGCATCAATATCACACATGTATATATTAAAATACGACTAGGTACTACTCACGTTCGGTACTCCACTCCGCATCACAATTTTGCCACGGCAGGTGATAGAAAATGCTCTTGAACGAGACAAACATGTAGTATATAGTCCAGGCGATGATGAGATTGTAGTACAGCATTACTATGCTCGAGACGATGACCATGCCATAGCCAAGGCCACGAAAAAGTGGGCAGAACCTGTTATAGACGGCTACAGGGCCCAGGGCGGCATACTGCCCAAAGGACAGTTCCATGAACATAAGCGGGAGACCCGCTATGATAAGCATCACTGTAAACGGGATTAGGAATGCACCTGAAACAAAATTAACTCACGTCAAAACAATGTTTTTTGGTCTTCTCTGTTTGGCCTAAAGGTTGACTGGTAGAGAATGCCATGTAGCATTAAGTTCGCCTTTTGTAACTGTATATTTTTACTGTGCAATAAAGTTAAAAAAAAATGTTCATTCACGTCACAAAATACTAATTTAATATAGTATTTACTCGTAATACTTAAATGAATGATGCTGAATGCAGTAAAGGAAATGAAGTCGAAACAGTCGTACTTCAAACCAATAACCAAGCACAACGAGTGGAGATTAAACTGCGACTTTGTACATTTCTTCCGTCTTTTATTTCAAAAATAGAATTTTGAAGCAAATAAGTATGGTGCTACTGACTGCTAACTGATTCATATTGATCGTGATTGTGTCATTCACAAAGATGCACGCTTTGACACATAATGTCATGTCAATAAAGAATAGATTAGACAAATTTTTGCGTTATCGTGGATGGCACTAGCTAACGCGAAGCAACTAAATTGGCGCCCAACGTGGGACAAATGTTGCAATTATTTACAAGGAGTAAACGTGTAGAATTTTATGTAGGTTATTTTTTGTCGGAACTAATCCGATGTCCACTTTGAAAGATTTTGAAGAGGTATTTCGTGTGAGAGTAGGACACCTTTCGGCGGCGGGTTATCTTTAACTCTACTTAATTCCATTTTTTACTTTCTTTTCCGCAGCGTGCACATGACCAACGCTTTCCGCGGGTAACTGGTCAGAACGGCCAGGGCCTTATGGAAAGCGTTCGTTGGCACCAAGCTCTTCTGTGATGCGGACTGCAAAGGAATGGAATGCGCTCCCAGAAAAATAAGACCTCGGTCTCTTTAAAGCTAGAGTGAATAGGCTATTTGGAGAATTGGCGAGCTCCATCTTAGACTCTGTCTTCACTTTCCATCAGGTGTGACTAGGGTCAATCGCCGATCAATCAGTGGGCCTTTTGTATGCGTTTGAGGAATAACTAACCTCCCCGTTGTTGTAGCAGAGGTAGGGGAAGCGCCACACGTTGCCGAGCCCGACGCTGTAGCCTAGCAGTGACAGTAGGAAGTCGAACCGGCCCGTCCAGTTGCCCCGCTCGGGCTCCGCATCTGGCGGGGCCTCTGCCGCCGTCAGTTCTTTACTCTGGTAAAAAAAGAGTTTGCTTCGGTACAAATAATAGAAGGGTACTAACTAGCTTGAGGGTGTTTATTACCCACGTGGGTTATACCTCTAAAAAAGAACGTTGATGATAATTAAAATCAGCTTCCTTAGTTAGTCATTGGGATGTGAACGGTGAATGTGAACCATTGTAATAAGGGCTACCCCAGTAAGAGCAACAGTAGAGTCGGCTATCAGACAACTTTGTTGGCTGATAACCGACGCAACTTCTTGACTTCATCAACGCATTTGGTTATTTATGTGATATTGATAGCACCCAATAGACGTAAAGTAGGTGTTTCTAAAATTTTACAGACAAAACATTTTGTAAAACGTCGAGTGACAGGCAAGTCACAACTTTTTTATGATAAAATTTTAAGCAAAAATATTTTTTGTTTTAGACTAGTTCAGACTACGCGAAACAACTAAATAAATTGGCGCCCAACGTGGGGCACATATAGAAAGTTTCAAAATGTTGCAATTATTTACAAGGAATAAAGAGTAGTAGAGAAATTGTGGCAGTACCTACTTACTGACTTTTGCTCGTCACCCGACGAAATATTTTTCCTTCACTGCCTCCAATAGGATATACCGATTGAGGAGTTGTGTAAAGGACTTATTTTTGTGCAGAATTCATAAAAACATAAGTAGGTAAGCCTTTTTGAAAAAAATCTCACACGCGGAATAAACTGCACATACGTATGACAAAACAACCAACTCAATTAGATGTGGGTGAGATACTGTCGCTCTGTCCAGTGCTAAGCCAACTGTGCGGGCTGTGCTTAAACGATTATGCTAAGCCTGCAGAGCGAGTTAAGAGGAAACGGGACGTTCGTATCGGGCCGTAATTGCTCAGTCCCGCTATCGAGTTGGTAAAGTATTTATTTAGTTAATAGATACACCTACTAGATATACGAGTTCGCTTTGTAGCATATACATATCGTATGCATGTAAAATCATACTATTGCTTAAGGCCCAGTCAGTTCGTGTTCTTCTCTCCACTCGCACAGATCGTAAGCGTCGGTTGGATGAATATACTCAGGACTGCAGTTATTAATATGATTTTGAATATTTTTTTTGTGTTTTGATAAACGACTAAATCTAGGTAATTTCTTACGGAGTCTGTTCGGAAATAGAAGAGTCGTCAAATGAATGGGGTCCGATACATTCCACGACTCTTTTCTTTCCGCTCTTTGCTTTTCTAACTAGGTATTTCCAGGTTTCAGATAAACGGAAGATCAACACGAAACATCAGTTTCCGCATGTTGAACAAGGTCCATTGATATTATCATTACCTATGCCTACTAATCGTCGGTTGTGTGAATCAACCTCGTGAAATGCTTATGACTCAATCTCGTATAGCTGATCGGTTTCCACCATAAAGCAATTATTATACCGAGTTTGAGTGGTAAAGTTGAACATTACTCGTATACGTGTACTACGGGGTTGAGTCGCGCAGCCATCGTTATGTTAGTAGGGCTCCGACTGTACCAGCGCCGAACGCAGTAATTAATGCCATTTAATTAAATAAACCGTGAACTGATTCAAATTACATTTGCATAAATTAAACCTGACCTTAATAATTTGCCTCCCTGAATATTGTTAACTTAACTTTGTAAACACGATATCGTCACTACTTTTAAAAAAACTTGTATCTTCGTCTGTCAATGAAAAGAAAATTCTAGTAAGTATGTATGGAATGCATTTAGACTTACTGCGTTTTAACTTTGAGGAGAAGCATGAGATACGAGATTTTTTCAAAGTAGTCACGATACACATTATTACTGATGCGCGATTACTTTAGGATTGAGATAGCTGTCACTTCATACAAACCTTATGTAGGTACGTATATGGAAAACCTGTCATCACTAATCCCATTTTCATCACGATAGAGTTATATACCGCGTGGAATCGGACGACGATCCTTTCGGGAAATGGGAGGTAGTGTAGCATTAGGACAACATTTTCCCCCAAGAAACTATACAATTTACTTTAACTATTTTCAAGTTAAAGCCTTTCAAACATTTTTGTAAAAATGTACTAGGTGCAAACCCTAAACAGGTGACAGGGTCAATGACCTGACTTGTAAACAATCGTTAGATGACAGAACATTTACTAGTGTTAATTTGATGCCGTACAGACCTACCATTTTGGATCTGTTTCCGACACCGGTAACAAACGTCGCAGGATTTTCAGGGACCATTCTCTTTGTGGATCCATTTGTGTAATTATCAGATGAAAGCTTATGTTACATACATATTTTTAATAATATCAACACAAAAATTGTTCAAGTGACATTAGATATGATAACCACTGACTACTAATCATAAACATGAAGATTTACTTGTGTGTATATCTTACTTAGACTGATATAATGTAATAATAGGTACCTATAACCGCTTTTCGCATCACTGTTTTTAACGCCGGGCGTACATTTTTTCATGCATGAGCTAGTTCTTAACTATTATTTGGTTCATAAAATTAATAGGTTACATTTTCAATGACTAGCGAAACTCTTTGCGTGGTCGAAAATTGATAAGATGTTTGGCACTTGCAATGATAGCTTATTGTCATTTCACCTAAATTTAATGTCATAATTATTCAACTAAAATTGCCTATGTTAAAACATCGTGATTATTGTAATTTGCTCTACGTGAAACTGCAATGGAACTGTAATGTGACTGATTATTGACAAAAGTAACAAATCAAATTCACTCTCGCATCAGGTTGGGCATAGAAAAAATGTTACGCGCTTCTGATATAGTCACTTAGATTACAAACTTATCCCAATGTGCTATCACGAAAAAGCACAAAATGACCAACGAATCAACCCGCGGGCCCTGCAGCTAGACTTGATGAAAAAATACTGCGGTATTATCGCCGGAATCCAGGGAAACATTAATTACATACGATATTAAATATCATGTGCTACACCGTCACGGGACATCATGCATTTACCTACAAAGATGGAAGAACATTTTGAACACCGTAGGATGTTAACGTAAAAATAGTGTTAAAAATGGTTAAAAGTATGGAATAAAGATTGATAATCATATTTTTACCATTATTTTATCTAAGTATTTGACATGCGTCATTCATAACATCAGTGTATTAATGTCAACGCTCGGAAATAATGTAAACAATGTCCGAGATTTCCCGATTGCGATCCCTTAATCTAACAAAATGGTATGTGCTATGTGCATGTAGGGTTATCTATCACCAGAGCCAAAAGTTGGCGAATTTGTTAATTTTATTTTTTGTTTAATTTATCATTCCAACCTTCACTGATCTACTCGTCTGTTGCACTTATATAACGCTATATTTCCGAGAAGTTACATAGTGTTAAACCACCCTGTATATATATACAAATTGTTTTATTGATTTCCGTTGACTTTAACCCTTTAACGGGCAAGACTCAAAAAAATCGTGAGTTCAAACCTCATCGCCATCCTGTAGTCCTAAAAATTCTGTACAGGACAAAAATACAAAAAGATATCATACAAAAAGATGTCATACAGGGTGGTCTTTTTTGAGACCAGTGCCCTATAAAGGGTTAAGTGAAATGTGTCTAAGAAACTAGTGTCTTAACTTGTTCTGTTACCGACTTATTCCAAAAATTAATTTAATTGCTCAAGAAGTGCACCAAAACCTTTATTACTTACTGATTAATAGTATTTATTTCGATATGTGCCATCACCATCAGATAGATACTTGACACGAACTATTACGAACACTTATAGAGTCTTTTAGGTAATATGTATGAAAACAAAAAATAAAACATTTTTTCGAATTCAACAAAAAGCGATATTCGGGTGGTTACTGTTAATGGTCATAAATGACGTGTCGAATGTAACGGAAAACATAAAAAAATAAGGTAATTATGTATTTATTTTAAAACAACCATACAGGTAGATATTATCAAAATGTAACAAACCATATAATGATAATAGGCCATTAATTATTGATATGATGGGCGACCTTGACCCGATTCGTAGTGCATCTCGCGCTCATCAATGAACGCGTGAATAATATTCAAGGTCGTCGTATCAGAACCCGAGCTAATTATTTGCGGTTGTAAATTCTGAATACTGTTGCGCTTATACACGAAGTTTATTCAATTGATAAATAATATAATATATAAAAATCGATCTCGCCCCATACTAAGCAAAGCTCGTCCTTTAAGTACCTTACCTAGCACTCCTAGTAGGCGACGATTATGCTCATCATACCAATAGATATTGCTGTTAACTGAACAACTAAGTTATAAGAATCACACTAATCTGCTACCAAAATACCGCTGCGATGTATTATCCTGTTCTCATTTTATATGTAAAATAGTAAAATTAAAATACCTTTTATTTTCTTTCATGATTTGTGAAAATCGAAACGTTTCGTTTGTAACGTTCAAAAACCGTACAGGCTATTATACCTACTCTAAATTATCTCTAAATACGATATAGATCGGTTATGCCATGGTGAAAAATTATGTTTTTATTTGAAGAAACTTCTTTTTTATACTGATATCCGATCCGTATCGTAATTAGAGCTAATTTTTGACGTGACCCAATTTAATACTAGTAATAAAACACTTTATTATACAAAAAAAAACACATAAACCAGGAAAAAAACGTTATACTTTAATGCGGTTAATTTGGTACATCATACCTGCAGTACACTTTACATAATTATATGACGATTTTATTATCCGTGTCGACCGTGTCTTAATTTTCCAGATGACTAGTACTAACGACCACGTTAATGTAGTTTATTCTTATCAATATCATGTAATAATAATTTTGTAAAATATTCATGTAGAGTAGCTTTAAAATAAAATCTCGTTATTATATTTTATTATCTATAATTACCTACTTAAGATCTCTTACTGCACAAGGTAAGCATTTTACCTACGTAAAATACCTTAACACTTGAAAACTTCACAAAAATAAATGCACTTTAAAAGCTTTAGCTCATGTAATATTCATAAAATCTGTTCATAGGAAAATGGAGAAGCACAGCTTCTGTATATTCAAGCATTTAGGTCCCCAATCAATCGGATCTATAACATAAGTACAGCCATAATACTTGCTTAGCAAAAAGAGTAGCAAACAAGTGGCAACATCGTAGTGTTGACCCATTTACTCACGTATTGCTTTGAAAGGGATGACACTACAGTTTGACCACTTTGTATTTCTACTCTTTTTTTTCAGACTGTAGCATGTTTCCCACATGTGTACCTGTACCTACATATTCACAGATTTTAGTCTAACCAATCAAACAAATTGGTTACAAACTGCACAAATTTAACTTTAAAATTTCGAAGAATTTTTACGCAAATATAATTTTAAAATAGGTTTCGATTTTAGATGATTACATGCAAGTTATAGATGCTACGAATTCATAGATGATCAAACGTCGAAATGCAACGCATACTGAGTGGCATTAAGTCGGATGAGTATGAGTAGAGAAGATACCCTAATTGTCAGGAATTTAGTACTTGTACATCTTAGCCTCTACTTGACTTTTTAGAATAGGTACTCGATACACTTACATTACTACCTCCTAGTGAGTATTATATTCTTTGGTTACTACTCTCTAGGTACTAAATTATTTTAATAATACTTAACTTAAGAAAATGTTTGTCATACCTACCCTTTTAGGGTTCATGAAAGACTGCATGTACCTACAGTCAACATCAACAGAAATACCTACCTTCTAAGTAACCAGAGAAAGCAGACTCGAGTTTACCGTGGGTCTTAGTCAATTCTGTGTAGGTAACGAATGTCCCTATATTTTTAAGTACTTATTAACTTGTTTTCTTGAATCTTGCTGAAAGCGTACAATCGTTCTTGTTCCTATTTATATTTCGGAGTCGCGGTTTTTTTCCATAGATACGTATCATCCCCAGTATTAAGAAATTATACCTACCTAGTTGAATTAAAATAAATTCTAAAATATGTTTTCATGTACTATCGAACCAACTGAATCATGACCCACCATAAGCTCATTTTGCCAAACCGTCTCAATGTATTAAAGTAATTTAAGTAGATCGAAATTCGCTTGCAGATAAGGTTTCTTTGGTGACGAACTTGTTATCATTTTATCAGACACTCACATGTGTGTAGTGACATAATTTTGTTAAATAAAATAAATAAATAAATAAATATTGGGGACACCTTACACAGATCAACTTAGCCCCAAACTAAGCGAAGCTTGTAATATGGATGCTAAGCGACGATATACATACTTAAATAGATAAATACATACTTATATACATAGAAAAACATCCATGACTCAGGAACAAATATCTGTGCTCATCACACAAATAAATGCCCTTACCGGGATTCGAACCCAGGACCGTGGCTTAGCAGGCAGGGTCACTACCGACTGAGCCAGACCGGTCGTCAAGTCGGTCGTTAGTATTTAAAACGACCTAAGTGCATTATAAGCGTTAGACCTTACACGTTTGACAGATTCAAACGAATTATCTGCCAAGTGGGTCATGAAACTCATGAATCAGTTGGTTCGATAGTACCTACTTATAATAGTACATTACGATACAATACAAGTGCGTAAAAAAGGAAGTTCGAAACGAGTGGCGATAAATTAAAACACGACCGAAGGGAGTGTTTTAAATCGACACGAGTTACGGATTTCCTTTTCGCACGTGTATCGTACTTACGACGTTTTTCAGTACAGATGAGCCGAGCTAGCATATAATGAACCACTTCTCGCACTAGTGCGTAAAAAAAACACCACCTGTACTGCATATACGAGTAGTTACTACTTTCAAAATTACGATGTCTCCAAATGTTTCCACAAGTAGCCAATTTTTGTCATGATCTACTTAGGAAGTTACCATATTGCCGTGATGCAGCTCTAATGAATATGCATGCCATACAACGGCATCTTTCAACAACATGTTAATGCATCGCGAATTTTCATACCTTCCTGTTAAACACGAAAACTTACGAGGCAATGCATCATTATATTCATCATGGAAACCGCCGAGTTAAGTATAACAGGTACAATACGACGTGTTACATAAGACGTCCCGAAAGTTGAAATAGAAACTTCCACTTGTATAAAACACTTACATTTGAGTTGACGAGAGTTTGTGTAAGTAACTTAAGTTAAAAAAGATGCTCATATATGTTTCAGTCATTTACTTTAATAATCTAGTGATTATTTATTTAGGAAGCACTTTAATAGAAGTCTCTCTAAGAGTTTCAAAATATTTTTTATGTTACGAAAATATTTTAAGTGCGTTCGTTATTTATGTAGATTCATGTATAGCATATTTAAGTATAATATAACAGTTGGACCTGAAAGCGATTTAGTTGTTTTTAAATCGCTGAAACATATAAGAGAGATTATGTACTCACGTCGAAATATTTATCATCCATAGCTGATAATGTTTTGTGATCATCTGGCAGAGATTTCTTAGTGGTATTCGCCATCGTGTGGAGTCGTCAGTCGTATGCTATTTGAGTACCAGCTGCAGCGAGATTCTCGAAGACATCGTAGCCCCGACCTCTCGGGCTCCAAACATCTCACGTCTCATCACATTCACTCACAAATAAAATTCACTGACAAGCACTACGGTTAATTTGATTGCTTCCAAAAGTATTAAGAAAATTGGCATGATTCAGAAAAGTACCGCGCGAGTCCTGCTCATAAACCCGCTTAAAAAAATTTAGAAAAACATTCAAATAGAAATTAAAGTCGAAAACACATAACGCAGGATCGCGCAGATGTCAAGTTCCCATCGACCGAACACTGAATGAACATCTAGGTCAATATCAAGCCTTCTCCCGCCCCGCGCCCCCGGGACCCTTCGGGAAAACGCTCTCCGACAAATTTCACATGAAAACTTCCCGCTGCGACCGAGTGTGTGCACGCCGAGCCGTTACCCAGCACTCACTGTCATCGCTACAATGCGACCTATTAAAATTATACCTGCCGACTGCACGCCCTAGACGCAATCGCAGTGCTCTATGGGTAGCGTCCTAATTTCATACAACCTAGACACCTGGTAATATTTACTAGGAAGAGGGGTGGGTGGTTAGACTGGTTAGGTACTATCGGTTAGGGGTGTTGAACAAAGTACATAATACCTACATACCTACAGTAAGCGCAATTGACCACATAGTTCACTGTAACTTATCAAGTTATTGATATTTGCCATAGGTAGGTGTATAGGTATTGAAAATAAACTTCTTCCTTCTTATGCATGGCATAATATTATTATTCAACTCAAGGACAACACTTACTAAAAGATTAGTGAAAATTGACTGAAATAATTTATAAACAAAATCTAGTGTACCTACTGAAATATTCCCTCTATCCACCGTACCTATCTACAAAATGTTGTATGTACAGTTGCACACAGTAACAAACTATTCTTATGGATGATGGTTCAATTATACGTACTAGATATGTGTTATTTTATTATAAATATTATTTTTAACTTCTGATTAGCAGAAACGTCTGCAATCGATGCCGTTAGGCTTAGAATAAATTTAAAAGTGGAAAATGTCTGCCTTGGGTGAGACTTGAACTCACGGCCTCTGGATGGAAAATTTAATAAATATTATTATTTAATTTATTAATTAAGACGCTACAGGAGGGGTCAATTCTCCATACAAACGCTCTCAACTATTTCCTCCCTGGTTTTTGAAGATAAAGCAATGTTTTTTTTCGACACAGATTATTATTATTTTTTCACCACACCCGCACACTAAATGTGCTATTGTACGCAGGCGAAGCGTGAGTAATAGAAAAATCGGTAATAGATTTTTTTTTTTACATTGCGTGTGTGATGAAAAATATTGTGTGTAACTCGGGGAGAAAGAATATTGCAAACTCGAGTCTTTAAATCGCCCCGGCAAGCCGTCGCGATTTAACTTACTCTCATTAACAATATTCAACTTTCCCCCCTTGTTGCACAATGTACTTGTGTCGATTTGTCGATTTGAATTTTTTTATATTCTTAGAGAGAGCTAGAGCCCGACAAAAATTTTCAAAACCGGCGTTATTGATTATTTATTTATTTACCACAAGGAGTGGTATTCAAAATTGGTGACAATTAGCCAAAAAAACTATACGGTCCAACTCGAATTTCGACGACGAGGAAGATGACTCAAATTTCATTACCTCGATTTTAAAGATTTTTTCGCAATATCTTTTAACTGAGTTGTTCTTAATGGACAATTATTTTTCGAATAATTTAATAACACTATTATATTTAACTAGAATTCCCAAATTGAAAGGATAATAATGGATAATCACTTGTACTCCTACATGCACAATTGACATAGTTTGTACCTAACGCCGAGGAAACCCCGTCAGCATAATGTAATGGGCACCATGCCTCAAGCAGACCTACTGGATGGGGCGTTTCGGAAATATGGTCTAGACACTAGACTTTAGCAACAGCCACGGCCCTTCGAAGCGAAGGTAGGCCACTGAAAGTGGAACAGCGTATTGATTCTGTGAGGATGGCTACGCCGTTTTACCTCTAAAATGCACTTTATACGAGTACACGCTCACAGACCACTTATACAATATGTATAATTTTTTTAATTTATTTTGAATACCTAATTTATACCTACCTAATATAATATACAATACCGGCCGACAGTAATAAATCACATTTGTGATTTTTTTGTATGAGCTTTTGAGCATGTACCTATAGACCTATACCTAGACTAGTTAAGTGACATATCTTCATTTGTAGATTGTACAAGGTTATGATGAATAACTATTACATGTTGAATTACCATAGAAGACAGCATATTACTTAAAAAGCTGCAAAAAATGAATTCCACAGTACATATGGAGCTACTTTTACGCACTAGTGCACAGAGTAATACATTTCTTGCCTTTACGGCGATATGTAGGTACTTAACTGCTGGAAGTGTATATTTTATCTTTAATTAAAAATGATATAAAATAATTACCACAATTTTCACAATAAGAGACTCCGGCTCGCAATCTATAAAAGGATTAGTAAGAAAGCATCAGGAGCATTATTAAGAACCAATTTGTAATAAAATTAATTCATATAGGGCCTTGAAATAACTGAGAAATGGTTTTGATACTCTTCCACTTTATTCAATGGTCAATAATAAAGGAATTTTTATTTCAACATGCTTATTAGCAACAACCGCTGACAATCGTCTGCAACTTACAAAATATCTCCACATGGCGACATAAAATACAATGAAACTAAACAATTTCCAAACAAAATTGTTGCCACGTTTAAGCATTTTATATCAAAAATATAACAGTTACCTACGAAGAAAGTGGCGCCCAGAATTATTTTTTCCTATTTTATGTCGAACTGTAATGTAAAAGCAATTTATTGGGTAAGTACAGTTTTGAACAAACTAAATTTTAAAAAATCATCATCATTATCATGAAAACAATCTGATGATTCATCAGCATCACCATTTCATGAAATTGGTGGTTTTCGAGTTGCAGACACATTCTCTCAAAATTTAAGAAATTACCCAAATACCATACCTGTATGTGTCTTTAACAGTTGAGTTCCCTCAATTCCACATGAATCCGATCATCAGAACTACACGCGAGATTAATATGAGACCACCTTGGACATAGCTTTCGAAATTTTCGAACAAAAACAAAATTATTCAAATCGAACCATTCGGGTATCGGAAGTATGTACCTCTAGATAAAATGTATTGAGAAACGTTTAGGCGAAAACATTGACCTATTGTATAAAATTTTATCTAATTTTAACAATGTTTGAAGTTCTGATGCTTTTAAAATAATTTGTTACTATTTCGCCCAAAAAGCACAAAGTACTGATAGATGAGCCTATCACAATTATTTGCCAAGGGACTAGCACACGCAGGTTATATTGCTGTTTCAGTTCCTTTATTTGAAATAGCTTTGCCTGCTGAGAAACATAGTCTTGCCAAACTTTCAGAGTAAGGCCAGCAGCGTGCATCCACGTTGTTTGCATAAACAATTTGTCGCGAAGGGGAAATCCTTTGTACATATAAGTGCCGTAGATGATCTTGCCTAAACGTTGGTGAAACGGGTAAAGGAGATCTCGCCCATGACTATCGAAGTAATTGTACTTCACGGAATAATACATATAATACGGTACCACAGTGAACATGTCATCAGATTTGGCCACTTTTTCGAGGCTGCTGCTTAATGTGGCACACAGAGGTAATTGATGAGCGATCAAATCGTTGAAATATGCAGAGTTGTTATCTAAAATCATTCGATGCATGACTAGAACCGCATCGCTTATACAGGGTCGCAACTCATACTTATACATATCCGATATTGTCCCAATTTGATAATCATTCACTGGTTTCGCGGTCAGGCTGTACAAAATAGATAAATAATGGTATGGAATTAAACAAGAAAATAAAATCCAACTGAAAAGTAATATGTAAAGTATCCTGTTTGTCTTCCGAATTCTACACGTGTGCATTAACAAGTTGTCTACTAAACAGAAGACCATAACAACTTTGTCTTTGGATTTACTTACAAAAATTACTAGAATAGCAACAATTAAGAAAGTTACCAAAAGAAGAAACCAAACTATGGGCGTGAACACCAGTGTAAGTACTTTCCAATGAGCCAACAAGCCAGATTTACGTACGAATACTGCAAAATAGTCGTCAAATGCTAGATGTCCATAGAGGTACTCAAATGCCTCGGCACGGCTGGGCAGCAGGATCTGACAGCCCGTCACCACGTCGAACTTGTTCGCCTGCAGCCACCCCAGCGGCCCAGTGGCCACCATGTCTTGCGAAACATTAGAAACTACATCGGACAATTCCTCAAAATAAGTTATGTTTACATTAATGTGTTCGAGCTCACTAAACACAGAGAAAATATATTCGTCCATTCCGATAGTTTTCACGTCGTTTTTTGTACGATCAATTGTAAAAGGAGGCCAATTGGTCGCTGCTACCTGTAAGGTGCAGTTTCGGAGAATACTTTTACTTGCATTTGAAAAGACAAAAGGAGGGGTGACAATGAAGCACTTTCCCAATTCTATGATACTATCGAAACGTTTTCCGCAGCCTTGGTTGCTGTAAGGGTCATAGGAGTACGCATTAGTGGTGAGCGCGTCAATTATGACGACTTTTGCGACATGTACCCACAGTAATTCCCGGAACATGGGGAGCAGATCATCAGGCTGCAGGTGCTCCACGACGACCATAAACGGCGCATCCGGCTTCCAAGTTCCTTCCGTCTTCAAGTAATAGAAATGTGATAAGAAGTCGTCAGCGTTTAATACGTAAATAAAGTATCCTCTGTTGTAAAGTGGACTTTTCTCGTGCAGTGCTCTGGTTATAATTGAGACCGAATTTGTTTCATGGATGGCTTGTAAAATTTCCTGGCTTCTTGCATTGAAATTAATGAATGTCAAAACTTCATAATCGTAATACGCTTTAATTATTCGTTTGACACATTCTTTTGCCATGGAATAATCATTTTCAAGATTAATTTCTAATGTTGCTTCAGAATAAGATAGTTGTAATATCAAGAGAAATGATACACGTGATATTAACATGGTGGACAAACGTCTACCGTGTTGACTAAACCACTACGCGAGTTAAGCTATCGTTCTTTATATTTATATACCTACCTATTATATTTTGAATGACACGACAATCTTATAAACAGATCAGTGAATAAATCATTCTTTATCGTGATTTTGACGATTCTCTAGGATCATTAGGACTAAAACGAGTCAATTAGTAGGAAGGAGATATTCATATTATAATTGCTTTTTGTTTCTTGTCGAACACGTGTACATATGTACTATTTGTACATACACGTGTCCAAAAAATAATAAATTTTTTTAGCTTTCACGCCAAATTTCACTAGGGTGTCTAGGTCAACTAGACCCATATTATATTTGTTACCTAGGTGTTATAAAAATGTACAAAAAATGTATTTTTAGGATATTTCCCATACAAATCGCTTTTTTGCTCCAGAGAAGAGGAAAGGTCTTCTAAGACCATTTCCTCGTAGATATCAGCAGGGGATCTGGTAACTGACCTGCTATCAAAAACACTGTAATCACGAGTAAACACAAGTAGTACAACCGAACTTTATGCAATTATGCATGGCCTTTCTGGAATACAAAAAAGCCTTCGACATTGTCGAACATTGGGCCATGTTTGACTCCTCCATTACTGCCGAAGGGGATACCATATCACCGAAGCTTTTTATAACGGTACTAGAAGACGTCATAAAAACACTTGCACGAGGCAACTGTAATCAATATCAACATCATGGAGTCTTATTGTCACAAGTCGATTTGCCGATGACGTAGCGTTTGGTGAGATCCTGGAAGTCGCCAGCAATATGCTGAGGTGAGACCATTTCGTGGCTCTTCATATTCTATCTGTATGTCTCGAAAATTGTTTGTCTGTGTGCTTACGAATAAGTAACCCATTATTCTATTCTATTCTATCATCAAGGCAAAGCCTGGACCATGTTTCTGTGAAAACAGGCAAGATGAATATGTCCTCGAGAGATTAGTTATGACGAACATGTCAGTGCAATCGATTGTAACCATTAAGGTAGCATATGAGTCATTGTCTTGTATAAAAATAAACGCTTCCGTATAAAGGATAGTCATTCAACTCATAATATGACCACTGCACGAAGCTTTCTGGTGTAGGTACGAATCCTGACCATTTTTCTATAACGGAAGCACACTCACTAAAGAATATTTTCGTATAAGTTGATCATGGGCATTATCTATTCGCCCCACTTTATGTATTTGATATCACGCAAAGCATCGATAATTTGATGGAGAATAAAAAAAAATAGTTACAAATCACCTGATTTATTTCGTTACAACAATAACCCAACAGTGTTTTAGAAAAATATAGGAATGTACAGTTGTGTATTAGGTTTATGGTCCCAATTTTGTACTTGATTTGATATAAACACAATTAAACCGTAAAATATATTTACGCTTAAATCAACAAACCTATAAAAGTAATTTCAAATTATGTAAACAATTTTCAAAAAACAATTATAGTAAATCCTTTTTAAATATTTAACAACATGTATGTAGGAAAAAACTCGTGTAGTTATGTAAAGAGTGAATAAAATAAGTATAACTTCGTAATTTTTCTTATGTAACATACAGTAGAAAACATATAATAGTACTGTATAAAATATGTTTATACTAATAATGTACAAGTAAATCAATATATTTTGAACTAACTTTGAGCCTTGAGGATTATTATATAGAATAGACATTCTTGAAACCTAGGTATATAATTGCAATTTCTGACGCCAGAGCGCAGCACTAGTACAAACCGTAAACCACTACATACTTTAGATATACCCAACTTAAAAATGGGGAATAATATTATTTCGATATTTTAGATTATTCGATTTCTGAGACCATTCATTTGTAGGTATATTTTGAGAAATCCTGTCCAAAACAGTTTATTGACAAAATATCGCACATTATTTTGTCACGAATAATGAATTGAGGCAGTGAAGGCAGTTAAGGCGAAGCATCAATCAAGGCAATTTGTTTACATAACCGTTTCTAGGCCCATGTAACTGTATGTTGTATAATTACGAAAGTTCTACTTATCACGATCCAGAAGGGATTCACTTCTTGGCAAGCAGGCTGCGGATGAGGGTCTCAAGCTTCCTAGTGTCAGCGGCAAACTTCCTGATGCCATCGGACAGTTTATCCGTGGCCATCTGGTCTTCGTTCATGTGCCAGCGGAACTGGGCCTCCGTTAGGGACACCTTTTCGATATCGCTCTGAGCTGCGGTTTTTGCGTCCAGCACCTGTCAAAAATGATAGTGTTATAAAAGCCGCTACAGATGTAGTGCGAAAAGGGTTCCCTTCGTATTTCTCCGGAAACGTTCGTATTTGTCATGCTAGATCAGTCAATGTCAGTACATCTTGTACTGGGACTGACTGAAATAGCATGACACGTTCGTACGTTTCATTCACTACATCTGTATTGGTCTGAATGAAAAATGAATCGTTTATCTCTGTCATTATGACTTATGTATTTCTAAGAAAGTGTTGAAACATAATGTAACTAATTCAGACTCATAAAGATTCGTGAATAACGGCCTGGCCACGACATTGGTCTAAGCGCGACAGCGGTGAGCGGCAGCCACACGTGCGAATGAAAAGTCCCATCGCTGTGTCGCTTAGACCAATGTCGTGGCCGGGCCGTAAGGAGGGTTAAACGTTTGTAAAAACGCTAATTTAACACCTCCATTGATCGGTCAATGAGTGCAAAACCAAGCACCATTAACAGGCAATGTCAAGTAACGTACGCGGCAACAGACCAATCTCAACTGTCGTGCATCCCCATCACCACCACCATAGGCGTGGTATTCGCAGGGCCCTTTAACTTAGGGCCAGTTGCATCAACCACATTTGACAGACACATCATCGTCACGCAGCAGACTTCTATGGAACTTCCCATACAATACAATTTTACGAACGCTTTAACCCTTAAATGCATGAATTTTTCTTTTAACGAGATATTAATATATGTGATACTTAGACAATGGTTTTCTGACTCTGGGAAAAATATTAAAAAAAAAATTAAGATCGATTTTTATACTAGATCAGTATTAGAAGTTAAATAGGCCAAATCTTATTTATATAAATATATCGTAATTGGTAAGTTTTATTTTTAAAAAATTACTACTATTAAAAAGGTACACAGTACACTATTTGTGAAACCTTTATGATAAAATGTTTAAACATAAACTAATTACTAACTCCGAAAAAATCAGCCTAAATCACATACTAAAAATCGCCATCGTCCTGTTTTTTCACACTTTTCCGCCATTTCATCTTAATCCTTAAATAATAAATAGTTAATCATTATATCATTTAATTTATTTCATTGTATATTAAATAATAATAAATAATGATACGGGCAAGGGCAACATCCGCTCGGTGTACCCCTTACATTTCATTAAAGTGTCAAAAGGGCCTCTACGCGTTGGCTTCGGCCCCGCGCTCGCCTCCCAAAGGTCCGGAACACCATTGTTCCGTGATGGGAAAGACATACAAATAATGAATAATAATTAAGCAATAAATATGATTTTGGATAGCTACATATCGAGCCACGGGCCATCAAATATATGATGCATATATACATCACCATGCATTTAAGGGTTAACGGTGCCAGAGGGTTAATGCAACCAGCCCTTAGTCTTAGTCCGATATACAGGGATTTCGGATTCATAGATTTTCTACTGACGTGATGCCGCTCATTTCTATAGAGCCGCTAAATTTTATTTGTTGAAGTTGCTCATTATGACATCAAAAGTCAGTATGCAAAATTTGGCTAGACCTTACAAAATCGCCCAGTATAAGATATCCAGCTCGTTTTGCCGTAGACTGATAAATAAGAGCGTACACCCATCTTAAAGGCTGGCAACGCACCTCCAACACTTCTGGTGTTTCGGGTGTCCATGGGAGGCAGTGATCGCTTACCATCAGGCGACCTGTCTGCTCGTTTGCCTCCTATCCCATAATAAAAAAACAGAAATCTCCGTATAACTTAGTCCTACTGGCAGGGACACGAACTCTATGAAAAATTCTGAGCAGATAATGAAATGATTTCTATATTGATCTACACTAACACGATTTTCACCCCGTGACCAAGAACATAATGTGATGTTCGAAACGTCGGGTCAAATATAAATGTAAGTGTATTACGTGATTAACCCCTCGTATGCTTAAACACGGATCCGTGCTTGGGAATTTTAATCTATTGCTTTAAATGTCAAGGTCACTACTTCAATGATCAAAATTGACAGGCCGCATATAAGGGGTTAAGTCCCGTTTAAATGATTTCTTTTAGAATGTAATACCTTTGGGAGCGGCTGGTCGCTGGCGGCGAGCTCCTGCAGCAGCTTGGGGCTGATGGTGAGCAGGTCGCAGCCCGCCAGCTCGCGGATCTCGCCCGTGTTGCGGAACGACGCGCCCATCACCTGACATTACAAATACATATTTTATTTTAAAATCTCACACAACGCGCTTTTAAGATCAATGACACTACAAGTTTCCCGATTACTTCAACTACCCGTCTACTACACGACTACCCGTCTTCTTAAAGCCGAGCACAGTGCACAAAGCTCCTATGATATCACTTCAGGCCCCGTAGCCGAATGGCATTTCTAGGACACGAAACGAAAACGAAAGGTCGTCGTGCCAATACGCAAGAGCGATAGAGATAGATATCTACGAGCGTTTCGTTTCGTGAGCGTTTGTGCATTCGGCTACGCACGCAGTATTAAAATAAATAAATATTATAGGATATTCTTACAGAGATTGACTGAGTCCCACGGTAACCTCAAGAAGGCTTGTGTTGTGGGTACTCAGACAACGATATATATATAATATATAAATACTTATATACATAGAAAAACATCCATGACTCAGGAACAAATATCTGTGCTCATCACACAAATAAATGCAATCACGCACGCGGCTTAGCAGTCAGGGTCACTACCGACTACGCCAGACCGGTCGTCAAGTATTGAAAATCGATTAAATAAAATGCGTCTTTCTCAAAAACCGTAGACGGTACCTAAAATTTGAAACAGTTACCCAATGCTAATTAGTTAAAAACATATATATTTATTTTAACATGATTAATGGAAGAGAGACATGTAGTCTATTTTGTGAGGGATAGTGCAGAGGACAGAAAGTAGAAAAGCGGATCTGGACAAAGGTCGCGGGTCGGGATAACGCTAAATGTGCCGATGTCAAGCAAAAGGCACTTTTTATATATTAGACTTAAACATAAGGACGCTCTAATAGATAATTCGTACATAGTTACGATCATATTTCACCCTTATAGTAGGCGACAATGTGGAAAACTTGAGAAAGGCGCAAAAAGAAATAGTTTTAAACAGTTAGAAAGCAATGATACCTGTGTGTTGTAACCGAACTTCTTGTAGTAGTTGAAGATGCGGGTGACTGACAACACGCCGGGGTCCTCCTTAGCCTCGTATGTCTTCTTTGTGTGCTCCACATACCTGAGGAAGGAGATTAATTCAATTAACATCCTTTCAAAATATTGGATAAATTTTTAAAGTAGTAAAAATATGTGGTGACTCTTGAAAATTATTTATATCTTCAAATAAGTTACACAGCATACTAGTAAAACCAATGCACTGTGCAACTAAAAAAAACTACCTACGTTCCTAGCCTAGCGCTTTGCCATCTAAGCGACCAGACCCTCATCCACAGTCAGCAAATCTTTCCATCATATAGATGTATTGGGCTTGATTTGATCGTGTGTGTAACAGTTTGGCAAATAAGAGTATGTAGATATTAAAAAGCGCGCAGTGTCGTCCTTTTCAAATCAATTTGTGTGAGAAAACGGGATGGCACTACGATGTTGGTGGGCCATTTTTTTCAAAGTTGTCCACCCCACTTTTTTTTGGATTTGGAAATTTTCATATTATTTCCACTCAAAATCGCTAGTTCTTTCAATCCTAATAGGAGAAAAAAAGTGTCCCAAAATTTTTTTCCCATTCCGTTACCATATTGTCATACATTTTGTATGGCGGTAACAGAATGGAAGGTCTGAAAAATGTATGGAAATCTTGGGACATTTTTTTTCTCTTATCAGGATCGAAAGACCTCGTGATTCTGAGTATGAATAGCGTAAAAAATACCCATGTTACTAAAAAAGTGGGGTGGACAACTTTGAAAAAAATGGCCCTGGTACTTTTTAATTTCTATTCTTTTTTGCCAGGCTGTATGTCTATGTCTTGTACATACCAGTCGAGGATCCTACCGACGAACGGGGAGATGAGTGTGACGTGAGCCTCCGCGCACGCGATGGCTTGGTACAGGGAGAACAACAGAGTCAAGTTGCAGTGGATGCCGTGTTTCTTCTCCAGTTCCCTGAAATTAACAAATAAAGTAAAACTTACTTCCCAAACTGTAAGAAGGGGTGCCGACATCGCAAATAGACATGTTCATAAACGTTTTTTTGCACCTGGTGTAACTGTAAATGTTTAACATTGGTAAATTACTCTTTTTAATCATAATGAGCAGGGCCCGTATCTTTCATGCCGATGACATAAATTTGACGTCACGCTGCTTAAAGGATGATTCAAGAGTTTTATTTAATAATAGGCTACTAAACTCGTATCGAATTTAGCACATCAAGTTATTGTTTTCTGTAGTATTTGACTTAAGAAATCAATATTTATAGCTTGCGGGCATTAAAAGTGCGTGATGACTGCGTATTTTTAATTAAAGATGTGTGTATGTTTTTTTTAAATTATGGACTCCGAAAACGGTGTTGGCCAATGGAGTGACGTGACATAATTCAGATCAACTATGGAAATTAGAGGTAGTAATCTGATCTCCATAGAAGCAACCTCTATTGTATTAAAATTCATAGTCGTTGACTGGTGTGACAATGTGAATTATTTTTTCTAAATATACTGACGTCATGTCATAGATATTCTATAGATTAATATGGCTGATGTTGTTTTTGCCTGATCACGTAAAAGTAAACTTTAAATAATTTTTTTGCGGGTTTTTAAGTCGTAATAAAATATGGTACTATTTTTTTCGTTTAATTAGACAGTAATTAATAATATAAGACATACTTTGAAAAAGGGTCAAGTAGCCTATTAATCATTATTCATCAATTATTTTAACCATGATTTCAAAACTAATCTATTCATGCGTGAAATAATTAATACCTACTTGATACGTAAAAAGTACATTAAATTTGTTTATTTTTTATACATACACTTTATTAAATAGTGTTGTTACCATATTTCAATAAATTATAAAAACAAACGAAATTATTTCCTTTTCGTTTCACGTATCAAGTAGGTATTAATTATTCCACGTATGAATAGCTTAGGTACTTTTGTAGTAATTTGTACATGATTAAATTGATTAATGAATAATGAGTTTAATCTGCGTAATATAGTGATCCTTGGGTATAAGCGTGATTATAAGAATTATTTATAATCGCTAAATTCAAGTACCTATAAATATTATCATAGATTAAATAAAATATTATTAAGGTAGGGTAATATTTAACCTGTGTATCGACCCCTAACTTCACTTTTCGTTGTATGTATTGTTTGCATCAGTTCATTGTTTTCTGTGTGGCTTGCACATTTTCACTGTAATTTTAAATATGTAACACAAAATATTTTTTTTAGTAACATATTGTGTATAATACTTTTCACTCAACGGATAACTGTTATTGGCCTAAGACTATGTAAAAATACCTATGTAAGTTATATATTTACGGCTGTTGTTGTCCTAAATACCAATAAATAAAATAAAAAAAAATAAAATGATTAATTATAATTACAATAAAATTATTTGAATCATCCTATATGCAGCGTGACGTCAAACTGATGTCATCGGCATGAAAGTTACGGGCCCTGATAATGAGACATCATTGCGTAACACTTACGTTTGTATATCATATGGCCGGACGTTTCGAGATTAAGTGCAGGTAATTCGAAAAACTCGTATAGCTATATGTTGTAACAACTCCCTGCCAGTCTGCCTCTGACCACGGACGTAATGCCATGTCCGAAATGTCGGGCCAAATATAAAATGTAAGTTTACATCCCGTTTTAAATTATAAATATGTTAGTATAAATCAAGAGAGGGGTAAATTAATGAAAGGTTAGGCCAATTATTTCCAATGGTCATTTACGGCGTACAACAACCACGCGTTTAAACAAAGATCTTACTTGGCAGCTTGGATGCCCTCCCAGGTGGATGCCAGCTTGATGAGGATCCTCTCCTTCTTGATGCCATACTCGGAGAAAGCGTTGATGAGCTTGATGGCCTTCGCAATGCTGGCTTCCTTGTCAAACGACAGTCTGTAATAAATATAACACATCAGGGTTCAAAGTCCTTCCTACTTTATCAGTATACTCTCTTCTCTTCTCAGGTTTTTGAGTGACTTGCTTCATATACCAGTCACTTTTCTGTGAAGGGAGACATCGAAAGGACATCAGACTAATCATAATCTTGAGCATACCGTGGGGCTCAGTCAATCTGTGTAAGAATGTCCTATAAAATGTACTTATTTATTTATTTATAATAACTATTAAAACTATGATCCTATGGACCACAATAAAAAAAGCTGTTTTAAAATGATAAAAAAAATTTAAATAATGGTGTTAATGTGTTCTACAGTTCTTCCTTGCTGTACTTAGACTACTTAGAGCCTGAATACCATTTTGTTCAATTAAATTAAAATACCTATGGTGTGTTTATTAATGAATAATTGATGATGCATCGATATGCATCATAGACCTATTTCCCTATTTGTGTAATTAAAATTGTTGTTGAATTGAATGTCTTAAACGTTCTGATATAACTAAAACATATATTTAAAAAACTCAAGAAAATGTGATTTAAAGTCACCAAAAGTATTGTTCTTATATGTATTTACCTGGCATCAACTTCCACGGAGACTCGGCCAGGGATGATTTTCAGGATCTCACATCCGAAGAGTACACTCAGCATGTCCAGTGTCTCGCTCACTTGCTCCTCAATGGTGCTGAAATAATAAATATATTATTAAAACTTTTTAACAAAAAATAAAACCGCCTTCAAAAATAAGCGTGGTACAAAAATGGAGAAACTAAAAAGCAAAAAATAATAAACCTTTGAATTCAGATTTCTTATCGCCTGCCTGACTGCCTGTTATTCTGTTTATCCTTTGGGATGCTTAAGAGCTTCAAATGATTTCATCTTAATCATTTAAAGCCTGACCAAAAATATATGACTACTAGCTTTTGCCCGCGGCTTCGCTCGCGTTAGAAAGAAACAAAAAGTAGCCTATGTCACTCTCCATCCCTTCAACTATCTCCACTTAAAAAATCACGTCAATTCGTCGCTCCGTTTTGCCTTTGAGTAAGTTGAAAGACGGACAAACAAACAGACACACACACTTTCCCATTTATAATATTAGTATGGATGTGCCATGTAGCGGCATTTCATTAGTACTATTTTCTTCATACTACCTGTATTGAACTATCACTGCATACATCAGAATAACAGCACCCTCCTGACAATAGTCATATATTTCCGGTAAGGCTTTATTTGTTGCTATATGAATAACAATGTTTTGACAGGCACATACCAAAGGTGAAGTTATGATACCCAGAATTTATCTTTGACCCTGTTTTACATTTTTGCTCTAGCCACTGAAACTGGAACCAGAATGCAGAAGGATCCTTGTTTTGTCAACTTCCCCTGCCTATGAAATCAACTGACCTAAGTTTGAATCGCAGTTAGGCGATTTATTTGTGCTCCTGAGTCTTTTCTTAACTTTGTTCCTGAGTCAAGGTTGTTTTTTCTTTGTAAGTATTTACACAATTATGCACATTATTATCACCAAGTACCAATATTAGCTAGTATGTTTAATTTGGTACTTAGTCAATATGTATAAGGGGTCTAAGACTTATTTCAAGCCTTAATGATGCTTGCACCACATTTGGACTAAAAATTAATGTCAAAAAGACCGAAGTCATGGACGTTATGGACGCCCAAGACAACCCGACAAATTCGTGTGTAGGCATCGGTGACGACTTGCTAAAGCGGGTGGAGAGGTTTAGATATCTTGGTAGCATGATAACATCAAAGTGCGACCTAGATGTTGAGATTAACTCTAGAATCAGTGCTGCAGCGGCCGCCTACGGGAAACTACGGGCCAAGGTATTTCGCTGTCATGACTTAAAGCTCTCCACTAAAATTGGTGTATACATGGCAGCAGTGCCACCAAACTTGCTCTACTCATCCGAGACGTGGGTCCTTTACCGGAAGCATATCCGCACACTCGACAGATTTCACCTCAAATGCCTCCGAGATATTATGAGCATCAAATGGTCGGACCGAGTCAGAAATACAAATGTTCTGAGGCGCGCAAACGTCGGGGGCATTGAGGCTTATCTAATGAGGCGGCAGCTACGGTGGTGTGGGCACGTTTCTCGGATGTCAGAAAGCAGAGTGGCGAAGCGCATCTTCTTTTCAGAACTCCAGAGCGGTAAGCGTAAGAGCGGTGGCCAGTACTTAAGATATAAGGATGTTCTGAAAAGACACATGAAGAGGTGCAAACTTGAGCCCTCTGACTGGGAGCAGAAGGCAGCGCGGCGGCCCGAATGGCGACGTCTCGTTCATGATAGAGTAAAGGAATTTGAAACTGAACGCCTCGTTGAACTCGACCGGAAACGAGATGAGCTTAAAGCCCGCCCGCCATCCTCAATGACCTACAATTATATAGGTGGTGTGCTGACGTGCCCAAAATGTGCTCGAAAATTTAGCCATAAGATAGGGTACGCGAGCCACGTAAAGGCACACCAGAGAGTGGAACAGCTACACTCTGTTTCTTGAAATTGTCTTCATCATCATAAGGGGTCTATCAATCATTTAATCAGGTCTGGTGGGTAAGCAGTATGTGTCGCACAATGCTCACCTGCCAGTTTCCTTGCCGTGCTTGATGGCCTTATCCAGAATGTGCTGGTATTGCTCCATCGCAGCAGCCGACAGGATCAGGCTGGGGTTGGTGGTGGCATCTGTGGGCTTGTACGCCTTCATGGCTGAAATCATGGAGTTATTGGTAATATCTTTCAAAGCAAGATTTTATCTTCTATGTTCCTCACATTGACAGAGAATCATGTCTTTGACTTTTACCTACAGGGTTTTAGTAGAACTTCTCAACTATTATTTATGGTATCCAACTAATTAGCCGTGAAACCTGATAGGTCAACATGTGTCAGTGTGCTTGATGTAGTGCACATAAACAACATCAAAGATTATTCTGCATAATCTGAAATGCATATTAAGCTTTTACGAGCATTATATCCAAACCCTGTACATGCAAATATGTCTGTCTATGGGTTCAAGATCCTAATGTGTTTGGAAAGTATATGATGTAATTCTTCCAACTTGTATAACAAATGTGATAACAATTCATTTATTTTGCTAGGATTTTATGTAATCACCCTTGACACTGCATAGCATTCGTATCTTTGCAACATCAAACAATCTCTTATCTCTACATCATTAAACAAGCTATTAATGTAAAAGAATACTTAAATTGAAAGTTACAGTCAAAAGAGTAAAGTTTAATTAGCAAGAAATTGCATGGTTAATTCATGAGGTACTAACCTTCAAAGTCCCCGGTGTCGGCGACCACCGTAGATACCTGCTTCAGCTGGTCAAGGGCGCTCATTTTGGTGCGCTTTGCTTGAGGTTCACCACTCATACTGACTATTGGGTGCTACAGTATTGTTATAAGTAGAGCGTGAATGTTATGCCGAATGCCGACGGACAACGCGAGTATAACCTAAGTTCACAATCGCTTGAAGGTGACCCTGGCACTATCGACATTCATTCGCTAGCCTTCGCAGCTCCCTCCCCGCTTAACTTATCCGACAAAAACAACAACTTGAACTTTGACAAGTAATTTATTGAAATGTAGAAGAATTGTAAGAATCCTAAACTCTAAATAAACGCAAATCGCAAGTCACTTATTACTTTAATTCAATTAGTTACGTCAAAATATTGACTTTCCTATTTTATATTGATTTTATGTATGTACATCTTATTCAAAAGCTTAAAATATTTTCAAAATCTTTTTTTAAAAGAATGAATACCTTATGAAATCCGAACGCTTGCCTTCTTTAACTGTCAAAGTGACAGCGGTGACACATGTTGACAGTTGGTTGCAAGTTGGTTGACAGCAGTTGACAGCGAATATTCAAGCTATTCGAGTTATAGATCTTAATCGACGTACTTTATATTTGAGCCATCGGATCGATGTAATTGCCCCTACCCGGCGGACTACCTTCCACCCTCTTTCATCAGGTCGCGATCATTTGTTTGATCCTTAAAAGCAGTAATAGACGTATCGTACCACACGAAGTTGAGAGCGACAAATTTGAACTTCATAAAAAAAATTTCGTGAACTATAAGTGCGTTTTCACATTATCCGATCCGATATCGGATGTCGGAAGGATTTCAATAGAAAAAATCCAAGATGGCGCCTGTAATGTATGGGATATCGGTCCGACATCCGATATCGGATCGGATATGTGAAAACGCACTAAAGGGCAGCACTTTTATTAATCTTGTCACTAAAGGCGCGAAATTCAAATTTTTAATTCTGGGCACAAGATGGCAGATTTTCCAACGAAAGTTCCAAATTCGATTTCATGAGTGTCAACTATTTGTCATTTTTGAGTTGATTTGAGTTTTCTTGATGATTTCTAAATTGGATTAAATACAATGGGCAAACATTTCGGCGAATTAGCGACTATTCGCGGAATAGTCTACTACAGACTGTCTCCTCATGAACTAAACCCTATAGCTGGACTACTCAGTAGAGGACTACCAAATGTTTGGCCGAGGACTACGGCTACTATACTTAGATGGTTGCCACGTAAGTGTGTTTTAGTTTAGAGAATCGTTCATTATGCAAGTGCATGTAGTGACCTGCAAAATTGCATGGAGAAATTATGAATGAATTCATTGATACATTCGCCATGCACTTTTGCAGCTCACTGTACCTAAAATGGTTGCATCATTTTCAATGGTACCATATTAGCCGATAACCTCCTTTTGGCACCCCGAGGTACCCAATAACCACCAAGTTCTTATGTAATTCGAAAATTTTCCAGCGTACCTACGCCTACTCGTAGTATCGCTACTATTGAGTATTGACACCAAGAAATTAATGATTTACGGGTACCTACATTAGGTACAACCCACTCAACCTACACACTGCTTCTGGTGTAGGCCCATGTATACTAATCAATAGGCGATAGGTATTTATAGATGTAGTAGAACCACTACTTTAAAAAAATCTCGTATCTCACGCTGCTTCTCAAAGTCAAAACGCAGTATAGCCTAAGACCGGTACGATATTTTTGAAAATAATTCTATAACAGTAGTTTTATTTCATATACAGCGCTTAATCGCAATTTAAAAAACCTATATTTTCGAATCCACCAATAGTTTGGAATGGAAGATATTAAAAAAAACTACGCCCAGAAAATAAGCGTTTTCTTTCAGCAAAATACCTAACAGTAATTTAATGGTGGAAACATGTAGAAAAAAATCCGTTTTAAGGTTTACAACCCGAAGCCACCTAAATATATGACGGGAAATAAGACTATTTTTATTGATATAGAATTTTTGAATTTTGTCTAACGTGCTCTAGAGCTGATATAATAACAGATATTTTTAAGCAGAAATCAATAGCACATAATTTTTCAGATATTTAACATATAAAAACCACCAATATATTTATATGGAAATAAAAAAATCTAAATATTTGACCGGGCAAATTCGAAACAGATAATAGTACGAGGTTGACTTTTATTGTCCCTATTTAACAATATTAACAGCATGATAATCCACCCAATAAGTTTGACCTTTATTTAATACTTTAATTTATTTAATATATTTACATTTTTTGCGTGGTTTGGTTTGGACCTTAGTGTCTTACATTTAGGAATCCATATGGCAAACCACCACGCCGGTGGAGCTGGGCCGAGGGTAGGTGATGAGCCGTGTCGCATGCTTTTTATTCTGTTCTTCTATTACACATTAACGTAAATGAGGAGGCACACTGACATTTTGCCCCGCCAGGCGGCGCCTATGCATGTCACTGTCATTCATATGTGAGAGAGAGAAAAACATAATTATCAGCTTCTCGCTCTCACGTCTCACGGACTAATAGGGTGGCGCCATCTGTCATATCCTTTGAGTGTTCCTCCTCATTACATGCCTGTTTCTACATAAGTAATATTTTAAGTAGATTAAAAACAGACGTTTCCCACCGATAATAAAGTCCAAAGTAATTAAAAAAATTACACATTTATTTTAGGCATGCGATTTGACAGTCGTCGAAAAGAGTATATACTTGTCAGTACATACATCTATCTCACGTTTTTCTCTTCTACCATTTGACAGATCTCCGTCATCTTGTGAAATGTATTCTTCCATTCTTCAGAATCGTTGAAGCAACGCTTATTACAAACACACGAAAGCTATGCAAAGTCTAATTTCGACCCATATGTCACGGCCAGGTATAGCCCCGGCGATTATCGTTAGACTTACAAGCCACAGGTCACAAGTTCAAATCTCAGTCGTCGCATACGTTTTTACAGCTTTTTCAATTCATTTTTTAAGGTTTTATTTATATTATAAGTTGATGAGTACAAGCTACTGCAATGACATTAAATACAAGGACGCACAATCCATAACAAAAATGTTTTAAAAATCTGGGTCTAAATTGCATTTATAACATTCTTGTTGATGCTAATAACGTTAACTTCTTATCTGCTTAGGAAAAAAATCGTTCATGCCATAACCAACATAGTGTATAAAGACCTAAGTATCAAAATTGCAAATGGAACTGCCACACACTAAAAACTCTTTATCAAAATACCTTTTGTCATAATATGCTCAAATGACTTATATGTCAAAATGAATTGCGAACGAATATTGAACGAATGGAGCCGCTACCAATATATAATAAGTATGTAGGTATTAGATATTTCCAATTTATTCCATAAATATAAATACCTAAAAAAGGCCGCAATTTTACTTCTTCATTACATAAACTTTAAAAATACCCTACTGTATCATCTTTATCTTGGTCACTTGTACTCTGTTTATTACAATAAATGTATGTAATGTATGTATGTGTAAATTTCCTGAAATAAATGTCATACCTTGTTGTCACAAAGAAAAATTTACAAGGCTTCCAAGAATCTCGAGCTGGAAGGATACAAATTAAAATATTGGGTTGGTAAGAAAGTAATGAGCGATCGATTGAATTCCACATACAATTTTTGAGAGAGTTCTAGAATCTTCTAAGGTCGAAAGTATATAAAGGGCGAGTCGCACAGTTTCTCGTCAGTCATTCACTAGCTGTCGCCGAGCTAATATAAGGAAGAAAATGGACGAATTAAAAGTGCATGTAAGGCATTGCTTACTATATGAATTTCAGTCTGGCCATTCAGCCGCCGAAGCAGTGCGTAATAATAAGTCAGCGTGTTGCTCCTGAAGTTGTGTCTGAGGCCACGGCGAAACGATGGTTCCAGCGGTTTCGTAGTGGCGACTTTTCATTATCAGATCAACCTAAGTCTGGTCGACCGGTGAAGATTGATGTAGCCAAATTAAAAACCTTAATTGAAGGAGATCCGAGGCTAACGAGTCGTACTCTTGCTACCGAGTTAGGCTGCTCTCATGTCACCATAGAAACACATTTACACGAGTTGGGAAAAAACTACAAATACAGTGTTTGGATACCGCACGAACTTGATAGAGATCAACTAAACCGCCATGCCGATATCTGCATACAACTTCTGTCTTTTCGCCGCACATTCAACTGGTTGGACCATCTTATCACTGGAGATGAAAAATGGGTCTTATATATAAATACATACATACATACATACATACAATCACGCCTGTATCCCATAAAGGGGTAGGCAGAGCACATGAAACTACTAAAGCTTCAGGGCCACTCTTGGCAAATAAGGGGTTAAAAGAAAACGAAACTGTGGCATTGCAGTGACAGGTTGCCAGCCTCTCGCCTACACCACAATTTAACCCATATCCCATAGTCGCCTTCTACGACACCCACGGGAAGAAAGGGGGTGGTGAAATTCTTAACCCGTCACCACACAGGCTTATATATAAATCACACACGCAAACGTCAGTGGCTAGCTCCAAACGAAAAAGGAATAGAGGCACCAAAAACAGAGCCTCACCCGAAAAAAGTTATGCTGTCCGTTTGGTGGGATATTCATGGTATTATTCACTGGGAACTCCTACCAAGTGGAATGACTGTTACCGCATCAGTATACTGTAATCAGCTTGAAAATTTAAACCAAAAAATCTGTCAGAATCGTCCACAGCATGCTAAAGTTTTTTTCTTACACGACAATGCTCGCCCACACAATGCAAAAGTGACTCGGCTAAAGCTTTTGGAGCTAGGTTGGAAAGTGATACCTCATCCACCGTACTCTCCAGACTTGGCACCTACGGATTACGCATTGTTCAGATCGCTAAGCAATGCCTTGAATGAAAAAAAGTTCGATGATCAAGCCCATCTACGACAGTACGTAGCTGAGTTTTTTGAATCTAAACCTAAGAACTTCTTCGCCGATGCTATTCATTCTTTACCAGAACGATGGAGACAAGTAGTAGATAACGAAGGCCGTTATATTTTTGATAAATGATTAAAATAATAAATTAAATAAAAATTACAATATTGGTTATGATTCGCTCATTACTTTCTTACCAACCCAATATTTTCTATAAAAATAATTAAATTCATCAATCAACAGACAACCCAAAGGTTTATCGTATTTATTTATTATAGGCATTTGTTTTAAATTAAATACCAGTGGTTCTGATCTGATAGTGGGATATTCTTTAAAATTTATTTTCAAAAGGAGATTTAATGTTGGTAATGCCATTCAAATAATATTAGAAGTGTCTAATACGCGAGTGTTCGAATTTAATTATAGGATAGCACATATTGAAAGTACCGTAATATGGGTACAAAAGCCTGCCTATTGAAATATAAAATACATAGCAAAAAGTATAGAAAGGACCTACTTTTCGACTTTTTAGGGTTCCGTACCTCAAAGAGGAAAAACGGAACCCTTATAGGATCACTCGTGTGAAGTCGTGTGTCTGTCTGTCCCTCTGTTACAGCCGATTTCTCCGAAACTACTGGACCGATTTACTTGAAATTTGGCACACGTATGTAAACCTGTGGCCCAAAGACGGACATGTAATTTAATTAAATGAAATTTAATCATAGGGGTCACTTTTGGGGGGTAAACTTGAAAATTAAAAATCAAAGTTACTAAAACTATATTGTGTTATATATCAAATGAAAGAGCATTTTATGAGCATTTGAAATATATTTTTTTAATTTTTAATTTTGGTATTTTAGAAGTAATTTAAGAAAATAGACAAAAAATGACCATTCCCCCCTTATCTCCGAAACTACTTAGCGTAAAATTTTCAAAAAAATACACGAGATAGCCCTCTACCTGTAGATTACAGGAAAACCTATTAGAAATCTACAGTCAAGCGTAAGTCGGACTTACGAGAAAAAAACTCAAATTAAGATTTTCACCCACTGACGCTGCAAGCAGTTACTAAACGTCTTGAAATTTTGTAAGCGTGATGGACAGGTAGAAAGAAATTCATTTCTGTCTTATTCTTTTTAGAAATTGTTCAATTTTTTTTTTCGTTTGCCAAAATGACTTAAGTTCCTACTAAAAAGGAGGCGCTTAAGACCGTTTGTAAGTGGACTGAGCAAAATTTTGTTCAAATCGGTCCAAAAAAGGTCTCTGTTGACGAAAACATAGAATTTGTGCCAACGACAGCCCAAATCTGAAGTCCAATTTGCTCTATCTCTTATCGTTTCCGAGATATATACGTAAAGTCTTGAAAGTGCGAAAAGTTAACTTTGCCATCACAGTCGTTCAGGCGCTCATGAGTTCTTTGTATGGAAAAGTCGAAAACCGACTCGCACTTGACCAATGTTCATAGAACGTGTTGTGGTTTTTTACGCGGGTCCGCGACTGACGACGTTCGAATGTTTTGTTCGGAAATGTTTGAGGGTGGTTTCTTTGAAACGTTGCCGGCGGCGGGTGGTTCGACGGGCGAAGGTCAGACGCCGCACGCGACGGTCTGTATTCGTTTTGTACAATAGCAACGGACGGCGGGTGGCGTCTTGATATGGAAAATGACTGACTTCACTAAAGATAATGATGAACTCATTGAGGTAATACTAGAGAGGACACTGCGAGCAAAACGTTTGCGCTACAAACATAAGTCCATTGGACTTATGTTTCTGCCTGCACACAAATAAAATGTAAAAATGCCTTCCTGCGCAACAAGATGCTGTTTAAGCCATACGAGAAAATCGAATAAAACTGACGTGTCACATTTAATCGGCTAGTATACACGCTATGTTAATCGATCTTTATTTAAGTAATTATTTCAATGAAGGGACGCGCTCCTCAAACGCGAAGCTATCGCTGCCATTTTGTTGAACGTAATCATAGATTAATCGCATCATAATCGCACAGACTTGACATGTAGGTAATGAAGTATAGTAATTGTGATTATATTCTGTTTGTAATATATAAAAGAGAAATGTTAAATTTATTTCACGTTATACTTATGAATACTACACAGTTCTAACACGAGTTGTAATCGATATTTTCATACAATAATAACCTATGATTTTCTTCAAGGGCAATTAAAGTAGGTATATGAAAAAAATCAATAATGTATTTTTGTTTCACTTAGTAGAACTTAAACATAGCACAATGTATGATAGTGCTAAAATTAAACTACTTACCCCCTTATTCATAATTTAACATAATCACATTTCTATCACACCAATACGCCGAAAAGGGACAAACGAACTTTAACGGCTTGATAACTTTAGTGTGCGTTTATGAATAAGGGGGTTAGTATTTTACAAAAAGTATAAAAAAGGTCTACACTAAGAGTGTCGCGTCTAGGTGGTCATTGGTCGTCTTACTCTAATTTTAATTTTAATATACCATATAATAATTATGTACCTAAATCAATTGTGACGTGTAATATGTAACAATATTATAAATAAATGAGTATGAGTATGAGTATGACACGGTACCTCCCCACGCATGCGCCGCGCGGTGCCGGCCGGAGCACAGACTTTGTTTGGGGTGTAATTTCTAGTATGTTAGTACATAGTAATTCAATGGATGAATTGTACTTCTGTGAACTGTTTTCGATATACTTAATCGAATATGATGTAAATTTTTCTTTACTACAATGCAAGTGTTTGAGTACCAAGTTAAAAATTTCACTTTCTTTTTGCCGGTTTCATACAAAAATATCGTTTGACCGTCTCTTTTTTTGGGTAATATCAATATTTATATGGAAACGGATTAAGTCGCGTATAATCTTCTTCCTCTAAGAATTACAATGTAAGTATTTTTGCATTCATTTTGATCAGAGCACAACACAACAGTTCAAAAATCAGTCTACCAGAGCTTCTGAGTTCCGTCGCCGACGACGGGTGACCAAGGGTCAGAAAACCCACGCACCCGCGACCGACAGCGTGTGGCACAGCGGCACACGCGGCTCACATCCAAACGCCGCCGGGCGCGTGTGACGGGCCAGAGAAACCAGGGCCTTAAGGCTAGGTGATTATCGCCGCGCCGCAGAGGACGCGCTGAGGGGGGGGGGCGGTGCCTACAGCAGTTGTAGTTGTATGCATACCTAGCTCACGCACACAGACGCGTCCGCTGGCGCCGCCAGGGTCGGCTCACTCCGCTATCCTATCGCCGCGCTACAAGTATATCCTGGCGGCCGCGAGCTGTGGCCGCGAGTTCGCGGCCTACTCAGGGGTGGCGCACATTCTCACGGAATGCACGTTCACACTTTCTATTGTTACTTTACGTCGCGAGGTTTTTTAAGCGATGTCCGCGGGTGGAATGGCTAATAATACTTAATTAAATAGACATATTGAATAAAATAAATACCAAAAGATATTCTTATACAGATCTACTACTGATTAAGTCCCACGGAAAAGTTCAATAAGGCTTGTGATATTGGAACCTTGAACAAAAATATATAAATACAGCGTATATACCTAGAAAGTACTCAAGACTTGAATATAATAATATAACATTTAATGTGAGTATTAATTCGTTTGGATCCATTGGTAACCCTATCACCGGACGCCGCGCACGTGCGGCTCGTTTCTTTGTAAGAATTTTGTAGGTATTTAAAAAGGCGGCATTTCGGAAACATCAAAGCAGTGGGCCTTCTTTACTTGTGCTATTATATATTCTGTGGCGCCGCGCCGGTGTCCACGTGCGCTCTCTGCAGTGTGCGCTGCCGCTGCCACGAAACGTTTACCTACTCCGTGTAATATTACTGATAAAAGAAAGTATTGACATGAATTCACACGTTTCGGAAATGACTGTAGGTATTTTAAATATTTTAGCACAATATGTTTTTTGCCTCTTGTTGCCTATTATACAATATATACATACCTACTATGGCAACTCTATCACAGCGCAGAATATGCAGAAGCCACATGGTGGTCTGCGACAGAAACTCAATAGACATTTTTAGAGTTTTTAAAATAAGTACCTAAGTAGGTACGTGAAGTAACATGGTAAATTAAAAAAATATCATTAGATACTTATTGCGAAGGTGTAAACAATTTCCTTCGTTTTGCCACATATCAATAATTACCTATCTATATTAAATTCATTAATCCGTTATTCATAAACGTACACTAAGTTATCAAGCCGATAAAGTTCGGTTGTCCCTTTCCGACGTATTGGTGTGATAGAAAGGGACAAACGAACTTTATCGGCTGGATAACTTTAGTGTACGAAATTTTACATAAAACACCTACTTTAAAATAAAATAAAAAATGTTGAATTTGGTTAACATTATAAAAGACCTCACGCAAGCTGTGCTAATTAGTTCGCGAATTCGTCGAGAGGTGGCGCTAAACACAATTATGCTCATTAGAGAACCTATACTTCTAGCCTAGCCCAGTCTTTAGACTTATGTGAGTAACGTAAAAGTACCTAATAGTTTTGTAGGTACGGAACCCTCGGTGGGCGAGTCCGACTCGCACTTGGCCGGTTTTATTTACACTACGTTACGTACCGACCATACAACTGACTCTAATTAATCTTGGTATTAAAAAAAAAATGTAGTACGTTTTCACATTATCCGATCCGATATCGGATGTCGGACCGATATTCCATACATTACAGGCGGAATCTTGGATTCTTCTATTGATATCCTTCCGACATCCGTTATCGGATCGGATAATGTGAAAACAGTCTAATAGCGACTCAATAGTTTTTGTTCCTTGAAAGTCATTAATTTGAACAAATAAAATTATTCATTGAAATCTATACAATTACAACGAGTATTATAATTACATTCATTTTGTAATGTAATCCAAAGAAATAACTTATAAGAAACATATTCTACCCTTTTTGCTTGTTTTCTGATTACTATTTAGCCAATTTTTCATTGACTCATACCATGGACTTTCAATAGGGACAGAGCTCACACTTTTTTTGCCATACTAAATTGAACTTTATCACCGGTGCAGAAAGGCGTTCTTATCAGACTAGTAAAAGTGTGTCCACATGAGAGGGTCAAAGTTGGGGCTGGTGTCCCTCTCGCACCTGTGACCAGTGTTAAAGAGATTACTACAGTAGTAGTAATTTTACCTGTATGATAACTAAGTTTATAAACTTCTTAAATTATATTTGTATTATATCGAGGCAAGGATATTAATACCTTGTAATGAATTGGTAAGTCATTATTATGAAGCCATAAAACCAAAGATTTGCGCAATTAAAAAAAACCTTTAATTCGGTATTAGTAGATTGGGTAGTAACTTTGAATATTGACTGGTATACCCAAATAATGACAGTGATGACGTCATTCAAATAATTTTGACAGTGGCAATAAGTGCGAGAGGGACACCAGCCCCAACTTTACCCTCTCATGTGGACACACTTTTTGGCCTAACAACTCAATCTAGCTTAATAATATATAAATCTATGAGTCATACCGGACAACTGTCACTGTACACTTGTAATCCTTATTACAAGGGCATAACGTCTAGCGATGGTTAGCTAAGACAGAGTATTGCGGTTAGTAGGAACGACGCACGATGTTGAACCTTAGGTTACCTTCAATCAATACTAATACCACACCTCGGACACTGGCGATCAAATATATGAAAGAGGCGCGTTCCTAGCGCACACTCTAAGCTCGTGTAGGTGAACGCGTACCATGCTTGTATGAATGAGATATGACAGGTCGACTGTTCGCGTTTTTGACAGGCAGTAACTGTGAGGTAACCGAGAGGGGGTGGGCGGCACTTTCAGCGGGGAGCGGGAGTGGCCATACTGTACGATGGTACTCTTTATTATACTGTGCTAATACTGAAAGACAATTTTCAAACTTATTGCATTACATGTGTCTAACAAAATTTCAATGAAATGGGTTGTAAATCTAATACTAAAAAATCAATATTTAAAAAGAGAGGGTTGAAAAGGGTGTAAAAGATAAAAAAAAATAATAACAAGAAAAAAAGATTTCCACTGCCGAGGATCGAACCCACGACGTCAGGTCAGGAGCGCGCCCATCGTCTTACGCTACTATAACTGAGCTATTTAAGCGATAGTGAAGGTGGCGAAATATATTATTATACCGCGATGTAATGAAAATACGAATGAATAACTAACTTTTGAAATAATGCAGAAAATGACATCGTCAATAGTAGAGTTTGTAGGTAAATGAAAAATATGAAAATACTTCTTTCAGTACAGATTTTAGCGCTTCTTGGCGTGCATTTAAAGGTGGATTATTTTTTATACTTCTTTATTTTGATCTTAACGAAAAGTCTGTTCCAATTTTTTTGCTGATATAATTTTTGCCCTGAATGTTATTCTGAGCTAGTAAAATACTGAACTTCCGTTTTGTTTTTAGGGTGGTTTCAGTAGAAATAGTGTTTCAACACATAATGTAGATACAAAACAACCATAACTTCACTTGTCCTATTATTGCTTGCGTCATAACTAATTTAATTACTCCGCTTTTTGCTACTACGAAGTATCATTCACAAAAATAGGTGGTTTCTTAATGTGTTATAAAGATCATAAATTAAAGTAGTCGAATTTAAAACAAAAGTCCTGATACCATTTTCGCCTGATTTTTAGTGAATTAAAATAATCTTTTTTTTATTATATTATACGTTTCTTGTCACAAATTTTGGTGGCTTAACTAAAAAAACTGTACCAAATTACCAAACTTAATTTTTGGTGAGATAAAAAGTACTGTTATAAAATTAAGTTATTTTCCCAGTAGTAGCAAGACCGGATAGCTCTTGGGGTAGTAAGTCTATATGCATTCCATACATACTTACTACAATTTTCTTTTCATTGACAGACGAAGATACAAGTTTTTTTTAAAGTAGTGATGAATTGCTGATCAATGGTGTTATTGCAGCATTCATTTTGGGATACGCATCGTACGCTTCCGTAGAGTATGCATTTCTGCAATCAAAACGAAAGAATCCGAAAGATTACTTAAATGAAGTGGACCCTAACCCACCGCCGCCGCCACCACCCGAAGAAAAGAAGTGCGAACCCAAAGATAAAAAGAAGAAGTAGGTAAATAGGTAGTGTGAGAAAATGTGTACGGTCCACCTGGTCATTTGCGTCTGATGGAGTAAATGCGTTTTTTGAAGATATCTTAATGAACAAAATATATTAGAATTATGATAGCCTTTTAAATTTAAAGTTTGACGATCATACTTGGATTGAACATAGAGGGATGCAATAGTTGTAAAATTTTCCGTTTAGTTAGAAGGTATCTAAGACATGTCTAAGACGCATTATCCCACCAGACGCAGATGTGCAATTCCCGAAAAGTTTTTACATTTGGATCACGTCTCCGATTTTAATAAAAATTGGTAGGCTGATAGAGTCCATGATGCTGAGCAAGATCCACTAGGTTTCCCAATATATCCTATGTAGTTTGTATGAAACCTTCCTTTTTAACCGACTTCAAAAAAGGAGGAGGTTATCAATTCGACTGAATGTTTTTTTTTTTATTTTTTTTTTTTTTTTTTGTATGTATGTTACTCGATATCTCCGAGAATCGTGGACCGATTTTCAAAATTTTTTTTTTGATCGAACCGGTATAACCCCGAGATGGTCCCATTGGCACCAAGTCAGGGTCTGATAATGGGATCCTGGAGAAATCGAGGGAACTCTTCAAATGTTATAGGCACATGTAATGTTTTTAGTCTATTTTTCAAAGGTACACCAGTATTTACGTCTGATGGTAATAATTTTATGTGGCTGAGCTGATGATGGAAGGTCAACTCCTCAATGGTTAGGAGTTAAAGGATAATTCTTTCACTACTGTACATGTATTCGGACTGATACATATAATATCACTAGGAACCACTAAAAATCAACAAATAAATAAACTTTTTAACAAAAAATAAAACCGCCTTCAAAAATAAGCGCATTACAAAACACGGAGAAACTAAAAAGCCAAAAATAATAAACCTTTCAATTCAGATTTCTTATCGTATTGCAATAAGCTAAACATCCAAATTATAAACAAATCAATTATTTTTGGAGTCGGTACCAGCCTGTGTATGGTTGGGTGGGGCAAACAGGCAATAGCAAGGCGACGAACAGGTCTGGTACCGACTACAAAAATAATTGATTTGTTTATAATTTGGATGTTTAGCTTATTGCAATACGATAAGAAATCTGAATTGAAAGGTTTATTATTTTTGGCTTTTTAGTTTCTCCGTGTTTTGTAATGCGCTTATTTTTTTTGTTACCAGATTTCTATACATTTTTGGTAACAAAAAGGAAAGTTTCATATAATCAACCTAGGACATTTTGGGAAACCTAGTGGATCTAGTTCAGCATCATGGACTCTATCAGCCTACCAATTTTTATCCAAATCGGAGACGTGATCCAAATGTACAAACTTATCGGGAATTGCCTAGATACCTACTCCGGATGACCTTAGTACCTAGCGTTGTGAAACTAGTCTCGTGTCGGCTACGGCATAACCTTATGGGAGTACCACCTTATCAAAAATGGTGTCAGTAGGTGGGGGGAGGGTTCACGTGGTCAATGTGTGTGCCCAGCCCAGGGGGTTACGTGGTCACTTTGTATGGCCAACCTACATATGTGTCACTCAATTTAGTTAAAAAAATATGAATTATCCCATCTATATAATATAATTTTATTATACCTAATACTGATTTGAGTGCATACGAGAGTGGTGGCTAAAGCGACCGAATGCCGTATGAGGATATAGGGAACTGTGATTTGTGAACGCGTTAAGGCTCGGGCCTAGCAGTCACAACACTAAAGCACGCATAAAAATATTGTGTTTTGTATTGTTACCGTAAAAGCATTTAAAAGAATAAATTAAATACAGTTATATACGGCAGTAATTATGTTTTTCATTTAATAGGAATAATTATTAGTCTAATCAAGTAATCACGTAATCTAGTGATGTGCAAAAAAATCTTAAATTTCTTGAATAATTCACGAAACTTTCACGAAAAATAAAGGGAAGTTAACTTTATGAAATGGAAAGTTTCTGAAGGTTTCCTATGTGAAAATTTCAGAATTTTGGAAACTTTCCGTCGGCACATCAGTACGTAATACAGATCATGTGATATTCCCCGCCTAAAGGGTGTTTATCTGCAATAAGTGCCGCCAGTTTTTGTAGAAATTACTTATTGATTTCGAAGTAGGAGTTTCTGTTCTCACTACGCTCAGGGTTCAATGTAGGTAATTATGTAATTTAGCTCCCTTGACACACTAACTTGGCACAAACGTATCAGTACGCTCTCGTAGAAATGTACACATCTGAACTCGACTGAGTTCATAAATGTGTACATTTCTTCACCTTAACTCGTTGCAATAAGGTAAAAAATGTAAGTACACATTACACATATTTATGAACTCGACTGTACGAGCCTATAAACTCCATAGTCCATACTTGATGAGGTTGAAGAAATAAAACAGAGTATTGTTAAATCATTCATTTACTAAGCTCTTAACATTCAAAATGCACAAAATAACATATAATGGTTGAACCATTTGCTAGAATGTAAATTATAGGCCAATGGACCTTTTCCAGTGTGTTACATTGATAATGTTAAGTTAAAAATACTTTAAGCACACATTCAAACATACCCGTGCTAACAAAAAATAACAGGGTCACCTAAACATTTCATAGGCGGTTTGTATAGTGAGAATATTCTTATTGCGAATATTTGAGATACTATCTCACCGAAACCTAAAAGAGAAAGGTGTTAAGAGGTAGGAAAGGGACCTCCCTTCTCGACGTGTATATCTAGCATTTAAAACTTAGGCAATTTGCTTGAAATTCCAGTGCTTAACAACTTTTAGTACAAACATGTACCTGCACTCTTTCCCTCTAAATGCTGTGCATTCATCACAATATCAATCACCTAATTTTATGTATTTGACATGTGTATAACACAAATGTTCAACCGCCATGAACTAATTAATGGAAGCTAATATTAAGTGACAAATTAGAAGTTTTAGCGACGTGTCAAATAATACAACAACTAATGTTGATCAATACCTACTCCATAACGCAGCTGTTCTATTTTTGACACGTTAACTTTTGTGTTCAATTTTGTTGAATGCTACAGAAAAAGTCCAATTGACAAAATAATACCTATTATTTCATCACAGAAATAACCACAATAGTAATAATTAAGAAAATAAATGCTATGAGACACACAACGAATTTTAATGTTGCGAGTTTATGATGATCCTCTGTATCAATAAAATTGAAACATCCTCAGAAGCTGCAAAAGTTAAAGCACATAGACCATCATCTGTATATAAATGCGCGGATTTAAATTAGATAGTATCAATATTTAAAAAAAGCAACGTGTGATTTTTTCCAATTTTACTTTCAGTTTAAATCAAAGAATACATAGCCACTGCAGTGGGCAGTGATTTTTAAAGAAAGACCTTTACATGGTTATAGAAAATAATAGCGCTAAATTTTAAATATTTCTGTCATATATGAAACTCATTTAAATGTATATACGAAACCGTACTTTTTTTTTCATGCAGCGTCAGACTATAAAAGAAAGTATTCTCAGCGAATACAAGAATGCTCTTGGTTTACTATAAGGCACTGGTCCCACCGCGAGCTAGTAAGCTATGAGCTATCGGCTTTAAAAACGAACAAAAGATAAGCACTCCCGTGCAAATAAAAGAGACACGGCGATATTGATAGCTCACCGCTGGGCGAGTAACTAAAAACGTCGCCGTGTCTCTTTTATTTACACGGGAGTGATTATCTTTTGTTCGTTTTTATAGCCGATAGCTCATAGCTTACTAGCTCGCGGTGAGACCAGTGCCTAAAGCTTTCAAAAATATTTATTAAACGGGACTTAATAACGTATAATTAAATTTCTGCTTTCTTCTCTAAGATCACGTTCACGGAGGCAAAGCCGTCGTCGAAACGTAGGGCAAATAAGTATCAAAAAAATATTATACGCGATTAAGTTCCGCCAAGTAAATAATAAAATGATCTTTTCACCTAAAAAGTTACGCGTGTCACTATGTCATTAGGTGCTTCATTTTATCCATGTATCTAATGGTGCAAATCGAAGTTTATATCTATATCACCAGATTCAATTTCCTGGCGACTCGCGTTACTTTTTTCGTGAAATCAATTTAGAGTTCAATCATACTAGGTACTCGCAAAAGCTGTACTGAGGTGTCCTGGATTACCATCTAATTTTCGCAGTTTTATAATCCAATTACTATTTAGGTTAAAAAAATTACTAAATAAATTATACTAAACCATATTTTAGTGCATGAAAAAATACCTCACTTTCCAATTATTTAATAACTATCTCACAATCAACAACGTAATCAGTGATCACACGAGCGGACTGCAAAACAAAGGTACAAAAGACATTCATTCACAATTTAAAATTAATTTTATTAATGGTTAATGCTATTCAGCGTTGCTTCAAATATAATTATTGTTACACTAACTACCTACTGTAAAATCATGTTAGCCATCCAACTCGAATGGAAGGGCACAACGGCAAAGTTACCCCCTCTTTTAATATAGGCATAAAAAGCAGACTCCAAATTTTCCGTCGGCTAATAAAATAAATATTTTTTACTATTAATTTACCTTCAGTGGCTATGTTGAGAGCCGAAACTCGCCCGATACATATAATATCACATATCTATAAGTGAATCGTTAACGTTTCACCCGCGCTATCATTCAACTAGTAGGTCGCTGCTCAACATCCGTGATTGTACCGAATTGGTCGTTGCATACCCTAAGTTTGTTGTGTGGCTCGTCGCACGGATAACGTTCGAAACTGGCCTCGACCTGTCATTAATTTCTATATATTTGTGTAATGTACATTTATTATCAAGACAGACTCCATTTTAATTTATAGATATACAATTTCACTAACTTTACTAATTTAGAACAACGCGGACGTTGAAAAAATGCTCTTTAGGAATATAATACAATTACATACAGCGCTCCTAATTCGATTTCATTCAGGCAGTATCAAGTCAATCATTTCAGCTCTAGACATTAATAAGATCAAGCTACACGCGTTCATTAAGACATGTCTTATCCGGGGGTTATTATCAAAAGATGTCTGTTATGATTTTTTTCTCTGCCAGAAAAAGAACAGTCTGAATGAGACGACTTAATGGAGAGTAATTTGAAAGGTCTAAAACGCTCGCGTATCGCTTAAAACTGAATCTTAAATAGTGACGCAGGAGGTAGGCCGGCGCGCAGCGACCAGCGCCGCGACCGTCATGCGTCTAGAATCTTGATCTCGGGGGCCCGCTAGCCGGAGCGAGCGCACGCAACGATCGTGTAGTAAATAAAACCGTCGCCTGCGTCTGCGCCAGTTAGCGGACGTCCTCAGACGTTAACACTACAACTAAAACGAGTCGGGCTCGCGCAGTTTATACGCAAAGCGGAGCTTAGGTCAGAAACTCAAACTAGTCTTCAGAGGTACGGTTTAAATTGTAGAAAAATGTATAATGTATCGTCACGGTGATAATAAATACGTGAGCCGTAAGTAATTTGACAGTATATTCACGGTGCACAGTCATGAGGTGTGTGGAGCGGGGTGCTCACTCGACGTCCATGTGGTCGGCGGGGGCGTCGGGCGCGGGCGCCTGGCCGTCGCCGGTGGGCGCGGGCGGCGGGGTCTTCTCCTTGGGCTTGGGCTTGTTGAGGATCGGGTTCACGGTGCTCTCGAAGTTCTGTAACAGAGCGGCGCGTAAGTTGCACGTCGGCAGGTCTTACAAAGATCCACTGATGGATATTTGCATGTACAGTTTTCCGCAGGACATATTTTAAAGCAAAACGGCAAAGGGGAAATAGCGGGAACGTAGCCAACGTATTCCGTGACGCTTCAAGAATGGAAGAGTTAAAGCGATGAGTAACCGATGGTTTAGTAGCGGTGAGTTTCATGTACCTGTCGCTCCTGGCGGATCTGGTGCGTGGTGTGCTGCGGCGGCAGATGCTTGTGCGCGCGCGCGAGCGCCTGGCGCGCGGCCTCCACCCACGCCAGCGCCGCCGCGGCCGCCTCAGACACCTTCTGGACGTCCGCCTCCGCCAGGTGGTTGTACTTCGCGTCACCCGCTCTGAAAACAATATTTACAGTTGAGCTCCGGAACTTACGGAACCCTAAAAACAATAGATAGCGAAAACATAGAAGGCGCAATACCATATAAGGCACCGGTCCCACCGAAAGCTTGTAAGTTATGAGCTATCGGCTATAGATAATTTTTAAGAAAAAAAAAACCGTCGCCTTTCGGGTTCTGGTGAAAGCTACTTGCGAATGTTGGATTATGTAGAAATGTGTAAGTATTTTTTAAAACTGCTTTTAATGCTTTAATTATTAGATGGAAACACAAATGAATATACGTATAACGTTAAGGTTTGAGGTGTTTCCTCAATTCCTCATGAATCCGATTATATTATAAGAAATCGAAGCTTGACAAACTTTGACTTCAAAACATATGCTTAACAAACATAACTAAATAAATGTCACTGTTCTGAACTTAAATGCATGCTTTTCTTACAAAAATACCAAAGTCACTATGAGTGTGCCGTTCAGGTTTGAGGAGTTTGGTTCTGGCCATCATCAGCAGTTCCACTGCACCAAATGTCACTGTTCTGGACGAAAGTGCATGCTGTTCTTATAAAAATACCAAAGTCACTATAAGTATGCCGTTCAGATTTGAGGAGTTCGGTTCTGACCATCATCAGAAATTCCACTGCACCAAATGTCACTGTTCTGGATGAAAGTGCATGCTGTTCTTATAAAAATGGCAAAGTCACTATAAGCGTGCCGTTCAGATTTGAGGAGTTTGGTTCTGGCCATCATCAGCAGTTCCACTGCACCAAATGTCACTGTTCTGAACGAAAGTGCATGATGTTCTTATAAAAATACCAAAGTCACTATAAGCGTGCCGTTCAGATTTGAGGAGTTCGGTTCTGACCATCATCAGAAATTCCACTGCACCAAATGTCACTGTTCTGGACGAAAGTGCATGCTGTTCTTATAAAAATGGCAAAGTCACTATAAGCGTGCCGTTCAGATTTGAGGAGTTTGGTTCTGGCCATCATCAGCAGTTCCACTGCACCAAATGTCACTGTTCTGGACGAAAGTGCATGCTGTTCTTATAAAAATACCAAAGTCACTATAAGCGTGCCGTTCAGATTTGAGGAGTTCGGTTCTGACCATCATCAGAAATTCCACTGCACCAAATGTCACTGTTCTGTACGAAAGTGCATGCTGTTCGTATAAAAATACCCAAGTCACTATAAGCGTGCCGTTCAGATTTGAAGAGTTCCGTTCTGGCCATCATCAGCAGTTCCACTGCACCAAATGTCACTGTTCCGTACCTAAATGCATGCTGTTCCTTTATTAACACAAAAATCACCATATGTATGCCTTTCAGATTTGAGGAGTTCCCTCGATTTCTCCAGGATCCCATCATCAGAACTGGGTTCTGAGAAAAATGGGACCAATCTGTATGTATATACATTCAATCAAAAAAAAATTTTTCAAAATCGGTCCAGGAACGACGGGGATATCGAGGAACAAACATAAAAAATAAAAAAAATAAAAAACATACAGACGACTTGATAACCGTCCTTCTTGAGATATGAGGCGACGGTTAAAAATTAGGAATGAACAAAGAAGAGAACAAATAAAGATAGCTCCCGTGTAAATAAAAGAGACGCGATGACAGCATTTCTATAACCGATCTCGCTTTTGCTGGTTGCACTCTCTTGCGGATATTGTCATAGACTCCCGATATCAGCCAAAGACGCTTATATTTTCAGCCATGTCGGACCATCGCAGCCGACGGCGGCACCCGATATTGAATCAGACAGTGCGAAAACTTGAAAGCATTTTACATCCGACGTACACCAGATTAGATCGGTACTGACATTCTTGTTTTGAAACACCGCTCCACAAGTTATCAATAAGACAAAAGCCACTAAAACATTTTAGCATTTGTCTTATTCCTATCAAGTAATAGTTATTTGTTATACAAGGGGGCAAAGTTGTATTTTAACGCCGAGTGTGGAATTGAAAAACGAGCAAGTGAAAGGATTCTATAGTTGAACCACGAGCGAAGCGAGTGGTTCGAGAATAGAATCCTGAACTTGCGAGTTTTTTAACACACGAGAAGTAAAATACATTTTCTCAAACATTCAATGAAATATTGTCTTTACGTTCCTTAAAATGGGCTGGGAAGTATCGCTTTTTGAGCGCAACAACTCGAGAGGACTGTAAAGGGATTTCATATTATTTTTTAGGCCTAGGCCTGCAAAGTAACTTTTTTTTAATTTCGACAATATTTTTTATTTCATTGTATGTTTGAGAAAAGCACTATACATGCCTCGGCGTGAAAACGGATTCCGGCCTCGTATCCCTATCCGGCCTCGCTCGCACGCTCGCTCGGCCGTATATACCCACTTGGCCGGAAATCCTCATTTTCCCGGCCTCTGATGTAATGTACTATTGCACCCGAGTGTAACACAAAACTTTTCCCCTCACTATAGCGAGGAAACTACAACGCAAAAAAATGCGTTTATCACTGCTTCCAGTAGTTCCACAGGTGGTAAATCATCTTAATTACTGGATTCACCTACTTTTATCAATTTTAAAGCAGTTAATTTGACTTTATTCAAGGTCAGATTACTTTACCCACTAGTGGATAAAATGCGTTTTTACCCGCTGCTATTAAAGGACAAAACACGTGTTTCCGAGCTAGTGAGGGGAAAATAAAATTACAGCATCATTCGTAGAAACCTAAGGCTAAAGTTTGTAGTCTTACAATTTGCCTGCAACAAATAAACGTGTCTTACTTGTACAAGTCGACGGCCTTCTTGGCGAGCTGGATGGCCAGCGAGTAGTCGTCGAGCGCGCCGGGCCGCAGCTCGAACTCCAGGCGCCGCTGCTTGATGGGCTCGCCCTCCGTGCGCAGCTCCGTCAGCTTGTCCACGTACACCTGCAAACAATCATACACTTGTAAACAAGTTATACTAAATATGTTTTTGGCAAAAAAAATTGTTGACCATATTTTTCTTTCCATAGGCAACTAATCATCCAGACAACTTAAAAAAACCCCATCATTTTGTTTTACAACATCTTATCTCCATCAACAGATACGCCCATGTCATCATAGTTATTACATTGTCATCCGATTTACATATGTATGGTAAATTTTAGCTTCAGAATACGGGAAGCTGGTGTTTCACTTGCAAGATGACGATGTGGATGTGGTTCGATACCTTCCGTAAGGGAGCCGTGGCTGTGAGAGTTGCGGCTACGATGGCTGTGGTCGCCGCGCACAGTCCGTACCTGTCTGTTCTGGTCCTCGCCCTCCTCGTAGAGCCAGGCCTCGAGTGCGTCGAGCGCGGCCACGAGACGGGCGCGCTGCGCGGGCTCCACGAACTCGTGCAGCGCCTCGCCGCGCCGAGCTCGCCGCGCACAGTCCGTACCTGTCTGTTCTGGTCCTCGCCCTCCTCGTAGAGCCAGGCCTCGAGAGCGTCGAGCGCGGCCACGAGACGGGCGCGCTGCGCGGGCTCCACGAACTCGTGCAGCGCCTCGCCGCGCCGAGCTCGCCGCGCACAGTCCGTACCTGTCTGTTCTGGTCCTCGCCCTCCTCGTAGAGCCAGGCCTCGAGAGCGTCGAGCGCGGCCACGAGACGGGCGCGCTGCGCGGGCTCCACGAACTCGTGCAGCGCCTCGCCGCGCCGAGCTCGCCGCGCACAGTCCGTACCTGTCTGTTCTGGTCCTCGCCCTCCTCGTAGAGCCAGGCCTCGAGAGCGTCGAGCGCGGCCACGAGACGGGCGCGCTGCGCGGGCTCCACGAACTCGTGCAGCGCCTCGCCGCGCCGAGCTCGCCGCGCACAGTCCGTACCTGTCTGTTCTGGTCCTCGCCCTCCTCGTAGAGCCAGGCCTCGAGAGCGTCGAGCGCGGCCACGAGACGGGCGCGCTGCGCGGGCTCCACGAACTCGTGCAGCGCCTCGCCGCGCCGAGCTCGCCGCGCACAGTCCGTACCTGTCTGTTCTGGTCCTCGCCCTCCTCGTAGAGCCAGGCCTCGAGAGCGTCGAGCGCGGCCACGAGACGGGCGCGCTGCGCGGGCTCCACGAACTCGTGCAGCGCCTCGCCGCGCCGAGCTCGCCGCGCACAGTCCGTACCTGTCTGTTCTGGTCCTCGCCCTCCTCGTAGAGCCAGGCCTCGAGAGCGTCGAGCGCGGCCACGAGACGGGCGCGCTGCGCGGGCTCCACGAACTCGTGCAGCGCCTCGCCGCGCCGAGCTCGCCGCGCACAGTCCGTACCTGTCTGTTCTGGTCCTCGCCCTCCTCGTAGAGCCAGGCCTCGAGAGCGTCGAGCGCGGCCACGAGACGGGCGCGCTGCGCGGGCTCCACGAACTCGAGCGCCTCGCCGCGCCGAGCTCGCCGCGCACAGTCCGTACCTGTCTGTTCTGGTCCTCGCCCTCCTCGTAGAGCCAGGCCTCGAGAGCGTCGAGCGCGGCCACGAGACGGGCGCGCTGCGCGGGCTCCACGAACTCGTGCAGCGCCTCGCCGCGCCGAGCTCGCCGCGCACAGTCCGTACCTGTCTGTTCTGGTCCTCGCCCTCCTCGTAGAGCCAGGCCTCGAGAGCGTCGAGCGCGGCCACGAGACGGGCGCGCTGCGCGGGCTCCACGAACTCGTGCAGCGCCTCGCCGCGCCGAGCTCGCCGCGCACAGTCCGTACCTGTCTGTTCTGGTCCTCGCCCTCCTCGTAGAGCCAGGCCTCGAGAGCGTCGAGCGCGGCCACGAGACGGGCGCGCTGCGCGGGCTCCACGAACTCGTGCAGCGCCTCGCCGCGCCGAGCTCGCCGCGCACAGTCCGTACCTGTCTGTTCTGGTCCTCGCCCTCCTCGTAGAGCCAGGCCTCGAGAGCGTCGAGCGCGGCCACGAGACGGGCGCGCTGCGCGGGCTCCACGAACTCGTGCAGCGCCTCGCCGCGCCGAGCTCGCCGCGCACAGTCCGTACCTGTCTGTTCTGGTCCTCGCCCTCCTCGTAGAGCCAGGCCTCGAGAGCGTCGAGCGCGGCCACGAGACGGGCGCGCTGCGCGGGCTCCACGAACTCGTGCAGCGCCTCGCCGTCGCCGAGCTTGCCGCGCAGCTCGTACACGTACTCCTCGAGCGCGTTGCGCGCGTCCGCTCGCTCCTTCTCCTGTCGGTCTTGTGCCTGCATCTTGCCCTGAGGGGAAACAGAGACGAAAATAAGGATACAGCTACAGTCAGTGGATAAAAGAAGGCACAATTAAAAAAGTAATAGAGTCAAATCGCATAGTGCCAGTCTATTTACCTCTTGCTCCATATAGGAGTTGAGCTCGTGCTGCGAGAAGCCGTGCGTGCGCGCGTCGATGGGCAGCTCCACGGTCTTCACCAGCACCTTCTTCTTGTCCTTCGACTTGTCCTTTTTATCGTCAGATTCCTGCAATATTAACCAACGGTTCATATCTTACATAGACTCATTTCCCCACCACCAACGCTGCTTGGAAAAATGTTTAATTTCGCGGCTCTAGTGTAGTTTTATTTCTAAGATAAAAAGTACGATAGTTTTCCAAGCGACGCGGTGCACCCATTTGCACCAACTCTTCCAGTCCACACAAACTAATAAGATAAAAGAAAGCTTACTTCATTACATCTTCATCTGCAACGCTGCCAGAGAAAAGTCAGAAACAAATATAACCGTAAGGACAAAAACATGCGCGGACACAGAGACAGAACTGTAAAGAAACTTCACTTGACGAATGCATGAAAATAAAAGGAATCTAAAGGCGATATTCAAAAGCCTTATGAAAGTGTGCAAATGGGGCCTCGGAGCGAGGAGGGGGATGACACAAAGCATGGATGTCTGCTGGCTCATTCTGGTTACTACAATAAGTGTATACTATATTACAAGAATAAAGTGTCAAGCTAAAGAAGGTCTATTCAATCTTACTGATATTTGAAATCGATAAGTTTCTATGCTATAGAAATATGTTTAATTTGGATTAATCATTTACCAATTAATAGTTGCCATGATATCAAAACCTGTAGGATTGTTATCACTGCTAATTGCATTTACCAACTTTTAAAATGACAATTTAAATCAATAAAGAAGCCTTATAAAGGCCAGGGGCTATTTCGTTTGACAAAATTGATATTAGTACATTAGGTGCGTAAGATTGAATAGACGTGGTGTAGTGAATAAGTCAGCAAACATCTCGCAAATCACTCGACACTCGCGCTACCGGCACGTACCCCGCTGAACCACGATCCTACTCTCTGTGTCCACGACTGTCTTTGCTGCTCCCCTTGCATATCGTCTTCCCTCACCTCTTGGTTCTCGGGCCCATTCTGCTGTTGCTCTTGCGACCCGTTAGTTTCCATGGGCGTTTCCTGGTTGTTCGCGTTCTCATTTTCCATTTCTATGCTGTCGCTCTGGGCGTCCGCTTTCTTTTCTACCAATGACGCTGACGCGACAGTGACGATTCCGTGAATGTTCACTCTCACTTTCAGTTTTACTTTCTGTGATTCGCCCTCGGCAGTCGGCTGGACATCCTTAATGTTCCATTGACCTAAGGAAAAATGTTTAAAGTACTACTATTACGAAAGCTTTTCTAACTAAGAAAATCACATGGAAAAACTGGACAGAAAAATGTTTGACGCCACTTACCGATGAAGGAATCGGGATAGGGCACGGGGTCGGTGTAGTAGGCTCTGACTGTGAATGGTTCCTTTCTGTAGAATGTCAGCATTTTAGAGAACGGCGCTTGGTGGAAGGCCGGGAACACCTGGGGAAGTAAACGATACATTTGGTACTCGTCTTGGCGTTGTACATCTAAATTTTTTTACTTAAGAAAAAGTAAAATTTGTAATAGTAAATTTTTCTTACATTCTATGATTTGACTTTCCCACACCAAGAGTCTGATTATGGGTGTCCCTCTACATTCCTAAGAACGTTTGTTCTATTATCACTTGACCTAATGGGCATGTAACCTAATAATAAATTAGCATAACATCATACTTGGCATAGTGTAATGGAAGGCCTAATCTTTATTTGTCCTATTTATTATTACTATATTACTTAAAAGGCCTTATTTTATTTGCAATAAAATTTAAGATCATAAACACTTTTGATCTATACTATTATTCCATAACCCTTTTCGCCTCAAATGTATTAGTATATAATCCGTATAACAATGATTGCCCACATATTCATTGTTCTAAAACATGTCAGGTTGTCAGGCAAAACATGACAAACAAAGGTGGGTTAGGTTAGAACTGCGACGATTAAAGAAACGACTTGTTGCAACAAAAGTGGGTTAGGTTAGGTTAGAACTGTGACCATTAAAGAAACGACTTGTTGGAACAATAGTGGGTTAGGTTAGGTTAGAACTGTGACCATGAAAGAAACGACTTGTTGCAACAAAAGTGGGTTAGGTTAGGTTAGAACTGTGATCATTAAAGAAACGACTTGTTGCAACAAAATGGGTTAGGTTAGGTTAGAACTGTGACCATGAAAGAAACGACTTGTTGCCACAAAAGTAAGTTAGGTTAGGTTAGAACTGTGACCATTAAAGAAACAACTTGTTGCAAAGTGGGTTAGGTTAGGTTAAATATGCGACAACCACAAAATCGACTTCTTGGCACAAACTTGGGTTAGAACTGTGTCCATGGAAGAAATGACTTGTTGCAACAAAAGTGGGTTAGGTTAGGTTAGAACTGTGACCATTAAAGAAACGACTTGTTGCAAGAAAAGTGGGTTAGGTTAGAACTACGACAACCACAAAATCGACTTGTTTCCACAAACTTGGCTTAGGTTACATTGGAAATATTAAGCCAAATTACAAGACCAAATGACTATAGTATTTAGCACCAACAAGTGGGACATCTAAATAATACTTCTACAAAATTAAAGTGGGAGCAAAAATATTACAACACATAATATTAGTATAATTATTAGGCCATACAGTGCATTAGGGAGAGAAAGGATTATGACAATGAACTTATTATTATGACAAATTATATTAGTACAACGAATGAGTATGCCAATTAACATTAGAACACAAAATTTTAGGACATAAAAATTTCACCCAAAACAGAATAGGGCAACCAAAATTCGGGCATATCATCATTAGGCCAACTGATCATTATAGCAAAAAGTTTTAGGCGAAACAAAAATAGAAGAAAAAACTTTAGGAATCTAGATATACATCCGTGATTATACAGTGTGTTTAAACCACTCAGAGTGACATGTAGCTATGATACTGTAACCACAAATACCCGCCACCAGATGACATATTGGGCAAGGATATTCTCGTCTGCATATTATAGCGAGTATTCTGTAGATGTCGGCTAGACAAATCATTCTAGAGATAGCTACATGTGTCCTCCGCACGCGTAAAACTCGTGTACATCGGTCTCTCGACTCGCATGATATACTCTGGCGCGCAACTGAGCCGTATGACTGACAGCGGCTGAGCCCCTCCGTGGCGCACGGCGCGGGAATCCTAGGGTCGCGGTACACACCTCCAGGTCGCCGTCCTCGCCGCGCGCGGCGTCCCAGGCGAGGCGCACGGCGTAGGGCTGCACGTCGGTGACGCTGAAGTCGCGCACGCGCACCGCCGGGCTCAGCATGGCGCACTGCAGCGCGCAGCCGCGCGACACCGCCTCGTCCTGCACACGGAGGTTTTTATATTGCCAAATAATAAATAAATCTGGGCGACCGAGCTTCGCTCGGTTCTATTTTAATATATCACGTCTTTAGATAAAAAAAAAAAACTCTTATAAATACAAAAACAAAAAAAAAGACAAAAAACAAAAACTTAATTTCTGACCGGGATTCGAAACCCTGACACCTACGATCTATCTGCGTACATTAGACCGACCTCGTGCGACTGAGCTAAGCGGAATCGATGCGCGCGCGGCGAAATTAAGGACCATATTTTACGTTTACAAATGCGAAAGAAAAACTCATGAAAACTCGAAAATTCGCGTTTTCCGGGATCTAAGGCTACGCTAGATCGATTTTTCACCCCCGAAAACCCCCACAAAACAAATTTCAGCGAAATCGTTAGAGCGGTTTCCGAGATCGTCGGTATATATAAATAAATAAATAAATAAATAAATAAATAAATAAATAAATATACAAGAATTGCTCGTTTAATAGTATAAGATACTGTGAATGGGATGGGTTGTGGGTAAAAACACTTCCTACGAAACTAAAGTTTGAGAGTGATTCGAGGATGAATGTTTGTTGCATGACGCGGTTAGTCGTTAACGGTTCAGTTTGAGGTTTTAAAATACGAGCGTATAAGCAATCTTTTCCACACACACGTTATGAAACTTATGAATATTAGATAGTTTCGATACGGAATTACGCATAACATTTTCGTTGGCGAATTGACCCTAAAACCCGTTCCCCCTTATCGGATGTTGGGCTCGTCGAAATTTTATTGGATGTGACAGTATGACACTCAATCAAAACAATCAATCATTTATCGCACTTTGGAAATATTCAATAAATGTTACAACATTCATCTAGTGGACCCTAATACATTTTCATAACACGTTCAGTGCTACGTGCTACGATCGTAACCGATAACATTAGAACAACGTCTAGCGACAGATACATGGAAAACGTACAATAGAATTTCAATCAACATGATTAGCAAATAGAATTGTTTTTTTTTATTGAATGAAAACGAAACAAAAGCAAATCCATTTGCTATCATTGGAGTTAATTTGCTGTAATACTAGGACATTGAACTCCAACAGGATGATGTGTTCAATCATATACGACCGGTCTGGCTCAGTCGGTAGTGACCCTGCCTGCTAAGCCGTCAGTCTTCCTGAGTCATGGATGTTTTCTATGTATATAAGCATGTATTTATCTATTTAAGTATGTATATCGTCGCTTAGCACCCATAGTACAAGCTTTGCTTAGTTTGGGGCTAAGTTGATCTGTGTAAGGTGTCCCCAATATTTATTTTATTTTATATTGAGTTGACACTCACACATACACTAATTAAGGCTAAGGACAAACTTAAGTGTGATTTAACCTACATTTGAAATCTATTTTACCCACCTGGTTGAGTGTAGTTGAAGCCACTTTGCCAAACACTTGTTCAATCAGAGCTTTAACGGCAGGGACTCTGGTAGATCCACCCACAATCTCTACCGAGTTGATGTCCTCGGGACGTAGTTCTAAAAAAAATAACAATTAGTTAGGTACAGTATTATTTCCTTATAAACATGTTTACTACACAGATTGCGTTATCCTTTCTATGTATAATACATAGGCGTGCATTTTTCAAGTAAAATCATATTGTTGTCTAAGCATAAGGACACTAAAAGGTTAAACATATAAAATTAAAAATATAAGCAATATTTTCGTATTTTCGACTGGCATGGTAGCTTAGGAATGTCAATATACACTTGTATGTAATTTGAGCTTTACCAATAATTACTGCTTACTGCTAGCCTCTCTCTGAAGACGTTTTGTCTGGTTGCCCGCCAAATTTCTCCATGTTTCTCTGTTTAGAGAATCTACCAAGAATTAACACTTGCAACCAGCCCTTCTAGCACAACTTGCCTTGTCGCGCGCGAGTCCATACTTAAAGTCACGCTTAATGTATGGAGTCGCGCGCGACAAGGCAAGTTGTGTTAAAGGGTCAGGAACCCTCCCGGTGGCGCTCGTGAACTTTGCTCAGATACCGGAGAACGCGCTGGGCAGGTTCTCGCCATGCAAGCAAGCGGTTATAAATTACGACCGGATTCTGAGATAGTGCGCCATTTATTGGCTGGTAGTGAATGTGTTAACTAATTATGAACATATACTCACTAGCATTGTGGAGGATAGACCTAAGGGTCCTCTCAACTCTGTTGAAGGTGTCGGCGCAGATCTCCTCCATCTGTGAGCGCTGCATCTCTCCTGACACATCCCTCTCCTCCATGAAGCACTCAACATGGAGAGGCAGCTTAGTGCTGTTTGCTGACATTTGCTTCTTCAACTTCTCTACCTCTTGCAGCAAACGGAAGAAAGCCCTGAAAATTGTATTAGTCACATCTCTAGTTTTATTTTACAGATATACCTCCTTATAAATTAAAAAAACTTATGATGCTGAATTGTTCGACAATTAATGGACTGTATGGGGGCGAAAAGGGGAAAACGATAGAGTTGAATTTAGGGCCGAGTCAGCAAGGAAGTTGGTATGGAGTGAAGACGATAAATGTGATGTTAGAAGACTAAGTGTGAAATAAGTGTAAGCGAAGTTTACCTTACAGTCCGGGAATGTGAGGACTGAGTCGTTGGTCGCGCTGTAGGCCCGCTGGCGGTGATTTCAGCTCCTTGTCGCAAGCTAGAGGAAGCGTAAAACCGTTACCTTCGAGCTTTCAACTTAGACCTTCGACGTTCTCTCCACGGATGATCCTGGCGCTCTTCGATACACAACACTTATTGAAATGATATTAAACTACGGGTGATGGTGCTTTTAATGATTCACTGCGAGAAATAGCGAGACTAGCTAAGGTGATGGTGACTGTTCGCGAATCTGTTGCGTACTGGCTCTGTCAATTGCATGACAGAGCAACCGTTTTTTTTTAATATTCGAATTTCAACTGTGACAAAGTGTTGCCACAGTTAACATGAAAAAATATCCGAAAAATGATGGGCAAAACTGAACATTCCGCCCACCAAAATACACTAGTATTTTGACGTAGTGCGAGAAAAAAAAATAAAAAAAAATGGCGAAAACGATACGGATACGAAAACATTAAAATTAAAACGAGAAAATAGACGACACAATTGAACCGCTTTAGAGCAGCAGCTACACCGGCAATGGGCACAGCTTGACCACAGGCCGTTTGTACAACCCTGTGGCAGTGCGCACGGAAACCACACGACAGATTCCATCGGATCCGGGGTGTGTCTCGACGATGCGACCCAGGGGCCATTTCATTGGGCTCGTCTGCTCGTTTAAGACGAGCACGAGTGCTCCGACCTGGATGTTAGACTCTTTGTCGTGCCACTTCATCCTCTGTTGGAGAGTATGCATGTACTCCTTAGACCATTTGCTCCAGAAGTCTTGGTGCATTTTCTGCAGCAGCTTCCAGCGTTGGAGAGGGCCAACCCGGACGTCTGCCAGATCCTCCTCAGGCACGACCGACAGGGGTTCTGTGGTCAAGAAATGACCCGGAGTCAAGGCTGAAAAGTCATTAGGGTCGGAGCTGAGAGGAGTGAGTGGCCTTGAGTTCAGCAAAGCCTCGACCTGAGTTAAGACCGTCGAAAACTCCTCGTACGTCAGCCTTTGGTTCCCTATGACGCGCGAGAGGTGTGTCTTTACCGCCTTGATCCCGGCTTCAGCGAGTCCCGAGAAATGTGGGCTCCCTGGCGGGTTAAATTCGAAATGAATTGCTTCGCGTGCGGCAGCATCCTCCACGAGACGTTGGAGGATGTTGTTCGCACCGACAAAGTTTTTGCCTTGGTCAGAGACTAACCGACTGCACCGACCTCGACGGGCGACGAAACGCCGGAGCGCAGCCAGAAAGGCGTCTGAGGACAACTCCGTAGCCAGCTCAGTATGTATCGCCTTTGTCGCGGTGCAAACGAAGACGCAGATGTAACCCTTGTACTTGTTCCCGCGACCACGACCAAGGGCGATATCGAAAGGTCCACCAAAGTCGACCGCTGAGCTCGAAAAAGCCTTCAGTTGAGTGATGCGATAAGCTGGTAGGTCTCCCATGAGTGGCGCAGGAGCGCCCAGCGGGCGAACCCGGAAGCATTTCATGCACTTTGAGACCACGGCGTAGATAGCCCGCTTAGGACTCATGATCCAGAAATGCTGCGCCAGCAAATTATGGAGCGTTTGGATGCCCGGATGCATAAAACGCCTGTGGTATTCGTCAATCAAGAGATAGGTCAGACGGTTGTCGCGAGGTAGCAATAGGGGATGTTTAACATCGAATTCGAGAGAGGCTCGCGACAAGCGTCCGCCCACCCTCAAGAGACCCGCGTCATCTAGGAATGGGCACAGTTTTTTAAATGCCTTCGGGAGAGAGTTCGAAAGACTACTTGTCACCTTCTCGATCTCCGAAGCAAAGTGGTGCTTTTGCACATGGCACACGAGGAACATGAGGGCCTGTTTAAGTTCTAGCGGTGTCAGGGGACCGCTCAACAAGTTGTTGGGCATCTTCTGATTCCTCGCATTATATGCGAACCTGCGACAGTATGCAAGGACACGTTGCAGTGTCCTTAGCGACGAGAATTTATTCATCAGGTTGTCTGTCCATGATTCTTTCACTGAGACAGTGAGCACAGTGACCTTGCGCTCTTCGTGTAGAACGTCCAGATCCACTGCCACCGTGGACTTAGGCCAGTCAACCTTATCCAAACCTAGCCAAGATGGGCCCTGCCACCAGTTATTGTGGTGAACCAGGTCATCTGGCAAGAGTCCTCGCGATCCACAATCTGCAGGATTGTCACCAGTCCTCACGTGCCGCCAACAGTCTGGAGGGATGATATCCTGAATGTGACTCACGCGGTTAGCCACGAAAGTTTGCCATCTGGACGGGCAAGACTTTATCCACGTCAAAGCAACGCTGGAATCAGACCACGCACAAATTTCACAAATCTTGTGGAGGGGCGTCAGAGCCTCTGCAACAGATGCTATCAAGTCAGCAAGTAGAACCGCAGCCAGCAACTCTAGACGGGGTATCGACAGCTTACGAAGAGGTGCCACTCTTGATTTGCTGCAGACCAGATGAACATATCGCGTTCCATCCTCACCTGACGTCCGTAAATAGACCACCGCGCAATACCCTCGCTCTGAGGCGTCGCAGAAACCGTGGACTTCGAGCGAGACGAAATCCTTGACCATACGGCGCGGGACAGACACCGATTTCAACGAAGGAAGCTGCGCTTTGAATTCTTGCCATTCGGATGCAAGGTTCTCTGGCGCATCATCATCCCATGAAACACCTGAGACCCAGAGCAACTGCATGAGGTACTTCGCGAAGAACGTCACAGGTGAGAGGAGGCCCAGAGGGTCGAAGATTCGAGCGATCTCTGAGAGGATAGTGCGTTTAGTGCACCGTCGATCCTCGACAGACACTTTGAAGGTGAAGTCATCCGTCTGGGGTAACCACGAGAGGCCGAGAATTTTTAGTGAGATGTCCCCAATGGAGTTGAACTCTCGAAAGTCCTCGGAATATAGGTCTGAGGAGGGGACACCCTCGAAGAACTCCTGGTGGTTGGACGTCCATTTCCGTAGATGGAAGCCACCAGAAGCTAAGATGGTAGACAGCTCCGATCGAAGCTTCCGTGCTTCTTCGACAGACTGAGCTCCAGACACCACGTCGTCGACATAGATGTCTCGGTCTAGCACTGCTGAGCCAGAAGGGGATTCTTCTCCTGATTCTTTCGCCAGTTGAGCTATTGTCCGAAGAGCTTGGTAGGGAGCTGAGGACACGCCGTAAGTAACGGTCAACAGCCGATAGTCCCGGATAGGCTCATTGACAGACGGACGCCACAGGATGCGCTGATATTCAGCATCTTCCGGGGACACTAAGATCTGCCTATACATTTGCTTGACATCTGCTGTGAACACAACACTATGCCACCGAAAACGAAGGAGCAAGTGGAAGATGTTGTTTTGCAGCTTCTGCCCTGGCAGTAGCGCGTCATTTAGTGAGACACCCCGGCTGTCCTTGGCACTAGCGTCGAAGACTACCCGAAGAGGAGTGCTGGTCGACGAGGGCCTCAACACTCCATGGTGGGGTATGTAAAAGAACCCCCCCAAATCCACCTTTGGAGGATCACATTCCTCAAGGTGGCGACAGCTTTTGTAGTCCTTCATGAAGGCTACATAGTTCTGGTAGAAGTCGGAGTTACTTAATAATTTCCGCTCCAACGACAAGAATCTCTTAAGAGCGATGGCTCGAGAGCCCGAGAAGATAGGTTTATTAGAAGTATCAGCAAAAGGTAAAGGAACGACAAATCTACCTTCTTCTGTGCGACGAAAATTAGCGAGAAAGTATTCCTCGCACAGCTGATCTTCCTTCGATAAAATGACGGTGTTCGGAGAGTTGACATCTTCCAACTCCCAGAACCTCTTAATGGAGTCGTCAAGCGATAACTTGCCCACTACCAGCTGACAACTGTTGTTACGGAACCGAGAACGACAAATGTCCGTAGTACAGTCGCCTGCGTCTCCCATCAGAATCCACCCGAAAACGGTGTTGACGGCAGTCGCCTGGCCCGGGGCCCCATGGATTAAACCTGGGCGCAACGAAGAAGCGAAAATATTGACATTCAACAATAGATCAACAGGTCCTGGAATGTGCCAGTAGGGGTCAGCTAATTCTAAGCCCCTAATATGTTGCCATGATGACAGGTCGACAAGTTCAGGCGGCATCTCAGGACAAATTTTAGGCAGCAAATAAGCCTGAAACGAGAGGCTAGTATCAGCCTTCCCAACGCTCGGTGTGATGGTACATGACAATGTGCCACCAGGCTTCGACACGAGTTCACCGATACCAGTGATGGCATGGTTCCCATATTCTGCCCGGAGACCAAGTCTCTGTGCACATGCCTCACTTATGAAATTACAGCCACTAGCACAGTCAAGCAAGGCCCTTACCTCAACTAAATTCCCTCTGGCATTCTCCACCAATACCCTCGCAGTCGAAAATAGGGATGAAGCGGCAACATTATTGGCTACCATCACCAGAGGATTTGTTGAGCTTGATGGACGCTTCAAATTATCCACATCCGTTGCCGGGGGTACAGGCACCTTACCACTATTAAAATGCAACAGCGTATGGTGAGAGAACCGACATTGCTCACACCGCTGCTTCGACTTGCAAGACCTCATAGGATGTGACCCCGACAAACACAGAATACACAACTTATTCTCTTTTGCACATTTAAACCGAGAAGCGGGGTCATAATTTAAAAAGGTTGGACAGGATGTAAGACTATGGGCCTGTCCACACACCTCACACTTAGGAGCGGAGACTACTAAGGCTACTTTTGGCTTATTAGATGGCTTGCTACTACTCGGCTGCGGAGCACTAGCAACAAACCCCGATGCCCCTGCCGCGTCTAAGGCACGGTGTCGCTTTTCAATAAAATCCTGCAATTTACTAAACTCAGGAATGTCGTCAGAGTTATGTTCTAATTCGAATTGCTCTTTAGTGTTCCTATCAAGCTTCGACCACAGTAGCTGTACAAGAAGGAAATTTTTGTCCGGTAAGTTGAAACCTTTCAAAATCGACAAATTTTCAGCAAAAACCCTATAAACCCGCTGCAGGTCACTAGCCCGAGATGCCTTCACCGGCTCACACTGTACAAGCTTCTCATAGTATGTAGTAGCAATTAATCTAGTTTTGTTATATTGCTTGTACAGCGCTTCATATGCTACCTTATAGTTGTCATCGGTGACAGGATAATTCTTTATAAGGTCATAAGCTTCGTTTTGCACACTGGACAAAAGATAATGTAATTTTTCAACCGGAGCAATGTCAGTCCGCTTGTCCACCAAAGAATTAAACAACTGCATAAATGTTACCCAATTTTCAATTTTCCCATCAAATGCTTTAATTTGCAGTTTTGGTAACTTAGGCAAGACCGGCTGCGGCACGCCCGAGACTGACGAAGTCCCAGCACAAGGCTTCCTATTCTGCAACCTCGACCGTACTGCCCTTACTTTCGAATCGAACATCGCGGTATGTGAGCAGATCTCCCTGTGTTCGGAACGAGGAGCACTACTTAATAACTTTATTTGCGCTTCATGGAAGTTCTTCGCTATAGAACACAGCTCACTCTCGTCACATAGCGCAAGTTCGGAGTCCGACAACATTTGCAAATATTCAATTCTCATTACCTGATAGTCACGAGCAATCATCACCGTGTCAACCTCTGTTCCGACAGACTTATCGCCATTCGTCATTATTACGGCGTTAAATTACACTAAAAACGGCGATATTAATATGAAATTACAACAAAACTAATCTAATCTTCACAAAATAAATCACAACACAAAGTCGGTTGATTGACACTGACAGAAGTGACAGGTGTCAGCTGACAGGTGACACTTGACAAAATCAAAAATGTTGCCAATAAAATGAAAAGTGAGTGAATGATTTTTGTTAAAGCACCATTACCCGACCAACTTTCTTGCTTACCCACAAAATTTTAACAAGTCTACCCTAAATTTTAAAGTGCGAAAAATGACAATACAAATTTGAGAAAGCGAATATTTAAAACGAAAACGACAAATCATAGGCGCTTTATCAAAGTATGCGGGTCGAAGGCCAAAATGTTCGACAATTAATGGACTGTATGGGGGCGAAAAGGGGAAAACGATAGAGTTGAATTTAGGGCCGAGTCAGCAAGGAAGTTGTGAATAGTTAAGTTGTGTTTTATCCCTTTCTCGCAAATTGATAAACACAAGCAGTTAGTAGTGATAAAGGTTTATAAAGCATTTATGAACAAGGCCATTAGTGCATAATCCTTTACCAAGACCAATATATTTTCAATGGAGTCATGCTACTTCAGCCAAAGTTTCGGAGAAAATACGAAGACTAAGGAAGTTTTCAGTATATCTGTACACTGAACTATAATGATCCTATTGAATGTGACTAATATTAACAGTCTCTAATACTAATAGTAATAGTGTGTTTGTTGCTTGATTTCTGTATAAATCAATTTTTTTCTATTATATAATTACAAATAAATGTTCTAAGTGTAGTTTAGTATGGAAAGCTAACCTTATATACAGAATAAAGCTTTTGGAAAAACTAAGGAGCAAAATTAAAATAAAATGGAGTCACACCTCTGGTTTTTCCCAGCGTCCAGCTTTAATCTATTTAGGATGTCCTGGCAGAAGTATTCAGCCAGCGCCATGTCGATGTCGCGGCCTCCGCAGTGGGCGTCGGTGGCGGTGGCCAGCACACGCAGCTTGCCCTTATTGAAGGCACAGGCCGACACCTAACGTTTCAAAACAATATTTAGTGAATGCCTTGATTTTCAGTAAATTTAAAAACTCATGCTTATCCCATGTCTGCCCATTGGGTCCCTTTTCTGTCCAATAAGCTCTTTAAAAAAAATGAATTAAAAACAAGTTTGGGTATTACATGGGTTAGAGTTGCCATTTGTGCCATTCGCCATAAATGTCTATTGCCTAATGCATATTAAGTTTCCTAGTTATCTATAATAATGTGTAATTTCTGTTTACATATAAATAAATTGATACATTGATGAACAATTCCAAAAAATATTGTATTTGACTGTACTTTATACTCTTTACCCCCTTTCTCATGAAAATCTTACATCATGATTAGATTACTGTGTTTTATCCCTTTCTCACAAGTATTTCAGTTTAATTTAATTCAAGTTTACAAAGTGTTTATTATGAATATTGAATAACAACCATTAGTGTTGCCTACAGAACAAAAACTTGTATTGTCCATAAATTACCTGCAGGGAACTGTGTCCAAAGTCGACAAACACAACATTTCTAGGTTTCTCTTCAGGAGCAGGCAGATCCTGTTTGTAGATACCATAGGCGAGAGCCGTGGCAGTGGTTTCATTCATAAGTCGCAACACATTGAGCCCTATAAGCAAAAAACATCTCATCAAGCCATGTTGTAGTGAAACTGATATTTATTTGTGATTGTATAATCAACCATATGTGAAAACAGAGATCACAAATAGATGTGATGGTAAAAAGCGTCAAATTTCAGATTTATACAAGATAGAACATTGAAACTTTCAAGTAAGGTTTTTTTTTTCATCATGGCTTTTACGCCTCGCTAATATAAATGCAAGGTGGACCCCGCCAATGTCAAGGTGAGAAATTTACTTATCGTTTTTTCAAGTAAGGTTTAAATTTAGTCTCTTGTACCCAAGACACTTTGGTATAATGAGTGATGTTTGTGTCTATTACATCAACATATAGCCTATCATCAACTGCCATAAGACATAATGGATATTCAGTTGGTGTCTTTGACAGTCAATGGGTTAACAATTTATAGTAATTACAAGTTAGGAACACACTGATCAGACAAAAACGAGGGAAGTGTTAAGATGTTAAGACATGTTAATGTAATAGTAACAAAAAACTCAAACAACACCACCATTTATGATTTTGTACAAAGCAAGATGTATAATTACCAGATATAGCCGCAGCATCTAAAAGAGCATTTCTCTCCGCATTGGTGAAGTAGCTTGGCACGGAGATGACACAGTCATTCACTTGAGTGCCAAGAGCCGTTGCTGCGATGTCCTTGAGCTTTGTGAACAGCATTGCAGTTATCTGAAACATAGTATTTGTGATGTGATTGTTTTGAATCCATACCATCAATTCTCCAAATTCCCTGGTGGGTGCTACAACTGCAGGTGCTGCTACAGTTAACCTAATTAAGTTACCTAATTAGGTACTGAAGTTGGTGACTGCAATAACATCACACAAAAAGAACACTGCAAAAATATCTGACACACTTTTATGGTTCTAGAGATAAGAATCTCTCTCTATGAAATATACATATCCTAGGTTACAATCTTTTTTACAGTTACTTGAAAAAAAAAACTATTGGTGGGAACATGTCATTGGCTTTTTGTAACCTAATTAAGTTAACCTTTCTGTATTAATAGCTGTTGGTTCTCTGAAATAAATAAATAAATAAAAATTACCCTCCCCTATAGGAAACTAGAACTCTAACTCAAGATAAAAATGGCTACAAGCTGGTAGGACAAACAAGCACAAAGGTCAAGGTATTTTACCAGTTCAATGTTTAAGTTTGATACAATTAAATTCTAACAAATTACATTCAACATAACCTCAAAATGTTAACCTATTATAATAATTATAGTTAATATACTCTCAAATGCTTCAAATTCAAATATTGAGGAATACCAAAAGTTGAAAACAATGAAATACAATATTTCAGAGAAGCCATCATACCTGTTCAGGGCTGAATACATTGTCTTCGCCTAGATAATGGACTCTGATACCAATTCCATCATCAGGTCTTTGTTCCACCTTGAAAGGGAAGTGTTTCAGCTCTTTCTGCACATGTGGGTCTGAGTACTTCCTGCCTAACAATCTTTTGAACCCAAAAACGGTGTTTTTCATATTTGTAACTGTCTGATTCTTTGCTGCAACTCCCAATATTCGATTCTTTGATGAAAATGCAACACATGATCTGAAATATAACAATAAAAGATCTAACCTCCAAAAGATAACAGAGCAACCTTTATAAATCACTTTTAATGTTAGTCAGGCTGATAAAAATATGAATCCCTATTTGTAACACTATGAAAGTATTGATAGTGACATTAGTGACACAGCATATTAACCACAAAATGAAAATTTAAAAAGTTCGTGGAAATAGGTAGTACTGACAAGAAAACATATTTTCAATAAACTTATCAGTCTGATGAAATACGTTATCCAAATTTGCTACTCTTACTTCCATACAAGGCATCGACATGAACATGACGTGCAAATCATCAAATCCTTGACTGATCAACTCACTGAATATCGCGAGGTAAGTTAAAATTAAAGAATCATAGTTTCATTAAGTGGAAATCAAATTAAAAAATTACTTACGGTGTGCCTCGAAGACTGTAATCATTAGCTATTGTTTCAATGCCACCTGCTTTTGCCACAGCAATGTAGCAAGATTCATTGCCGAAATCAATACCTATGACAGACATAGCAGCCATTGGAACACCAAATAATTTATTTGTTGTATTGCAAAACAAATGGAGCTCCTTCTCGAATTCACAAGCACGAAAAACACGTCGGTGAAAATCACTTTAATACGCTCTGAACAAATCGCCGGTTTGTCTCTAAAGTATCTCGCGATCGCTAGTGGTTTGCAGTGCGGTGCGTGCCCGAATTTTCTAGAAATTGACAGCAGTAAAGTGTTACCTGTTAAAAAAAACTATATAAGCTCGCCTAGTCGATCCTCGTTTTCGCTTTCTGCTTTTCTCAAAGCATTTCTTGAGACTGCGTCCATTAAGGCGGAATCGAGCCGTGTCGAATCACATTTAAAATGTATGGGAACTCGACGCGGCTTGATACCGCCATATTGGACGCCAGGCTTAACAACCTCTCGATGCATCGCACCCCATACGTGAGAGCGAGAACTCTCTTTCTTCTGGCTGCGATACACCAGGGTCGCAGTGCGGTTCGTCGCGATAGTCTGTACTCTGTAGCACAAACTACAAAGAAGATACTACGTCTGTAGACACTTTAAAGCTAGGAACACACTACGCGGACGTCCGTCGTAAATCGACCGCGGACGGGAATCTGGACAATGGAAATACATATGACCGTGCAAACTATCGGTCGACGGACGCGGACGTGGCCTTGAGCGCACGGACGTCCGATCGAAATCTGGCTCTCTGGATGTTTTGTTCCGTGCACACTGATAGGTCGCGGTCGCGGTCGTTTTACGACGGACGTCCGCGTAGTGTGTTCCTAGCTTAAGTAGACCAAATGACGGCTGGGTGGATTTAATTGACCCTATATGTCAGCATTAAGTATAGCGAGCGAGAAAGAGTTATTTATTTCTCGCTTTCACGTGAAAAAATCCAAGTTTTCGATGCAGAGCGGTCGTGTGTTAGCAATTTGTTAGCTATATAGCCGATCGTGTAGCTACCGCTTTAGCCCTGTAATTCATGTCTATGTCACTGTCAATTTTGTGTCAGTGTCACTGTCACTCAGTGTCTTCGACCTTCGTTTGCAAGTACAGTACTAGTACTTATTGTACTGCTATAAATTATCTGAACAAATATGTAATTTACCGCAATCTATTATTATACGAGCTGTGCAAGCGTGATATATAAACAGTTGCCGCGTCTTATGATGCAGTCTATCTGTCTTTGCCCAGCTAAGCAGACCTGTTATCGAATTTTTAATAATTTACTTTTTGATATTTTATTGAAAGTAATTTAAGGATAATTTAGCTGTTATAATGAGTTCTGTTTGCTTACCTGCTGGGGACATTTTTGTGCCTGTGCAAATTGAGGAAAATGATATATATACTGGAATATTTAAGCTTCTTGAAGGTATACGGCCCGAATGGTCTAAGGAACATATAAAGTTTAAGGTAGGTACACACAGTTACACCACCGATGTGTAAATCTTGAGGCAAATTGAAATGAGCAGGAAAATTAAACAGAAACTTTTTTTTTGCAGTTGTACACTGATGGTATTACAAATAAACTTGTTGCATGCCAATACCAATCCCAGGATCAGTTTAATGATAATATTAGCAATGGAGATAATATTGTTCTCGTTCGTATATATGGAAATAAAACAGATCTGATTATTGACAGAACTGCTGAATTGAGGTCAGTAAAATACATGATAAGTAAAGTGTATTTATCAAGTAAGAAATAATCTAGTTATGATATTTTATGTTTTGTTTTACATACTTAAATATTAAATACATAAAGCATGAGCTAATTACCACTCATATGCATCTAGTGCAAATCATAGATCATGGTTTCCTAAATAATAATTTATAAGCTCCATGCCTAAAGAGTCCTCATGATTTATAAATAATAAAAATATTTATTGTAATTTGCATTTGAAAAATATGGACCTTTATGTTGATGGAAAGCCACATGTAACTAACTCAAATATCTATTTTCCCAGGAACATAAAGAAACTCAATGTTCTTGGCTTGGCACCAAAAATATATGGAATATTTGAAAATGGATTAGCTTACCAATACTATCCAGGAGTAACTCTTAATGTGGACACTGTTTTAGATTCAAAAGTTTGGCCACTAGTGGCAAAGCAAATGGCGAAAATGCATAAAGTTCAATTGGGACCTGAGGTATGTTGCAATCATTATTAGGTTTACTTCATGGGGTCGTCCATCAATTATGTGAGACAAGGGATTTTCGAATTATTCATTAGGATATTTAGTACTAAATTACTCTTCAATTATATAAGAGTTTTAATAACTTGATTTTGTTAAATTTTCCTAATTTTTCCCCCATGTGAGATCTAGTGAGATTCAGCTTGAAGCCCCTTATCCTCACGTAATTTATGGACACCCATATTTAGATTTTTGAGACAATATGACTCTGATTAATTTAAAATAATAATATAGTTAGATTATTAACTTGATCATTGTATGACATTAATAAAACTATGCCCATATTAAAACAGCCACATCAAATATTACAGTCAAAATTAAATAGGAATGTAAACAGTTTGAATACCTACTGAAACAAAGTACCTAATTATAATTACAATAAATTAACTAAACAACAGAACATCAAAACTGGACTGGACTGGGTTTTAGTAGCTACCAGTTTTGATGTTATTGTTTAAGCTGTTAAGGGAAAAAACTCTGTGTTTGTAATTACCAGAGATCGGACGGATTTGCGACATTCTTAGTGACTTACGTCATTTTAATGACTTAGTATGAGATGACGCACAAAAATCCGATCTCTGGTAATTACAAACCCAAAAGTAGGCAAACAGTACATACCCAGTGGCCAGTATGCACTTTTTAACCTGTACCTACGAGTATGTATATAATACACGTCATGGCAAAAAATAACAATAGTATTTTTTTGCAGGTGACAAAAAATCCTATGGTATGGGATAAGATTGAACAATTTTTAAATTTATTACCAGAACCATTTTCAAACGAAACTAAACAAAAGAGGTCAGTGGTGTAATAGTTATTTGTTATACAAGGGGGCAAAGTTGTATTTTAACACCGAGTGTGGAATTGAAAAATGGTGTGTGTGTGGATTGAGTGAGCACCTTCCGAAAATAAAAAAAAATATGCTGATCATTTAGTAAAAGTTCTAAAACAATTGTAAAACGAATCTCTGAATTTGTAAAAAGATAAATCAAAAGATACAGCCATTAACATGTGCTCACTCAGTTCTCACAAACTACCAACGAAAACAGTGAATATATTCATTTAACATATAATATTTATATACTAACATTTAGTAAAAAATAGGCCAACCTACCTCTATAAATATTAGATCACCTAGTGACGTATTAAATTTTTTACAAATAGTTTCTTATGCTCACTCAATCCACACACTTTTGAAAATCCGAATTTTGATGAAAAACATAAGATTTAGACCGCTATTATATGTGTATAGTTTAGTAAAAGTGAAATGGGAATTTGTAAAATACAAAACGAACCACTAACGTGTCAGGTTTTTTTATAATAAATTTTTGTAAGTGCTCACTCAGTCCACACGTTTTGAGAAAGTTAAAAATGTAAATATCTTACGATTTGTAGCACCTAAGACACTCGAAAGTACTTCAACATTTAGTAAAAATTTTTACTAAATATCCACCATCTAATATTTTATATTCGTTGCCTGGTTTTAAAGATATTCAGACATAACTTTTCTCATACAAATGTATCAAGTACTCGGTACCACACTATGTCGGCTCCTGATTTTCTCCACCTTCCCATTGTCATATTGAGATTGGGGAGTTTCGTTCGTTCAATTTTGATAATATTAAACTAATACCATATTAATTCTCCATCTGCAAACTGTTTTTAGGTTATGTTCTTGGCCTAGTGATGATGTGTATTGTGTAATTTTTATCGACGTCAGGATAATAACCATATCGACATGCATGCATTAAAAAGGACATGAATGATAATTGGTAAGAAACAAAGAATATAATACTTCACTAGTAAGAAACCAGAACCTGGTAATCTAATCGCGCTAACAGATGAGCGTACCGGATTTGTAAGTGGGAGCGAGAAATAGTTATTCTTTTCTCTAAAAATCGGACATTGGTTGTTAATATGTTTGTTATAAGTGAATAAAGTAAATGTGATGGTACAAGTAATAGTTTTCATCATCAACCTGGTAATATCCCCAACAGTTCAGAAGTTGGACGAAACAAAAATCGATAAGATTTTTGCCACGCCGCACAAGTGTAAGGTTTTTTTTTTAGTCAAAATAATGTAACGGATTTATTTAACGAAACGTGCATTTAAATTGCTTTGGTAAGTGAGACATGTATTATATTTATTTCTTAAAATTAAACTTCATGTTCTGAAACTGGTTTGATAATCTACCCTCATGGCAGTATAAATTGATGAGCTCTCATTATTGTTTTATTTAAAAGATGACTTACTAAAAATCTTTTTACAAAAGGTGTGTAACATTACATTGCCCATTAGTTATTGAAACACATAAATCTGATAACTATATGACTATTATATTCTGGATACACAATAAGCGCCGTCATATGATACGTCATTCAGTTTGTGACAGTAAAATTTCATAAATTAATTGGCATAAGGAAATCGTGGAATTATGAGTAAAGTAAATTTGTATCTTATCAATAGAAATAAAGTTCTGATTAAACGACTGCTTTATTTAACGATGCCTCGAGTTGTTAAACACAAGCCATTTTATGTTGTTTCCGAAAAGTGGTGTAATTTATTCCAACGAGGCAATTGTCCTGCTGTTGTATTCTGTTATTATAATATAATTATACATATTCGAGCTTATCAAGTTATACAGATCAGATAAACAATTAAACATTCATACTGAATGAAATACGCTGTGTAAAATATGTTCTCATAAAGTACTTCAATAATTTAATCCCTCGTGTCCGGTAACACAAGATTGGTAAAAATTATGTATACTTACTTATGAAAAGTTGATCTCAATTCAAACTGAGAATTATAATGCAGTTCTTAATTTTGATATTTAATGCTTTAAGTACGATTTTGAACTAAAACGATTCCTGTTCATTTGCAAATACATATTTAATAGTGAATTTAACATATTATATTAACCGTTAAAATTGAAGTTGTGCAATTGTGGGTAGTTTAATTCTGTTAAGTACTGAATTTAAATAAACAACTTTGATAATAAGGTTGCCAACCCCTGGTATGAATAATGGAGAGTAAGTTGTATCTCTAATCATCTTCAGATATTTTATGATAACTCGTTATAAAAATGTTTAGCGTTTTAAAGTTTTAAAACTCAACGAATTGAAATGTGTTGTTTTTCAACGTTTTATTTCACGAATTGGACTGATTGATCTCATTTTGATTGTTGACGGTATGCTACCACATTTATGAATACTATTTTATAATGGCCAGTGATGGCAGAATTATTTAATCAAAGTAACGTATAAAATAAAATTCTTCGCATTTTACCATGGTGATCATGGGTGATAATTCGATGGGAAATCGAAAAATTACATCTATGGTGTGAATAAATATCATTAAGACATGTTTCAGACTATTAGTAATATCTGTTTGCTTCTTAAGAATAACGATTCAATCTTGATATGCTTATATATTTGGTGCATGTGACATGACATGGGTGATGGTCACATGTAGTCATATGTAGTCATATGTAGAGTCATATGTAGTCATATGTAGAGTCATATGTAGAGTCATATGTAGAGTCATATGTAGAGTCAGTCATATGTAGAGTCATATGTAGAGTCAGTCATATGTAGAGTCAGTCATATGTAGAGTCAGTCATATGTAGAGTCAGTCATATGTAGAGTCAGTCATATGTAGAGTCAGTCATATGTAGAGTCAGTCATATGTAGAGTCAGTCATATGTAGAGTCAGTCATATGTAGAGTCAGTCATATGTAGAGTCAGTCATATGTAGAGTCAGTCATATGTAGAGTCAGTCATATGTAGAGTCAGTCATATGTAGAGTCAGTCATATGTATAGTCAGTCATATGTAGAGTCAGTCATATGTAGAGTCAGTCATATGTAGAGTCAGTCATATGTAGAGTCAGTCATATGTAGAGTCAGTCATATGTAGAGTCAGTCATATGTAGAGTCAGTCATATGTAGAGTCAGTCATATGTAGGTCATAGAGTCATATGTACGCGTAAACTCGAGTATTTTGGCCCCAGTATAAAATAATGACTTGAGCCAGGGTATTGCACAATGAATCGTATCTTGTGGAATAAATGGTTGACGCACGCGGATGGACGTGCGGGATTTAGAGCGCGTGGATGAACGTGCGAGATTTAAAGCGCGTGGATGAACGTGCGAGATTCAAAGCGCGTGGATATACGTGCATAACATTTAAGCACGTTGATGAACGTGAAAGACTTTCATTTCAACCTTTATAAATACACATGAAACATTAATATAAAAGTACAACATAAATGACTGTGCCTTAATATCAGAATGTATATTATTTGCGACTTTTGATTGGATAAAGCAGTACAGCAATAATTACATATTTATCTTTTGGCTACGTGTAATACGTGTATCCAGTTCTTTACATGTTTTATAGTCTTAGGTGATCAAGAATAAAGTAACAAAAAAAAAGAGACTTTATTGATAACATATAAAACTTATTACCTAGCAGGTTTAGCTCGTAAAATATTAAAAGTGAAGTACTTAAACTTTGTATCGGTTATGAAGAGACCTATTAGATTTAAAATAAAATCGTTACTAACGACTAGTTTCCCTTTCATAGATAAAAGAAATAAATTGAAAATGTGCAATTTGAAATCTAGAGAGCAAACATTAATAATCTTTTGTCTTTAAATTCGCGATAGCTCTTCATGAAAAGAAAATATATACTTGCTTTATGTGTGAATAGATCTTTTGATAATTAAATGAATTGCTTACCACTTGCGGCTTGTAATTAGCGCGAATAAAGATACGTCGGATATCGTATTTGGTTTTTCATACGACACGATATATATAAAAAAAAAAGAGATTATGTATATAATGTCTGACGGGTGTCGCTATTGTTGACCTGTAACCTAAATAGTATATGTACAAAGAGTTTTTCTATTTCGGCATACTATTGCATCAATCTTAGCTAGTACCTAAAATAATAATAATAATAACAGGATAAAAAATAATAATAATAAGGACCTACACCGTAGTCGTGTACTTGCGATTAGTCTTAAATGGTTGCGTAATATAATATGTTTACGTTACAAATGGTAAATATTAACTAGGCGCGATATTTTATTGACAGGTCATTTGAGTATTTAAAGATTCTGTAAATGTGTATGATATATACATCTGAAAAATCTTGAATATAATTACTCAGTATATATAAACAGTAGATATATTAATAGGCGATGACAATAATTTAATTAATCATAACGACTATCGATACATTATGACTTATTGAATTGATTACCGAACCATAATCGTTTTACCATAATTTCGAAGACAGTCGAAATTATGTTCCTAAAGAAAGTGTTGCAAGTTTCAGATCAAGGACCGAGGAGCGTCCAGGTGAAAGGGCCAGGGTCTGGTATTCGTTTACCACCCAGGAGTGCCCAGGTGAGAGGGTCGGGGTGTAGATTCACTTCCGACCCAGGAGTGCCCAGGTGAGAGGGTCAGGGTAAAGATACCTCTGTTTCGATCGTCCACCGTGGGTCCTCACACGCTGGCATGGTATGCGAGCTTGCGTCTGGCGGCGCAATGTCCGGCGTCCGTGATGAGCAGCATCGGCAGCACTATCCAGGCTGACAGAGCTTGGGTGGCCCATGATGCTGTTGCAGCGGACGGGTACATCATGTTGCCGAAGCCCGTGGCGGCACGGGAATTTCATTCAATCGTGTGATGAGGTGGTGATGTCATAAAACCGTGTAAATATGTTCTTTTTGCTTGTTTCGCGAGTGAAGTGTGAAGTGAAGTGTTGCATTGTTTACTTAAATATGTTTATAACTTGTGAAATTAATTTAATTATCATAATTTAATTAGATGTAATGAATTCAATTGGATGTAATGAATTTAATTAGATGTAATTAATTTAATTAATTTAATTGTATCGAAGTTAATGTTATTCATATATTTATTTTTCACGGGCCTATATTTCTTGATAAGATTTATGGAAATATTTAAAAATCCATTTTATAACATATCGTAATTATGTGGTAAAGGTATCGGTATGAAGTGAAGTGATGTTTTGTATTTCTATTGTTTAAGAATTATTTCAAATGCATATTATACTACACTTTTATAATCTTTTTCTTGTATAAACTGATATTGTCTTTCTTTTGAATTATTTCACATTAAGTTTTGGCGAAGGGTCTCGCCTCGAACAGGATGGCCGAGCTGTTAGAGTAATTATTTATTAATGCCTTATTTTGATTTATCTTACTGTCATTTATGATGAAAGTATTAAAGAATATCAATTGACTAATAGTAGTCACTGGGTTTCCGCCATGTTGGAATGTTATAAAAATGGCGGACAAGCAGTGACGGTGGCAGTTCGAGTACAGACGAGTAGTAGTGAAGAAGTCTTGAATTATTTATTGTAAATTGGTTGTTAATATGTTTGTTATAAGTGAATAAAGTAAATGTGATGGTACAAGTAATAGTTTTCATCATCAACCTGGTAATATCCCCAACACTCCCACTTACAAATCCGGTAAACTATTATCAAAATTGAACGAAACTCCCCAATCTCAATATGACAATGGGAAGGTGGGGAAAATCAGGAGCCGACATAGTGTGGTCACCCTACTTGATACATTTGTATGAGAAAAGTTATATCTGAATATCTTTAAAACCAGACAACGAATATAAAATATTAGATGGTGGATATTTAGTAAAAATTTTTACTAAATGTTGAAGTACTTTCGAGTGTCTTAGGTGCTACAAATCGTAAGATATTTACATTTTTAACTTTCTCAAAACGTGTGGACTGAGTGAGCACTTACAAAAATTTATTATAAAAAAACCTGACACGTTAGTAGTTCGTTTTGTATTTTACAAATTCCCATTTCACTTTTACTAAACTATACACATATAATAGTGGTCTAAATCTTATGTTATTCATCAAAATTCGGCTTTTCAAAAGTGTGTGGATTGAGTGAGCATAAGAAACTATTTGTAAAAAATTTAATACGTCACCTAGGTGATCTAATATTTATAGAGGTAGGTTGGCCTATTTTTTACTAAATGTTAGTATATAAATATTATATGTTAAATGAATATATTCACTGTTTTCGTTGGTAGTTTGTGAGAACTGAGTGAGCACATGTTAATGGCTGTATCTTTTGATTTATCTTTTTACAAATTCAGAGATTCGTTTTACAATTGTTTTAGAACTTTTACTAAATGATCAGCATATTTTTTTTTATTTTCGGAAGGTGCTCACTCAATCCACACACACGAAAAAAGAGCAAAAAGGACACTATAGTTGAACCACGAGCGAAGCGAGTGGTTCGAGAATAGAATCCTGAACTTGCGAGTTTTTTAACACACGAGAAGTAAAATACATTTGCACCCGAGTGTAACACAAAACTTTTCCCCTCACTATAGCGAGGAAAGTACAACGCAAAAAACGCGTTTATCACTGCTTCCAGTAGTTCCACAGGTGGTAAATCATCTTTATTACTAGATTCACCTACTTTTATCAATTTTAAAGCAGTTAATTTGACTTTATTCAAGGTCAAATTACTTTACCCACTAGTGGATAAAATGCGTTTTTACCCGCTGGTATTAAAGGACAAAACACGTGTTTCCGAGCTAGTGAGGGGAAAAGTATTTTTTCTACTCCCGAACTGTTATTCGTAATTTACAGGGTCGTGCATAGATCTTTAAAACCCTACATAAAAGTATATTCCCCAAAGCCAGCGTCCGCCGGCTTTCCGCGCATGCGCGCAGTATCGAAAAAACTGAAAACTCATTTTTTGGCTCTGTAACCATGGCAACGCATTGTTATAACGATACTGCGCGCGTGCGCGGGAAGGCTTTGGGCAGCTGAGCTGACAGTGCAAACCTTTGCGTCAAAATACAGGAAACATTGTGAATTTCACGAAAGTTATTCAAGAAAACTAATTAAAAACTAAGTGCATGGTCGTAGAAAAAGTATTATATGCAACGGTGTTTAATTGAGTCAAAAAATACTCGTGGCGTCTTAAATTCTTAATAACAATTTTCGTCTTCGCGTCAAATTGTTACCCACGCCACTCGTCTTTTTAACCCCGCCCCGACGCAAAAACGAAGGGGTGTTATAAGTTTGACGTGTCTGTCTGTGTGTATGTCTGTCTTTCTGTCTGTCTGTCTGTCTGTGTGTGTGTCTGTCTGTGGCATCGTAGCTCTCGAACGGATGAACCGATTTTGATTCAGTTTTTTTTTATCTGAAAGCTGAGTTAGTCGGGAGTGTTCTTAGCCATTTTTCATGAAAATCGGTCCACTAGGTCGCGGTCGGGGGTTTTTTCAAAATTTTAATTTTGTGGTTAGGTTATTTGACCTCCTTTAAACGCCTGTTACATAAAATACTATTTTAATAACTTCATACAAGCATTCGTAATTCATTAACAGTCAGATAGAAAAAACTTACGAAATTGTGTTTCTCCTCTTAATGGATGATTATTATTTATCACATACATAATTATGTATCTTAGGGGCCGTTCAAGTATTACGTAAGCATGAGGGAGGGTTAATAGCTTTGCTTACTTTTGCTGATAAAAGGAGGGAGAGGGTGGTAAATAATTGCTGTAAATCTGCTTACGTAATACTTGGAGTTGGACGGCGTCTTTCTGTTACTCTGTCTTTTTGTTCGTCATTATATTATGTTCTAAACAACAGCATTATGTAAAGTTACCGGTTACCAACTATTTCGTGTCAGTATCCGATAACAACGTAAAAGATAAATGCAATAAGTTTTAATCTAAGTTTTTGTAACTGTAAAGGGACATTATATAGGTACAAAACTAACAAAACCATATGATCGTTCAATACAGTTTTGAGTAGGTTCTAGCCGGGCTAGAATACGGAGCCGTGATATATAAACCACTGTATCAACCGCTTAATGAAAACAACATTTCATGATATTAAATAGACAGGCAAATATTTTTTCCGGTCAACAACTTCATCAATCGAAATGCGCTCAAGGCCATACTAATGAAGACGATTTATTTCTGTTAAACTCACTCATTTAACCGTTTTGGTCAAGTGAAATTCTATTAAACATGATTTAGGCATGTCGAAATTATTTAAAAAATTCCACTCGTCATCGCTTGTGTGTTATCGTTATCAAATCCGTTGACTTGTTGCTCTCAGTTATTGTCCACGACGGAATGTCTCCGTTTAGCTTATGATTTATGAATTACTCACGTCACGACGCCATGTAACTGACTAACCGCGCAAGTATGAATATCAAGGCACGTGTTTAGTTCTTAATCAGTGTCATTAATATGGTTATATTGTAACTAGTTATGTGCCGTTCTGAATAATCCAGGGAATGGCACATCACCACTTATAACTCCTAAATAATGTATCGCATATACTTACTGTTATGCTGTGCATAATGCAATATTCTGTGGTCTGATAATAAATTATTTCATTTTAACATCTCTTCTGCTTTGCTTAGTCTAGTCAGAAGCTGAAATTAAGTTGTTCGGAGGGCCATCTCTACTGAAAAACGTCGAACGATACACGTGCGAAAAGGAAATTCGTAACTCGTGTCGTTTTCAAACACTCCCTTCAATCGTGTTTAAATTTAGCGCCACTCGTTTTGATTTTCGAACTTCTTTTTTTCCGCACTTGTATCGTAATTTACTATATCACCACTTCAAGCGATACAGACTCTCTTTTCTCTTTACGTTTTAACTGATATTTATACTATTGTTACCTTTGATTGTAATTAGTTGTTCGGTAATACATTACAGCCCTTAGAAATTTAGCGTCATTCATTTATTACGTAAGGTGTTTTCGGTAAGGCCCCTGGTTCTCATTTTTACTGACAAGGGAGTTGCGCAAAATTAAAATTATAGGTACTCATTATTTCTGAGATTACAATGAGAACTAGTCTTAATTTTTTTCGCTAAATATTGGTTAAACTAATTATTCACCAAGCAGATTTTATCCACAATCTACAACTACAAAGATTGATAAAATAATATGTTTGTTTATATAAAAATAATGATAAAGATAAAACGATAGGCACAAGTTAAAGCACAAACAATGTATTTAGTATACTTACTGCTACTTTTATTCTCAGTATCATCTATATCATTTCATATCTCTCTCACCCCGTTCATCATTGCAAACTACATACCAAGTTAGAATTGACCGTTATTGTTTTCTGTCCGTCTCTTATAGATTTGTCGATAACTTTGGCTCACTAACCAGACTAAGGATAGAATCCGAGCGATTTAAGTCATATGTAACAAAAACCGAGAGCCCGATCGTGTTTGCTCACAATGATTTACTTCTAGGAAACGTTATCCACAACCAAGATGAAGGAACCATATCTTTTATAGATTATGAATACGCTGCGTATAATTACCAAGCTTTTGATATAGCAAACCATTTCAATGAATTTGTTGGTAAGTTGAATTCTTTATTAACTGAAAACCAAATGAATGGTAATTCTAACAGATTCTTACATGACATAACGATGCATCTTTACTATAGTTTTTTGCCTAAGAGAGTATTCAAGTCAAAATGTATGTTTAGAAACGAGCTTCTAGCTCAATTTTGTCGATTAGACGCATCATTAATCATTATCATTGGAAATCTCTAGTATGTATATAAAGCTTATTTTGCATTTATAGGGCTATCGATAGATGATATCGATTACAGCAAATATCCCAGCAAGGAATTCCAGATGTCTTGGATAGCTGCGTACTTGGCGGAGTTTTTGGATGTGGATACAGCAGACCAAAGGGCAGTGGAGAAAGTCTATGACGAAGTCCAACAACTGGCCTTGGCCTCCCATTTTATGTGGGGAGTGTGGTCATTGGTGCAATTCGAACTTTCTGATATCGATTTTGATTTTGGAAGGTGAGTTGTTTTTTTTTCTTCAGAATTTTCAGAAATTGTATGGAATAATATGTTACTCCGACTTATTTTCTCCACACCAACTGGTAAAGGCTTACTTTGCTACTCGAAAACAAATAGCAAAATGCATTTTATCCACAAGAGTATAAAGTAATTTCATACAAATTTTAACTTAACATCTTGAGCTGTCTGGTAGAATTTACGTATAAATGATGATTTTGAATGATAAATAGATTAAATTGATAGATTTCATATAGTTTGATGTTTTGTAGTCAGTATTTTGTTCGTGTTGATGTGGTGAAAAATTTTGTGTTTCACTCGGCGGCAAAGTTTGTTAAACCTTCGTGCCTTGAAAGTCTTGAAACCCTCGCAATGCTCAAGATTCCACTTTTTGAACCACTCGCTACGCTCGCGGTTCAATATTGGAATCTTTCGCTTGCTCGGGTATCAATATTGGCACGTGCGGCTAAACAACAACTTTTAAAAGGGTTAAAATAATAGTTATTTGTTTTACAAGGGGGCAAAGTAGTTGTTTAACCGCACGTGCCAATATTGATACCTGAGCAAGCGAAAGATTCCAATATTGAACCGCGAGCGTAGCGAGTGGTTCAAAAAGTGGAATCTTGAGCGTTGCGAGGGTATCAAGGCACGAAGGTTAAACAAACTTTGCCACCGAGTGAAACACAAAATTTTCACCACACCAACACGAACAAAATACTGACTATAAAACATCAAAATAAATCAAATTCATCAATTTATTCAATATTTTTGATTCAAAATCATCATTTATAGGGTAAATCTAGCAGACATATTAAGACATCGGGTTAAAATTTGCATGAAATTACTTTGCCCCCTTGTGGATAAAATGCAATTTTGCTATCTGTTTTCGAATAGCAAAGAATGCCTTTACCAGTTGGTGTGGTGAAAATAACTTTAAGATAACCTAAAGTAGTAGCTAGTGTTTACCTAAAGTCTGACCAAAAAAGAGTAGAAATTAAAAAGTGGCAATATTGTACTGTCAATACTGTCATCCCTTTCAAATCAATATGTGTGAGAAAACAGGACGACACTACGATTTGCCACTTTTTAATTTCTACTCTTTTTGGACAGACTGTAAATACCTACATTAAAAAAAACCGGGACCATTAATTTCGCAGTGGAAGTAGATGGTGCTTTGGTGCTATTTCTAGCACATTTGAACCATTTTTATTCATACTTAATTTGTATTTTACAGGTACGCCAAGATACGGTTGGACCGGTATTTCGAACTGAAAGATAGCATATTCAAGCAACTGAGTTGATCTCTCGTCGAATGTGCCAATATTAATTATGATCAGGACCTCCATGATGCGACAGACAGGGCGATAAATCAGATAAATGTGGCTACCTGCTGGGCCCGCACGGTAGAACACCATTGACACGAGAAGAAGAATTATCATCAGTAACCTAATAGTCATACTAGTTATGAAAAAAAAGCTGCACTTTTAGATGGAAGCAAGCCGCTTTGCATGGCTAGTTATGTACTGTCACTATGTATTTTTCTGTGTAAGAAAAATATATTATTTCTGACTTTCTGGCAAAGGAATTTCAAAGTGGCCATATAAAGCAAACTTTCCGAACTTTGGCAACTTGTATCTTAAAAAATGCTAATCCGATTTCGATGCGATCTTTAGTTTTCAACTATGAATTTATCTGTCTTCGATTAAAAAAAAACTCATATATCGAAATTATACATATTGCCTGTCATTCTTTGAAGTTATTCAGTGCGATACGTAAATTTACTTTTTTGTATTTTTTTCTTGTTTTTTTTATAACATTTTTTTTAATTTTTTTTTAATTACATAAAGCAATACCTTTCATTTGAGATACGTTTTGTCAAAATCGGACGATACAATAATAAGATATAATTTTTGTCATTTTCATAAAACACCTCGCTACGCTCGGCTTTGTAAGGGATGAAATTTCGATATCCTCGGAAAAAATCATCACCATGCAAAGCGGCTTGCTTCCATCTAAAAGTGCAGCTTTTGACCAAAAATTCCCCATTACAAGTATGACTATAAGATGATATTTTTTAAATGAACATAATTTATTAAGAGTTAACAACTAATAGGTATAAGGGAGATATTCCACCTGTCCAAATCTCTATTTGCGTACAAATTTTCTAGACGCAATAACTAAGTAAAGAATGAGCCGAATGAAGACCATGGCGAAACGTTTTGCCATTTATTTTAGAGTGAATGACATATAGAATAACAACATAAAGAATCCATAAAAATACAAATTTAAAATATTTGATTGACACTTCTGATCACAGACACAAAAGAGTTCGTGACATCATATTTAATCAAAAATTGGCAGTTGGAACTCCACTAAGCGACAGAATGAGATGGATTTATACAGTCAACCAATAAGAACCCTAAGCCACTCTACAACCATGTCAAAGTGACAAGCAGTAAGATATTTCTTACAATCTGATTTATAACGTCACTATGACATAGTTCTACAGTGGCCTAGGGACCCTAGGGTTCCAATTGGTTCACTGTACAGTGTGCGTCGACTATTGAGAATCAATCAGTAGAGCCCTCTTTTTTTCTGTTCGGACCCGGGCTTCAAAAGTCCGTATTCTGCACCAACTTGCTAGTGTACCAATGACTTAGCTGTTTTAATAAATAATAATATATACAATTATATTAGATGTAAGTAACATAAACAAAATTCTAATAAAATGCAAAGCATTACATCTAAGTACTGTTTTTTACTTAAAACTATCCACTTCTGTGGTCACAATTATTATCTTTACTATTTTATAGAACTACAAAAACTGCCTTCTCTAACGTACAATAGTACATCATGATGACAATGATCGTTTGACGTAAAGTAGGTAATATGTACCTCTACGTCCTCCGAGGTACGCCCATACACCATACCTACGTGTGACCTTGGCGTTAGCACAAATCCGTATCCCCAGCGTGACTAAGTACTTAAAGCAAATCTGGAAGTACCTAATTCTCTAATGTTATTGCTAGTTTATGTAGGTACCTAATATGAACTTAATATATTATACTCGCACAGAAACAAAAATAAAAAACTTCGATATTTGTATAACATTTTTATTTAGGTACTGTCATTTATACATACAACATTGCGTAGAAACAGCTCAGTGTGTTATCATAAAACCAGATTAGTTGATTACAAAAATATCTCTAGCTTTATAGTGTATCTATACGCATTCCTTTTGTGGTAGATTCTTTGACACGTAGCGGCATTCATTTATTACAATTTAGTGGGCCGGCCGGTGATGTGTTTTTTAGGGTTCCGTAGTCAACTAGGAATCCTTATTTAATTCATAGTTCTTAAGAACTATATTTTCCTTACATCCGGGTTTCCGGGTCCGAACTTGGCAAAAATAGTCTTACGTAATAAATGAATGGCGTTTCACAAATAAAGTCTATACTATACACCTCGCAACAATTTGCGAGAGATTATACTTAAACATATAATTTTTAATTAGATTTAGAGAGAAAATAGCAGTTATTTAATTGATGAGGTTTCTAGACGCACACACAAACATACGAAAAAATAATCAATAAGATGAACCGGAACAACTGAATCTGTTAGTCTTGCTGTATTTGGGATTTTAACGGAACAGAAACATAAAAACAGAACCAAAATATTAGAAAAGGCACATAGTTTCTTTACCCGGTTGACCTTACTAATAATCTATGACCACTTACAATTTTTATATTATATACATCACAACTCAAAAATACCAATGATTATGCTAGCAGTGCTAGCTGCAAAAGCGCTTAGGTAAATTCATTTCAGGGCGTAGGGTTATTGTGCTAGTTTCCGTCTATTTGACGATACTTGAATAGGTTACCTACTATAAAATAGATATTTCCTTAGTAACTATCATTTTAAAAATTTAATAAATGTATCCGTGTTGACGAAAACTTGCACAATGGCCCTACTTTTTCCACCGACGTGTATTTTATTATATATTACATTACATTTGTAAAAAATAAATTTAATGTATTTTTACATTTTGGTTTATTTGAAGGACGTGCAATATTTAAGAGCCATAACTCATCAGATGGCGCCCGCAAAGTTATAAATATCTACTTTAACCTCTACAAAATCAGAAAGCCCTTAACAACCAGAGACTGCTATTTGTGCGCACGTCGCACGAAAAATATCCTCAAAACTGAGGACCTACCGCAAACACTTGAATATTGCGGGCATCTTTCTCTATAAGTCTAATAAAGTATCAATTGGAGTAAAAGAGAAAGATGGATGAATCTACGGTTGTACTCGCGTGAGTTGTACACCGTAGATTCTTTAAATATTTGAATATGTCTCACGAAAGTTTAACGTCTAGATATAATTGAGGAAGATGTTCGCAGTAGGCCCATTATATCACGAGTTTATTTTTCTATGATATAGGAGGCAAACGAGCAGACTGGTCGCCTGGTGATAAACGATTACAGTCGCCCGTGGACACCTGCAATAAGTGCCACACCAACGGAGTGACTTCAATATACCTACGCATTGCATAGGAAAATTGCGTGTAACAAATACACGTTTCGTTGTAGTTGTGTCAAGGCCGTCAAGGGTTCAGACATCTCCATTACGTAAACCAGCATTTTTCCAGCTCGGGAGCTTGGGGTCCGTAACTCTCTAACTCTGGTTTTTACCATCGCTATTGCAAGCTGACCTTCCAACCCAGAGAATAAAGTAGGCCATATTGGAATTAGCCCGGTTTCCTCAAGATATTTTTTTTCTCCGTAAAGCGACTGGCAAGTATCAAATGACATTTCAAAAACTCATTGGCACGAATACGAACTTACAAATCGGAAGCCGGCGCTTCTCGGTGGTACAGTCAGCTGCAATAACATGTTACTCTTCAAAGACAGCACAAATATGTTACACAACACCAAAGCACAACACGCTCTTCTGGTTCATTGTCAGATATTTTGTCGGCTTTTGAAGAGTTATGTATTATTCCTGGTGACTGTACGAGCCTGACAGCAGTGACAGTGAGTCGTGGTAGGGGTTCATATCGTTCTATTTATTTCTCAAATACTGACTAAGGTGTAAAATAAAGTAATTTTGAAATAATGAGTTTTAATGTTTAAAAATTAGAACGATATGTATACAGTGCGAGATTCATCATTGCGGTGTATGATTTCGGGCACCGTGTAAATGGGCACTAATTTTGCTGACAGGTCTCGGAAATTATTGAACCCTGTCACTTTGTTGAAAAGGTTCAAAATAGGGTGGGAAATTATATAAGCATTTTTTCCCCGTCTTATAAAGGGAGCAAAGTTACACGTATAAAGAATCATGCCGGCGGGTTTCATCGTTTGATAGAGAATAAATAAGAGAATCTACGGCGCGGAGCCCGGCAATGAAAACTTTAATTTTAGTTCCTGCCTCTACCTGCTTATCACCCTAGGCCTAGGGGCACCTTGCATAGGTACGTACGGCATATAATGAATGAAATTTCATTTTCAACTAACTAGGCCTGGTTTAGTATTACCATCGATCTTCCGAAGTAGGCAACGAGGCCAACGAGAGATGTCGTTTTACGCGGCACGTGCTTTAATTTAGGTACGACTTTTTTAACCCTTCCAATAGTTGGAGCGAAAAAAAAAACCACTCGGGGGCCTATTCTGATCCCCAAAATCTCCCTGGCGACGGGAATGTAGTTATTTAATAGCCACCCTGTATATCGGAGCTGGCAGTGCTCACAAATCGGAACACACCTCATGATGGCGACTGTTCAATACAAAGCCAATAAACTGTTGATATTAATTAGGTAGGTACTTAATTTGTTTCCGTTTGTTACACTTCAATTTCAGGTACTTGTACTATTATTCTGTGCTTCAGGTTTCATTAGGTTATGGCCATAGATATAGGAATTAGGAGATTGGACAATATTGGACATGCCGATATTTTATGCTCTGAGGTTATGGGCCACGCGATAGCAGATTATTGACCGTCGATGTTTTCAGAAGTGTTTATATGTAGGTAGTTTTATATATTGGTATTCGACTGGGATTATTAGGAAAAAACTTATGGCTTCACCGAATGAGAGTAGGTTTTTTTACGCGCTTTTTAAGACGATCGTTAATATAGGACAAAATGTCTAAGGACCTAAAAATAGGATTATAGGTCATTGTAACCGTATTGGAGGAGTGTTTTTTCTTGTTACATAGTTTAAAATGCAATAAAAATGGTTATCTAAGTCTGTATATCTTCACGAGATAATTTGTATGTGTGTTCTATTGTGCTTACAACATAGAAAACAGTCATAAACCTGTTGCTTGCAGTGATTGGACATGCTTAATGGTGGTATGGGTATGACAATGTTATTCTACTGTTGAACCATGCTAACTCCACACAGATATTGTAGATGTGAACATACATCAACTTTCTATGAAAATATGACAAATGGCACTAGGAGTTTAGACGGTCTAAATATTAAAAATTATTCTTGCATTAGCTACCAAATCTTAGATTTTGATTTGGCTGTACTTTGTGGAATAGGGATAGGAAGACCACTATTAAGCAACTTTGTGTATGTATTAAATTAACATATTTTATCAAGAATGAATTGACTGCTAGCTTCCCTTCTTCAGCGTGCTTAATATTGAAAGTTTAATTTCTACACTTTCAAAACTTTACAATAAGAAATTTTACTGTCTACAAATTAGACAAGTGGGTATGTTTGTGTTTGATATTTGAATATGTCAAGTTAAAATTCATAAAATAATCAGTATTAAGTATTTGGAACATAAAATTGGTAGAATTCATATCAGTAATAAGCAGTGATTGGGGATTTGTTTGCAGCTTGGGCAAAATGGCCAGCATACATTTTATTTTATTGTAGTTTATTATATAAATATATTACCAACATTCAAATATACAGTGTAAACTCCATGTAACGTCACTCGATTTAACGGCACACTCTCTAAAGCGTCGAAACCAATTGACTTTGGTTGGTTTAGCTTGTCTACCATACAATGATACACTCTACATAGCATCACACCCACTCTCAATAACGGCAATAACGGCAACAATTAAGTAATAAAAAGTACCTTTAAAGTTGCTAAAATTATTAAGAACTGCGCAGCTGTGTACGTTCTTTTGTCGCTTTGTTATCCTAGCCGGCAATAAACTCGACGTCGGCATCAAGCGTCCCGAACTTTCTAAAAAATTGGTTCTTTTGTTTACAAATTGGGATTGCTTCCATGTGTAGGCCGTTTTTGACCATGACTAACGTATATTACTACTAACACTATTCTGAAATAAACTTTTTCTTTTCCTAATTCCGATTTTTCTTCTCTCCACTTAACGGCAACTCTCTATAACGCCATAATATGCACAGTCCCTTCAGTGCCGTTATATAGAGTTTACACTGTAATTATTATTATTTTCTGGCAGTTTCAAATGCAACATGAACAAATTATATCTCTGTTACTATTTTAACTTGATATAACTGCAGCAGTGCAACCAATGCCCTGATCACTGGTAATAAATGTCAATCAGTTGGGTATGGATTCAAAGTATATCAATAAAACATAATACAATTCAATATGGGTCTATGGCATTTGCCTTCAAAGTCATGTAATAATTCATCAATATCATTGTCCAAGTCATCACTCTGTGCCATCTTAGAAACCATGTCACTGATGAGAAATGCACCAATGGTAGCTTCCTCATGGTTGTCCTGTATATCAATGTTGATCACATGCACTGGCTGGTTGTGAATGGACCTCCTCGACCCGAACCATTCAATTACTTGGTCATAAACTCTTTCTTCACATGTGATGATCACGTCAAAGCGGTCGTTGCAAACCTGGAACCTCTCTGGACACGGCTTGATTCTTCGATTTCTATCTAACATGTGCAGCAATCCATTCTGCGTGTAGTAAGTCTTATCCTTGTCCAACAAGTCGTTATAAATATCATCGTACGGAACTCCGAACTCGTAACAATTAGGCCGATCGGCTGATGCACCCGGAAGTTTCACTTTTTCACCTGTGCCAAATGATTTTACTTTGAAACCCTTTTTAGCGAGGAATGCGTGAGCTTCCATGCTACGGTTCATGTTCGAAGAACAAACGACAGCAACAAATAAGTCTGCCATTGTTACTCGGTGACTATTGCCTCAGTTCAGTCTCGTTTCAATGAATTCCTTAGCTTAAGACAGAATGTTCATTTGATCATTTTTAGAAATATTATATTCGTACACTAGTTACATCAATGGATTGGATTAAGTTTTCTCCTAATACTTTTTTATTTTTACTTGAAAATATATTATAAGCGTTTAGAGGAAAGAGGTTAGATTACGTTTACTTTCCGATTTGACATTTCGTTTTGCTCATGTAGGTTGGCAATATTGAAATTTAAAGCCAAAGCTAACAAACGATCGCACCACCCGCGACCCAAAGAGTAGTAGTAGACAGAGACACGGAATGCCGCGACCCTGAAGCTAGGAACACACTACGCGGACGTCCGTCGTGAATCGACCGCGGACGGGAATCTGGACAATGGAAATACACATAACCGTGCAAACTATCGGTCGACGGACGCGGACGTGGCCTTGAGCGCACGGACGTCCGATCGAAATCTGGCTCTCTGGATGTTTTGTTCCGTGCACACTGATAGGTCGCGGTCGCGGTCGTTTTACGACGGACGTCCGCGTAGTATGTTCCTAGCTTTAGTATCTTCTTAGGCTCCCCACAGACAGTCTTAAAAATTCATAATCTTAAAAAAAACTTGTATGCAATCTGACAGTTCAAACTGACACTGACAAGACACTGACAGATCTGAACTGTCAGATTGCATACAAGTTTTTTTTAAGATTATGAATTTTTAAGACTGTCTGTGGGGAGCCTTATTCTTCTTAGTAGTTTGTGGCCGCGACCTTAGAATTACTTCACGTGAGGTCAAACTTTTGCGAAGTTTGTTTTTCGTACACATACAAACAGGACATCTATGACAATGGCTTAGCACGATGAACTCAACATCGTGAGCGGCGTTGCAAAGAGTGTGGATCTAATTTGCCCTTAAATTGGCCTTTGCGTCAACCTGATTATTCAGACAATATTTTGACGTCTAAACGGACCTTCAGTTGTCAAACACAGTTTCTGTACAGCCCTTTAAAAAAAGCAGTTAGGCTCCACACACACGGGCGACAAAACTGTTTTGTCTCCGTCGCTCGGTCTATGGGCTAGTATGAAAAAAAGCACGCAACTTTTCATACAAATACGACGGAGACAAAACAGTTTTGTCTCCCGTCTGTGGGGGGCCTTAGGGTTGTTTCATAAAAAAAGTTTGGTATCTGTCAATTTTCAGCTGTCATCGCTGTCATTGTCAAACAATTTGAATTTGAGGTTAAGTTAATTGGGACTGTTGTGGTAGTTTAATCTTATTTATGGGGTTTTGCATTTCAACTTCAACTCATTAAAAATCCATAATCATGAATACATTTAGGAATCTCTGTGTTCCAGGATTAAAAATTTTCAAAATAATTCCATTCACACTTCTGCCCTATCGTTAGCATGGACGAAATCTACTTTGCCGAAGAATTTTCTGGCACACAATAGGAAAGTGTATCCCCCACAGGAAATTGGAGAGGAACGGCGCCCGGCTGTGAGTGCAATGAACTATTTTCTTTAAAACGTTTAGTTTAGCCCATACCAAGAATCTATGATAATTTGATTAGAATGAATTCACTCCTTTTAAATGTGTGAATCAACTCTTTATTTAACACTCATTGTAATGATCATATTTTCTAGAATATTTCGAAAATTCCTTATTTAAATTTGCTTAATAGTTGCCAGCCCATAATTTATTGCAATTAATAAGTTTTATGATGTTAAGATATTAATTAGGACAATATTTCTAAATTCAAGTCTAATATGAGATACTTTCATATTTCAGTTTGTTTGCCACCAAATCACCAATATAAAATACAGCCCTGACAAACTATGGTATATCGCATGTCTGGTGCGGGGCATGACTGTGGATGAAGCAGTGAAACAATTAAGTTTTGTCAACAAAAAGGGAGCAGAGTATGTCAAGAAAGCTATTCTGGAGGCACAAGAACTTGCTGTTACTAGGCACAATGTTGAATTTAGGAGTAATTTGTGGATAGGTATGTATTTTAAATATTACTTATACTTTTATGCTTTGAGTTTGGCAGTGAAGAAGTGGCTGAGTGGTAGGTATGATGCTCTCAGAGGTTATAAATAGAATAAAGAGGTGCATTGAGCAGAGCTGGATCATACTAAATGTCAAAAAATATTATATTTCAAAACAATTTCTGATTAATTTTGTTTGTATATATTAGTGTTCAATTATAATGTTCTTCATTACCTATTTTTCATTTTAGCCGAGTCATTTTCTGGGCTGGGGAATGTTATCAAAGGAATAAGGAGGCATGCTCGCGGCAGACTCGGTGAAGTGCGCTACAAGTACTCTCACTACTTTGTGCGTCTAGAGGAAGGCAAACCACCCAAAGATTACTACAAGTTGAACCCCCTCACACCGCAACAACAGTTGGACAGTTGGTTGGAAGGCATGAGAAAAAGAAAAGTCACAAACTCTTTATAAATGGAATATATTATTAAAAAAATACAAATTACGTCACCAATTCATTGATTAATGAACCTTTCATAGTGGTTTTTTAAGTACATAAACTAGATAAATAAATAGTATACCTTACTGATATATAATATCTTTTAATTACACTTTATTTAACTTTAATTCTATTCTATTTACCTACTAAAACAATTAATCAATTAATTTAAAATCAATACTATGATCACATGTACAATCAGTAAAATGGCTAACAGTTTTGCTGACTGTACAACAAAGTATAATTGAAATTCTTAATGCTTACATGTACTTCAAAAGTATTTATGACGAGTTTATATTTCTATACTATACAATTAAAATACCTAATTTGCCATAATCAAACAAGACGCTAAAAATAATGCAGGGAAATCAATCTAAAGTGCATTGTACTTTTGCAACAGTGCCTATGCATATAAAGGATAACTAACAAATGAATCACTTGGGTGTACCCGATTCATGTCACAAGTTAGCTACTGCTATACAACATTACAGAGACTGGCACAAAACCAATAAATTTAGAGCTGATTTAAAACATTATTATATAACTCAAAGAGCAATCGATTTTGCCTGTTTATGGCATAAAAATAATAAGTGTTCTCTTGCTTACAAGCTCTCTTCAATACTATTGCATTTTAATTGAATCCACAAATGTGTTTCTTTAAGTTGACTGAATAGGCAAACTATTAAGTGATTATTTTGAATCATAAATATCTCCATGCCTTTACTTAATTTTTTTTTTTACTTAGTATTTTCCTCGCGCGTATGCTGTGAACACATTTGTGTTTCTCTATAGAGCAGGCTCCAAGGGGATGTTCGTTTGCAAAAATAGCGCACCTCATTCTGACTTCAGATATATATTTTATAGATCCCGGACACCATATAAACACATGTTGCCAACCAGTTTTGTGGTCCCCTTCCCCGCACCCCGGCAATCAAAAATCGCGTACAAAGAAAAAATATTTTTTCATCAAACCATGCCGTGTGGGGTATCAAATAAAAGGGCTTACTGAGTAGTTCACGAATATATAGCATACTATAATATTTATTACACTTTCTCTAAGAATTTTTTTGAAAGTTTACTAAAATGCTCGATTTTCGAGTTAACTTTAAACCACTATTGCTTGAGAAGTTATGAATCTATTTTAATCATTATTATTTTATATAACTAACAATAGTCCATTGTATACAAAATAATAGTTAATACAGTCAAAAAGTTGCATGGGGGAGCGAGGGGAGCAATCAAAGATGGCGAGTTTCGATATTTCTCTCGTGGCCAAACGTTGTGTATAACTGTTGTTTTAGATATTTTTTCTACTCCTGCTTTCCTCCTCCCACTTTAATCTGTCAATTATATTGTCCCGCAATCAAATTCCACTCAGAAACAGAATTTTAAGAACCATATTGAAACATCGAAACTCGCCATTTTTGATTGCTCCCCCGCTCCTCCATGCAACTTTTTCACTGTACGAACTATTGGTTCGCAAACAATAGACTAATATTGTTAATTATTTAAAATAATAATGATTAAAATATATTCATAACTTCTCAAGCAATAGTGGTTTAAAGTTAACTCGAAAATCGAGCATTTTAGTAAACTTTCAAAAAAAATCTTAGAGGAAGTGTAATAAATGTTATAGTATGCTATATATTCGTGAACTACTCAGTAAGCCCTTTTATTTGATACCCCACACGGCATGGTTTGATGAAAAAAATTTTTTCTTTGTATGCGATTTTTGATTGCCGGGGTGCGGGGAAGGGGACCACAAAACTGGTTGGCAACATGTGTTTATATGGTGTCCGGGATCTATAAAATATATATCTGAAGTCAGAATGAGGTGCGCTATTTTTGCAAACGAACATCCCCTTGGAGCCTGCTCGACGTTATATATATTCCTGTTTTCGAACGATTCGGTATGCCAGTGGTCATATTTCGAGATCATAAGTTTGCTTGAGTTAAGCAACGCTGACTGTCTTTTCTGTGAGGGGAGTATTACCTATAAAATCGTACATTCATGTAAATAGTGTATAGTATACTTATACTTACAAAACAAGTCTGCTAGGAACAGTCAAATTTATTAAATATAAATGCGGACAAAGTGCTAAAAATATATATCCACAACCTTAACGTGTAAGCAATAAAGTCGTGTATATATATTTTTGGCAGTTTTTCCGCATCTATATTTAGTACCTTGACTAGTACGATATGCGTAGTCGATATTTATAAAGCAATCTAAAGCTACACGCACTATTGTTACACGGATGATTAAATACGTATAAAATCCAGATATGGATGCAAATTTTAGATTACATTCGTATTTTATAGCTTTTGATAACGCATAAAAACATCTGCACCGAGGCATATCACTGTTTACATTTAACGCCACCAGTTGGCTCAGGTGTAAAAATTCTAGTTGTTTATGTCGACAACTACCTACAGTATAGGTACCTGTTGTCCTGCCCTCTAAATTTACTTCAATTGTATTTTCTCCACACCAATTGGTAAAGGCTTACTTTGCTATTCGAAAACAGATAGCTAAATTGCATTTTATCCAAAAGATTGCAAAGTGATTTCATACAAATTTTAACTTGATGTCTTAAGCTGGCTGGTAGAATTTACATATAAATTATGATTTTGAATCATAAATATTGAATAGATTGATGGATTTGATTTAGTTTGATGTTTTTATAGTCAGTATTTTGTTCGTGTTGGTGTGGTGAAAACTTTTGTGTTTCACTTGGTGGCAAAGTTTGTTTTACGTTCGTGTCTTGAAACCCTCGCAACGCTCAAGATTCCATTTTTTGAACCACTCACTACGCTCGCGATTCAATTGCTGGGGACTTTTTTTTATATAGATCACAGTCTGTTGTAATTTTTCTTGTAACTTAACTGTTTGACCACTTTTCTTGTATGTGTTTTGCATTTCTTCTGTCTGTTGCCCTCCGTGAATCTTTCTCACTTGATGGTCTCATCGGAAGATCAGTGCTGGAAGTCCCCAGCAACACGCTGAGATGAGGCCATTTCGTGGCACTTCATTATTTTCTGTCTTATTGTTATTATGTGTATTTTGTCTTGCCTGTGTTCACGAATAAATGTTATTATATTCTATTCTATTCTAACATTGGAATCTTTCGCTTGCTCGGGTATTAATATTGGCACGTGCGGTTAAACAACAACTTTGCCCCCTTGTAAAACAAATAACTATTTCCTTGAGAATCGTCTAACATTTATTAGTCGAATATGCTGGTCCTGTACGAAATGAGACATAGACACATCGTTATAGACATACATACATAGCCCTAATCTCGTAAATACCTGTTTTCATACTAATATACATAAAAATACAAGAAATAAAGTTAAACTTACGATGTACTGTAATAATTAAGTAAAAATTAAATAATGGCATTTATTACTAATTTTCAGAATTAATTTCTTAACACAAAGGTTATGTTATACCTTCGACTTCCGAGCTATTAAATAACGTTACGCACTTTAGGTTTTCAATTTTAGACACTAAGCGATGTCCTAGCTTCGACTTTCTTCTTGGGTACATAACCGTAAAGGAATATAGACGCAATAACTAATACAGTACCAATAGTAAACTGTAAAGTCAAATGGAAATCAAATATGTACATAGATGCTACACAGGATATTATTATGGCCACGGAAGTAGCGAACCCTTTCAATATGTTGTCAGCGTATTTGACAACCACGGCGACTATGAGCCCGCCCGCGGCTTGCAATATGACTAAATACCAGACGAATCCGTCGAAACCTCGGAGCAGGTGGCTCAATGAGCCTTCGTTCAGGAGATAAGTTATTGTCCCGAATGGTAGCGATAGCAAACTTAGCTGTACGTTTCTCATCCAGACCTGAAACAAATAGAAAAAATACTGTTACCACGTTGTTCACCGTATTTTGGCCCTCCCTATATCCGATATCCATAGCTACATATTTTAAACATGTTGAATACCTACTTGTTTTTATATTTAGATATAGACAGATGAAAGAGAAGATCTCAATCTTATCAACACAATTAATTAATACACATTTGTATAACATTGATAAGTTGTGGCGATAAGATTTTCTGATAAGATATATAAATAGTAAAATACTTACAGATATATCCGATTCTTTCAAGACTTTCTCAAAATAGATACCAGCGAATCCTGATATAAAACAAGCTGCTAAAGCAGCACCGAATCCTAGAATCCTGGATTGCTCTGGTAAGTGCGTAGATGCTACTTTTCTCGATCCAGTGTCAGACGAAAGTTGGACCAGCGCTATGCCAGTGGCCAGTAACGCCAAAGCACACCACTGCCATCTTTTCAAGGCCCGTTTCAATACAACTACAGCAAAAAATGCTGTTGTCAAAATCTTTAACTGATATGTGACCTGAAAAGAAAACATAATTACATATTAAATTTAAAAGTGGAGAAGAACTGGACTGGCTGAGACTGGAACTCACGGCTACTGGGTGGAGTTCAAGTCTCACCCAAGGCAGTACTTTTCCACTTTTAAATTTATTCAAAGCCTAGTGGCATCAATTGTAGAAGTTTTGGATTGTAAAAAAGTCAAATAATTATTAAAATGGAATGAAAGCCATTAGCTAAGTATTTATCCAGTCACGCGAGTGAACAATGCAGGAAAAACCCAGTTGCTCGGTTTTAGTTAGAAAAATAGGTCTCAGGGTCTTCTGTCAAAAGGAGATCGGAGAGTGCAAGATTTGTCATTGACGTGTCATGTCATCTTCAATGTATTTGTCGCTATTAGTAATGACTCTTTATAAGTGGACGTTATTTTGAGTGAGAACCATAGCTGCCACCCTCAGCAAAAATGTCAGAATGCTTTAGACGGTATGACATCACTTGGGCTCCCTTCCGATTTGTCGGAAGCCAGCGTTGTTCGAAGGTGAACAAGCATCAAAAACAACGAGAACTTCCGTCTTTTTTAAAGTCTGAACAAATCTTTACCTGGTATGTGGCGGCATCTAAGTTGGACGCTGAGACGTAAAGTAGATTATTCTGTACTATGTACAAGAAGGATGGGACACAGACTCGCAGCGTGTCTTCCAGGTTTAATATCACTGTGGCATATATTGAGTGGGCGCCTCCTCTGACACTGCCTGACTCGTGTATCACAAGAACAGTGCAGATTATAAACTTTACTAACTCGGCTAAAAGTACAGCTGTAAAATAGAATAATTTATTAGTTGGAAGTTACAAAAAACCGGCCAAGAGTGTGTCCGGGCCACGCTCAGGGTAGGGTTCCGTAGTTTCCCTTTTTTTCAAAAACTGTTCAACCGATCAAGTTCAAAATAATTTTCCTAGAAAGTCTTTATAAAGTTCTACTTTTGTGATTTTTTTCGTATGGTTCAAAAGTTAGAGGGGGGAGCACTTTTTTTTTAACTTTTGGAGCGATTATTTCCGCAAATATTAACAATATCAAAAAATTGTTGTAGTAAACCCCTATTCATTTTTAAGACCTAACCAACAATATATCACACGTTAGGGTTGCAATGAAAAAAAAACACTCCCCACTATACGTGGGGATGTACCCTAATAAAACATTTTTTTCCACTTTTTATTTTACCACTTTGTCGGCGTGAGTGATATACATATTGGTACCAAATTTCAGCTTTCTAGTGCTAACGGTCACTGACATTATCCGCGGACGGACGGACAGACAGACATGGCGAAATTATAAGGGTTCTTAGTTGACTACGGAACCTTAAAAATACACAAAAATGTTAAGGAATTCCTAATAATAGTATCAATATATCAGCCTTAAAACCTCGGCCACGAATCGCACGCTCCGAGCTTGCGCGTGCTTTTTGTGGCCTTCGGGTAAATGGTAAAGATGACGAGTTTAAAAACATATAAAGGGGACTGAGATTAATTTACTTTCGGAGGAATCTTTTTTTTTTACGTATAAAATTAACATATTTATAAAGTTCACATATAAACGTACCAGCTGCGGATGAGAACATCTCCACATCCCGAGTGCGGGCATATCGCATACTGAGCCCCAGTATGGCATTCTGGACCGTTAATATGACTAAACTCGTATATTTAAGACATCCTGAAACCAAAGGACATTTGTTTTTACATGTTTAAGAATTATTATTAAGGAGCATAAGGTTCGCCTGGAATCCTTATCCCATGAATTAACACAAGCAGTAATGTTTACATTAAAAGAAAGAAAGTAACCATCTGACTTTTCAAATTTCAAGAGTGCTTAAAAAATCCCTTCATCGATAATACCGAGATGCGACTGGGATGAAACTAGGTAGGTATATACTTTGAAACGGGAGCCTAACTTATATGCTTCGGTTAGTAAATAAATAACATAATACAAATTAAGACACGCCTAGGTTTATAGAGCCTACCCGCCATATTTGAGTAGAAAAGCGCCATCACCTGCTTGTAGAACGAACAAAGCTCCGCCGAAAGCTCCCCATTAGGTTTGCAAGGTAGCTTACTATTAACTACTGTCTGTTATTTAACCCTTCTATGCATAAATTTTTCTTTTAACGAGATATTAATATATGTGATAGACAATGGTTTTCTGACTCTGGGAAAAATAATAAAAACAATATTTAAGATCGATTTTTATACTAAATCAGTGTTAGAAGTTAAATAGGCCAAATCTTATTTATATAAATATATTGTAATTGGTAAGTTTTATTTTAAAAAAAATGACTACTATTAAAAAGGTACACTATTTGTGGAACCTCTACGATAAAATGTTTAAACATAAACTAATTACTAACTCCGAAAAAATCAGCCTAAATCACATACTAAAAATCGCCATCGTCCTGTTTTTTCACACTTTTCTGCCATTTCATCTTAATCCTTAAATAATAAATAGTAAATCATTATATTATTTAATTGTTTATTAAATAATAATAAATAATGAATAATAATTAAGCAATAAATGTGATTTTAAATAGCTACATATCGAGCAACGGGCCTTCAAATATATGATGCATATATACATCACCATGCATTTAAGGGTTAAAATACAGTATACATAAATGTAGGAGTTATCATCAGAAGGATTAGGGGTGGAAGTGGCTAAAGAGGAGAGACTCATGAAAATACCGCATTACAAGCTGGAAATCGGCGCGAGGAGCGGGGAAACTGGCGGAGACCGCTTTGCAGGAAACTGGATGGAACATAATAGTGGAACGCTGTCCATCAGGAAAGGCTAAATACAATCTAATCTACACAGGTAGCCAAATGGCATTTCTGCGACGCGAAACGAAAACGAAACGCCGCGAAAGGTAGTCTGGCTCTGTCGCGTCAATACGCAAGGGCGATAGAGATAGATATCTACGAGCGTTCCGTTTCGTGAGAGTTTGTGCCATTCGGCTACGCCGTGTACTTTTTACAAGAAATAACATGTGAGTGTTAAGAGCACCATCCTAGAAGTGAGACGTGTTAGCAACGATGTACCTAAAGGTGCTGACTGCTTATTTAGGGGCTTATGACTCACTTAAACGGGCACCCGTCGCAAGATGGCTACTGGAGGAGGTTCTGGAATCTACTCTGTATGCGTGGGACTCCGAAGTAGTAAGGGATCGTCTTGTGCGGCAACCTGGGCGGTAGTATGAGCGTGTACACGATTTTGTTTATGGATTTCGCAATGTGGAGGGTGATATATCCTATCTACTGTTGATTAGCTATTTGTTTCTATTTGTTTAAAAAGAAGCCGGTTTCAGAAAGGGAAGCACGATAACAATTTGATTTCTTACTTACCAAGAGCCACACGTTAATAAGAGGGTTTATATAAAGCGTGGCATATCGCGAGGCTATGTGCTCGCGTGACAAATGTCCAAAGTAGGCCTGCCTGCCGAGGCAAATTCCTGACCAAGTAAAACGCACGCGCATCAGAGGCCGCGATACGTCAACATTGCCGCGCTATGAGATGAGCTCGGGGCATAACTCGCTCTGTGAGGACCCGCCTAATGAAGAAGCAAGCACAAGGTCATACCCGGTAGGTATGCCTCCTGTCTCTGTACGTTATACCAGGGGCGGCTCACTCCGCGATTCCGTCGCCGCGCTACAAGTACATGCGAGCGGCCGCGAGTTCGCGGCCTAATCAGGGTTGGCTCGCATTCTCACGGAACGCACATTGGCACTTTCTATATGTCGAGAGTTTTTTTAAAGGTTTATATGCGATATCCGCGTGTGGAATGGTTGATAATGCTTAGTTAAATAAAAGTCATTAATAAAACAGGACAATCTTACACGGATCTACTATTGATTATGTCATTTATGTCCCACGGAAACGTTCAATAAGGCTTGTGACGTTGGGACTTAAATATATACCTAGAAAGTACCCAAGACTTGGTACCATTTTACCTGAGTATTATTGTTTTTTAATCCGTAGGCAACCCTATCGTCCGACGCTGCGCACGTGCGGCTTGTTTCTTTGTAATCATTTTGTAGGCATTTAAAAAGGCGGCATTTGGTGAACATCAAAGCAGTGGGCCTTCTGTACTTGTACTATTATATATTCTGTGGTTATACACGACGTTATGAATCTCTATATCTTTAACTTCGCGTAAGATCTATTAACTAATTTCACATCGTTTCCCAGGACTTTACTAGCCGAACCAGTTCAGAACTGAGACAGAGCTACCACTTATGGTGTGGTGAAGAGTGGTCCTCCATGTAATGCCAATAGGCAAAATGTGACATAAATGTGACAAACTGATAAGGAAATATCCAGGATATCAAAGAGGTCGGAGAGAAAACAATCTTTCTTCTGTTCTGTCGGGGCAAACGAGTGCGATTAAATTTGGCTCTTTCAGCAGTGAATACACGTTATACACGTGACGTGAAAACGTATGGACGGCGTTCTATGAGAATGGTAACTATCTGTGGCGACTGGCGACTTACCGTCTGTACCGAGGCTCAGAAAATTGTCCGTCATTTTGAAAACAACTAAGTATAATTTAGGCGGACTGGTAACGACGGCGACGGTAAGTTAGGCGGCGGGGGCGCCATAATCTGCCGCCGTTGCCGTCCAATTTCCAATTCAATACATGTTTATGGTGAAGTGTGAACCGCCGCTCGCCGCGACGCGAGCCACTTTGTTCCGAGCGCCACGGTATAAATGAACAAGGCTTTAATGAGCTATCAACGTTATCGGCGATTACTTGCCGCGTGCGGTGGGTGACAGTGTGTACCCTTAGAACCCATTTTATAACTCAAAAATGAAAACATCATTGGGGTATTTGTCATCATTTTCATGGGTATAAGAAAGTATGTAATATATGCTAAACGGAATAGAGTTATGTTTAATAATGATAATAAAATAAATAACGTACGCTTTTCCGAACATTGAATAGTACCCACATCGCCTGCTGTTCCTTGACTGTATTTGTATGCATACTATGCGTATGCAGTAAGGCCAGTAAGCACATAGAAAGCCATAGTCTGGTACAGGGTGTTGGGATCATGACAATTTTTTACTGAAAAGGTATGTGTACATTATACACATATGGCTGCAAGAAGCAGCAACTCAAATGTGAGTGATACACAGACATGAACATGTGATAGAAACTCTGAACCTGTTAAATGGGAGAGATTGTGATGAATCTTCTTGAGACAGACTCCAAGTATGTGATAATCCAGAAAGTGATAACATCTAGGCTGGAACCTTTTAGCCTACAAAATGTTGGCTCTTGGTTATGACAGCATCAGTTGGAAATGCAACCAGAATAAATGCTTTTAAGCGAGAACAGATAGATAACTTACCATTATTTACTCGCCTGTTGCTGCTTGGTGCAAGAATTGATTTCTTCATTTCATCCATAGTGCTCAAGTTTTGTGCTCTTGATATTTATATAATTCATCTAAAAATAAAAATTATATATGTATTCATAAATGGTTAAGGTAAGCCTCAGGCATAACTAAAACAAAAGTTTTTTAAAAGGAAAACAAAGATCAATGAATTGATCATTTCATTGCTTGTTAACATTTCTCAAATCTATAAATAATATAATTATAGAGAATAATCTATGTTTATTACATAAAAGATTTATTGATGTGTTTAAAGATCCATTCTGATATTGATGTGATGGGTTTCCCTGGTATACAAATATACTAGAAGGCTTAGTATTTTGAAGCTCTAGTGTATCTAGTAGTGAAACTCACTATCATGATTAAAAATCACACACACAAACTGAGGTTCAAAGGACTAGGGGGTTTGTGTTTGTTCTCAATGTCATGGTTTCTTATATCACATTTTGGGTATCCTTACGAGGGTTGGTGGAAAATGATATTTATGAATGTGTAAGTAACTCTCTATTTACCACTAACGTGGGATTTAAGCATAGCTTCCTCTTGCGGAGTTCTACCTAATGGTAAAATAACACTAAGTAAATATACGTCGGTTTACATACCAACTAGAAGGAAATGAGCCGGTCAAAATTTGAACACGATACTAGCAACATACATTTTAATACACAGTGAAGAGTATATTCTTTAAATGAATATTAAATTTAAACTTAATAAAATTTAAATTACTCTGGAGTATTTACCGTTTAGATGTTCAACACAAGTAAACGTCAAATGAAAAGTGTCAAAACGCCAATCAAGAGAGAGATGACGTTGGCTACTCGGTGAACTCGTTTTAATAATGCTAACAGACGGGCAGACCGAACTTGATCTGATCAGCTCAACCGCAAAATCTCCATAGTTTGTAGACCGCTTAAAAAAACTTTTGAGTTTGACATATCCGGATTTATAAGTTAGTCTATGGTTGCACAGTGTGTACTGTGTGGTTTTACGCTGTAGCAATTACATAATTTACAGCAAAAATGGGAAAGCATTTTGGAGAGCTTGCAAAAATCAGGGGTTTGATAACCTACAAGTTGTCTGCCCATGAGCAACGAGCTTATGCTGGCGCAATCTCCAACGGCCTCCCCAATATCTTCCGTAGGTTCCGTGAGAGCGTTTTCAGGGTTGCACCTCGTAAGTTTTTCTTATTTTGTTAACTTAACCACATCTAATACCTTCACAGCATATTTACTCAATATTACATTAAATATAATATAGAGACTGATTAAATTTTATTTAACTAGAAAAAAGAACCGCGTAAATCTCAAACTATCAAACTCACCAGTAGTATTATTTGTATGTAATACTTATAACTAAAATTTGCAAAAAGCAAGTTATCGCACAGTGTAAGTACTAGTAAATGTAGTAAGAACCGTTTGTTGGAACTAGACGAAAGAAATGTATTATTTGCAGGTTGTGTGGTAAGCACCTTTCTTCCTATGACTATATCCATTTTATGTGATTGTCCAAGTTGTTGGTGGCAGAAGCCTATCAGCTGTGTGAATTGAAGTAATTGAGTTGAGTGTAGCCATTTGTAATGACACTTATGACCCAATACCAAATTATTGCTTAAATTTTAACTGGATATTTTACAATATCCCTCTTCAAGTCCATCGACTCGGTCATGCATTTGGCAGTAAATAGTTTAATTTAACACTTTCGCTACCAAGAACCCGACTGTCGGGTACACCGCTCGTAGAAGCGTAGCCGATTACATGGGTTTCCCCGTATGTAGCGAAAATGTCGTAGCGCCGCGTAGAGCCCGGTTTCGAAAGTGTTAATTAATGAAAATATTTCTTTGTTACAGCTTTCATCATTGGATACCTGGTTTACGAGGGAGTGGAACGCGAACACCATAGGCTCAGCCGCAAAAACCCTGCTGACTTTGAAAATGATCAATAAATAATCATAAGAGTAACTTCAACACTTTAATTTATTGTAGATTAATTGTTATGAATTGAAATAAAAGAACATACAGTCAATGATTGTTTTTATCTTACTTTTATGGAAATATGAAGTAAGAGGGGTTACTGGTGGGGTGTGTGAAATGTGGTTTCAGTCAAAACTTTACCATTCTAGTTTGATAATTAGAGAATAATAATTATAACATTTAATTAACTGTTGTTTCATTTACACCCATAGTACATGCTTTGCTTAGTTTGGGGCTAAGTTGATTTGTGTAAGGATGTGTCCCCAATATTTATTTATTTCATAAAGTCTTAAATAAATTCTCGTGAAAACGAAAATGCGTGATGATTATAAAACGACATTTCCACACTTCATCATAATAATTATTTTTACTTCTTGCACACATTACACAAAAGATTGTCAGCATTTTTTCGCCTGGCGAGGTCATGTCAAGATCCGTCATAGTCATACGAAAATGACAGCTGACATATTCCGACATTCGAGAAAAACTGTGAATGAGGTTAGGTTCAAGCTTGTATTGTGAATTTTGTTTATCTTTATAAGGAAGAGTGTCTAGAATGATGATAAGAAACCTAAGAAGAATCCCGTTGAAACAAAATTACTGCCTTTTTATTCAAAAGCATACATTTTTAACTAATGACTACCAGTGTAATGGTGCTTGGAGCGCTCAGGTTTCAGCGTCGGTGCTCAGCAAAGTCAATCTTCATGACTTTTTTAACACCGTGGACCAAAACTATTCCACCAAAGGAGTCATTAGCGCCATAGATGTGGATGTGTTCGCCAATTCTATAAAGGAGCCGGTTTACCTTGACGAACTTAAAGAGCTTCTCCACAAGTTGAGATTGTCTGCAGAAACCGGAAACACTTTGGAGTCTACTCATCATGCCACCATCAGGAATTACATAGAGTTTGGCAATATTGAAGATTTGGTAAAAATATTGCAGGATCCTCTGAACTTTGGTGTATTTCTTGATGCATATACTGCAAATATATTATTAAACAAGTTAATAACAGCACAAAATTATGAGCAAGCAGCTAATGTTGCATCCTTAGTGATGCTCCAGGAAGATTTTAGCAATGAAATTACTTGTACTCTCTGCCAGTATGCTTGCTACAAATACATCTCTGGTTACATTCCACCAGAGCCTACCCCTCCAGAAGAAAAACCAAAAAAAGTAGAAGAAGTGAAGATAAGAATCAAATATTTGAGAAATCCATATTTTGATGATCACTTTGACATCAAAGATACTTTAATAGCATCTGGAAAGACACTAGCATGGATTTCTGAGAAATCCAGTGACAATCTTAACAACAACCTTCAAATCATTGGTCTGTTGGTGTATAAAAAATATGACAAATTACTGGCTCTGTGTGAAAAGCTTAGTAAATCTTCATTCAAGGCATATGCTGAAGTTCTTGAAGTACTTAAAAAGGGATCTGAAACTGATGCAGAAGCAAAACCAACATTAGAGCAATGTATTTCTGTACTGAGCTCAGTTGGAACAGTTGAAACATCTTTAGAAGACTCCTTGAAGATTGCTATTGAAAATGCCATCAATAAGAACCAAAATAAGGATATCGCTTCCCAGGAACAGGTATGGATGTAGTAGCTCTGACAGTCAGTGGGTTGAGTTTTAGACATTAAAAAAAGATATCTATTAATTAAGCAATTTTTATTGTTTCAGCTATTCAAGTCTTGGGTAGAAATTCGAGAAAATAAACTTCAAGAGCAAACAAAACGTCTTGATAGAGCAAAACGGCTTGAGTTCATCCAAAAAAGTCAGAACCAAATGGCTGAGGAAGAGCAGAAATTATGGTTCTTTGAAAATGAAGAAAAGATTGATCTACAAATTGAAGAAAAAGAGAAGTTAGAGGATAAAAGTGTAACTAAAAAGGAAGCGTTAGAGAAATCAGATGAAAATTATATTCCACCTGAAATATTACCAAAACGCAGATAAAAAGTAATTGTCAATTTAATATTGTAGTATTTTTAAAATTATATCTTTTAGTTCTAAACATACTTTTTATTAAATATATTATATCAACCTTAACTATGTTCTTCTTGCATCCTTTTAAGATCGAGTTGGATTTTCTGTAATGTATCTTCAGTCCGTTTTGCTTTTTCATTTTTGATGTTGTCCTCTATGTCAATAATATCTCTAGCAAAAATACCAGTGTCATTAACAAGCGAGACAATGGTATTGCACTCTGAATGTAACAGAGCCAGCAACTTGTATGCTTTTTTGGCTTGGTCATCTTTTTTAGCATCCTGAAAGTAAGTTTTGGAAATTAGAGAAATATGAATGAATGGTGATGAAAATGATTAACAAATATCAAGCTGTTTTAAGCTACAGGTTAGACAGCTTAAACAAAAACATACCTTGAATAGTGTTTCATCAGCAATTGCAAAACACCTGTCAAGCTGCCCCTCCAGAGTGTTGATCTCTTTTTGTAGTTCTCTTGTATCATCCAGTATCTTTTTTATTTCCATGTTTTGTTTATCTACATTGCTGATTATTTCAAGGATTCTTTTAGTATATATGGACCTGAAATAATTAAGTACTAAATATATTTTCTGCCCTCCAACTATAAACTTTCGTTAATTTTCAACCCTAATACTTTCTGCTTTTATTCTATGACAGACAGAAAAATAGTATTCAAGCCTTGGTTAAATAAAAATAAATACTTTATACTTGGCTACCTCATCTGTAGTCCGTGGGAGTCAAGTTACCAGACTTTTTTAGGTGCAAAATAACTAATAAAATTTAACTGATCTTAAAAACATTGTCCTATATTTACCTTTTATTACCTCCCTTCAATTTTTCATAATTCTGCTTCAATTGGTTTTTGTTTTGTTCCTTTTTGTCATATTCATCTTTCATAGCTTTTGCAGATTCCTTTAATGATATCAGGGTCTTCCTGGCTCTATTCCTTTCAGACTGTAAAGCAAACCTAATGTTAACAGAATATACTCAATTGTTTTTTTATCCTTCTAGTCTACTTTATACAAGCTTTAAACATCGATATATGGCTATCATGCAATGCAACAATATTGAAAGCTATTAAAATTCAATTTTGAATGAATATTTTTACCTCAGAATCATCAATGCTGTTTTTGATCTTGTCAATCTCTACTTTTAAGGTTAAGTTGGCGGAAGTCAGCTCCTCACTCTTCCTGTGTAATACATTCATGCTATTCTGTACTTTTTCTAGAACATTGGTTACATCTTCATTATCAATGTCACTTATGCCGATGCTGTGTAGGATGTTTTGTACATTTCTTAAATCTGCTTCAATTTTCTCTTTTGATTTTTGAACCTGAAATCATTAGTAATGAGAACATGAAAAATAAAGAATATAAAGATTAACCTGACCAAGCAACTTAAACCATAACATTTTTTGACATAAAAGTTTAGGCACAGGTTGATTCAGAAAAACTGGCAATATACAGACCATACAGACTGATACAAAATTCAACTGATTGTGCCAGCTCCTGTGAATCAATGTGTATGTATTCATTCTTGTAAGTTGTTAAATTGACAAGATATTTGTAAAACTGAATCCAGACTTACAAGAGCCTGCCTGTTACCATGGATGTAATGTTGCATTTGAAACATCAGGAATAACAATAAATGCAAGTATAGCAAGTATTCAAATTCTTAATAAGTAGAACTAAAATGTAATACCTGTGAAAACTCAGCTTCCATAAGGTTGCTATCACTTTTAAGTTCATCTAACTTTTGCCTGAGAATGACTGCAGCTTCCTTTAACTCCTTCAATGATTTATTGCCATCATAATTAACAGGTGTTGTAGGTTTGTCTTCAAGAATCATCTCAAAGTCATTCTTAATTTCAGTATTTTCCTGATTATAATTGGTGTCCTGGGTAAATTCTTTCATTTTCCTTAAATTTAATATGATTTCTTGTTCATTAAGATCAGTTTTTGGTAATTTATGTATACCTGAAAAATATGTTAATTGCTGATTAGATAGATTGACTATAATCCTTATTTTTGAGAGAATTAAGTCCAAATTATAGCTCACTAATAAGTTGACTTTTGTATCCACAGTAAAATAACATCTTACTTAAAGTATTTTGAGCACAATCTCCAATAGGCTGTGTATTGGAAGGATTGCAACATGGCGGGATCCACACAGCAGCAAGTTCCTCCTGAATTTTGCTACTTATTGCTTGGAGAAGGGAGGACTTGCAACTTCCAGTAGCAACTTTGACTGCCTTGTTTTCTGTTGGCAACCTTTCTATGAGGAACATAAAAACTTGTCGCAACTCGGCTTCATTGTAGTATAGAAAAGTTTGGTAACCTACATCATTCTTGTATCCTAAATCCTGTAAAGAAAAATAAAACAAACTGCTAAGTAACAAACCAAATAGGTTAGTGAAAGTGGGGACATTAGAGAATTTAATTTATGATAAATAAACAGACACATCCTGCGCAGGTGGCGCAAATAATCGGTAATCTCTTGTTTCGGAGGCCGAGGTCTCTTTGGGCCACTGAGCCAATGGAGTAAGTAAACAGACACATTGGTATGACCATACTTAATACATTTGCTAATAATATATGGACACAAGCCTACAATAAATTTCAAATTCAATCTGGTAGCAAAACACAAAGTTAATAGTAACCCTCAACAAAACAAAAAAATAACATATAAAACCTTTACCTTGCAGATCAAAGCTATATGTGCAGCTACTTCAATTCTATGGGATATTCCTGATGGCAATTTAGTTGGCACTTTTATGGATGTACTGATAGCACTGAGGCATTTTGAGGCAGACTCGATGATGACCTCCACTGGGAGTTCGCAAATGTTCTTGACGCCTTCATCAATGTTTCTGGAAAGTTTCATGCCACATTACAACGTAACAAAGTGGCTAACACAGCTTATTAAATTACCTATTGATAGGTATATTGATTTCACTTACACGTTCAGTTGACGGAGAAAATGTAATATAATGGAATCTACTTCTTCCATATTTTTTGTATAAAATATATTTCTATTACTTCAAAACATAAACAATGAATCAGTGAAATGTAAAAAATAAGGACTTCACAGGAAATGAATATTCCCTGATTATTTAGTAGTAATAGCTATTTCTACTGTTGTTGCTTATTCTGAAATGGTTTTATTTAAATATGAAAACGACATAAATAAATCTATCTTTAATTACACCTGACTAATCTGATAATCTCCCAAACGAAGGGGGAAGCAACTGTCAGTGTCAAAAATTTAAAGTGGCATAGACAATTTAAAGAATGTTTCTTTAAGGCCCCGCGCACACGGAGGCAACAGTTGCTCGGCGACTTTCGTATTTGACTTGTACTTTAAGCTAGGAACATACTACGCGGACGTCCGTCGTAAAACGACCGCGACCGCGACCTATCAGTGTGCACGGAACAAAACATCCAGAGAGCCAGATTTCGATCGGACGTCCGTGCGCTCAAGGCCACGTCCACGTCCGTCGACCGATAGTTTGCACGGTTAAGCTAGGAACATACTACGCGGACGTCCGTCGTAAAACGACCGCGGACGGGAATCTGGACAATGGAAATACACATAACCGTGCAAACTATCGGTCGACGGACGCGGACGTGGCCTTGAGCGCACGGACGTCCGATCGAAATCTGGCTCTCTGGATGTTTTGTTCCGTGCACACTGATAGGTCGCGGTCGCGGTCGTTTTACGACGGACGTCCGCGTAGTGTGTTCCGAGCTTTATGTGTATTTCCATTGTCCAGATTCCCGTCCGCGGTCGATTCACGACGGACGTCCGCGTAGTGTGTTCCTAGCTTGAAGCTATTGAAAGTCCATGATCTGTGTCATCTCTATATTATCTGTGTTCCGACCGAAGCGCAAGTCGCAACTGTTCTTGTGAATCTCAAGATTCATCAAACGTGAACATTGTTATTTTATTTCTTGCATAGCTTCTTGAAATTGAATTCGTGTCCTTACATTACATGAGTCGTCGTAAAGCTAGAAATATATATAATTATGTCAAGTTAAGTTCGACTTGATAAACTTAACAGATTAAAAGTTGAAGCGTAAGGTTAAGCGGCTTGGTTTGAAACTGTATTTGTTTGTTATCTCAAAACATTTGCTGGTAAGTGGCCTGCATATATGCCAAAGGTTATTTCTGTAAACCATGCTATTGGAAAAAAAATGTTTCTGGCATGAAGAGATTGAGTAATGTTATGAAATAAATTATTACCTTATAGCAGCATACATAATTGTTAGATTCAAACAATGCTTCCAGGTGCAACATGGCGAATCTGTGGGGTCAAAAAGCCGAGGAGTTGGAAATTTCCAACAAGGTCGCAGGTTTAGGATTGAAGCAAGAGCCACATAACCAGACAACAGAATCTGAAGAATCGGGTGATGCAGCAAATCCAGCCGAAACTTCATTGCTCATGAAAATTATCCGGCAGGGTCTAGTTGAATCTAAGTTAGACATTGAGGTACAAAGAAAAGACCCCAATTCACCTTTGTACTCTGTCAAAACCTTTGAGGCCCTGCATTTGAAACCAAATTTGCTGAAAGGTGTTTATTCTATGGGTTTCAATGCGCCATCTAAAATTCAAGAGACTGCTCTACCTACTCTCTTGGCTGATCCTCCTCAGAACATGATAGCCCAATCTCAGTCAGGAACAGGAAAGACTGCTGCGTTTGTGCTGGCAATGTTAAGTAGAGTGGACACAAACCATAACTATCCTCAAGTCTTGTGTCTCAGCCCAACATATGAGCTGGCTATCCAGACAGGTGAAGTAGCTGCTAAAATGGCCAAATTTTGTCCTGAGATTAAATTGAAATATGCTGTAAGAGGGGAAGAAGTGCCTAGAGGCACCAAAATCACAGACCATATCATTATTGGGACACCTGGTAAAATGCTTGATTGGGGTGTCAAGTTTGGCATGTTTGACCTGAGCAAGATTAGAGTGTTTGTATTGGATGAAGCTGATGTGATGATAGACCGGCAGGGTCATCAAGACCAGTGCATTAGAATCCACAAGTGTTTACCTTCTACTTGTCAAATGATGTTCTTCTCAGCTACATATGATGCCGCTGTCATGGAATTTGCAGAGATTATTGTGCCCAATCCAATCATTATTAGATTACTGAGAGAGGAAGAATCTTTAGACAACATTAAGCAGTATTATGTAAAATGCAAAACCCCAGAGGAGAAATATAGGGCTATTTGCAATATTTATGGTGTTATTACTATTGGGCAAGCAATAATATTTTGTCACACAAGAAAGACTGCAGGTTGGTTGTCGGAGAAAATGTCTAAAGATGGGCACTCTGTGGCAGTGTTATCTGGAGAGCTGACCGTGGAGCAAAGAATAGCAGTCCTTGACCGCTTCAGAGCTGGTCTGGAGAAAGTTCTCATCACAACTAATGTGCTGTCAAGAGGCATTGATGTGGAACAGGTTACTTTGGTAGTTAACTTTGATATGCCTATGGATGTGGAGAAGAGGGCAGATTGTGAAACATACCTGCATAGAATTGGGCGCACAGGGAGATTTGGAAAGGCTGGAATAGCAATCAATTTAATTGATTCTGCTTTGGCTATGCAAATTTGCTTGGCTATTGAAAAGCATTTTGGTAAAAAGATTCAATTACTTGACATTGAAGATGCTGAAGAAATTGAGAAGATTGGAGCCTAAGTCTTTTGTTATGTTATGATAAGAATAATTATTTTTTATATGCATTGTTTTCCCCTTTGTTAAACTATACACATTGTTGACAGTGTGGTATTATTTTTCCTGAATTAAATTCTGATGTTATGTAGCACTACTTACCACTGCTGTGAATAAGATTGTAACAAGGCAATTAAAACAGTTATATGTATAAAGGCTTTATTTTTTTTAGTCATTATTACATAATTGGACTTTTATGAAGTGTTTGAATGTTGATTAAAAGCCTACCACAAAACAAATTTTCTATATAGGTAGGTGTCTATGTCTATGCATGACGTGTACATATGCTTGCAAATCATCGCATTTAGGCACTGGTCCCACCGCGAGCTAGTAAGATATGAGCTATCGGCTATAAAAACGAACATAAGATAATCACTCCTGTGCAAATAAAAGAGACACAGCGATATTGATAGCTCATCGCTGGGCGAGTAACTATAAACATCGCCGTGTGTCTCTTTTATTTACGCGGGAGTGATTATCTTTTGTTCGTTTTTATAGCCGATAGCTTATAGCTTACAAGCTTGCGGTGGGACCAGTGCCTTACAACTTGTAACTTGAAATGTCAATTACTTATCAACTATCATATAAAATAATACTTGAAATGCTAGACAGAGCTTTAATAAGGACAAATAGGGAATGAATAAATAAGGTTGAAATTAGGGTTTTGTAAGTTGGAATAAATAACATTAATTGAAACCAAAGACCTATATAGCTTCTAGACGTACAAGGTCTAAGAAAAAAACGTACCCCGGTTAAAAGCTACGCTCAACCAGAGGGCGCCACACCCTTTGGGGTGCGCTCACCTAGATGGCGACTCTGATTGAGACTTAAAACATGTCAGTTTAAGGCTATGGGTTTGACCTAAATTTTTAGGTTACATACCGTGCTAAAAGTTATAACCCCGTGTCAATAGATGGCAGTAAATTGTATAAATGCACAACTCTGTCGTGGTAATTATTAAAATGTCGATAGATGGCAATTAAATCAATCAGTATATTATAGGTATATAACCTGTTTCTTATCGTGGTCTTTAAAAAGTATGAAAACAGAAAAAGGTTAGCGATATAATTAGAATTGTTTGAGTGGTGAGAGTAAGTGCGTTTTTACATTATCCGATCCGATATCGGATGTAGGAAGGTTTTCGAAGAAAAAAAATCAAAGATGGCGGCGTAAATATATGGGATATTGGTCCGACATCCAATATTGAAACGGATAATGTGAAAACGCACTAAGACAAGGGACAAACTATCAGAGCTCTACTTAAATGAGCTGTTTTTTTAACGTTTATAAATTTAACTACCGATAATTTTTTTGAAGATAGGCAAATAATATATTTTTCTGATAGCACGTTATAACGATCACGAAAAGGTGGCTCTTTTATTATTATTTCGTATCATTTATTTATTATCTTATTACATGACCGAAATGACCTTTGCGAAATTTAATAGCAGATGAGGTGACCAATGCCTTTGCGTGTGCTCAATATATGAAATTAGAAAAAAAAGCGATGTCAATTGTCAGTGTCACTTAGAGCTAAGTATCACCACATCACTGACAGCTTTGTCACTAGTGTTTTTTTTTCTTACAATTCAACACGAGCAAAGGCATTCACGTATTTTCACCTCAACTGCTATTACATTTTATTTCAGTTACTTAAAAAAGATAATAAATAAAAAATACGAAATATAAGAGCCACCTTTGCGTAATCGTTATAACGTATTATATCAGAAATAAATATTATTAGCCTATCTTCAAAAATCTTTAGGTTTAGCCAATGAGGAGGCACACTCAAAGGTTATGACAGATAGCGCCACCCTATTAGTCCGAAAATAATAGAATAATCCTTAGTCTATGTCTGTCTCTGTCTACCATACCACCATAGTACCATACGAGAGAGCGATAAGACGATATATTATGTTTTTTCTCTCTTACACATATGAATGACAGTGACATGCCTAGACACTTGCACAGGCGCCGCCTGGCGGGATAAAATGTCAGTGTGCCTCCTCATTATGTTCCATAACACCTATTTCGTTTTGATACCTGCATTTTTTTGAATACTTACAAAAAATCTTGCACTATTCAATTAATTTACTTTACCTTATAATTTTATTACCGTCGTCCTCACTCTCCACGCTTAGAGAACGTGCAAGTTTCATTCATGAAAAAAAAACGACAAACAACAACAAACACATTCCACACGTTCGTGTTTGTTGCTTGTGTTCGCTGTTTGTTGAAAATGAGGGCCTTTATTTTATTGTATTTATTACCTACCCACTCGTAGACTTCTCTCTTCAAAAATTAACGTCACGTTTGAGGAAGGAAAGAATCACATCCAAACATGCATGGATATTAAACGTTGGCAAAAAAAGTTATATTAAAATGTGGCGACATCATAGTGTCGTCCATTTCAAATCAGTAGTAAGAAAACGGGACGACACTGATGTTGCCATTTTTCAATTTCTACTCTTGCTGGCTGTTGACTTAACTGCGTTGGTAGAGTCAGTCCAAGGTAAGTTAGCAACGATTTTGATAGCCTCGCCGATGAAAATGATATTTAAACATCAAAATGCGATTCAATTCCTTAAATTGCAGAGGCAGGGCGAACAAAATAATTATATAGGTACTCATTTGGCCCACACTATCAAAGTCGCCAATTGCCACTACCGATATTGTATTTAGGAGTATTTGGGAGAGTAAACTTGTTTGCTGCCAACAAACTGTACCTAATGCAATTTGACAAATTAAGAACCTAAATGAAACCTATTGTAATCTTTACTTTTTTAATGAATCGATAAGATAATTGACCATTATAGCAACACGAATTAGTTTATTTCTGCCACACCGGACTGTAGCTCCGGTTAGGAAACTAGACTATAATAACTTTGAAGTCGACACTGCTCCTGCATTTTGACACAAAGTTTGACGGCTTGAAAAAACACGTCTATGGTTCACATGTTTGTTCCTGGGTTGTTAAGTAAATAAGTATGGAATTAAACACTTTATTGTACCACCAAAATGAAACAGACAACAACAGAACAATTATATAAAGCGTAGCTAACATAGTACATTCCTACTATCTAAATAAGTTGATCACAATTTACAATGTAATGTCCTTCATAGGTACGTTAAAATCCAAAAACACAATACGTATTTGGGAAATTAACTATAGACTTATCGTGGCATATTTAATGTAGGGTTTTGAAGAACTTTGCACGACCTTGTAAATGACAAATAACAGGTGCCGTAGCCGAATGGCATTTCTGTAACGCGAAATGAAAACGAAACGCCGCGAAAGGTTGTCTGGCTCTGTCGCGCCAATACGTAAGAACGATAGAGATAGCTACCATAGAAACTAAGACTAAAAATTAACCTGCACTTTTTTGACAAGATAATCCATGATGTCCCAGTTGGTCCACGTTCCACGTCTGTGCCACAAGAGCATACTTATACATATGTATGGCACACACTCAGAGCAAAAAATTATTTTTCTTGAATCTATGGGCATACCCATCCAAACTCCGAGTCGCAAGCCAGTCGCCAGTATAAGGGAGGTCGAATCCAAGAAAATACCAGTATTGGGTGCGAGATGGGCATGTAGCCAGTAACCGTCTTCCCGGGCTCCAACCTCCAAAAACCTCGCGAGTCGCGTGTTCTGGAGCTGTAAAGTTGTTCAGAAGAGTATTGTAAGATAAATCACAGTAAACATTATCCCAACAACTTTTTGACTTTAGATTGTCTGGAATTGTCCAGGGTAAATCACAATAAACATTATCCCAACAACTTTTTGATTTTTAGATTGTCTGGAATTGTCCAGGGTAAATCACAATAAACATTATCCCAACAACTTTTTGACTTTAGATTGTCTGGAATTGTCCAGGGTAAATCACAATAAACATTATCCCAACCACTTTTTGATTTTAGATTGTCAGGAATTGTCCAGGGTAAATCACAATAAACATTATCCCAACCACTTTTTGACTTTAGATTGTCTGGAATTGTCCAGGGTAAATCACAATAAACATTATCCCAACCACTTTTTGATTTTAGATTGTCAGGAATTGTCCAGGGTAAATCACAATAAACATTATCCCAACAACTTTTTGATTTTAGATTGTCAGGAATTGTCCAGGGTAAATCACAATAAACATTATCCCAACCACTTTTTGACTTTAGATTGTCTGGAATTGTCCAGGGATCATCCACATATTACGTCACACCAAATTTCAGGTTTTTGGACCCCTCCCCCCTCCCTATGTCACGCTTTTTTGTATCCCTTTAACAGGGATTGTCACATTTAGTATGACCCCCCCCCCCCTTACACTGTGACGTAATATATGGATGACGCCCCAGGGTAAATCACAATAAACATTATCCCAACCACTTTTTGACTTTAGATTGTCTGGAATTGTCCAGGGTAAATCACAATTAAACATTATCCCAACCACTTTTTGATTTTAGATTGTCAGGAATTGTCCAGGGTAAATCACAATAAACATTATCCCAACAACTTTTTGATTTTAGATTGTCAGGAATTGTCCAGGGTGAATCACAATAAACATTATCCCAACAACTTTTTGATTTTAGATTGTCAGGAATTGTCCAGGGTAAATCACAATAAACATTATCCCAACAACTTTTTGACTTTAGATTGTGGACCAAGAAGGCGGCACATCTCGTTTCCTTTGGCTATTTGGAGAGGATGGAAATGAGCAGCACATATAAATCTATGGCTCAATTCCTTTTTTGTTAGGGAGTGCAGGGCGGAATTTCCTAAAAACAAAAATATGATCAATAAACAAGAATAAATAATGAATGGTTGGAACTTATGGAGAGACTTTCTTATCTCTAATTACCAACAATATTTTTTCAAGATTCGGCAGTTTTGCCGTCTCCGTTTGCAGCATTTTCACGCGATTAATAAAAAATAAAAATAAAATGATATAACATCAGGCCGCCCCGTCGCACTATTTGTAAGTGTGATAGGGACGGCCTAATGTTTTACCGTTAATCGCGCGACCATGCTATCGGTGCGAGTAACACTTTTAACATGGTCACATCAAGGCACTTCATCCACACACACACACACACACACGCACACGCACACGCACACGCACACGCACACGCACACGCACACGCACACAATAAAAATACCAAAGTAACTACAACCGTGCCGTTCAGATTTGAGGAGTTCGGTTGTAACCATCATCAGCAGTTCCACTGCACCAAATGTCACTGTTCTGGACGTAAGTGCATGCTGTTCTTATAAAAATACCAAAGTCACTTTAAGTGTGCAGTTCAGATTTGAGTTCGGTTCAAACCATCATCAGCAGTTCCACTGCACCAAATGTCACTGTTCTGGACGAAAGTGCATGCTGTTCTTATAAAAATACCAAAGTAACTACAAGCGTGCCGTTTAGATTTGAGGAGTTCGGTTCTAACCATCATCAGCAGTTCCGCTGCACCAAATGTCACTATTCTGGACGTAAGTGCATGCTGTTCTTATAAAAATACCAAAGTAACTACAAGCGTGCCGTTTAGATTTGAGGAGTTCGGTTCTGACCATCATCAGCAGTTCCACTGCACCAAATGTCACTATTCTGGACGTAAGTGCATGCTGTTCTTATAAAAATATCAAAGTCACTATGAGTGTGCCGTTCAGATTTGAGGAGTTCTGTTCTGACCATCATCAGCAGTTCCACTGCACCAAATGTCACTGTTCTGGACGTAAGTGCATGCTGTTCTTATAAAAATACCAAAGTCACTATGAGTGTGCCGTTCAGATTTGAGGAGTTCTGTTCTGACCATCATCAGCAGTTCCACTGCACCAAATGTCACTGTTCTGGACGTAATTGCATGATGTTCTTACAAAAATACCAAAGTCACTATAAGCGTGCCGTTCAGATTTGAGGAGTTCGGTTCTGACCATCATCAGCAGTCCCATTGCACCAAATGTCACTGTTCTGGACGAAAGTGCATGCTGTTCTTATAAAAATACCAAAGTCACTTTAAGTGTGCAGTTCAGATTTGAGTTCGGTTCAAACCATCATCAGCAGTTCCACTGCACCAAATGTCACTGTTCTGGACGTAAGTGCATACTGTTCTTATAAAAATACCAAAGTCACTTTAAGTGTGCAGCTCAGATTTGAGTTCGGTTCAAACCATCATCAGCAGTTCCACTGCACCAAATGTCACTGTTCTGGACGAAAGTGCATGCTGTTCTTATAAAAATACCAAAGACACTATAAGTGCACTACTTTACCTGTATTAGTGAGACAAATAAGACCTCTATAACTGAGATAAGCTTTTTCGACTGCACAGTCACATTTACCTCTACTAGTGAGACAGAGTGTATTTTTATATAGTCTCAGTAACAGAGGTATCTATTAATGAGACTATATTTGAAAAATTACATTCACTTCATTGTTTGTTTAGAATGGTATAGGAATTTACCTCTGTATTTGAGACACAGTCAATCCATGACCTTTGTAACTTTTTACTTTTTAAATTAATTGTTTGTCATTAATTGTACATATATGTAGGTATAAAGAGGTAAGGTAACTTATGATCGAAAGTTTATTTTATATGCCGGTGTATGAAGCATTTTGTCCAGCACTGTAGTCATTGTGAATTGATGTGTAAGGGTCTCCCCAAACCTATCGACGCGAAATATGCTCTAGCCGACCAAAAATCGCTCGTTAGTTCATCTTCATAGATGCTTTCGCGACATCGATTTTTAGTCGGTGAAAGCCATGAAATCGGCTTTGCCAATAGGTTTGAGGAAACCCTATCCAATAAATAAACCCATTGTAATTTGACGATCCATTCCAGGAGATTTATTAGAAATGGTATGGAATTGTAATTATTTACCTACTTTTAAGAACTATGCACAGTGAGCTGCAGAAGTGGATGGCGAATTTATAATATTTCCATGCAATTTTGCAGGTCACTGTACGATTTAACACATACAATACAACATAGCGTAGGTACTATACTTGACGATCATAATATGAATTCCTTAAACGATCGTAGATTGTCATGCAAATTTTATTTTAGTTTCCGTATAAAACATAATGTAGTATTGCTTATGAATAAATAATTTACAGTCTAATTATCATAGGAGGTAGGGCTGGTAGGGCATAGCGAGTGATATTCCGCTTTGTGTGTTAGTAGTCCGTTGCTTCTGGAAAGTTATGTATGAAAATGTTGGCATAATTAATGGAAGATTTTTTTTGATTGGGATATGTACATTACAGGCCGAAGTTATTTTTCATCAACCCTCCCCATCCCTCCCCCCTCTGCGTCACCCCTCTTCCCCCCCTTAAATAGCCGAAAATGCGGTCCTCATGCATGCTGTTCTTATAAAAATACCAAAGTAACTACAAGCGTGCCGTTTAGATTTGAGGAGTTCGGTTCTAACCATCATCAGCAGTTCCGCTGCACCAAATGTCACTATTCTGGACGTAAGTGCATGCTGTTCTTATAAAAATACCAAAGTAACTACAAGCGTGCCGTTTAGATTTGAGGAGTTCGGTTCTGACCATCATCAGCAGTTCCACTGCACCAAATGTCACTATTCTGGACGTAAGTGCATGCTGTTCTTATAAAAATATCAAAGTCACTATGAGTGTGCCGTTCAGATTTGAGGAGTTCTGTTCTGACCATCATCAGCAGTTCCACTGCACCAAATGTCACTGTTCTGGACGTAAGTGCATGCTGTTCTTATAAAAATACCAAAGTCACTATGAGTGTGCCGTTCAGATTTGAGGAGTTCTGTTCTGACCATCATCAGCAGTTCCACTGCACCAAATGTCACTGTTCTGGACGTAATTGCATGATGTTCTTACAAAAATACCAAAGTCACTATAAGCGTGCCGTTCAGATTTGAGGAGTTCGGTTCTGACCATCATCAGCAGTCCCATTGCACCAAATGTCACTGTTCTGGACGAAAGTGCATGCTGTTCTTATAAAAATACCAAAGTCACTTTAAGTGTGCAGTTCAGATTTGAGTTCGGTTCAAACCATCATCAGCAGTTCCACTGCACCAAATGTCACTGTTCTGGACGTAAGTGCATACTGTTCTTATAAAAATACCAAAGTCACTTTAAGTGTGCAGCTCAGATTTGAGTTCGGTTCAAACCATCATCAGCAGTTCCACTGCACCAAATGTCACTGTTCTGGACGAAAGTGCATGCTGTTCTTATAAAAATACCAAAGACACTATAAGTGCACTACTTTACCTGTATTAGTGAGACAAATAAGACCTCTATAACTGAGATAAGCTTTTTCGACTGCACAGTCACATTTACCTCTACTAGTGAGACAGAGTGTATTTTTATATAGTCTCAGTAACAGAGGTATCTATTAATGAGACTATATTTGAAAAATTACATTCACTTCATTGTTTGTTTAGAATGGTATAGGAATTTACCTCTGTATTTGAGACACAGTCAATCCATGACCTTTGTAACTTTTTACTTTTTAAATTAATTGTTTGTCATTAATTGTACATATATGTAGGTATAAAGAGGTAAGGTAACTTATGATCGAAAGTTTATTTTATATGCCGGTGTATGAAGCATTTTGTCCAGCACTGTAGTCATTGTGAATTGATGTGTAAGGGTCTCCCCAAACCTATCGACGCGAAATATGCTCTAGCCGACCAAAAATCGCTCGTTAGTTCATCTTCATAGATGCTTTCGCGACATCGATTTTTAGTCGGTGAAAGCCATGAAATCGGCTTTGCCAATAGGTTTGAGGAAACCCTATCCAATAAATAAACCCATTGTAATTTGACGATCCATTCCAGGAGATTTATTAGAAATGGTATGGAATTGTAATTATTTACCTACTTTTAAGAACTATGCACAGTGAGCTGCAGAAGTGGATGGCGAATTTATAATATTTCCATGCAATTTTGCAGGTCACTGTACGATTTAACACATACAATACAACATAGCGTAGGTACTATACTTGACGATCATAATATGAATTCCTTAAACGATCGTAGATTGTCATGCAAATTTTATTTTAGTTTCCGTATAAAACATAATGTAGTATTGCTTATGAATAAATAATTTACAGTCTAATTATCATAGGAGGTAGGGCTGGTAGGGCATAGCGAGTGATATTCCGCTTTGTGTGTTAGTAGTCCGTTGCTTCTGGAAAGTTATGTATGAAAATGTTGGCATAATTAATGGAAGATTTTTTTTGATTGGGATATGTACATTACAGGCCGAAGTTATTTTTCATCAACCCTCCCCATCCCTCCCCCCTCTGCGTCACCCCTCTTCCCCCCCTTAAATAGCCGAAAATGCGATTTCTGACAAAACCGTTGTAGATACAGAAAAAGCGTGTAGGAAAAAAGTAATCCTTGATAAATTTACTACAAATCGTTCATTGACACTTTGGTTCTAGCACTTATAGGTTTCGCGTGATCCATCACGAAAGTTGGTCCTTTACTGCAATTTTCTTTAGTGAATGTTAAGTTTTCTCCCAAATTGCTTACGAAATCTGTTTGATATTACTAAAATATTATAAACTGAAAATGAATTTCAGGGGGAAAAATCACTACCATGGGTGGGACTTGAACTCACGGCTACTGGATTGATACTCCAGGGCTCTACCAACAGCTACCAAAAGCTCATCCCCAGTCATAGATACACTATATAGATCAATGGTACTCCTAGCGACTACTACCGTGAAAATATTACGTCTTAAATAGTTACTGGAATTCCAAGACATATTGGAAATTCCACCCATGGTAGTGATTTTCCCCCTTAATTTTATTTTAGTCATGAGTTACAATATTTTAGTTATATCAAACAAATTTCGACTATTTCGTATGCATTTTGGGCGAAAACTTAACATTCACTAAAGAACATTGCAGCAAAGGACCAACTTTCGTGACGGATCACGCGTAAACTATAAGTGCTAGAACCAAAGTGTTAATGAATGATTTGTAGTAAATTTATTAAGGATTACTTCGTTCCTACGCGCTTTTTCTGTATCTTCAACAGTTTTGTCAGAAATCGAGAAAAACCGCATTTTCGGCACTTTAAGGGAGGGTAGAGGGGTGACGCAGAGGAGGGAGGAGTGGGGAGGGTTGATGAAAAATAACTTCGGTCTATAACGTACATATTTCAATTTAAAAAAACCTTCCATTAATTATGCCGTAATTTTAGCTAATTTCCCCCTGCTATAGGGCACAGCACAGCGGATATCGTCTCGCTCGAATCTAGAGCAGAGCCCAACTGGGGTAGTACCTCCGCCTTACAGAAGTCCGCAGCCAAATAGCACTAGACCCTACTCATAGTGCCTGCCGGTGAGTAAGGCTGCCAGAGCTCAACGAGGGTGCGGTGTGCTGGATGACGGGAGGACTTACGGAACTAACTTGTTCCGTCTATTGTCCTTTGAGTCGTCGGCAACCCGAACCCTCCTTGGAACTTATACACTCCTTTTTGCTGTGTACCTACTTAACACAGCAAAAGGGAATGTACAAGTTTCTAATGGGGTGGCAACGCGCATGTGACAAGAATGTACTTGAGTTGCAGGCGTCCATAGGTTATAATGACCGCTTTCCATCAGGCGGACCGTACGCTTGTTTGCCACCGACGTAGTATAAAAAAAATTGTATTATGAAATAAATGAATCTTGTCTAAATGTGCCTAAGATGTTAAAAAAAACCGGCCAAGAGCGTGTCGGGCCACGCTCAGTGTAGGGTTCCGTAGTTTTCCGTATTTTTCTCAAAAACTAATGAACCTATCAAGTTTAAAACAATTTTCCTAGAAAGTCTTTATAATGTTCTACTTTAGTGATTTTTTTCATATTTTTTTAACTTATGGTTCAAAAGTTAGAGGGGGGGGACGCACTTTTTTTCCTTTAGGAACGATTATTTCCGAAAATATTAATATTTTTAAAAAACGATCTTAGTAAACTCTTATTAATTTTTAAATACCTATCCAACGATATATCACACGTTGGGGTTGGAATGAAAAAAAATAACAGCCCCCACTTTACGTGTAGGGGGGGGGGGGGTACCCTAATAAAACATTTTTTTTCCATTTTTTATTTTTGCACTTTGTTGGCGTGATTGATATACATATTAGTACCAAATTTCTGCTTTCTAGTGCTAATGGTTACTGAGATTATCCGCGGACGGACGGATGGACAGACGGACGGACGGACGGACGGACGGACGGACGGACGGACGGACGGACGGACGGACGGACGGACGGACGGACGGACGGACGGACGGACAGACGGACAGACAGACATGGCGAAACTATAAGGGTTCCTAGTTGACTACGGAACCCTAAAAACGGCCAAGTGCGAGTTGTACTCGCGTTGCAAGGGTTCCGTACACTACAAGAAGGGCTTCCCCCTTCGAGTCCCAAGCATCTATATGTACCTATTTACTTATATTTTACTGACATCATATGATGTCGCTGGGACTCGAATGGTTAAAAAATTATTTAAAAACATATTTTTGAAACTTAGTATCTCGCTCACGCTCTTTCATTTGATATGTAACACAATAGGTACCTACGTATACTTCAAAAAACTTCAGTTTTTAATTTTCACTTTTAAATTACATGTCCATCTTTGGCTCACAGGTTAACATACCTGTGCCAAAATTTCAAGTTGATCGGTTGAGTAGTTTTGGAGAAAATTAGCTGTTACAGACGGACAGACAGACGCACGAGTGATCCTATAAGGGTTCCGTTTTTCCTTTATGAGGTACGGAACCCTAAAAACTGAGTTATTGAATTATGGAATAGTTTCTTATTAGATATTCACGTAATCATTTGTGTACCTACACAAACACTGAAACTAAACATTGTACCCGTTTGAAATTATGAAATTTCCAGAATTAAGTGTACTATAATTATTTGAATTAGAAGAAACGTAACTTATTGCTGGATATAACTTTCCTCAGATGTTAATTTAATATTATAGTTCAACTTAAAACATCGAAGTGCTGGGCGTCCTAGCCGTGTGAATCGTGTGATTCAAATTTAAAAACATGGTTCTTCAGCACTCGCTCGCTTGATAAAATGTTAAAAATAACACCGGTACCTGCCCCTAATGTATCACGTCTAATGACTCGAGACAGGAAGTGTTTCGGGTTTCATGCTCAACCATTTAAGTATTTGCTTACCAACTTAATCTTTTTTTTATGAAGCTGTAGGTACCTGAATTTTCCACCCATAACGCTAACCTATCTTCTTCGTTAACCGGGAATCGGAACACTAAAATTTCTCCGGATAGATTTTTGCAGTTCACGTATGCACATGTACACGGCATTTTTACAATTTATGTCAAGTTGAAAACCAGAATGACAATTATTGTCACTGTGTCAAATTGAACAAAACTTATTTAATCTATGAAATCTGTCGACAACCCAAGTCCAGCGCCATCTGATGTGACATTTTAACAATAATTAGTTGGCTATAAAGCTATCGCAACTTAATGAATGCTTGTGAATTCCGAAACTGTCAAAGCAGCAGAAACTCAAAATGATTTGAGGCAAAAGGACGTAACTCCATGAAAAAGAACTGCTAGAGTCATCTAGCGACAGCCAAGCAATTCACGTAGTCCGTTACACAATTGACTTAGACCGTAGCGCTCTAGAAGACTATATTCTCTTTGATTGAAACTAACTATACACCTACATTAAACCAATGATTGTCTAGTAATTACATTGTACAGTGTAAACCAGAAATATTTGCCTTTACAACGTGCTATTAACGCGCTGCTGGTGGTCCTGCTTCCGGATTGCTGGCACCCGAGATCATGACGAAGATGGCGATGGGCACGATATACATCCACTGAAAAGTAGTAAGTATTAAAATTGTCTATCCATAATCTCTATTAAACACTTGATAAGCACAAATAATTAAATAACTTGCAAATAGAAATTCCGTACAGAAAAGCAAACTTCCTACAAAACCAAAGTTTAACTTTTAGTTTAAGCGATATCTCGATAATTGAAAAGGGCCCCTTTCTAGAGCTAAGTAAAATGAACAGATAAGCCTATGGGTAAGCCGATCAATAGGGCTATTATGCTCTGCTCTGCACTTTTTTTGGTAAGGGGTCGATCGGTCTCTGTTTTACCCGTCTCGGACACTGGCGATCAAATATATGAAAGAGGCGCGTTCCTAGCACACATTCTAAGCTCTTGTAGGTGAACGCGTACCATGCTTGCATGACTGAAATATGACAGTTCGACTGTTCGCGTTTTTGACAGGCGGTAACTGTGAGGTAACCGAGAGGGGGGAGGGGAGAGGGGCGGCACTTTTAGCGGGGAGCGGGAGTGGCCATACTGTACTCTTTATTATACTGTGGTTTTACGTAGACTACTTATTAAAAATGCGCTTTAAGCAGCTATTCACATGATCATACATTACTTACATATTTAGCTAAAAATGATCTGTTGTCTTTCAACTCGCCCTTTTCTCTAGCTTCTCTTTCACGCTCAAGCTTCTGGATGTAGGATGCTGTGTCTGGTCTGTAATCAAATAAAAGAAATTTAATATAAAGTCTCCGTCAATAGAATTTGTGAACAATGTAAACAAACCTTGTAGTCAAAATGTCTTTAATTTCCATTCTAACTCATCAGATACTGGCTAAATCCATGTGTTAAGTAATCAATTCATATCTCATTATGATCCTCAACCTTTAAAACAATAAACTTGTGCTAGAATATTGATATTTTACACAATAATTTGTTTATATTGTTGACAATTTCTATTGATTTTTACTTACCTACATGAAAATATACAGTAGCATTGCAACCTTAAAGCAGAATGGATTTATCTGAGTTTGAAGTTAAGCGACACAAGTTAAGGATAGTCCATTCATTCAATTTAGAGTTTGTTGTTGTTACTGTCCGGCAACCCAGAAAAAGGGCCTTCACCTGCACTGCATGTGCCACACCTTCCTTATATATTTAGACGAGGCTTAGTTGGCCGCCACTTGATTGTACAAAAAATCAATATGGCTGCGAACTTACCTTGGATACCTCATTGAAGCATGGATTTAAAAGAAGCAAAGTAAAATACTTACACCGGTGCTTGATCTATATGACGGAGGTAGAAATTAGACTTCAATTTGTACTCATGTTGGCCATTATGCACCAGAGGTTGGGTACCATTGGCAACTTGGAAGTTCACAGCAATTACTGCTCCATTGGGGAGGATCCATGCATTGATCACGTCAGACAGCCCATTGTCTAGAAATGCTTGGGCTTTTACTGAAGACAGAAATTCTGTCTCTTTGTTATCAGCTGAGGTAACTAATGACTTTATTGAGTAGAATCCATCTACTTCAGCTAATTTCTGAAACATAGGATAGAACATTATGTGTCAGACAGAATAGTGCAGTCAGCCAAAAAAGTGGTTTACCACATTTCGACCTTATGTGTGTGAAATAGAGTTGAAAAGTGGTAAAACACTTTCTTGGCTGACTGTACAGTAAAAAAAAATATTGCATATTAAAAGAGTCAACTGTGTGACACAATAGATTATCTAAAAATGATGTTAAAAATTCTCTCTGTATTGATAAAAAAAATCTAAAATGTTTTCTACCTTCAGATCTTCAATATGTTGTTTGTTGAAGTGTATTTGGTCAATAACAGATGTCCCAGACCTAATGCTCTTCAAAGCAATATTTCCTCGTGAACAGTATTGCTCTCCCTTACAGTTTAATGTGTGAAGTATTTTTATATTCAGCCAGCCATCAAAATCAATGCAGACCTGTAATTATAAAACATTTTGTTTTGAGGTGATTATACTAAGACATAGTTTAATTCTGACATAAAACTTTAAATTTTCATTGACTACAGGAGTGAGGAATAGCGCCGTTGGAGCAACCATTACAAAGGTTTGTATAAAAAAGCCAGTGTGGATGGACATTAGGCCTAATCCCACGACACAAACACTAGTAAACATGGAAAATAAAACATATTGGGATTAACCCGTCCTTTACTGAGGAACAAGTGTTTCATACAAGAGTTTGTAAGCTAGCCTAGCGCTAGGTCTGCGGCGTTCATAAAAATTAAGTCAAAAGACTATAGTTTATAGCACAGCAAGAATTACAAATCAGAACTGTTTACCATGAATAAACTATTGAATCTGAATCAGAACTTACGGACAAATGCAGTAATCCAAAGAAATAGATTAACGCTGAAGTAGCTTTCATTGTTATTTTCTCTTAAATAGCTAAATGCCAAGATAATTACTAGAATTAATTAAATTTTAAAGCTTTGCAAAGAAAATCAATATAACTTTGTAGGTTAGAATTATCATTTGCAATTGTCAAAGTTGTCACCTGTCACGTAAGAAAATGACAATCGTCATTGGTACATTAAAGGCCATTCCAGACGGGGTGCTCAATTCGACCTTGAAAAGTATTGGCCTACATTTTTCAGATTTGCTGTCGCTTTTTAGTGCCAATATTTGGTTGACCGTCTATAAATATCCTTTTCTCGGTGTCAGTGATGAGAGATCTTGTCTTGGCCTTGGTGCGTAGTGGTAGTCTGTTAATGCTAGAAGAATACATAACATACAACAGCCATCCCAGACGAGATGATCGAATTAAGCTAGGAACATACTACGCGGACGTCCGTCGTAAATCAAGGCCACGTCCACGTCCGTCGACCGATAGTTTGCACGTTTGCACGGTTATGTGTATATTGAAGCTAGGAACACACTACGCGGACGTCCGTCGTGAATCGACCGCGGACGGGAATCTGGACAATGGAAATACACATAACCGTGCAAACTATCGGTCGACGGACGCGGACGTGGCCTTGAGCGCACGGACGTCCGATCGAAATCTGGCTCTCTGAATGTTTTGTTCCGTGCACACTGATAGGTCGCGGTCGCGGTCGTTTTACGACGGACGTCCGCGTAGTATGTTCCTAGCTTCAAGCTAGGAACACACTACGCGGACGTCCGTCGTAAATCGACCGCGGACGGGAATCTGGACAATGGAAATACACATAACCGTGCAAACTATCGGTCGACGGACGCGGACGTGGCCTTGAGCGCACGGACGTCCGATCGAAATCTGGCTCTCTGGATGTTTTGTTCCGTGCACACTGATAGGTCGCGGTCGCGGTCGATTTACGACGGACGTCCGCGTAGTATGTTCCTAGCTTCAAGCTAGGAACACACTACGCGGACGTCCGTCGTGAATCGACCGCGGACGGGAATCTGGACAATGGAAATACACATAACCGTGCAAACTATCGGTCGACGGACGCGGACGTGGCCTTGAGCGCACGGACGTCCGATCGAAATCTGGCTCTCTGGATGTTTTGTTCCGTGCACACTGATAGGTCGCGGTCGCGGTCGTTTTACGACGGACGTCCGCGTAGTATGTTCCTAGCTTCATTGTCCAGATCCCCGTCCGCGGTCGATTTACGACGGACGTCCGCGTAGTATGTTCCTAGCTTTATCGATTTGGCCTGAGCATTGTACACAAAGAATATAATACTCACTAGGAGAGGAGAAGAACGCCAACTTCATACAAAAAAGTTGGTTGTCTGTAAAGTCGGTTTACGGACGGTAGTTTGACGTGATAACGTCAAACATTACAGTAGTATATATTATAGGTAGACAGAGGCGGCTCACTTCGCGATTCTATCGCCGCGCTACAAAGTACATGCTGGCGGCCGCGAGTTCGCGGCCTAATAATGAGTGGCGCGCAGTGCGTTTTCACGGAACTCACGTTCCCACTTTCTATTGTTACTTTACGTCGCGAGTTTTTTAAAGCTTCTTTTAAAGTGAATGGCTTATAATGCTTAGTTAAATAAACATCATGAATAAAATAGGACAATATTACACAGATCTACTATTGCTTAAGTCACACGGAAAAGTTCAATAAGGCTTGTGATGTTGGGATTTCAACAATAATATATAAATACTGTACATGTATATACCTAGAAAGTACCCAAGACTTGAATATAATATAGCATTTTATCTGAGTATTAAATCGTTTTAATTCATAGGCAACCCTATCGTCCGACGCTGCGAACGTGCGGCTCGTTTCTTTGTTAGAATTTTGTAGGCATTCAAAAGGCGGCATTTCGTGAACATCAAAGCAGTGGGCCTTCTGTACTTGTACTATTATATATTCTGAGGTATAGATTAAACGATGAGATATTCAAATGCAAGAATTATCTATATTGCCGCAATTGTATTGAACACACATGAAAATCACAATAACATTTCACTTCACTTTATAAACATTTGAGTTCACGTGTATCTTTTATGCTAGGCTAGGCGCGATGACTGCGGCCGGTGTGATTAATACGTTAGGCCGTTTTCACATTAAATTTATCCGATCCGATATCGGATGTCGGAAGGGTTTCAATAGAAAAAATCCAAGATGGCGCCTGTAATGTATGGGATATCGGTCCGACATCCGATATCGGATCGAATAATTTGAAAACGCACTTAGGGTCGCCGCGCCGGTCGGTCGGCCCAATGAAATAAAATGCAAAAATATTTTATGAATTTTATGATTTACTTTTATAAAATGGTCATTTACTTTTTTACCTTCCCTAGACTTTAGGCAGGTAGGTATAAAATACATATACGTACTTTGTAGTGTAGTCACATAAATGCAAGCTCTGTCTACCCCGCAGGGGATATAGGCGTGATTATATGTATGTATGTTTTCACTAATATCCACCATTACCAATATTATAAAACAGGAACAAAAAAGATCACTAGTACTAATAAATTACTACGTATTACGTAATACTCAGAAAAGCAGTACGTGCCGCGCGACTATACAGGCGGGCGTTTCGCGGCCCTCTCCTCTGCCACTTGTTAGTCCGTTTTCACATTATCCGATCCGATATCGGATGTCGGAAGGATTTCAATGGAGAAAATCCAAGATGGCGCCTGCAATGTATGGGATATCGGTCCTACATCCGATATCGGATCGGATAATGTGAAAACACACTTACGCCGGCGGAACGGCTAGCGTGTGCGAATAAAAATATTTTCTTTTTCTCCTAACTGTTACTTAAGTCCGGCCCATCCCGGCTTTAGCTATAACCTCCTTGTGCAACCTATTTCTAGCAATTCTAGCTTTCTGGCCACTGATATTTTGATTGATATGTGTTAATGTCGACATATGAATTAAAATGTATTTGCTGTGTATTTCTCAGTCATGACTTGATACCCCCCCTCGCCCCCCCCTGGATCCGCGCATGCGCTAAACCGGTTGTCAATTTTAGTTCCATTAATGTCCGTTGGAATTTGATTGAGACCGCCACTAGTATAAACGTGTGAAGGTTGTGTAAGTGTGTGTGACTAGAAGGGGGCATTTTGACGTGATAAAGTCTAATAACTCGTTACTACGGGCTGCATGCACGAAAAAGATGACGTCATTGTCCCGTTCCCCAAGGCCAGCAAGCGAAAGCGCGGCTCGAAAGGTGGTTTGTGAATGGACCATTAGGCCGCGAACTCGCGGCCGCCAACTTGTACTTGTAGCGTGGCGATGGAATCGCGGAGTGAGCCGCCCCTGGTGGGTGTCAAAAGAATATTAGTCACCTAGGTAGGTCAATATCAACGATTAATAATTTTGTAGATAATTTCAAATATGAAATTACAATAATTATGAGACTTATCGGGTAGTGGGCACTATCTACGTAACTCGAAATTAAAATTGTATGTGGTGGACATTCCTTCTCATCTACTCATATTTGCCGAATGGTTCTCCTGACATGGTTAATTGAACAGAGATAAACCTCGATTATACTCGTAGTCTGAAACTAAAGTTATAATCTAAGTAAAGAACAAAGAGAATTATACCCGGTCATTCCTTATGGGTGCTAGCACAGTATAATAAAGAGTACTATCGTACAGTATGGCCACTCCCGCTCCCCGCTGAAAGCGCCGCCCACCCCCTCTCGGTTACCTCACAGTTACCGCCTGTCAAAAACGCGAACAGTCAACCTGTCATCTCACTCATACAAGCATGGTACGCGTTCACCTACACCAGCTTAGAATGTGTGCTAGGAACGCTCCTCTTTTCCTCTTTCATATATTTGATCGCCAGTGTCCGAGATGGGGTAAGTAATAGAACGTATACAAACGTATGGTATATTCGGTAGAAGGTATAATTTCAATTTGTATAATTTTGTATGGTATAAAGTTCAATTAGTATAATTGCTGTTATATATAATTTTAGATAGCATAAATTCAAATTATATAATGTTTGTTACATATAATATTGTTTCCTATAAGTATAATGTGGTATAACGTTGAAGTAATAGAATATACAAAACGAATACCATACAGGTGATATAAGCGCCTGCTGTTTTCTCTCTCTCGCTCCTCGCTCTTTTGACAGGATTCGTTTCTGTGGGGTCACAATTCAAACCTAACCTAAACCTACTATTGTGACAGGATTAGTTTCTGTGGGGGTCACAGTTCAAACCTAACCTAAACCTACTTTTTTGACAGGATTCGTTTCTGTGGGGTCACAGTTCAAACCTAACCTAAACCTACTTTTTTGACAGGATTCGTTTCTGTGGGGGTCACAGTTCAAACCTAACCTAAACCTACTTTTTTGACAGGATTCGTTTCTGTGGGGTCACAGTTCAAACCTAACCTAAACCTACTTTTTTGACAGGATTCGTTTCTGTGGGGGCCACAGTTCAAACCTAACCTAAACCTACTTTTTTGACAAGATTCGTTTCTGTGGGGTCACAGTTCAAACCTAACCTAAACCTACTATTGTGACAGGATTCGTTTCTGTGGGGTCACAGTTCAAACCTAACCTAAACCTACTTTTATGACAGGATTCGTTTCTGTGGGGTCACAGTTCAAACCTAACCTAAACCTACTTTTTTGACAGGATTCGTTTCTGTGGGGTCACAGTTCAAACCTAACCTAAACTTACTATTGTGACAGGATTAGTTTCTGTGGGGTCACAGTTCAAACCTAACCTAAACCTACTTTTTTGACAGGATTCGTTTCTGTGGGGTCACAGTTCAAACCTAACCTAAACCTACTTTTTTGACAAGATTCCTTTCTGTGGGGTCACAGTTCAAACCTAACCTAAACCTACTTTTTTGACAGGGTTCGTTTCTGTGGGATTCCCAACCTAATTTTGTGATTTATATGACATGTTGTTATATTTTTTTTCTACTCCCGTACTGTTATTCGTGAGTTACAAGGTCGTGCATAGAACTTTAAAACCCTACATAAAAGATGTCAGGACAAGTCTATCTAGTCTATACCCTGAAAACATTAAGTAGCAGTCGCACGATATAGCTGTTTTACAGTTCAGTAAATACATTGCTACCAACTTAACAAACCAATTCGCAGAGTCGAGACTCCTTCGTTTTCTGCTGCGTTCATTGGCGACGCGTCGAATCGCATTCAAATGTATAGAACTCGATTCAACTCGGCTCGATTCGTCTTAGTGGCCAGGCTTCAAAGAACCATACCATAGACAGTTTTATTTTCATGTTTGCACTCAAACTGCATATTCAAAATGGTAGGCGGTCCACCTAGATAACTAAGATGACTGAAAGTAGGTATTTGTTGAATTTATAATTTTCTTTCAAAATAAGTGCTTGGTCGTAGAAAAAGTATTGTATGCAACGGTGTTTAACTGAGTCAAAAAATGCTCGTGGCGTCTTTATTAACAATTTTCGGCTTCGCCTCAAATTGTTACCCACGCCACTCACCTTTTTTGACCTCTTTTAACCACCAGTTGCATAAAATACTATTAATATTTATATATTATTAAAGATATAGTAAACGTAATTAGTTAATATGTATATTATAGTATACGGTAGTATGTATATTGTATGTTATATTATTTGTATCTTATACAAATTGAAATTATACCTTTTGTGCATTATACATAAAAAAAAGTATACTTTTTGAGCGTTTGTAAATTGAGAATATGCCAAAAGTTTGTATTCATTATGTTACGCACCCTCCGAGATGTGGTGCTAGTCTGGAAGTTTTATGCGAAATTAGCTGTAGTAGAAGGCAGTTATCATAAAATACTTACCGATGGTGTTATTCCACAGTTTAATCGATGTTGTAAGTAAGTATAGTCGCCTGTCAGGATGTTTAAAAGGTGTCTTGTAAACATCCTGACAGGCAATTATTATATGGGGATAGTCCGATGTAAGATGTATCTTACATTGACCTAGCCACAGAACTAAATCAAGATAGAAGGAAAAAGTGTATCTACTTCGCGTGCGGAAAAGTTAAATAGCGCGCAACATTGTTCGCCGCGCAAGTCAGTCTGCTCCCGACCGCTGCCCGCGAGTGACATACAGTGAAAAATACAAAATGGGTCGGTATTCGATAATTAACTATTCAAACACCACCAATAAAAGCAAGAGTGTTAAACAAAGTGTTTCCTATCATCGGTAAGTACCATTTGTCCTAAAATATTTTTTATTAAATAAAAAACACGATTTTCCTATTTTTATCATCAAAACATTAGCTGACGTACGGCCGTCAAACTAGTTTTCCATTGCGGCTTTAATTTGACGAGTCCGACTTGGCGTGCGTTTAAAACAAGCGATATAAAAATAGGCTATTCAAACTGTCGAGACAAAGTGAAGGTAGATTTGTTATTTTGTCCGTCGAACTCACGTCGAACTTAAGAATAGTGGTGCACCACGGAACTGCGATTTCCTTATTCGATTTAAATCGATTTTGCGAAGCAGCGGAAATTATAATTATGTTTTTATATTGTTATGAAACTATACATATAAAGTACGAGTGAAAAGTAAATTTAACTTTAAAATAGGTTACAGTTACGGTATTAACGTTGAATTTGTGGTCGTACAACAAGTACAAACATAATACGCTCTATATTTAAGGTAAAATACCCCATAATGGACGGTGATGCCATTATGGACAAAAAAACACAAATCCATAAAAATAAGTATCTAAAATACGTTTCTAAAAACTGACGGCTATGTACCATAAACTAGAGTTGTAGAGCTGTTTAATTTTGAAGTTTCAATTAATTCGGTTATTTCTGAAGGATTTGGAGACAAGATAAAATTCACCAGTTTACTGAAAAAAATATCAAGACGAATTCTTAGTAATGTTGCTAAGAGAGATGAGTTCATGTATAAAATAATAAAAAAATAACGCACGGTGTAATCTTGAATGCGTTTTACTTACTGCATTAAGCATGAGATAAGGTAATAAAACATACTAGTTTGTTGCTCCAAAGATATAAAGAAATTATGTTATTTTGCAAGTGTCCATTACTGGACCCGAAAAACTGCCTACCTCCTATGATGGACAAGGAACAATTTACAAAACCAAAATTTACAAGAAACAATCCTATGTTAAAATAACCCAAACTAATTGTATTTATGGTGTACTAGCTTTTACCCGCGGCTTCGCCCGCGTAATAAAAGTATTCATTAAGATTTTCATTTGGATCCGTAGGGACCGTAGGTTTCTCTTTAGGTATATTTATCTGCGATTATTTCGATTGCACATAATACTTTTGCTTACAATGATTGTAGAAATATTACACATCGACCACAGCGTAGGTAATTCTATATACGCTGGGGAAACCTTTATAAACATCCCACATAGCCCGTATTTCGACACTATGATCGGTGGGTAAAAAGTACTTTTTTCTATTATCCCTTACAATTTTTTACATTTTGCTTATACTTATCGCAAACGTAATCTTCAAGCAAGCAAACAACGATCGTCTTAGAGCACATTGATTGTAAGAGACCGCCGACCGATTATCCGTATCCCTCTAACGATACCCATATTATCCGTATCCGTATCCGTATCCGTATCGCTATCGCTAACGCTATCGCTATCGCTATCGCTATCGCTATCGATATCGCTATCGCTATCGCTATCGCTATCGCTATCGCTATCGCTATCGCTATCGCTATCGCTATCGCTATCGCTATCGCTATCGCTATCGCTATCGCTATCGCTATCGCTATCCCTATCGCTATCCCTATCGCTATCCCTATCGCTATCGCTATCGCTATCCCTATCGCTATCCCTATCGCTATCCCTATCCCTATCCCTATCCCTATCCCTATCCCTATCCCTATCCCTATCCCTTATCAAGATGTTTAATGATATAACACTTTAAGTTCTCGCGCTTTGTACACATATTTAAAGTCACATACAGGTCGAACGCGATTAATTAACATAATTTTTACCTTTTTTCCCAACGTTTCGGCCAGGTTGCACTGGCCGTGGTCGCGGAAGACTGACGTCCCAGCAAAATGTCACCGGAGATGTAAACAACACAAAACTACCCGATATTAATTTATATAAATGTTCGGGGTAGACAAATAAATATAATCTACCCGCTTTTAGTTAATGTTTATTTCCCACCATGTTTATTTTAAAGGTAAAAATAATGTTAATTAATCGCGTTCGACATGTGACTTTAAATATATGTTTAATGATTTCTTATCAAGTGCTAAAATATAAAGTTTCATGGTTTTATCATTTAAAATTAAGAAATCCCATACAAACTTTCAACCTCTTTTTCAACCCCTTCATTCCTTTTTTTTCGAAATAAAAAGTAGCCTATGTTCTGTCTCAGGGTCTAAAGATTGTCTGTTCCAAATTTCATCAAATTCGGTTGCGTGGTTTAAGCGGGAAAGCGTAACAGACAGACAGACAGACAGACAGACAGACAGACAGACAGAGTTACTTTCGCATTTATAATATTAGTATGGATAAAATTGACTCATTGCGTATCAGTTGGCTTTAAAAGTAAAATTTTAAACTTATTTCACTGTCCATAATGGGGGATCCATTACTGGAGAACTGCCGTCCATAATTGGAGAAAAAACACCTAGTTTTAATTTGTTAACTATGAAGAAACCAATAGGATTATCTATTCTGCAATACGCTTGAAATGTAGAAGAAGGATAGGACATTCAAGATTTAACACGCTTGGCGGTAGAATTTTTACATTTATCAGTGAAATATCAAAAACTGGCGAATTTTTTTCTTAAACTGTCCATGATTAGGTTCGTCACCTTATTATGAATAAAAATAACTCTAAAAATGTGTTAATGGTTAATTATATTTATATATTACTACAATATTTATATATTACTGTTATTTATAACAAATAACATGAGGATAATGAAGTGAGTACATGGTCGATTTTCTTAAAAATATTACGAAATATTAACTAGTATTAATACCTACCTACTAAAATCTTTGTTCCTGGCCTTAGGCAAATTATATACCTACTAGTGAATTGTTTGTCATCACACGAATACAGGTATATACTTACTTCATTTCACAACGAAGATGAACATCCGATATTTTTAACTTCGGCGGGCATCCCGCACGCAACCTCCACAATCGATCGAATGGGTTACGCGGCGACAACGTTCCCATCACTAAAGTACACTCGTGACGTCATAGGCTCGACACAAAACGTTACACGCTCGGTTTCGCTGTTAATCGCCGAGCATTTTCCTTCTATCTTGATTTAGTTCTGTGGACCTAGCTATTCCCCTAAGGTTCGACTTTTTGATTTTTTTTCTATGTTAGTTAAAGTAATTAAAAGTAGAGGCATAGCCTGTGCTCCATTTATAGATAGGTACATCAAAGCGTGTCAAAATATGTGCAATATTGTGTAGGTAAAATTGAGATAAATATACCTAACAAACAAATTTAATGGTTATTATGACGTCAATACACATATATGCGACCAACAAAAGCCATGATATTGTGGTGGGTTTATCTCTTGGGTCAATTAGTTTACATAAACTTATCGAACTGCCGACTATACTTACTTACAACATCGATTAAACTGTGGAATAGTAAGTATTTTATGATAACTGCCTTCTACTACAGCTAATTTCGCATAAATCTTCCAGACTAGCACCACATCTCGGACACTGGCGATCAAATATATCCCTTCAGGTGGCGAAATCCGGGAGCCGACCGCACGTAAAGTGGCAGGTAACCGGGAGCCGGACTTGAAATAAAAAGCTGTTGAGTGGCAAGGATACCGCTAAAATGACAGAAAAAGTTTACCCTTGAGTGGCGGGGCCCTCACGGGTGGTCATCGCGAATGTTACTTATGTTACAAAAATTATAATTACTCAAAAAATGTAGGGATATTGTGCATAAACCATATATCACTGGATTCATTATGAAACGGCTAAAATTATTCCATAGAAAAAAAATACATTCCATTTAAGTATGTGAATTTTGCTAGACTCGATCAAATATCAGATGGCTACATTTTCCACTTCCATTTGTTAAAGTAACTTTATTTAGGCAAAAAAACAGTAAATTGGAGAAAAAAGTAATTCAGAGACTTAAATATACATTTATATACACTTATATCTCTTTTTTTAATATATTACAGTACAATTTTTGCGAAAAAGATGGTTTTTAAACACGTGTCTCAAACATGGCAGGCGGATGGTCCAATCAAATTGGGTCATATTTCAAGTTGTTTTGAAGTTGAAGGTGTTGAACCTTTACTGAATGCCGTCCTTGTTTAGTGACGAATGGTTCGTGCAAGTATGAGGAAGCTAGATATAGTTTTAGACGGTTTTATTTATATATTTAGGTATATCGTCGCACGGGGTCCGGGAGCCGGTCCCTGCCACTTATCAGCTTGTTTTTCCCAGAGTCCGGCTCCCGGCGCCTGCCACTTAACGGAATGTTTTTAAAATGACCGCGCCACTTCTCCCCTATGCAACTTATGGCGCCTGTAATGTATGGGATATCGGTCCGACATCCGATATCGGATCGGATAGTGTGAAAACGTACTAAGCTGGTGTAGGTGAACGCGTACCATGCTTGTATGAGTGAGATGACAGGTTGACTGTTCGCGTTTTTGACAGGCGGTAACTGTGAGGTAACCGAGAGGAGGTGGGCGGCGCTTTCAGCGGGGAGCGGGAGTGGCCATACTGTACGATAGTACTCTTTATTATACTGTGCTACCCATAAGGAATGACCGGGTATAATTCTGGGCGAGCTCACTCCATCGTAGGCCACGTCTTTGCCTTTGGCTAGTCTGATGTCAAGAGTAAGCCCATTTATAATTAAAAAAAAAAAAAATTCTTTGTTCTTTTCTTTAGTGATAAGTTTAGTTTCAGACTACGAGTATAATCGAGGTTTATCTCTGTTCAATTAACCATGTCAGGAGAACCATTCGGCAAATATGAGTAGATGAGAAGGAATGTCCACCACATACAATTTTAATTTCGAGTTACGTAGATAGTGCCCACTACCTGCTGATATGTCTCATAATTATTGTAATTTCATTTTTGAAATTATCTACAAAATTATTAATCGTTGATATTGACCTACCTAGGTGTAACTAATCTTCTTTTGACACCCACCAGGGGCGGCTCACTCCGCGATTCTATCGCCACGCTACAAATACAAGCTGTCTCTCATGTCACGTTAACAGTGTCTAGAGAGATCTCATTTAATTATTTTATTAACAAGGTGTAACATAACATATTTGTTTCCTAGTTTTCTCCAAAAAACATAACAAAACCTAATTATGAGGTTTTATTATACATAAATATACTTCAGTTTAGGAGCGAAGTACTATCAGCCGTAAAAATATGTGAGCTCAAACCCAAAGAAGAATATATTATAGGTACTTACCTAGTGTCAAAATATTCATAGCTTAAACTTGTATTAGAGGTATTTATAAATATAACAATTATTAGGTAGATACTAGTTGTTTTGTATGGCAATATCTACAGTCGTTAGTTACTTAATTTAAACAAATCTTATCGACGAGATTGAAGTTCAAGATCAAGCAAACAGTCAAACACCTATCACCATAATATATTTGTTTACATAACGCCAGTCTACTGATAACTTGATGGTTATGTACCATTTCATAGATAATATTTAATAATTATTATAACATTAGCTACTTACAAGTTTGTATTTTTTACTAAATCAGTTAATTGATAACTTTATTATTTGACGATTTTTGACGACAGGTCTAGCTTAGCGCGTAATGACCCTGCCTGCTACGACGCGGTCCCGGGTTCGAATCCCGGTAAGGGCATTTATTTGTGTGATGAGCACAAATATTTTTCCTGAGTCATGGATGTTTTCTATGTATAATTATAAGTATTTGTATAAAATTATGTATATCGTTGTCTGAGTACCTACAACACAAGCCTTCTTGAGCTTACCGTAGGACTCAGTCAATCTGTGTAAGAATGTCCTATAATGGCTATAATATTTATTTCCTTCATTTATCTTCCTTCTTAAGTTAGGTTTTGTACAATATGAGTATAAAAGTAAAATAAAAATAACACTTACAAAACAATATAAAACATATAAACACATTATAAAAAAGCTAACCTAGGGTGCCGCCAGCAGCGGGGCAGGGCCCAAGCTGCCGGTGGTTAGGGCTGCAGAGAGAGGAACCGTCGGACTATCCGCGCCGTGTCCAAGATCACCGCCTTCTGCATCTGGCCCTTGATCCATCCACCTAGCGAGAGTCTCTTAAGATGGTGGTCGAGACTCTTCGCTATGAGACCGTTCGCTGAAACGACTATCGGAACAATGATCGTTGAATCAACATCCCACATGGCGGTTATCTCGTGAGCCAAGTCTAGGTACTTACTGGACTTGTCCTTCTCGGCTTTCACGAGATTCTCATCACGGGGGATGGTGATGTCAACGAGCACGGCCCGGCGTTGCAGTCGATCTATTATCACAATGTCAGGCTTATTGGCTACAATAGTCCTGTCAGTGATAATAGATCGATCCCAATAGAGCGTGGCACGACCATTTTCGAGAACTGGCGCAGGTAAGTACTTGTAATACGGTACTTCGCGGTCCACAAGGCCGTATTGAAGAGCAAGTTGCTGGTGAATAATCCTGGCTACGAGATTATGTCTGTGGAAGTACTCGCCGTTAGCTAGATGAGAACAACCGGAAATGATATGCCTGAGTGACTCTCCGGGACGGCGGCATGCCCGAAAAATGTCGACCGTACCGTCCTTCAGGATATATTTCCGGTAGTTGTTCGTCATCATAACTTCGTCCGCAATTGCACAGGCAAAACCCTCGGTTTCTCCGAAGAGGTCCCCAAATCGTAACCAGTTCACCGATGCGAGCAGATCTACATCGGGTCCCGTGAGGGCCTTGTAGAACCGCCCGTGTAGCTGCTTGCTCTCCCATACCGCCTTGCGGTCCGCAGTACTTAGTACCACAGGTTTGCGCCAGTTCTGTTTCGCCAAGGAGAGCGGCGTGAGGTTTCCGTCCACTGCCACCACATCACGATGCATCCCACAGTCGTTGTTAAGGAAGTAATTCCTGAGATTGTAGACCTCACGGTTGTGGAGATTTTTGGCGTTTAGGAAGCCTCGACCTCCGCACTTCCGTGGGATGTACAATCTCATAACAGACGAGCGCGGGTGTAACATACGGTGTTTGGTAAGCAGTGACCGGACCCTCCGATCCAGGGCGTCCAGCTCGGTCTGGGTCCACCTTAGTATGCCAAAGGAGTATGTGAATAGAGGCATTACCCAGGCGTTAAAGGCGCGCACTTTATTGCCTCCTGACAAAAGACTGTTAAGGACTTTTGTGAGCCGACTGAAAAAGCGCTCCTTCACCGACCGTCTAATGCCAACATCCTCAATACCCAACGACTGTGACATACCAAGGTACTTATAGGTTTCTGATTCAGAGATAGATTATTTAATTATTTATTATTATTAAATTATTTATTATTTTCTGCTGTCAATCGTTGTCATTGCAAAACAGATACCTAATGTGTCGGTTTTTCAGTGGTAGCGAACGAACCTGTCGGTTTCTCGATTCAAATAGTGCCCCACTGCACTATTCGAACACTGATATTTTAGACGCGAAAAGTCAGTGACATGATACCGATTTGTACCTAGGTGTCAAAATCAAAAGTCAACCGAAAACATCAGTTCTGTCTGACACCGAAATATATCGTATCAACAGGATATCTTAGAGTATTGATCGAATAGAATCAGATAGACCACTGTGGTTAAAATACGGTACCTAGTACCTACTGCGTTTAATAATTTCAATATTGACAAATTGAGATGTTACACAATGAAAATCTGGGGGTTATTGTTCGTAAATTGAGCATCAAAATAATGAATGATAAACTTTGAGATAAATGACAGAAAAAAAAAAGTTTTATAAACTCGATTGTGATTTATCATTGCTTTATTTATCATTTTAGGTAGGCAGGAGGATAGCTTATTGGTAGCCATTTGCAAGGTAGGTACAAATGTATTTATAGTATTACAGGCGTATTCGGATTATAATTATTCGATCTGGATATGATCAATCGGCTGTCTATAATTTGTCACCATACCTGTCACGGACTAACATATTACGCGGAGTGTGAAAGGGACGCACGACAAGTGACAATAATATTTCCCTAGACGTTTACGCTATCAAGTATATATAAAGTATTCTGAACTAAAGTGTCATAATCTCATGGTAGAACTCAGATCGAACAATAAATTCGGTAAACCTACGCCTGTTAGTTTGTAACTAATCGACCGAACAAGGAAGTAAAGTAGGTACGAGTTTACCTTATTGGTTTTCATAGAACGGTCCGCAGAAACTCCTGACGCCAATCTAAGTTGCTAATTCCTCGCCGGCGCACGCACCTCTGGAATTACAACTGTTCACAATAATCTTGTTGCGATTAACAGCTTAGGTGATCTACGAAGTAAAAATGTCTTCCTAAATAAAATATACATGTTTTAACTTTGAGTAGTAGTGCGAGATACGTGATTTTTTAGGGTTCCGTAGTCAACTAGGAACCCTTATAGTTTCGCCATGTCAGTCCGTCCACGGATAATCTCAGTGACCGTTAGTACTAGAAAGCTGAAATTTGGTACCAATACTACCAATATGTACATCAATCACGCCGACAAAGTGGTAAAATAAAAAGTGGAAAACACGTACCTACACGTAAAGTGGGGAGTGATTTTTTTTTTCATTTCAACCCTAACGTGTGATATATTGTTAGATAGGTATTTAAAAATGAATAGGGGTTTATTGAAATAATTTTTTTATATTGTTAATATTTTCGGAGATGATCGCTCCAAAAGTAAAAAAAAAAATGTGTCCCTCCCCTCTAACTTTTGAACCATAAGCTTAAAAAATATGTAAAAAATCACTAAAGTAGAACTTTATAAAGACTGTCTAGGAAAATTATTTTGAACTTGATAGGTTGAACAGTTTTTGAAAAACGGAACCCTACACTGAGCGTAGCCCGACACGCTCTTGGCCGGTTTTTTTCAGTAGTGACAAGATGTCATGCTATTAAAGCAACACAAACGTCATAAAGTCATAGTATACTTAAGACGCTGACAACACCCAATAGCCTTGACGCTAGCGTACACTGTCTATTCGTATGGGAGTAAGTGAGAGCGCGATGTCACTAAAAGAGGGCGGCTAGGTACGAAAAGCACGGAAAAATATTAAAATAAAATAGAAAGATGCATTACTTGTGCAAAATGTTTCATTAGTGTTTTAGATATGTATATTTTTGTTAATGTAATTTTAATTAAAGACAACTAAGTGAATAATTGAACGACATGCATTTTTTTTCTATCGAGCCGATTTCATTAAATCGTGTATCAAGTACGGCTATGTTCGTTGAAATATAATGAATAATAACATATAATTTACTTGCCTTACTAAAACTAATAGTTTGCCTTAAAAAACTGCGTAAGTAACATCAATTTTGCGCAATTGGGTGATGTCAGCCCCTTAAGTACATTAGGTACCTACTCAATATCATACTCTGCGTTACGCAATTATTAGTAACAATATAAGTACCTACGAGTGTTATGATCATAAATGGTAATCCATATTTCGCATACCCCTACTTGTGGAAAAGTCGGCTCGATATGATTACCTCAGAATTATATACCTGCTTTATCGTGGGAGTCTTTAGAAGGAGGCAGATCGATAAGACTGCTTAAACGTTCAACTCGTTCAACTATTTTTTTTATTCAGCCGTTAATTAGTAAACTCAGTAATCACAGATTAATATTGACAGTATAAAAGCATGTACCTATCAATCTACCGATGAACGCTTTTTATATTAGCCAGACAAGTAATTAATAAGTAAACTTATTATTGTTATTGCAGATCGTCTCTCTACCATTATAATTATAGAATGGGTATCATAACCAAATCGCAAACCAGAGCCAATTGAGTGAGTGAACAAATACGATGGCACCATAAACGACCTCTGATAGATAGCAGCTGATAGCGCAGTTCAGCTATTTATAAGGACACGACATGCTGGACAGGCACTTTGACTCGGCGGGTGACGAACGGGTAAGTAAGACGCTTTGCTCTTAATTTAAAAAAAATCCTGTATAATTGAGTAGGATTTTAGTTTATAAATATTAATGAAATAATATTTTTTAAGTGTGTATATTTAATTTGTAATAATTTAACATCAATGAATCATAAAAGAAAACATCGGATCGACATTTAGTTAACGGAGTTGTCTAATTAACATAATAATAATCAATTGTGTCATTTATTTTTTTGTTTAAATACTTTCGTTAGTTACTCAATTGTGTGCATTTACTTGTTATATACTATTTAGAGAAATCTGTGTTTACTCCAATACTGTTATTTAATTTTAGTATAATTATATCTTTAGAATCGATTTTTTTTTCTAGGCTGATATAAAGCATGTTTTTTTTTAAATATAAGAGTGGATGTGACTTACGAGATAAAACATAGCTGTATTTTAAATAGTTACCTATCTAAAAAAAACTCAAATCTATTTAAGTATAATATATTTTCTCAGGAGATTTTTTTATTTATCCAGAGGTCGTGATTTCAAATCTCAGACAGTTATTCCTACACTTTTTTGTGTAATTAAATAGGTATATCATTTTATATAAAACATAACAATTACTACGCAAAACATTTATATGCATTAATTGGTTAATTAAACTGTGATTAAATTAGTTTTGATGTCGAGAACTTAAAATCGACGCTTGATTTAGTTGCCCTTCTATTTCAGGTAAATTCAAAATGGCCACCAAAAAGTATGCAGGACCTTCCCCTTACACCTTCAAGCCTTCTTACCCAGCTGAGGACTTCTTGCACACCGAGTAAGTGGCTACCTAGTTAGGAAATAATTTAAATAAATATTTAGAGAAATAAAGACTGAAAAACCGACCCCTAGATTCACAGCAAGTGTAAATGGCAATGTAAAGAAGTACTTACATACAAAGAGGATCGAGTATTATAGAGAGTTACTTTCAAAGTAAAACCTGTAATCACAGTGCAGAGACTGCCATCTCTCGACACAAGCTTTTAACTTTTGAACCTCAGTTTTGACAATTTGGCCCACATTGTTATTTTGATATGTGTTAAAATGTCAAATATTAATATTAGAGTCATCTAGCCGAGCGTTCCCCAAAGGTGTAACGCCATCTAGGCCACCGTACCTTTTTAGGGTTCCGTACCAAAAAGGTACAACAGGAACCCTTATGGTGCGACTCTGTCCGTCTGTCTGTCCGTCTGTCACATTCCTAAATATCTCGAGAACTACTAATGCTATCAACTTGAAATTTGGAATAGTTGTGAACATTGTAAACCTCTACAAATAGAAAGTAATTTTTTTTTATATATATTAATTTTAATTGTAGAAAATGGCCAAAATGAAAGGGGGGTAACTGTAAATTTCAAGTTACTAGGTCAAGTGGGGTATCGTTGGAAAGAGCTCAAATTGAACGTAAATAAACTATTTTTTATAATTTTTTTGTTGTGGAAAAAAAAAGAATTTTGAAGGAAAATGTAAAAAAAAAATACGGTCCCCCCCCCCCTTATCTCCGAAGTTTACCAACGAAAAATTATGAAAATTTTAGTAAACATTGGTTTTATGCTATATATTACAGGAAAAATATAATCATGTTTATATTTTGAATACTTTTTTTTTAATTCACAAAAAACTTTTCAGATTTTTACTTTCAATTTACCCACCCTTGCGGATGTATATCGTACTTAAAATTAATACTAGATGTTACGTAAACCATCTTCTGTCCAATAAAGTAAAAACTGTTTAAATCGGTTAACATTATAAAGAATTATCCCTGAAAAATCAGGTCGCGCAAATTAGTTAGCAAATTGACCGGGAGATGGCGCTATACACTATAATACTCATTAGTGCCTATGCTTTTGTCTTCTAGTCAAGTCATTAGAGTTATATGAAAATATGAGATTATTTTTACTAGGTAGTTTGAAAGAAAGTTTGTACGGAACCCTCGGTGGGCGAGTCCGACTCGCACTTGGCCGGTTTTTCTTTAGGGCTTTGAGGTACGTTTTTTCTAAGACTTTTTATCCGTCTACATGGAGTTACATATGTTTTTGGTACTAAACGTCACGAACTTTTGCCACTAAGTTTATTTCTCAAACTTTTAATTCATTTTTGGCATCTTTAACCACGTCCCCATTGTAGCATTAGTAGCTTCTGTACTATACGTATTTTAGTCACTATCACAGGGCACATATAGTGGTCATATGCGCCATATTAGCAGCTATTGCCTTTCTCGGGAAATTGAATCCAATCAACCAACTTTTAATCATACCTGCCGTCGATATCTAATTACAGACAGAATATTGTTTATGACAGAGACCAAATTATTCTTAGTCTAACCCAAATTCTCCATGCTTTTAGGTATGTTGAATCAGTGACAGCTGACGCCAGCGCCAAGAAGAAGGTGGCCCCGGTGGTCGGCGCCATCTTCGGTCTCGGCCGCGCTGGCTCCATCCATCTGTCCAGCATCATCCGGAACCCCCGTATCATCGTCAAGTACATCGTGGACGACCGCCAGGAGAGGTTCGCAGAGCTTCGCGCCTACTGGGGCCTTAGCGATGATGTGCAATTTATCACCTCCAAGGACGCTGACCGTGTCTACAAGGATAAGGCGTAAGATATTTTTCGCTGCTGTTTATTATTTAGACTTTCACAAAGCACTTTCTAATTAAAGTAAATTAACAATAAAAGACTAATTAAAATAAACACATAAAGGTCTCCCTTCAAATATTGAATAGTCCACAATATGTTTTGTTATCTCTTTCAACTGCTTAAATCAGTACAATTCAAATAGGTACCTAAACAGAGAATTGATAATCTGATGCATAGTAAATTGTGCTAGAAGTATGATAATTTATGTTTGTCTTGTTTATCTACTTACTGACTTACGTGCTCAATATTTTTAAACAGTAAATTCTGATAATTCATATATTGCTTTTTAAGTGCAAGGTTAACGTTATCTTCACTATCATAAAAGTAATTGTTTACTAATTTCACCTGGATTATGTATCAATAAACTATATAATAACATTTCCAGTGTGAACGTTGTGTTCATCGGTATATATAAATAAATAAATAAATAAATAAATAAATAAATAAATAAATATCAAGAATTGCTCTATTTCCAGTGTGAACGTTGTGTTCATCGCGTCTCCTACCTTCACCCACCACGACATCGTGGTCAAGTCCCTCGCCGCCGACAAGGACGTATACTGTGAGAAGCCCATTGCTGAGAACATTGAGGACACGAAGAAGTGCTACGAAGCCGCTAAGGCCAAGGGCAAGGCTCTGTTCGCCGCCTTCAACCGTCGCTTCGATGAGTCCTACAGGTCCCTGAAGGAGAGAGTCAGGAAGGGAGAGGTCGGCCACGTTCAGATCCTCAAGGTCACCGCCAGAGACTCCCCTCTTCCGTCTGTTGACTACTTGAAGACATCAGGTACATGTTACTACATATATTGTAAAAAAAATCGTTATCATGTAAATATTTTGTTTTATAATGCATTATATCTTTTACAGTCCATTAATCCTCTTGTGATAGTTGTGATAGTCAGTATATCGTGCTTTATCTATATTCAGTGGGGGTCGGCAAACGTTTGAAGAAAAGAGCCAACATCAGTAGAAATCACCCCTTTTTAACCGACTTCAAAAAGAAGGGGAGGTTCTCAATTCGACTGAATTTTTTTTTGTATGTATGTTACCTGATATCTCCAAGAATCGTGAACCGATTTTCAAAAATTTTTTTTTAATCGAACGGGTATAACCCCGAGATGGTCCCATTGGCACCAAGTTGGGGTCTGATGATGGGATCTTGGAGAAATCGAGGGAACTCTTCAAATTTTATAGGCATATGTAATGTGTTTAGTGTATTTTTCGAAGGTACACCAGTATTTACGCCTGATGGTAATAATTTTATGTGGCTGAGCTGATGATGGAAGGTCAACTCCTCAATGGTTAGGAGTTAAAGGATAATTCTTTCACTACTGTACGCATATTCGGACTGATACTTATAATATCAATAGGAACCACTAAAAATCAATAAATAAACTTAAAAAAAAAAACCGCCTTCAAAAATAAGCGCATCACAAAACACGGAGAAACTAAAAAGCAAGAAATAATAAACCTTTGAATTCAGATTTCTTATCGGATTGCAATAATCTAAACATCCAAATTATAAACAAATCAATTATTTTTGGAGTCGGGGCCAGCCTGCGTATGATTGGGTGGGGCAAACAGGCAATCGCAAGGCGAGGAACAGGGCTGGTACCGACTACAAAAATAATTGATTTTTTATAATTTGGATGTTTAGATTATTGCAATCCGATAAGAAATCTGAATTCAAAGGTTTATTATTTTTTACTTTTTAGTTTCTCCGTGTTTTGTGATGCGCTTATTTTTGAAGGCGGTTTTTTTTTTATTAAATTTAAAACAATCATCAGAGGTCTAAGAACATAAAATTTTTTGATCACTTGAAGCCCCGAAATTGGACCTCCAAAGAGACGCATAATACGGCTCTTGAATCCACGGTTTGACAGTTCCTGTTTTAGTGTATGGTACTTACTTTGGGAATCTTTGTAATGCATTGTAACCCTTCAGGCGGCATCTTCCACGACTGCCTGGTGCACGACTTCGACATGGCGTGCTGGGTGCTGGGCGAGCTGCCGACGCGCGTGCAGGCGCACGCCACGGCACTCATCCCCGAGATCAAGGCCATCGACGACTTTGACAACGTGGCGTTCCTTCTGTCCTTCCCGTCTGGCGCCGTGGCGCTCGGCGACAACAGCCGATTCTCCGCCTACGGATACGACCAAAGGCTCGAGGCTTTTGGAAACAAGGGTGAGTGTTACATAGAAGTTGGCATTGATCAGTGGGTACCAATGCGATCCGCGATACGTAAGCCATTTAGGGATGTAGTTAAATTGGTTTTAATATCTACGCTATGGAAAGTCTAAATAAATGGCCTGACAATCACGGACCTAGCAAACAATACATTTGTGTTATTTTTTCCCTCTAGTTAATTGGCAGATTCGTTATCCTACCTAAACCTTACTTACGCTCTGTTTGACAAAAGGATCGTTACGATAAGGTACACTTCATCGTCATTTAAATATGTCATTGAAAATCCCTGTCTTCAATTGCAGCAGCATATTCATTGATATTTTGTGATTCTGCCTTTGTCTTAAAAAAAAATTTCACGCATTCAGGCACTACCATGTAGATTGGCCTCAAGTTATTACTTACGTACTCATTTGTCTCCAGGAATGATCAAGGTTGAGAACGAGAGGCCGACCGCGTCGACGGAGGCCTACATCGACCACGAGGGCATCAAGCAGAGCCCCATCTTCTACTCCTTCCCCTCCCGCTACAAGCGCGCCTACCAGAAGGAGCTGGAGCACTTCCTCGATGTCGTCCAATGTAAGATTTTTTAGACAAGCTATACTTTTTTTTTAATTCTATGAATTACTGCGCTATCAAACACTCTAAAAATGATAACTAAAGTTACAAAAGAAAAAATAAATAAAAGTGAGGATGTAAGTAAAATACATAACGTAAGTATTCAAATATGTTGCAGCGTTAACTTAGTTTGACTATTAGATTGAGTTACCAATGTTACACGCAGAAAAAAAATCTAAATATTTTAACTATAAAATGACATAGGTAATGATAAGATCGTATTGTAACAATATGAAGAAATAAAATCTAAAATCATAATTGAATCCATATTCTTCGTAGACTCGATCGTAGGTATTGCTTTCCCTTCCGTTATTACAGGACAATTCTAATATGTCACTTTATTACAGACAAAGTCCCCATGGAAATTACCAGCTGGCAGACGTTGGCCATCAGCAAGCTGGCGACAGCAGCGGAGCACAGCGCGCGCACCGGCAAGGCTGTGGAGCTCGACTGGAGCAAGGATGGCATCCCCGCCCAGTACTCGTAGATATTAGACTACCCTCGCCTGATCTTGGACTTGTAAATATTTCGCGGTTGTTATATTGTTAATTTCAAAAATACAAAAATTAATTTATAAAAAATATATTAAACTTGGTTTTTTTTACTTTTATCCTACAGCTGAACATAATTTGGAGACCCCCGTTAGAGCCTGCAGTTCGCCTGCGACGCGAGCGACGGCATTCCGTCTAGTAGGTACTACTCTTAGAGCGTTATAACATTTCGGCGTCGGGCGAAATTAGGTATTTTACCCGCCGCGCGAGCCCAATATGCCGACCCTTTCTAGCACGTCTTATCACTCGCTCGCACTACAATAATGGGCAAAACAATCTTGATCCTTCCTATGGAATTTTGATAACAACCACAATCTACTATCTCGATATAAACTTTTGATTTCTAATAAACATTATTTTGTACGAAAAGACTAGAATATAGCTCAAAATAATATTAATTACGTTAAAATTTATTTAAAAATTTAAAGTAATAATTATAAACTGTGATCATATTTAAGTAGATCCCATCCCAAATGTTTGCTTTTGTTATATGATAAGTATTAGAGTAAAGTATATATTAATATGATGATAAAATAAGTCAAATATAATTCTAATTACTTCAAGGTGGTACTCAGGGTCTGATGATGGAGAGAGATTGTGGTCACCAAAAATCAACTCGCATATTTGAATAACATAAAAAAACGAAGTGGTTCAGTTACATGGGTTTATTGGTACCGGTGACCACCATCTGGCTCCAACATCAGACCCTCAGTACCACCTCTTGTCAAAGGTCTGATTAAGAAAAAGTAAGAACTAAGAACCCAATGAGCCTGATTACTAAATGGTTTAGTTACATGGATCACTGGTACTGGTGACCACCATCTGGCTCTATCATCAGACCCTGAGTACCACCTCTTGTCAAAGGTCTTATTGAGACGATTCCAATGAGCCTAAAGACGATGTGGTTTAGTCATATGGTTCATTGGTACTGGTAACCACCATCTGGGTCCATCATCAGACCCTGAGTACCACCTCTTGTCGAAGGTCTTGTTGAGACGATTTCAATGAGCCTACATACGAAGTGGTTTAGTTCCATGGTTCATTGGTACTGGTGACCACCATCTGGCCCCATCATCAGACCCTGAGTACCACCTCTTGTTAAAGGTCTTATTGAGATGAACCCAATAAGGCTAAACACAAAGTGGTTTAGTCATATGGTTCATTGGTACTGGTGACAACCATCTGTCTCCATCATCAGACCCTGAGTACCACCTCTTGTCAAAGGTCTTGTTGAGACGAACCCAACGAGCCTAAACACGAAGTCGTTTACTTACATGGTTCACTGGTACTGGTGACCACCTTCTGGCTCCATCATCAGATCCCGAGTACCACCTCTTGTCAAAGGTCTTATTGAGACGATCCCATTGAGCCTAAATACGAAGTGGTTTAGTCATATGGTTTATTGGTACTGGTGACCACCATCTGGCTCCATCATCAGACCCTGAGTACCACCTCTTGTCAAAGGTCTTGTTGAGACGAACCCAACGAGCCTAAACACGAAGTCGTTTACTTACATGGTTCACTGGTACTGGTGACCACCTTCTGGCTCCATCATCAGATCCCGAGTACCATCTTGATGTGTCTTATCATCTTGACCGTATTGTAATTTTCACATATTTATCATCATAACGTTGTAATACTTTAACATTCAAACATAACAAAGTATTACAAAAGCAAATATTTACGGATCTAGGATCAAATTCGTTGGTCGCTGTTTACACACACACAATGCGAGGATAGCCCGTGTATAAACAAGGCGTCCGACCCACACAACGATAAATATTCTCGACGTTTGCGATGAAAACTCGGAGAGCGAAGCAACATACGTCTCACCTCCTCGAGCTCCGGCGCGGCACTGAAATCGCAGGCGTCCGTCGCCGGTAAAATAGCGACAGGAAGGCTAGTTTTCAAAAAATTGGCAAAAAATCATGATAAAATATTATAACGACAAATGGATAACAGCAATTTAAGCACATTGTGCAGATTATTTATATACTAAAATAACTTCGATAACATGTAGATTTTCGGAGAAATTATCACTTGTTTCGATGTATTTTCAAGAAAAAATTGAGTTCGTTTTACTTTCAATTTCTCAATTTCAAAGGATTAAATGATAAATATTGTTTAATGGGCCTAAAGTACAAGATATTAGGAATTTAAATTTACCGCATTTATGAGAGTGAGCTTATCAAATTGTACATAATAAGAGCTCCGAAATCTGTGCTTCGCGCGGTTTTTCCTAAACGAGCATCAGAAAAAAAATCATTACTAATTGAAAACGCTTTTTCTTCCATATGTTTTTTAATGAACCGACAGTTAATTAGAATTTCTAACTGAAACAAGTACTTTTACTGTCTTTTAGTATGAGTAAAGTGTACAATTTTGCCGATAAATATTGTACATTTTACAATATATCGCCTTTTTTTGTCATAGCGCTCTTAAATATTAGATACCGATCTTTGACTTCAGGTTATTAAAACTATTTCTCGCCTCACGCAATTCATAGTCAAAACAAAATCTCTGTCTGGGCGACCTTCATTCTAGTTTACCAGAACCACCACGGGTGGCGCTGATCGTCGCTAAGCATCCGATTGAGCAAACTACTTAAATGTTAATGTTGCAAATAAATCATGTTATTGAACTATCAATCATGCTTTAAACATTAAATAAAAATAAGTAAACTATTTAAATTATCATTTGACACTTATTGTTTACAATTGAAATTAAAAGTTAACAGTTGTTTATTATTTTAACTAATTCACTAAATGGGCGGACATGAATATTCGTAAAAGTACTAATTATTTAGTATTTATGTAAATGGAATACAATTTAAAACCACGACGGAGCGAGATATCTAGATTAAAATTAGAATAGAAATTAATAATTAACCATGGCCTTGGTTCGACGGCCGTTGTAATAATATACAAATAGAGAGAATCATACTACTAAATTTAAGTATTGCGTTAGTCCTATGTCCCCGAGTATGTCCCAGATTTGTAAGAAGCTCTTTTTGACACATGACAGCATCCACAAAACGTAAACTCGCACAACCTAATGAAATTTTAAATAAAATTCTGTAATAATATTTAAAAATTCTAGTACTTAAAAACAATATTTCGCTTACTTTAAACATAATCTAACACATGTTACATTTTTGCGGATCTTCGTTAGTGAGTATTTTACGATATTAATTTATCACCTAGGATTTACTTATTATGTCATTTATCATTCATTTTTATTTTTAAACTAGTGCTGTGGCAGAGTCTGTCATTTCGATTCAAATGACATTTCACTAAGTTGATAGAAATCGTATATTTGTTTAAGCACCTCCTTGTACATAGGGCCTAATCGACTCAACCAATTCGAAATTAATCGTTAGATTTGGCAAACGATACGTCTTAGCCACATCGCAACATACTTCAAAACAAATGTGTCAAAAATGTGAACTTACAAATCTGGGACAATAGCTTCCCAAAAGAAGGGGGTAAAATCCATTTATACGTAAATAAGTATCTACAGTACACTAGACATCGACACATTGCACAAGGTACTATCAAAGACCTATATAGCTTCTAGACGTACAAGGTCTAAGAAAAAAACGTACCCCGGTTAAAAGCTACGCTCAACCAGAGGGCGCCACACCCTTTGGGGTGCGCTCACCTAGATGGCGACTCTGATTGAGACTTAAAACATGTCAGTTTAAGGCTATGGGTTTGACCTAAATTTTTAGGTTACATACCGTGCTAAAAGTTATAACCCCGTGTCAATAGATGGCAGTAAATTGTATAAATGCACAACTCTGTCGTGGTAATTATTAAAATGTCGATAGATGGCAATTAAATCAATCAGTATATTATAGGTATATAACCTGTTTCTTATCGTGGTCTTTAAAAAGTATGAAAACAGAAAAAGGTTAGCGATATAATTAGAATTGTTTGAGTGGTGAGAGTAAGTGCGTTTTTACATTATCCGATCCGATATCGGATGTAGGAAGGTTTTCGAAGAAAAAAAATCAAAGATGGCGGCGTAAATATATGGGATATTGGTCCGACATCCAATATTGAAACGGATAATGTGAAAACGCACTAAGACAAGGGACAAACTATCAGAGCTCTACTTAAATGAGCTGTTTTTTTAACGTTTATAAATTTAACTACCGATAATTTTTTTGAAGATAGGCAAATAATATATTTTTCTGATAGCACGTTATAACGATCACGAAAAGGTGGCTCTTTTATTATTATTTCGTATCATTTATTTATTATCTTATTACATGACCGAAATGACCTTTGCGAAATTTAATAGCAGATGAGGTGACCAATGCCTTTGCGTGTGCTCAATATATGAAATTAGAAAAAAAGCGATGTCAATTGTCAGTGTCACTTAGAGCTAAGTATCACCACATCACTGACAGCTTTGTCACTAGTGTTTTTTTTCTTACAATTCAACACGAGCAAAGGCATTCACGTATTTTCACCTCAACTGCTATTACATTTTATTTCAGTTACTTAAAAAAGATAATAAATAAAAAATACGAAATATAAGAGCCACCTTTGCGTAATCGTTATAACGTATTATATCAGAAATAAATATTATTAGCCTATCTTCAAAAATCTTTAGGTTTAGCCAATGAGGAGGCACACTCAAAGGTTATGACAGATAGCGCCACCCTATTAGTCCGAAAATAATAGAATAATCCTTAGTCTATGTCTGTCTCTGTCTACCATACCACCATAGTACCATACGAGAGAGCGATAAGACGATATATTATGTTTTTTCTCTCTTACACATATGAATGACAGTGACATGCCTAGACACTTGCACAGGCGCCGCCTGGCGGGATAAAATGTCAGTGTGCCTCCTCATTATGTTCCATAACACCTATTTCGTTTTGATACCTGCATTTTTTTGAATACTTACAAAAAATCTTGCACTATTCAATTAATTTACTTTACCTTATAATTTTATTACCGTCGTCCTCACTCTCCACGCTTAGAGAACGTGCAAGTTTCATTCATGAAAAAAAAACGACAAACAACAACAAACACATTCCACACGTTCGTGTTTGTTGCTTGTGTTCGCTGTTTGTTGAAAATGAGGGCCTTTATTTTATTGTATTTATTACCTACCCACTCGTAGACTTCTCTCTTCAAAAATTAACGTCACGTTTGAGGAAGGAAAGAATCACATCCAAACATGCATGGATATTAAACGTTGGCAAAAAAAGTTATATTAAAATGTGGCGACATCATAGTGTCGTCCATTTCAAATCAGTAGTAAGAAAACGGGACGACACTGATGTTGCCATTTTTCAATTTCTACTCTTGCTGGCTGTTGACTTAACTGCGTTGGTAGAGTCAGTCCAAGGTAAGTTAGCAACGATTTTGATAGCCTCGCCGATGAAAATGATATTTAAACATCAAAATGCGATTCAATTCCTTAAATTGCAGAGGCAGGGCGAACAAAATAATTATATAGGTACTCATTTGGCCCACACTATCAAAGTCGCCAATTGCCACTACCGATATTGTATTTAGGAGTATTTGGGAGAGTAAACTTGTTTGCTGCCAACAAACTGTACCTAATGCAATTTGACAAATTAAGAACCTAAATGAAACCTATTGTAATCTTTACTTTTTTAATGAATCGATAAGATAATTGACCATTATAGCAACACGAATTAGTTTATTTCTGCCACACCGGACTGTAGCTCCGGTTAGGAAACTAGACTATAATAACTTTGAAGTCGACACTGCTCCTGCATTTTGACACAAAGTTTGACGGCTTGAAAAAACACGTCTATGGTTCACATGTTTGTTCCTGGGTTGTTAAGTAAATAAGTATGGAATTAAACACTTTATTGTACCACCAAAATGAAACAGACAACAACAGAACAATTATATAAAGCGTAGCTAACATAGTACATTCCTACTATCTAAATAAGTTGATCACAATTTACAATGTAATGTCCTTCATAGGTACGTTAAAATCCAAAAACACAATACGTATTTGGGAAATTAACTATAGACTTATCGTGGCATATTTAATGTAGGGTTTTGAAGAACTTTGCACGACCTTGTAAATGACAAATAACAGGTGCCGTAGCCGAATGGCATTTCTGTAACGCGAAATGAAAACGAAACGCCGCGAAAGGTTGTCTGGCTCTGTCGCGCCAATACGTAAGAACGATAGAGATAGCTACCATAGAAACTAAGACTAAAAATTAACCTGCACTTTTTTGACAAGATAATCCATGATGTCCCAGTTGGTCCACGTTCCACGTCTGTGCCACAAGAGCATACTTATACATATGTATGGCACACACTCAGAGCAAAAAATTATTTTTCTTGAATCTATGGGCATACCCATCCAAACTCCGAGTCGCAAGCCAGTCGCCAGTATAAGGGAGGTCGAATCCAAGAAAATACCAGTATTGGGTGCGAGATGGGCATGTAGCCAGTAACCGTCTTCCCGGGCTCCAACCTCCAAAACCTCGCGAGTCGCGTGTTCTGGAGCTGTAAAGTTGTTCAGAAGAGTATTGTAAGATAAATCACAGTAAACATTATCCCAACAACTTTTTGACTTTAGATTGTCTGGAATTGTCCAGGGTAAATCACAATAAACATTATCCCAACAACTTTTTGATTTTTAGATTGTCTGGAATTGTCCAGGGTAAATCACAATAAACATTATCCCAACAACTTTTTGACTTTAGATTGTCTGGAATTGTCCAGGGTAAATCACAATAAACATTATCCCAACCACTTTTTGATTTTAGATTGTCAGGAATTGTCCAGGGTAAATCACAATAAACATTATCCCAACCACTTTTTGACTTTAGATTGTCTGGAATTGTCCAGGGTAAATCACAATAAACATTATCCCAACCACTTTTTGATTTTAGATTGTCAGGAATTGTCCAGGGTAAATCACAATAAACATTATCCCAACAACTTTTTGATTTTAGATTGTCAGGAATTGTCCAGGGTAAATCACAATAAACATTATCCCAACCACTTTTTGACTTTAGATTGTCTGGAATTGTCCAGGGATCATCCACATATTACGTCACACCAAATTTCAGGTTTTTGGACCCCTCCCCCCTCCCTATGTCACGCTTTTTTGTATCCCTTTAACAGGGATTGTCACATTTAGTATGACCCCCCCCCCCCTTACACTGTGACGTAATATATGGATGACGCCCCAGGGTAAATCACAATAAACATTATCCCAACCACTTTTTGACTTTAGATTGTCTGGAATTGTCCAGGGTAAATCACAATTAAACATTATCCCAACCACTTTTTGATTTTAGATTGTCAGGAATTGTCCAGGGTAAATCACAATAAACATTATCCCAACAACTTTTTGATTTTAGATTGTCAGGAATTGTCCAGGGTGAATCACAATAAACATTATCCCAACAACTTTTTGATTTTAGATTGTCAGGAATTGTCCAGGGTAAATCACAATAAACATTATCCCAACAACTTTTTGACTTTAGATTGTGGACCAAGAAGGCGGCACATCTCGTTTCCTTTGGCTATTTGGAGAGGATGGAAATGAGCAGCACATATAAATCTATGGCTCAATTCCTTTTTTGTTAGGGAGTGCAGGGCGGAATTTCCTAAAAACAAAAATATGATCAATAAACAAGAATAAATAATGAATGGTTGGAACTTATGGAGAGACTTTCTTATCTCTAATTACCAACAATATTTTTTCAAGATTCGGCAGTTTTGCCGTCTCCGTTTGCAGCATTTTCACGCGATTAATAAAAAATAAAAATAAAATGATATAACATCAGGCCGCCCCGTCGCACTATTTGTAAGTGTGATAGGGACGGCCTAATGTTTTACCGTTAATCGCGCGACCATGCTATCGGTGCGAGTAACACTTTTAACATGGTCACATCAAGGCACTTCATCCACACACACACACACACACACGCACACGCACACGCACACGCACACGCACACGCACACGCACACGCACACAATAAAAATACCAAAGTAACTACAACCGTGCCGTTCAGATTTGAGGAGTTCGGTTGTAACCATCATCAGCAGTTCCACTGCACCAAATGTCACTGTTCTGGACGTAAGTGCATGCTGTTCTTATAAAAATACCAAAGTCACTTTAAGTGTGCAGTTCAGATTTGAGTTCGGTTCAAACCATCATCAGCAGTTCCACTGCACCAAATGTCACTGTTCTGGACGAAAGTGCATGCTGTTCTTATAAAAATACCAAAGTAACTACAAGCGTGCCGTTTAGATTTGAGGAGTTCGGTTCTAACCATCATCAGCAGTTCCGCTGCACCAAATGTCACTATTCTGGACGTAAGTGCATGCTGTTCTTATAAAAATACCAAAGTAACTACAAGCGTGCCGTTTAGATTTGAGGAGTTCGGTTCTGACCATCATCAGCAGTTCCACTGCACCAAATGTCACTATTCTGGACGTAAGTGCATGCTGTTCTTATAAAAATATCAAAGTCACTATGAGTGTGCCGTTCAGATTTGAGGAGTTCTGTTCTGACCATCATCAGCAGTTCCACTGCACCAAATGTCACTGTTCTGGACGTAAGTGCATGCTGTTCTTATAAAAATACCAAAGTCACTATGAGTGTGCCGTTCAGATTTGAGGAGTTCTGTTCTGACCATCATCAGCAGTTCCACTGCACCAAATGTCACTGTTCTGGACGTAATTGCATGATGTTCTTACAAAAATACCAAAGTCACTATAAGCGTGCCGTTCAGATTTGAGGAGTTCGGTTCTGACCATCATCAGCAGTCCCATTGCACCAAATGTCACTGTTCTGGACGAAAGTGCATGCTGTTCTTATAAAAATACCAAAGTCACTTTAAGTGTGCAGTTCAGATTTGAGTTCGGTTCAAACCATCATCAGCAGTTCCACTGCACCAAATGTCACTGTTCTGGACGTAAGTGCATACTGTTCTTATAAAAATACCAAAGTCACTTTAAGTGTGCAGCTCAGATTTGAGTTCGGTTCAAACCATCATCAGCAGTTCCACTGCACCAAATGTCACTGTTCTGGACGAAAGTGCATGCTGTTCTTATAAAAATACCAAAGACACTATAAGTGCACTACTTTACCTGTATTAGTGAGACAAATAAGACCTCTATAACTGAGATAAGCTTTTTCGACTGCACAGTCACATTTACCTCTACTAGTGAGACAGAGTGTATTTTTATATAGTCTCAGTAACAGAGGTATCTATTAATGAGACTATATTTGAAAAATTACATTCACTTCATTGTTTGTTTAGAATGGTATAGGAATTTACCTCTGTATTTGAGACACAGTCAATCCATGACCTTTGTAACTTTTTACTTTTTAAATTAATTGTTTGTCATTAATTGTACATATATGTAGGTATAAAGAGGTAAGGTAACTTATGATCGAAAGTTTATTTTATATGCCGGTGTATGAAGCATTTTGTCCAGCACTGTAGTCATTGTGAATTGATGTGTAAGGGTCTCCCCAAACCTATCGACGCGAAATATGCTCTAGCCGACCAAAAATCGCTCGTTAGTTCATCTTCATAGATGCTTTCGCGACATCGATTTTTAGTCGGTGAAAGCCATGAAATCGGCTTTGCCAATAGGTTTGAGGAAACCCTATCCAATAAATAAACCCATTGTAATTTGACGATCCATTCCAGGAGATTTATTAGAAATGGTATGGAATTGTAATTATTTACCTACTTTTAAGAACTATGCACAGTGAGCTGCAGAAGTGGATGGCGAATTTATAATATTTCCATGCAATTTTGCAGGTCACTGTACGATTTAACACATACAATACAACATAGCGTAGGTACTATACTTGACGATCATAATATGAATTCCTTAAACGATCGTAGATTGTCATGCAAATTTTATTTTAGTTTCCGTATAAAACATAATGTAGTATTGCTTATGAATAAATAATTTACAGTCTAATTATCATAGGAGGTAGGGCTGGTAGGGCATAGCGAGTGATATTCCGCTTTGTGTGTTAGTAGTCCGTTGCTTCTGGAAAGTTATGTATGAAAATGTTGGCATAATTAATGGAAGATTTTTTTTGATTGGGATATGTACATTACAGGCCGAAGTTATTTTTCATCAACCCTCCCCATCCCTCCCCCCTCTGCGTCACCCCTCTTCCCCCCCTTAAATAGCCGAAAATGCGGTCCTCATGCATGCTGTTCTTATAAAAATACCAAAGTAACTACAAGCGTGCCGTTTAGATTTGAGGAGTTCGGTTCTAACCATCATCAGCAGTTCCGCTGCACCAAATGTCACTATTCTGGACGTAAGTGCATGCTGTTCTTATAAAAATACCAAAGTAACTACAAGCGTGCCGTTTAGATTTGAGGAGTTCGGTTCTGACCATCATCAGCAGTTCCACTGCACCAAATGTCACTATTCTGGACGTAAGTGCATGCTGTTCTTATAAAAATATCAAAGTCACTATGAGTGTGCCGTTCAGATTTGAGGAGTTCTGTTCTGACCATCATCAGCAGTTCCACTGCACCAAATGTCACTGTTCTGGACGTAAGTGCATGCTGTTCTTATAAAAATACCAAAGTCACTATGAGTGTGCCGTTCAGATTTGAGGAGTTCTGTTCTGACCATCATCAGCAGTTCCACTGCACCAAATGTCACTGTTCTGGACGTAATTGCATGATGTTCTTACAAAAATACCAAAGTCACTATAAGCGTGCCGTTCAGATTTGAGGAGTTCGGTTCTGACCATCATCAGCAGTCCCATTGCACCAAATGTCACTGTTCTGGACGAAAGTGCATGCTGTTCTTATAAAAATACCAAAGTCACTTTAAGTGTGCAGTTCAGATTTGAGTTCGGTTCAAACCATCATCAGCAGTTCCACTGCACCAAATGTCACTGTTCTGGACGTAAGTGCATACTGTTCTTATAAAAATACCAAAGTCACTTTAAGTGTGCAGCTCAGATTTGAGTTCGGTTCAAACCATCATCAGCAGTTCCACTGCACCAAATGTCACTGTTCTGGACGAAAGTGCATGCTGTTCTTATAAAAATACCAAAGACACTATAAGTGCACTACTTTACCTGTATTAGTGAGACAAATAAGACCTCTATAACTGAGATAAGCTTTTTCGACTGCACAGTCACATTTACCTCTACTAGTGAGACAGAGTGTATTTTTATATAGTCTCAGTAACAGAGGTATCTATTAATGAGACTATATTTGAAAAATTACATTCACTTCATTGTTTGTTTAGAATGGTATAGGAATTTACCTCTGTATTTGAGACACAGTCAATCCATGACCTTTGTAACTTTTTACTTTTTAAATTAATTGTTTGTCATTAATTGTACATATATGTAGGTATAAAGAGGTAAGGTAACTTATGATCGAAAGTTTATTTTATATGCCGGTGTATGAAGCATTTTGTCCAGCACTGTAGTCATTGTGAATTGATGTGTAAGGGTCTCCCCAAACCTATCGACGCGAAATATGCTCTAGCCGACCAAAAATCGCTCGTTAGTTCATCTTCATAGATGCTTTCGCGACATCGATTTTTAGTCGGTGAAAGCCATGAAATCGGCTTTGCCAATAGGTTTGAGGAAACCCTATCCAATAAATAAACCCATTGTAATTTGACGATCCATTCCAGGAGATTTATTAGAAATGGTATGGAATTGTAATTATTTACCTACTTTTAAGAACTATGCACAGTGAGCTGCAGAAGTGGATGGCGAATTTATAATATTTCCATGCAATTTTGCAGGTCACTGTACGATTTAACACATACAATACAACATAGCGTAGGTACTATACTTGACGATCATAATATGAATTCCTTAAACGATCGTAGATTGTCATGCAAATTTTATTTTAGTTTCCGTATAAAACATAATGTAGTATTGCTTATGAATAAATAATTTACAGTCTAATTATCATAGGAGGTAGGGCTGGTAGGGCATAGCGAGTGATATTCCGCTTTGTGTGTTAGTAGTCCGTTGCTTCTGGAAAGTTATGTATGAAAATGTTGGCATAATTAATGGAAGATTTTTTTTGATTGGGATATGTACATTACAGGCCGAAGTTATTTTTCATCAACCCTCCCCATCCCTCCCCCCTCTGCGTCACCCCTCTTCCCCCCCTTAAATAGCCGAAAATGCGATTTCTGACAAAACCGTTGTAGATACAGAAAAAGCGTGTAGGAAAAAAGTAATCCTTGATAAATTTACTACAAATCGTTCATTGACACTTTGGTTCTAGCACTTATAGGTTTCGCGTGATCCATCACGAAAGTTGGTCCTTTACTGCAATTTTCTTTAGTGAATGTTAAGTTTTCTCCCAAATTGCTTACGAAATCTGTTTGATATTACTAAAATATTATAAACTGAAAATGAATTTCAGGGGGAAAAATCACTACCATGGGTGGGACTTGAACTCACGGCTACTGGATTGATACTCCAGGGCTCTACCAACAGCTACCAAAAGCTCATCCCCAGTCATAGATACACTATATAGATCAATGGTACTCCTAGCGACTACTACCGTGAAAATATTACGTCTTAAATAGTTACTGGAATTCCAAGACATATTGGAAATTCCACCCATGGTAGTGATTTTCCCCCTTAATTTTATTTTAGTCATGAGTTACAATATTTTAGTTATATCAAACAAATTTCGACTATTTCGTATGCATTTTGGGCGAAAACTTAACATTCACTAAAGAACATTGCAGCAAAGGACCAACTTTCGTGACGGATCACGCGTAAACTATAAGTGCTAGAACCAAAGTGTTAATGAATGATTTGTAGTAAATTTATTAAGGATTACTTCGTTCCTACGCGCTTTTTCTGTATCTTCAACAGTTTTGTCAGAAATCGAGAAAAACCGCATTTTCGGCACTTTAAGGGAGGGTAGAGGGGTGACGCAGAGGAGGGAGGAGTGGGGAGGGTTGATGAAAAATAACTTCGGTCTATAACGTACATATTTCAATTTAAAAAACCTTCCATTAATTATGCCGTAATTTTAGCTAATTTCCCCCTGCTATAGGGCACAGCACAGCGGATATCGTCTCGCTCGAATCTAGAGCAGAGCCCAACTGGGGTAGTACCTCCGCCTTACAGAAGTCCGCAGCCAAATAGCACTAGACCCTACTCATAGTGCCTGCCGGTGAGTAAGGCTGCCAGAGCTCAACGAGGGTGCGGTGTGCTGGATGACGGGAGGACTTACGGAACTAACTTGTTCCGTCTATTGTCCTTTGAGTCGTCGGCAACCCGAACCCTCCTTGGAACTTATACACTCCTTTTTGCTGTGTACCTACTTAACACAGCAAAAGGGAATGTACAAGTTTCTAATGGGGTGGCAACGCGCATGTGACAAGAATGTACTTGAGTTGCAGGCGTCCATAGGTTATAATGACCGCTTTCCATCAGGCGGACCGTACGCTTGTTTGCCACCGACGTAGTATAAAAAAAATTGTATTATGAAATAAATGAATCTTGTCTAAATGTGCCTAAGATGTTAAAAAAAACCGGCCAAGAGCGTGTCGGGCCACGCTCAGTGTAGGGTTCCGTAGTTTTCCGTATTTTTCTCAAAAACTAATGAACCTATCAAGTTTAAAACAATTTTCCTAGAAAGTCTTTATAATGTTCTACTTTAGTGATTTTTTTCATATTTTTTTAACTTATGGTTCAAAAGTTAGAGGGGGGGGACGCACTTTTTTTCCTTTAGGAACGATTATTTCCGAAAATATTAATATTTTTAAAAAACGATCTTAGTAAACTCTTATTAATTTTTAAATACCTATCCAACGATATATCACACGTTGGGGTTGGAATGAAAAAAAATAACAGCCCCCACTTTACGTGTAGGGGGGGGGGGTACCCTAATAAAACATTTTTTTTCCATTTTTTATTTTTGCACTTTGTTGGCGTGATTGATATACATATTAGTACCAAATTTCTGCTTTCTAGTGCTAATGGTTACTGAGATTATCCGCGGACGGACGGATGGACAGACGGACGGACGGACGGACGGACGGACGGACGGACGGACGGACGGACGGACGGACGGACGGACGGACGGACGGACGGACGGACGGACAGACGGACAGACAGACATGGCGAAACTATAAGGGTTCCTAGTTGACTACGGAACCCTAAAAACGGCCAAGTGCGAGTTGTACTCGCGTTGCAAGGGTTCCGTACACTACAAGAAGGGCTTCCCCTTCGAGTCCCAAGCATCTATATGTACCTATTTACTTATATTTTACTGACATCATATGATGTCGCTGGGACTCGAATGGTTAAAAAATTATTTAAAAACATATTTTTGAAACTTAGTATCTCGCTCACGCTCTTTCATTTGATATGTAACACAATAGGTACCTACGTATACTTCAAAAAACTTCAGTTTTTAATTTTCACTTTTAAATTACATGTCCATCTTTGGCTCACAGGTTAACATACCTGTGCCAAAATTTCAAGTTGATCGGTTGAGTAGTTTTGGAGAAAATTAGCTGTTACAGACGGACAGACAGACGCACGAGTGATCCTATAAGGGTTCCGTTTTTCCTTTATGAGGTACGGAACCCTAAAAACTGAGTTATTGAATTATGGAATAGTTTCTTATTAGATATTCACGTAATCATTTGTGTACCTACACAAACACTGAAACTAAACATTGTACCCGTTTGAAATTATGAAATTTCCAGAATTAAGTGTACTATAATTATTTGAATTAGAAGAAACGTAACTTATTGCTGGATATAACTTTCCTCAGATGTTAATTTAATATTATAGTTCAACTTAAAACATCGAAGTGCTGGGCGTCCTAGCCGTGTGAATCGTGTGATTCAAATTTAAAAACATGGTTCTTCAGCACTCGCTCGCTTGATAAAATGTTAAAAATAACACCGGTACCTGCCCCTAATGTATCACGTCTAATGACTCGAGACAGGAAGTGTTTCGGGTTTCATGCTCAACCATTTAAGTATTTGCTTACCAACTTAATCTTTTTTTTTATGAAGCTGTAGGTACCTGAATTTTCCACCCATAACGCTAACCTATCTTCTTCGTTAACCGGGAATCGGAACACTAAAATTTCTCCGGATAGATTTTTGCAGTTCACGTATGCACATGTACACGGCATTTTTACAATTTATGTCAAGTTGAAAACCAGAATGACAATTATTGTCACTGTGTCAAATTGAACAAAACTTATTTAATCTATGAAATCTGTCGACAACCCAAGTCCAGCGCCATCTGATGTGACATTTTAACAATAATTAGTTGGCTATAAAGCTATCGCAACTTAATGAATGCTTGTGAATTCCGAAACTGTCAAAGCAGCAGAAACTCAAAATGATTTGAGGCAAAAGGACGTAACTCCATGAAAAAGAACTGCTAGAGTCATCTAGCGACAGCCAAGCAATTCACGTAGTCCGTTACACAATTGACTTAGACCGTAGCGCTCTAGAAGACTATATTCTCTTTGGTACTATAGATAAGCTTCTACATCTTACCGTTTCAAGATAAAAATTCTTATTAGCCTCAAGAACAATGTCTGCAATTCATTTTTATAACCCCAAAGACGCATACGAGGAGAAATAATTCTTCTCGAGGAATTCGGGTCCAGATAAAAGGTTTTACGGGTCCTCTTGTGGGGCGAAATTAAACATGAATACTTGCTACCTCCTGAAGCATTCCGCTCCAGTAAACGCTTTGAACACAAGGGAAGCCTAAGAAGGTAATCGGGTTTAGTAACATATATCTCTACCGCCGCCGCATTTAGACAAACGACTAAAATCATCTTGACTTTATTGAAATTCCTTCCCTTGTAATATCAGCGCACGTATATCTTTAGCCCACCTACGTGCACAATTACAAGACGGTGGTTATTTAAGCCCTGTCAAATTGTACGCAAATGAGGTTTAAGGTGGATAGAAATACTTCAATACTAAGTACTTAACAGTTTTTTTAAGTAGGTATATTCAGTTATGGCAAAGAGGATCGAGTATTATAGAGAATTACTGTCAAAGTAAAATGTGTAATCACAGTGCATATACTGCCATCTCTCGACACCGGCTTAAAACTTTTGAACCTCAGTTTTGACAATTTGGCCCATATTCTTAGCTTGATATGTTTTAAAATGTCAAGTATTAATATTAGCGCCATCTAGCCGAGCGTACCCCAAAGGTGTATCGCCATCTAGCTCACCGTACCTTTTTCTGTATGGTTTTGAGGTACGTTTTTTTCTTAGACTTTATCGGTCTTTACGAAGTTATATAGGTCTTTGGTTATGGTGATCCCGTGTGGTGACGGGTTAAGAATTTCACCAGCTCCTTTCTTCCCGTGGGTGTCGTAGAAGTCGACAGTGGGATATGGGTTCAATTGTGGCGAGAGGCTGGCAACCTGTCACTGCAATGTCACAATTTGGATTTCTTTCAACCCCTTTTTGCCAGGAGTGGCACTGAAACTTAGTAGTTCATGTGCTCTGCCTACCCCTTTATGGGATACAGGCGTGATTATATGTATGTATGTATGTATTTAGTTGTATCGATAGCCAAAGAATTATTTTTTGGGTTGCAAGAACTTATTCTAGACTGAAACTGCGGTCTCTAGAACTGTAGAGGTATAGTAGTCGTTTACGAGTGTGAAGGCAAATGATGTTAATGATGCTCGATTTTTTCACGTAAGGTAACACAAAAATAAATATTAATAAGAAATGTTATTTCTTAATAAAGATTATGTTAGCAACATGCAGATCGTTATATAAACAGAAAATTATATGCTAACGTATTTTCTTACATTGTTCCCAAGTTCCGAATAGACTCTTACAAAATAGTAAGAGAGTAAATTAGCTCCGTGTCGTATCGTTGACATCCAGTTATCCTAGCGGGCGTGTAAATAAAAAGAGCATCAGCGAGCAGTGCAGACAGCCGCGACAAACGTAATTTAGTTGTAGTTCAAGTGGATCGCGCGACCGGAATTATTTATCCAATGGCAACGGAGACGTCGCGTATTGGGCCACGAGCAGTGCCCTAGCGTGGCGACCAGCGGCAGCGGACGCAAGCGAATTATTTTTGTGACTTTAAAATAATATATTTTGTTTAAATGTATGTCAATTTTCAATAATTATTTAAAGAAATATGTAAATATTGAAAATTATAAAATTATTCAAAAAATATTTGCAAAGGTGATCAAGAGCAAGTAGGGTACTTACATGATGAGCGTGGCATTCCGTAATAACCTAACTATTTGTCTGTTAATAGGGTGCCGCAACATCATCATCATCATTGGCCTTCCAGTTCCAGTGTTAGGTGGGGCGACAACGTTTTTCATGGCTGTGTCAACATCATCCATATAAACGGATTTGAAATAATAATATACACAGTTGGGTACACCTCTGTGATTGACTACTATCTTATCATTACCAACAGTCCTCCGTACGTCTCGCTCATTTTGTCCGGGATCATGTTTCCCAAGTCTCCCCTAATAACGCGGAAATGTTTTCCGCATGAGCGCAACAGTCCCACTCGACGTGGCTCTAATTGAAAAATGCAGTTAGTTCTTGCCTTCACTCGTAGATAGACAGATACTGACCATGCATTGATAAAGATTCATGTACAGGCGGGTATAAAATACCTATGTATTTTAGACCGCTTTAAAATTTTTTATAAAAATAATACTCGTAGGTTCTACATTCAGTGAGTTCCGTATGTTCTGATTGCGGTCCGAGGTACTTAGGTGGTTTTATATTGTATCACTTTGTAATATTTGTCAATATCATTAATACCGATGTAAGTAATCACCTCTAAAAATCTATCAGCCATTGCATGGAGCTGTAAAATATAATATTTAGTACTTAACCAAAGACAATCAAAAATAGTGGCAGGTCCTATACCCATACAATAGTACATTTCGATACAAGTGCGAAAAAGAAGAAGTTCGAAACGAGTGGCGATAAATTAAAACACGACCAAAGGGAGTGTTTTAAATCGACACGAGTTACGAATTCCCTTTTCGCACGTGTATCGAATGACGTTTTTCAGTACAGATGGACCTCCGAAGTTTCGACCTGACATATAATGAACCACTTCTCGCACTAGTGCGTAAAAAAACACCATCTGTACTGAAAACAGTGTTTTTTAACCGCCGCCCCAAATCTCAAAGAAAGGTGGTTCTCAATTCGTATGTATGTTTTTTTTTAATGTTTGTTCCACGATATCGCCGTCGTTACTAGACCGATTTGGAAAATTTTTTTTTGATTGAATATATATGCATACAGATTGGTCCCATTTTTATCAGAACCCAGTTCTGAAGACGGGATCCTGGAAAAATCGAGGGAACTCCTCAAATCTGAAAGGCATACATATGGTGATTTTTGTGTTTTTATAAGAATAGCATGATTTTACGTAAGGAACATTTGGTGCAGTGGAACTGCTGATGATGGTCAGAAGGGAACTCCTCAAATCTGAACGGCACACTTATAGTGACTTTGGTATTTTTATAAGAACAGCGTGCACTTACGTCCAGAACAGTGACATTTGGTGCAGTGGAACTGCCGATAAAGATCAGAACGGAACTCCTTATATCTGAACGGCACACTTATAGTGACTTTGGTATTTTTATAAGAACAGCATGCATTTAAGTTCAGAACAGTGACATTTATTTGTTATGAGATTTGTTATGTTTGTTAAGCATATTGAGTTTTCAAGTCAAATTTTGTCACGCTTCGATTTCTTATAATCGGATTCATGAGGAATTGAGGAAACTCTTAAAACCTTAACGGTATACGTATATTCATTTGTGTTTCCATCAAATAATTAAAGATTTACATTAATAGCAGTTTTAAAAAATACCTCTTACACATTTCTAAATAATCCAACATTCGCAAGTACCTTTCACCAGAACCCCAAAGGAGGCGGTTTTTTTTTCTTAAAAATTATGTATATAGCGTATACCTATTTATTATTATTATTATTAAAGCCCTTTTATTCATAACCTTTTTTTTGTTTTTTTTTAATCCTTCTTATTTTTCTTTAGTTATGAACCCCTTTCAGGGTGTAGGCCTCCTCCAGCTCTGACCATTTTTCTCTATTTTGAGCCACTTCCATCCAGGTTTTTCCTGCTGCCTGGACTAGGTCATCAGCCCACGTGTCTGTCTGTCGTATACCTATTTATTTGTTGTTAAAAAAATATGTCCCCCATCTAACAAATACCTTGGATATTTTATTTTATAACTAAGATTATCAATGACAAAATAACGGACTCATTCTGAATGCAGATGTTTCCCGCTCAAGTGGTAAAACATTACCTGAATACAAAAAGCAGTGTTCAGGATAACCCCGGTAGAATCGGCCGCTGGTCATGTAGTGGCTGATGGTATAAATATTGGGCGCCAGGAAGCGTAAAATTAAACAACGCGTTGCCGACATGTTAATATGCATGCTCCTCATAATGCCGAATTCCGGAAAATTTAATAAAATGTGTCTGACCCATAATTATTATTTAATTTTGTATTTTTATATTGCACAAGAGTTGCTATGAAAGTGTTTGTTAGTGTGATGTGCAAAAATTTTGATAGGTAGGTACTTTGCAACTGCTCCATTTTGTAGACAATTTTTAATCCTCAAAGGAAAAACTGTGAAATAACATTATTTTTTTTTACTTGTCAAATGGTGATCTAAGTAAAGGTTGCTTATAAATACATATACTCACCTAGAGACATTTGTAACTTCTTAAGGAATACATTACCGACAAATGTATTTCATGGGTGCGCCAAAGTTCATATAAAATTGGTATATAGATTATTGGTAGTCCGAAAATGTTTCTCATACAATTTTACATTATAATGATCATTATTTATAACAATTTTATGTTAATAACTATTGTAACTTCGAATGACTTATGTTCATAATGTCATTCATCATAAATACATTTTATACTAATGTTAATGTTTATATACTTATTGATCATAACGATTGCGAGTAATATAATTTATCGTTATATTATTGTTAACAGAACAGAAATCACATGTGACAGTCCAGTTAGGTGCGACGACGAGCGTAGCGAGGAGGAGCGTTTTAGGTTGACCGTGCGCAAACCAAAAACGACTTTTTAATGTAAATTGTATATGTCACTGTAAAAGCTCCAAGCGCGCTTCTATAAATGGCACAAGTTTTTCATAGAACTTCCCCAAAAGTTTTTAAATAATTTTATGATGAATGATTTTCTTGAACACATAATTATGAATGTTATTAAATATTTGTACAAAATTTATGATTAAAAATTTTCGGCTAAATGATTATTATGAACAGTGATAGTAGTACTATTGATAATAACGAAACAAAATTATGATAAGTAAAATTATGAGAAATGACCATTCAGAGCACAAATCGGTATAAACAATTATTTTATAACAAATAATTTTATATGAGCCAATATGGACCCGTATTTCATATTTATATAAGTTTCACTAATAGGTATGATACAATACAACACTCCAAAAGTAGGACGCATCTCGGAACTATTTTCCATTAGAGGGGCAAAATCTTCTAATATACTATTTTTGTCTATTTTTTTATATTGTAAATATTAAAGTTTCATAAGGGGACAATTAAAAATTGTATATGTAGACGCTCATTACACCTTTATTAATATTTTTTGGTACAGTAGTAATGGGGGTAATTTTGAATCTTTTGATAAAGAGTCTAATCCAAGTTTAGCCACAGGTTTAGCTCCTAGCTTTATGCAAGTGACTGTACCACTGATAGATATCTGGATATAACAGCGTGTATGGCATGTCGCTTCGTATCGCGGTATCAGTAGGCTGCACTGCAGCGCCTGCTGCCAATATTATTCGATAATTGAACATGTGCGGCGTTAATGAAATTTTCACTTGGCGACGGACATCATAGCTCAACGTGCAACTATCATGTTATGCAACAAATACTGCCATATACCTACACAATAGGTTTATAAGCACTAGTAAACTATAAATTATTATATGAATAAATATTATTGCGCCTTGTTGGTGGGATTGCGAACAACCCGAAATATTTCAACAATAAAATTACGATCCAGAATTATTTTTCACTATGGAATCTAAGCATTAATTTCGATTGAAGATTGGGGACACATTTATTCAAATTCATAAAATTTTCGAAGTACAAGTTTAAGAATGTACCTACTTAAATGATGTACTTAGTTATAGATTCCATGTTCATAAACGACCGGGTAATAAATTTGCTATATAGGTAACAGGAATACGTTCGTACGGATCTACAATACTGATTCAAGCTGTGGGTAAAGATGACTGCGAATTAGGGATGTACCGACTATTGATTTGGCCGACTAGGCCGACTACCGACTAGTCGGCGCTTGGGTGGCCGATTAGTCGGCCGACTAGTCGGCTAGTCGGCCAGAGCATAATTTTCGACTAAATTCATCAGAATTTTAGAATTACATTTTTGGTCCTTATTTCGCGCTTAAAATTTTTTTCACAAGTTCAATTTTTCAAACTTCTATGATAATAGACCTTACATTTTCCATTTTTAATAACCGGCTTGGCTTAGTGGGTAGGTTAGTGATCCTGCCTATGACACCCGGTAGCCCTAGGTAGGACATTTATTTTTGTGATGATCACAGATAATTTGTTCTTTTGACTAACCAAGGTATAACAAATCGGTACATAATACAATTATATCAGCTGTTAATTTATTTTTGTACTATTTTTCTATGACTTATAAAGTGCCGACTAATCGGCCTGTTTTGCCGACTAGTCGCCGACTATTCGCCGACTACAAATGTGGCAGGATAGTCGGCTTTCCCGACTAGTCGGTACATCCCTACTGCGAATCCCAAGTGCGATTGCTTATTGTACCCTCACAATATGTGTCGTGATGAGCACTCCTCCGTGTGACCGCCATATTTAATCATTGTACAACTTAAAGATGATTTTATACACTTTTAAACTATCTGCAGATATTCATTTATTGAACCTCTATTATAGGGAAAAAACCTAAGTATCTTACCGAAATTCTTAAATAGCAACAAAAAGGCTTTGGGTGGAGAGGGCAGGGAAAACCAGGAGACAGTTTTCATTAAGTGCATGATTTGACAAAACAGACTAATCGCATTACCAGTCAATTTGTTTTCAAATTAAATTGTTTTGCTACTCGGGTTTCAGTAATAAAATACTTTATAGGTAGGTAGGTATATGAAAAAAACTAAAATCAACGTCGATGTCATAATAAAACCCAAAAGATTTTATTTTCTGCGGAATATGTAGCGCGTGGGGAAAACAGTGAATATTAAATCATTTCCCGATAGAGGATTTCATTTCGAGCGGCCGGTTTACATTAAAAGGTTAATCGTTAGCATAAAACATGGTACAATAAAGAGCGTTTCGCCATTCATGAGCGCAGCGAGTCAGACATCTCGCGTTATTATAGTCGTAAAGTTCGCCCTTTCCTTGCATAATGACATGACGAATTGCGTTCGCGATATTTTTGCTTCTTTATAGGATGAGGTCATTACGCGCCGGTTATGACGTTAAAGGCCCGCGAGGAATGTGCTTCCGAATTATTTGTTACAAAATCCTTTAACAGAAAGTTAAGGATGCAGACGCCGATTGAAATTTTGCCGACTTTGTCGCTACAGAAAACGCTCCACACGCGAACTTTTTATTTTAGTGCGAGTCGCTAAATAAATGATAGTGAAGCTCAGCAGTGGTTTGTTTTGTTTTAAAAAAGTTTGGAGGAAATTTAAAATGAATTCGGTCTCTGCGATAATGGAGGTTGGGGAGTTTCGAGTGCCTAACACTGAACGTGTGGCTGGCAAGCTGTGTGAAAAAGTACAAAAGTTGGTGGTTGCCGCCGTACACCGGGCTGCGAACACATACGCCGTATAAACACATTTATCCCGCAATATGTCATTTCACCCACCTTTCTAGAAGCGTTTAAAATGCCAAAACAGGTATGTAAAAATTATTAATGATTATACTTTTGCGTGTCGCAAATCGCATACAATTTTTTAGAAGCCGCATGAAAGTAGGTAGTAATCTTAGCATTTAAATAAAAATAAAGCAATACCTACCTACCTACCTACGCTGACTGAACATACTTAGGTATACCAAGGTATACTAAATAATAAGGTAATACTGTGTTTGTTTATGACCAAAATAAACATATATAAGGTAATATGTTGTGTGAGGGGTCTGAAAACGAATTAATAACAGAAGTTTACTTACTATGATATTCCACTTAAACTTTTACTGTACCTACTACGTTTCGATCTTAATTCTTCTTCGAACTTAAATGCAAGTTAAAAGCTTAAAATAGTAGTGAGCACTTTCCTCAGATTTTTTGTTGTAAAGTTGGAAAATCCTAGAACAAGTTTCACAAACTAATTTATGTCTTCAGCGCTAATAAATTTAATTCAATTACGCGATATGATTTGTTAGTAATTCATTTCTGCTGTTAATATGAAGTAGGTATTTGAAACAGTACATGACTAACAAAAATGTTGTGATATGAGCATAGCTGGGCACCGTTAATCAAATAGTTAACTTCGATAATCGCTAATCCGTTACTAAAAAAGTTAACTTCGTTAATCGTTAAAGCGATACATTTCAACAAATTTAACGGAAGTTAAAGTTAATCGATAATCCGTTAATCGTGATAAAAAATAACTTTACTGTAGCCAGTTGCATCAGTTATCAACTACTTATTAAGTTTTTGGGTAAGTTTATTATGTTACTGTAAAAGACCGAAGATCGCCAAAATCTCTTGAAAAATCCCAGCTGCAAAATGGTAAAAGCGAAATGTTAATAAATATTGTTCTCTTTGGACTTATACCGACGTTTTATTCGGTAAGTCCTAGGTTTTACCTTAGACCCGTAGGTATTGGGTCATTCATGCGGTCGTAGTCATGGTGGGTAGGTTCCTTGGATTGAGACACCTCTAATCGAAGTTGTGATCCACGGTAACTTGGTAGATAGCGCGGCCCGCCGAACTCTGGCTTGATGCGTCGGTTGCGCGATTTATGTGCCATGCGTCGTGCCTGATGATTTACATTATGTTTCGCAGTTAGTGATGGGTGCAGTAGGACTAATAAACTTTAGCAGGTCTCGAACAAGTGATCCAAAGGCACCAATTGATATGTAGACTGTGAGTTTTCGGGAAAATCCTAGGTTTCGCCGTACTCCGGGCTTTTACAGTAGCGGTCAGAGCAAGTTTTACTCGGCGCGTGCGGAACTAGATTAACGATTAACGGACTCGAAGAAATTTAACGGAAGTTAACGAATCCGTTAACATTTTTTAAAGTTAACTTAAAAGTTAATCCGTTAACCAAAATGTTAACTTCGTTAATTAACGATTAACGGATTAACGAGTTAATGCCCAGCTATGGATATGAGTACAGTCACCGGCATAAGTACGTGATGATTTCCGTACCTTGTCGATTTTAATCGTTTGACAATTTCGTATGACATTTCAAACAAGACGTTAATTAATGTGATAAGGTATAGAAATCATCACATATTTATGCCAGTGACTGTACCTAAAATAATTAATTATTTTATTGACGTGTAAAGTATACCCAAGTAAAACTAGTGCCTACGCCAAATCTTGGGATTAATTGTCAAAGCGGACCTCAGGATCTCATTCATGAGACGTGGCAAATGCCGGGATATCGCAAGGAGGATGATGATGGCCCATAAGTAGTATTAGGTACCTAAGTGTTGCAATTGATCAGCACTACGGGTGACTACATATATGTACCTGGTATCAAGCTGTTGAGGAGTGGCTCCATGTAGGCTAGACTGCTTCTAGAGGGGCTCTGTCACCCGACAGGTGGGTTGCAAAAGGACCCTCTGTGTCTGGTTTTCCGGCCGGTCGGCCGGTTAGCCGTCTGTCTAGAGCGAGACCAGGAGGGCGATTTTTGAATCTCGCATACGGGATTTTGTCACTGAAATACCGGTTGAAAACGGTGACTTGCTTATTATTTTCAGTGACAATTTTCTGAATTCGAACGCGTGAGACTCAAAAATCGGCCCGCAGTCGGTCGGGTGATAAACGAAATATCGTCAGGCCGTCCTTTTCGCACTATTTGTAAGTGGGATAGGGACGCACCAATGCGATAAAGTTTATCCAACTAGTGTGCTACGCCTGCAGTGTTTTGTAAGTAGAAGTGGAACTCCATCCATACTAATATTATAAATGGGAAAGTTTGTGTGTCTGTTTGTTTGTCCGTCTTTCGCGGCAAAACGGAGCGACGAATTGACGTGATTTTTGAAGTGGAGATAGTTGAAGGGATGGAGAGTGACATAGGCTATTTTTTGTCTCTTTCTAACCACCCACTTCCCTAAAATAGGGGGCGGAAGTTTGTATGGAGCATTTCGCAATTTTCGAATATAACGCGAGCGAAGCCGCGGGCACAAGCTAGTATACTTATAGTTTTCGGTTAGCGCGATAATTACCCGTTGACCACGACACTGTGATGGGTTCGAAACGTCGGCATATACTGTATACTACTGTGTGTGTTGGGTATTTAAGTTTTATACGCGATATTATCCGTTTCCGTAATTTTATAATTAGGTATAGGTACTTAGTTGTTTATTTAGGGCATTTTAACCACCCAAATATATTTTTTTTGTGAGGAATCATACTGTGGGAATGTCATAAAATGGAAGGAGTGATGCAATATTCAACTATTAGCTATGTACCTATACATTTATATCTAACTACTTATAAAATTGGTATTTACTTACACCACTTAACATACAAATCTCGGTGTAATGAGTAGGCACGTAGTTATTTCGACAGCTCAACAAGAATGGAGTGTTTCTTGAATAATTTCATAAAAATAAACGAGCAAATCTCCTCCTCATCGGAGTGGAGAGCAGTTCGTGCCTGGAATAAATTTCTTCAAAGGGATCGTTTTCAATTTCATGGCTCAATCTTCGGGATCTCACTGAGAATATGTAAAAGGGCATTTGTCGGTGTCAACACAATGTAATGAGCCCTCTCGCATTAACTACGTGCCTGTGGATATCATCGTTATCCATGCCGCACTCAAATAATATGCGATTTGAATCCAATATTGTTCCTTACAATCGAAATTGTGCCAATTTTCGAGGCTCTAAGGAAGGTCGGGGGGCTAGGGCGGCTAATATAACAGCAGTGGTTAATAATGAGCACCGTAAAACACGGGTTAATCCGAACGGCTTTTAATAAAGCTTGATTATTTCTGCCGTGGCTACGTTTCAAGTAAATGAAGTAACAATCTTTTACAATATGCATTCTTATAATTTAACTTCATTATTGTACGCTACAATGTTACCTACGTTAATTTTAATCTATTGAACAAAAATATCTAAATATATAAAAGAAGAAGCTGACTGACTGACTGACTGACTGACTGACTGACTGACTGACTGACTGACTGACATATCAACGCACAGCCGAAACCGCTGGTCCTAGAGATTTCAAATTTGGCACGTAGGTTCCTTATACAGTGTAGAGGAGCACTAAGAAAGGATTTTCCAAAATTCACCTCCTAAGGGGGTCAAATGGGGGTTCAAAGTTTGTATGGGGAAACAAGATTAGTTTGACTATTTTATTCGAAACTTCACAGGAAGATTCCTTAAGACATATGACTGAATACATGTTTCAGGTTTTTTGAAAATTTAACCCCTAAAAGGGTGAAAAGGGGGTGATAAAGTCAAAAAATCAATATGGGTATCGTTTTTATGGTTTATCGGGTCGCTGATCACGATAAATACAACGTTTTTAAAATCTAACGGGGCGGAAGTGAAATACCTTCTCCCCTGTTTTGGTGCAATGGGGTTTAAATATCAAAAAAATATATAAAAGAAGATATTGACTGACTGACTGACATATCAACGCACAGCCGAAACCGCTGGTCCTAGAGATGTCAAATTTGGCACGTAGGTTCTTTATATAGTGTAGATGAGCACTAAGAAAGAATTTTTCAAAATTCGCCTTCTAAGGGGGTCAAATGGGGGTTCAAAGTTTGTATGGGGAAACAATGTTAGTTTCACTGTTTTATTCGAAACTTCACAGGAGGGATCCTAAAAACATATGACTAAAGACGTGTTTCAGGTTTTTTGAAAATTTAACCCCTAAATGGGTGAAAAGGGGGTGAGTCAAAAAAACAATATGGGTATCGTTTTTATGATTAATCGGGTTGCTGATCACGATAAATACAACGCTTTTAAAATCTAACGAGGTGGAAGTGAAATACCTTCTCCCCTGTTATAGTGCCATGGGGTTTAAATATCAAAAAATATATAAAAGAAGAAACTGACTGACTGACTAACTGACATATCAACACACAGCCGAAACCGCTGGTCCTAGAGATTTCAAATTTGGCACATAGGTTCCTTATATATAGTGTAGATGACTTCTAAGAAAGGATTTTTCAAAATTCGCCTCCTAAGGGGGTCAAATGGGGGTTCAAAGTTTGTATGGGGAAACAATGTTAGTTTCACTGTTTTATTCGAAACTTCACAAGAGGATTCCTAAAGACATATGACTAAATACATGTTTCAGGTTTTTTTTGAAAATTTTACTCCTAAAGGGGTGCAAAGGGGGTAAAGTCAAAAACACAATATGGGTATCGTTTTTATGGTTTATCGGGTCGCTGATCACGATAAATACAACGATTTTAAAATCTAATGAGGTGGAAAAGAAATTTTCCCCCTGTTGTTGTGAAACGGGATTAAAATATCTAAAATAGCCATAAGTATAGGTTTAGTTTTTATCTTTACTTCTGGTTCAACAGATTTCAAATTGACACGGAAGTTCCTTAGAGGAGCACTAAGAAAGGATTTTTCAAAGTTCACCTCCTAGCATGATAATTTGACAGGGGCAAGGACAGGTACAGGGACAGGGACAGGGACAGGGACAGGGACAGGGACAGGGACAGGGACAGGGACAGGGACAGGGACAGGGTCAGGGACAGGGACAGGGACAGGGAGGGACAGGAACGGGGTTAGGGATAGGGATAGGAAAGGGTAGGGGGGTAGGGGTAGGGGTAGGGGTAGGGGTAGGGGGTAGGGGTAGGGGTAGGGGTAGGGGTAGGGGTAGGGGATAGGGATAGGGATAGGGATAGGGATAGGGATAGGGATAGGGATAGGGATAGGGATAGGGATAGGGATAGGGATAGGATAGGATAGGGATAGGGATAGGGATAGGGATAGGGATAGGGATAGGGATAGGGATAGGGATAGGGATAGGGATAGGGATAGGGATAGGGATAGGATAGGGATAGGGATAGGGATAGGGATAGGGATAGGGATAGGGATAGGATAGGGATAGGGATAGGGATAGGGATAGGGATAGGGATAGGGATAGGGATAGGGATAGGGATAGGGATAGGGATAGGGATAGGGATAGGGATAGGGATAGGGATAGGGATAGGGATAGGGATAGGGATAGGGATAGGGATAGGGATAGGGATAGGGATAGGGATAGGGATAGGGATAGGGATAGGGATAGGGATAGGGATAGGGATAGGGATAGGGATAGGGATAGGATAGGATAGGGGGATAGGGATAGGGATAGGGATAGGATAGGGATAGGGATAGGGATAGGATAGGGATAGGGATAGGGATAGGGATAGGGATAGGGATAGGGATAGGGATAGGGATAGGGATAGGGATAGGGATAGGGATAGGATAGGGATAGGGATAGGGATAGGGATAGGATAGGGATAGGGATAGGGATAGGGATAGGGATAGGGATAGGGATAGGGATAGGGATAGGGATAGGGATAGGGATAGGGGGATAGGGATAGGGATAGGGATAGGGATAGGGATAGGGATAGGGATAGGGATAGGGATAGGGATAGGGATAGGGATAGGGATAGGGATAGGGATAGGGATAGGGATAGGGATAGGGATAGGGATAGGGATAGGGATAGGGATAGGGATAGGGATAGGGATAGGGATAGGGATAGGGATAGGGATAGGGATAGGGGGGACGGGGACGGAGATAGGTATAGGGAGAGTAGGGGGTAGGGACGGGACGGGGACGGGGTCGGGGACAAGGATAGAGATAGGCAGTGTAAAATGCAGGTGGCTCAGTGGGAAGGGATTAGTATTTAAGTAGGCATCGGCGAGTATCCTGCATCCGTAATAACTATTACATTCAAAGTGCTGTAAGAAGATCGTTGTTTGCTTGCCTTTTATGTGTTTACGTTTGCAATAAGTATAAGCACAATGGAAAAAATTGTAAGCGATAATGCAAGGAAGTATTTTTACCCTAGCGACCATAGCGTCGAGATACTGGCTATGTGGGTTGTATGAAGTTTCCCCAGTATAAATATTTATATAGGTAAAATACATACATATTCGTATCTACTACCTACGCTGTGGTCGCTGTGTAACAATTCTACAATCATTGCAAGAATTTCTTTTAAAACAATAGTAATATGTGTAAGGTACAGTCAGCCAAAAAGCGGTGTAAGGTTCTTGGCTGACCGTACAGCAAATAGATCAGTTACAATGGCCCTCCAGTCGACAATTGCCCCGCTTTACCTTAATCGAAATAATCGCGGACAGATGTACCTACAAAAAAACCTACGGATCCAAATGAAAATCTTATTTTTTGTAAACGTTTCAATAAGAATACTTTTATTACGCGGGCGAAGCCGCGGGTAAAAGCTAGTTATGTATAAGTAGATACCTACTTTACTATGTATTATTTCATACCTACTTGCATTATTAACTGGATATATTTTTTGTATTGCTAGCTATCAATACAAAATAATATGGCTACAACCTAAACAGTTTATTGAATGGTACAAGTTACATAATTACCTACAAATGTCGTCGCGAAGGGTTGCTTTCGTGAAACTGTGTACTATGCGATGATTTTCAAGTGATTTACAAAACGTGCATGCAATGAACATTTAAATTTCCATTATGTAGGTACCACCATCTTAAACAGACAACTATGAATTTAATAGTCTGTCAGAGATGTATTCATTAGATAAGTTGTGTTAAAGATACCTAATAGTGACCATATTATAAAAATTGGCAAAAACTTAAAAACATTTTAAAGATATTTTAATCTGTCTGTCTTGAATAATATCTCTGAGCGAGTTAACTATATCACAAAGACCGGGTATTTCGAAATCTTAATTACTGCCAGTGGCAAGAACGAGTCGTTTCTTCAGTAACTCCTTTGGTTAGGTACCTTTAATTTGCTTTATTAAGGTTTTACTCGTAACTCGTAATTCAAAGAAATAATAATAGGACAGGTAAAAAAAAAATCGTAATCACAGAAAGTAAATAGTTTTTTCTGTGATTACGAATATTTTTTTAGGTATTTCAGTATTGCTGACGTTAAGAGGGGATGTACCTACCGTACATAGTAACTAAAAGAGAAATAAAACACTATCATAATGATACGAAATAATAACGAGTTTGGGGAATTAGGCCGTCGCGTTGAGTTGGTTGCTTGTTGCCTTTTCCTTTTCCATAACGAGAAAAGAGTATAATATGATATTATTACAAAATCCGGAAGGCCTTTTGAAGTACTTGTGTATTTATCTAAATTCTAAAACAATACCGAATAGAATAAAAGTCGGCAAAGTCAACGCATACTATGTTTTGTTTATTGAACGAAAACCTTATTGCGAACTAAACGCGCGTGTTGAGATTTGCTATTCTTCTTTTCCTTTGACAGTGAAGTTCCCGCTATTGCGAATTGTTTCAGAGGAACATTTTGCCAGTGGAGCAGTAATAATGTTTGTTCAAGAAATGCAAACGTAAAACTATTGCGGCACTTGTGAGGTGAGGAGTGCGCGGTATGGCATAAACGTCTTCGCCATATTGAGTCGCGCCTTCGCCTATCAAGGCATTTGCACAAATATTCGATCGTCGGAATATAGAAGCATAACAATATGAATATTTATTTCGCCCTCGTACGAGTATTCGAATGTTTGATGAAATGTCGCGCTATCAGATTGTTCGGCCCAAAAATATTTTTCTGTCGTTCTGTCGGCTCGTGACGCTCATTATTTATGACATGCGCTATTTACGCGCGAAGTCGAGATTTGATCTAAATTTGAGATACGACCTAAATTATGGGAATTCACGTCGTAGCTTTCGCCTAATAGAGAGCGCAGGATGTCTTATGGATCGTATGTTGTCCCCGAAAGGTTTAGTAATGAAGCTTTGAAAACGAAACGTCACAATGAGTGGAAAGAGTCGCAGTTGATGAAGCTGTGTTCGACGGCGCGGGTGAGGTGAGATTGCGACCCTTTTGATTACACAATGTTGGCTTTCATCCCTTGTGCAAGTCTCGCTCCGGATATCTTTTGTGATTCGACTTCGGTTACTGCGGTACGGCATACTAATATGAGGCGAGCAAAGCCGAAATATGTTCGGGATAATTTTACAGATGAGGCTTATTCTACTCCGACAATGTTTTCATTAACTCTTTGGGAAGATTTCATTTAATTTGAAATTCAGTACCAAATTCCTATAATATTTATTTGTTTATTTATTTATTATTAAAAAGGAACAAATGATTTAAGCAAATAATAATTTACTGTTGGACTATTACGTACAGTGTCCATAATGAGATAATGATAATAGATAAATATTATACGTAATGAAAGAAAAGGTTGTTTTTTAATAATCTAACCTACTTTAACAAAACAAGTATATATAATAGACCTACAGAATTGGCAGCATTTGAAGGTGTGTACGAAATTACGGTCATCGTAAGGGTTTAAGTCCTTGCCTCAAAATCTCACTGGAAGTGTGTTTCTGCTCTGATAAGAAAGAATACGTAAGAACATAAAAATAAAAGTTCACATCGAAGGAACAGGGAAAATGTCGCGGAATAATATTTGGGATTCCCGTTTTATTTGAGTGCAGACCCTCTGCGAATGGAGACAGAGATTTCCCGAGATGGCCCTATCAAACATTTATAGAGTACCTACATAAAAGGACAACACTTAAGAACAGTTTCAATAAGTGTTCAATGTTACAACCAAATCGCGTTGTACAGACAAAATTGATGTCATTTTAATTAATAGGTATCTTATCTTCTTTTCAATACGAATAAAGTAAATACAGAACTTACTTCAATACTTATTACTAATACATACTTTTTCTAACGCTATTGTTTAGTTTAATGTTTAAATGCCCTCTATAAAGCCTGTATAAAAGGGTAGCCAACCTAGTGCAGCTAATTATAAGAGCCTTAGCGTTTATTACAACGAGGGCCCAAATACAAATTATTGATGTGGCTTGAGCGAGAGTGGGTAAGCGCCTCGTATAAATGCAAATGAACCGATTGTACTCTTCCTTGATTAGTCTAAAACATTTAGTTCCTCTTTCCTATTGCGTATTTAATTTAGTTTGCTATCCCTTTATTCATTGTTGAAGCGGAATATTTAAAAACGACGTGTGTGACGCATAGCATTAAATATGCAAGGCATGTATAAAATCCGGGCGTTTGACTTCTTTGTCACATCGTTCGTGTAATATTTATCGTTCGTATAACAAAGAAATTCTATTTCGGAAAAAATGTGCAAATAGTTTGATGTTTGTATTTCCCTTGTGTAAATGTTATTATACCTAGTACATTTTGTTAGAGCGCGCGCTGCAGGTGAAAAAGGTGCAATAACAATAACCAATAACAGGCACTTTAGCAGCTCTCTAAACTAGAATTGGCATGTGACGTCAACAAAGGGAGCTAAGTTGGTTTACAATGTTTCGTTCTTTAATAACTAAGGCCCACTTGCACCAACCACTTAACTCAGAGTTAGTGGACAGTCATCTGTCAAATTCCATGTAAAATGGTGGGTTAACCTCGGGTTAACCCACTATTTTCGGGGGTGCAAGTGATCCTTAGGGCCACCAGTTGATATCCCACTAACCTTGAGTTAAGCGGGTGGTGCAAGTGGCCCTAAAATCTTAGATAGAACTGAAGCCTTTAATTAATAAACAAATGACAATCTCGCATTCGCATCTGTACCGACGTCAATTACATATTAATATAATTATCAAAACTGTAATACAAGAATTCACATTCTATATTTTTCAGTCTGATTTTAGTTACCCCGCGCAGTGATTAAGGGCCGACTTCGTTCTTCTCTCTTCGTTTCCAACCGGTTTGATATTTTTTTCTCGTATGTACGTCTCCAAGAACGCACCGGAGTTTGCAGATCTTTTCAGCAAGCATGCTTTAGTTTCACAAACGCATCGCGTATCGAGACTAGCTACTTAGCAACGAGTGTTGTTTTAAAGCCAATGAGCTTAAATTTTGTAAAGTGAATTGAAACTGTAGCTACCTAGTGTACAACGTTTATCAATGTCAGTCGTGTCACCTGTGTCTGAGTCCGGCGAAATTTGTGCAAACAAAATTTGCGAAGTAACTTTGTTAAGTAAGACTGATAGACATTTTTAGGGCCCGGGAAGGAAAAAAGAGCTTTGATTGGCACATTGTTAATATTTAATTACTACGATATTACTTTATCGATAAGTAACGAAGTTTATAATCATTTGGCAGTTAAAATGTTCGTAGTAGAGGCACGTTTCTGCGCCTAAATAAATAACCTGGGTGTGTGTGACATATTTGATATCTTATAGTAAGTACAATGCGTGAGTAAAACTAAAATCAGTAAAAAATTACAGATATTGTGAAAAGCACAGTATACCTACGTTTAAAATGGAAGGGAGGCCAATTCTACTACTACCTACAGTTGTGTTCTACACGAAATTTAACATCAAAGAGAACATGATGACAAACCATGAAAATTATGAGTGGCAGGTACTCGTTCGTTGTACCTATACTTATAATGTCTGGTATCTACTGTAATATAACAAAGTTAACTTAAGTTAAGTAAGGTTATCTTGTCAAAAAAGTGCAGGCCGTTTTTCGAGACATGCGTCGCTTAATGACATTATCCGTCGGTCCCTTGCAACCATCAATGTGCCTTCTCTCCTTGAGCCGACTGGCATAATCAGAGATGATGGCAAGAGGCCTGATGGAGTGTCCTTGGTCCCTTGGAGTATGGGACGAATGTTAGTGTGGGATGCTACCTGCGTAGACACATTGGCACCGTCTCACCTCCAACGGACCAAGTAACGGATAAAAGCGGGCGCAGCGGCAGAAAGTGCCGAAATTTTGAAACGTAATAAATACAAAGGTCTTGGCAAAGAATACCTTTTTGTACCCTTTGGCGTAGAAACTCTAGGTCTATGGGGTCCCAGCGCGAACAAGTTGTTCACAGAAATCGCGAAGTGTCTGGTTGAGGTAAATAACTGGTGACCGAAGAGCTGGCGACTTCCTCCCACAACGTATCAGCATTGCGATACAGCGAGGAAATGTCGCCAGTATCCTTGGTACAATGCCTCAACGGCCTATTTTAGACATTAGCTAGCTTTTAAGTTTAGTCTTAGTTTCTTATATAATTATGTAAATACTTTAAATTAAAATCAAGGAAAATCAAACAGCGTGTAAAAGATGGCAGAGGGTAAGTAAGGGGAAAAATAATGCGTTAGTCGTTTTCTCTTCATCCGCGCGTAAGAAGACACGCGCGCGCGTGATTGTGATTAAACGCAGGTGGGCCGGCGGCGCGGCGGCGGCCGAGAATAAAATTAAAATATCCCTGCTTCCTCATTATCCGTACTAAAAATATAAATTAAAGAAAGCGCAGGTGAGGTGTAGAATAGGTTTTTAATCTTATTCTAAATTTAAGTGTTATATATATTTTTTTAATGTAGAATAACTTCAATAGTTTCATGACATATACATTCATGAAATTACACGCCTCGAAATAGTTTTGAAAGCGTTATAAGCTCCATAAAAACGTTTTAAAGATATAAGTAGTTATTTGTGATCTACAAAATAATCTAGAAAGTTATTGTTATTTGAATCACCTTGTTTTGTTTGTTACTTACTTGTCGGTATCGGTTTATATGGAAATATTTCCGAAAACAAGGATCACCTAGAGATAGTTCGGGTCGTTTGGCAGAAGTTTTTACCGCGCAGGCATAACGAGCACCTGCGGCCTCATCTGCATAATGTGGACAAGTCTGCGGCCGGACACTTGCGGGACTCCATGCCACGGCACTCTGCCCTATCCACTGCAGAAACACGAGGATACTCTTTTTGTGTACACCAATATATATCGTCCTTGGTGTACACGTACAAAGTAACAACGTACAGTGATCTGTAAAATTGCACGGAGAAACCATGAATTAATATGATTAGCAAGACTTTGCTTTTATTGTATTAGAACATTTAGAACAGCATTTCGAGACTTTTTGCACATTGTATGTCCTATATGTTTTTTTATAATGTTTTTTTACACTTAATTAACATACAATATCTACTAGGGAACCAGTAATTTAATACAGTGGGTTGTAACCTCAAGATACTGTACTGTACTAAACGAAGTCTAAAAGTAGGTACTTCCTCAATACTTTAGGCGGCTATATTTTACTCCGATTCTTTCGTGCCTTTTCCAGACACAGCGAAAGCATGTAATGCATAAAAGTACAATTTAAAATTCCCCACGTTCCGTTCTGTAATATCTACTTATGGTTAGTGTTGTAATAGTTGTAGCAGAACATGCAACGCTCTCAAGTGAAGTGGAGTTAGCTTGTATTTAGCAAATTATTGTAAAACGTTAACATAGAGGCAATATTGTATTAAAGATAGAAAATACACCTTTGACCAACAAGTCTCAAACCTGCTATTTTCTGGAATTTTAATTTAGGCGCAGAACGGCTATTAAAAAAATGGTCAAGGTCTGGTGCCAAAGTTTAGAAAGTTGTTGCTCTGGCCAAGTGAGGAACGGAGACACGGCGGTGTAACTTTCCTTAAATTCATAAATACATATGTGATAGATTTATTTATTTATTACAATAATTAGCACTAACAGTTAAACCTTACGTACTAATTTATAATAATTTATATGGTAATAAAATAAAGTAATCAATTGATATATTAAGTGAAACAATTACAATTAAATGTCATTTAAAACAATTCAATTACATAATAATAAAAAATACAATTGATAAAAATACAATTTAAATCGAACTTTGCGTTACAATTGTTTCCAAGTATCGACTGGATGCTGTCAAAAAACGATTCTCAGGCGTGAAAAAGATGTCCAGCTGGCTGTCATTGATCAGACGCGAGCGCACGTGTCCTGGTCGGAGGGACGGCGAACAAGCCGCGGTTGCGCGGGCGCAGCTTAGTAGAGGTAGGCGGGATTCGTATGGGAACAAGCGCAAGTAGCGACGGATTAGGTACCATACCTCTTATTAGTCGTAATATGTATTTGACCAATTGGATATTTCTACGCAATTCTAGAGATGTGTAGTCCACCATTCCAAGTACAAAGAGGGTCGGGTATAGGAATGGGTAGTATCCGTGAACCAATATGTAGTTAATGCTCGCAGACGTTTCTGTTGATAAAGAAAAAGTCTAGTAATAGGAACGATTTTTTATTTTCCAACGAAATACTACTAAGCAAGTTACAACCAACACTTTCATTTAGCTCAGCAGTAAAAAATCATGTGTGCATAAACCATGAATGTTCAAATATTTGCCCCTTGGCTCTCTTTGTTTAAAGAGCCCTTACTAAAAAGGAGACAGAAATAAAAATAAATGTTTGTATCCCTGTTTATATGACGGGGATAAAACCTTATTTCAATGGGCATTCTCGATTGTATCAGTTTGTCGAAGACAGAAGTGACTCTGCATTTTTTATTTTGTACGAAGAAAGTATTGACTCTTAATTCGCGATTACTATAATAAATTAAGCATACAACAGACAAATCAATAAATCTAGAATATTTATTTATTTTTCCGGCAACTTTGGACTACTTCTGCAGTTGAGTTTACCCATGGTTAAATCCGTGTTGTTCAATTAAACAAGGCACGCGGTCGCACTGGCAGTACTAATGTTTTGGCTCGTTAACAGTATGTCCAGTAAAAACAGGAGGAACAAAATGTTGTCGCCGCGGTCTCAATTAGGGTACCCGCTCTAATTACGGCGGCGCGTGCGGCGCCGGCCACCGCGGCCGCAGCGCAGGGCTCAGCTCCGACGGTTAACTCATCATTACTCTTGGCGGAATAAATACCTACAATTTTTTTCGTATGTATTAGAGCCCCCATTTTAACTTTAAGATTCGTCAATTATTAGCGTCTAGTAAAAACGTATCTAGATACGATACGTTTTTGTTTGAATAAATGTAATTGTTGAAATTTCCGATTCATGTCATATTCAGAGTTATGTTAATGTTCGAAACAGGCCGATTATACATTTCGTCACTACTTTTAAAAAAACTTGTATCTTCGTCTGTCAATGAAAAGAAAATTGTAGTAAGTATGTATGGAAATTATGGAATGCATATAGACTTACTGCGTTTTAACTTTGAGGAGAAGCAGGAGATACGAGATTTTTTAAAAGTAGTGACGATTTACGTCAACATTATGCATTGCTTACTGTTGTACATACTTACCTACATACCTACTACCAGTGGCCCGTTTCTCGAAAGGTACAAGCCTTGTATTACAAGTGTGTTTCCATGACAACCCATACTATTTGACAGTTCGCACACTTGTAATACAAGGCTTGTACCTTCGAGAAACGGGCCCCTGATATAAGTATACAGCACATCAATCGGTATCCAGAAGTCAATCCTATTATCGGATCACAATATTCTTGCCACTTTATTTTATGCTGATTGTACTACAATGTCGATTGTTGAATTAGGTTTTCTCCTCTGAGCTACCGTCGTAGCTCTACGTCGTAGACGATAACATTGATTACACTAAGTGCGTGTTCATATTATCCGATCCGATATCGGATGTCGGAAGCATTTCGAAGGCAAAAATTAAAGATGGCGGCTTTAATGTATTGGATACCGGTCCTACATCCGATATCGGATCGGATGACGTGAAAACGCTGTGTCGGAATATCGGGATTTCAATCCAAAAAGGTGATCACACTGATCACGGTCTATATTCCGGTCGATATACTAATGTAAGTCTAATGAAATGAACTGTGAATAATGTAAAACTCTGATAAAATTGATTACCCGATACGTAGCGAATTCGAGACATCGAAGAGGCGAAATGACTAGTTACGTGTCATGATTAACGCTACATGCGTTAATTGTGTGTAAATTATTTGAAGGGAATAAAAATACTTTATTATATTCATAATAATTATATTATTAATCTCCTATCTTTCAGTATTCTATGATCACACTTTTGTACTAAAATATAATAATTGTGCATTGTGCAAAGTACATTAGATAAATGTGTTGACGACCGGTCTGGCTCAGTCGGTAGTGACCCTGCCTGCTGAGCCGCGGTCCTGGGTTCGAATCCCGGTAAGGGCATTTGTTTGTGTGATGAGCACAGACATTTGTTCCTGAGTCATGGATGTTTTCTATGTATATAAGTATGTATTTATATATTTAAGTATGTATATTGTCGCTTAGCACCCATAGTACAAGCTTTGCTTAGTTTGGGGCTAAGTAGATCTGTGTAAGGTGTCCCCAATATATATATATATATACTATTGATGCACTATGTTTCATTTTAATCTTCCTCTTGTACAGGTGTTTAAATTTTATTATTTCTCTATATTACCAAACTTTCAATATAACATAATTTTTGAGAAAAAAAAACCGCCTTCCTTTGGGGTTCTGGTGATAAATACTTTCAAATGTTGGATTATGTTATCAATTCGTCTGTATATTTTTTAATGTTTGTTATTCGATATCTCCGTCATTTCTGAACCAATTTTGAAATTTGGATGATTCTGAAGTACTTACAGATGAGAATAATTATCAGAACGGAACTCTAACCAGGGGCGGCTCACTCTTCATCAGCAGTTCCACTGCACCAAATGTCACTGTTCTGGACGTAAGTGCATGCTGTTCTTATAAAAATACCAAAGTCACTATAAGTGTGCCGTTCAGATTTGAGGAGTTCCGTTCTGACCATCATTAGCAGTTCCACTGCACCAAATGTCACTGTTCTGGACGTAAGTGCATGCTGTTCTTATAAAAATACCAAAGTCACTATAAGTGTGCCGTTCAGATTTGAGGAGTTCCATTCTGACCATCATCAGGAGTTCCACTGCACCAAATGTCACTGTTCCGTACGTAAATGCATGCTGTTCCTTTAAAAACACAAAAATCACCATATGTATGCCTTTCAGATTTGAGGAGTTCCCTCGATTTCTCCAGGATCCCACCACCAGAACTGGGTTCTGAGAAAAATGGGACCAATCTGTATGCATATAAATTCAATCAAAAAAAAAAAATTCAAAATCGGTCCAGTAACGAAGGAGATATCGAGGAACAAACATTAAAAAAAAAAATACAGACGAATTGAGAACCCCTTCCTTTGAGATTTGGAAGGCGGTTAAAAATGGAATGGAATTCATAATGGATCAAATACCAGTATTTGTTTTGTACTAACTGCTTAAAGTATTTGTTCCTCTCACGGCCCAGCCACGACATTAGTCTAAGCGCGACAGCGGTGAGCGGCAACCATATGTGCGAATGAAAAGTCCCATCGCTGTGTCTCGCTTCAATGTATGGCCGCCGCTCGCCGCTGTCGCGCTTAGACCAATGTCGTGGCTGAGCCGTTATACACACCTACTTCATATCAAATATCATATGTAGCTAGCGGTACGTCCAAAACTGTTGCATTTTCTCCGCATTCAGAAAATATGACGTCGTTATAAGTTTATAACTCTCTTTTTAACTTTTTTGGCTCTAGAGTAATCATGACAATAGTGTCCATTTGCGTCTTTTTTTCTAATTTTTGGGGAATACCGTTGGGTTACCCTCATCTGGCAGAATAATTTTACCGTCATCTGGCAGAATAACTTTTTTAGTGCGAAACACACGTCGCATTTGGCAGAACACGCATTATCTTTGATTTAGCAAAAGTACCTAAAATCTGCCCCAGAGTCACCGTTCAAAAAAGAAAATCTGACGACACCGAGCGACGAAGCGAGGAGGAGTGTTAGGTATCTTGCATCCCCAACACATCCAACTCGCTATCGAATAGCAAATTGCAACTTTATGCCGCGTAAATAGTATATGTATGTATGCACAAATATTATCTGCAAAAGTATTGTTCGACTAGAAGACTATTATGCTCATCAACATTATGACAACAGACGATTCGGTATTACAAAAATCTGCGAAATGATTTATGCCAAAGCATATTCTGTGTAAGGTGTTTCTGCCATACGTAACTTCTGCCAAGAACTATTATACGAATCAAATATTATGCGTAAAAAGTTTCTGCCAGATAATAGTGAACCATACCGTTAGCACCAATAGTGACTGGAACCTGATTATGATATCAGCGTGCGTAGCGAAATGCATAAACGCTCACAATAATATCTGTTTCGTAGCTATTTATCTCTATCGCTCTTGCGTATTGGCGCGACAGAGCTAGGCTGCATTTCTGTCGGCGTCTGGCGTCGACGATTTCCATTCCTGGGTACGTAGCCGAATGGCACAAACGCTCATGAAACAAAACGACGACAGAGCCAGACTTTCGCAGCGTTTCGTTTTCGTTTCGCGTCTCGCGTCGCAGAAATGCTATTCGGCTACGGCACCTGAGCTGACCCACATTTTTTCCGGATAGTATTCGTCTCTAGATTGTATTTTTTATCGACAATTAATTATTTTTTCATCTACAATTATGTTTATCATCTACAAAAGTCTGTGTCGGCGTTATTGGCGGCACAGGAGGCGTCAGCGGCCGCCAGGAACAGCTTGCCCGACGCGCATGCGCATAGCTGGTATACTTTCTGCGGCCGCAGGTGTTTGGTCGGGGGCGCGGACTCTGTCTTTACAGCCTCTTTAAGGTTTGAGATGTAAATACTTGGAGTGTCGATTTTTAGCTGAAAAAAAATATTAGATTTATTAAAGATATTTTACTCAACGATAATGGGGAGTGCAGTAAAGCGTATGTAACAACCTCTGCTGGAGTTGCAAAGTATACATACCTATTGTGGCAATGCGAGACAGCAAGTTGCGAGAGAAGCTGTCAAATGTCTCCTCCAGTATTAAGTCCAAACTCCAAATTCACTCTTTTTATCGAAAAAAAAAGCAACAAACATCAGCTATCCAGCAGTAACGTACCGAAGTACAAACTGTTGCAGTAATTCAAAGATCACGTAAGTACCTAAATAAGAAAAGTGTGACTTACGGCGCCAACAACGGAATCCAGTTTGATATTGCTGTGAGCCATGACGTCAATGCCGCCCGCTCGACTCTCCAGGTGTATGGATTGCGGGGCTATCAGCTCCAGGTGTCGCGTTAGAGATTCCAACCTGCATATTACAAACAATGGCTATACATCAGATAAATATCTTACGCACACAGGGACACCATAAATGATTACCTTACATTTTTATATTTTACTTACAGTACCTACATTATTGTTTTTTACCACTTGCAGAATGTAATTTTTTTTGTTGGCTTGATGGAAGAACTTCTTAATGCCATCCCGCCGGGCCCATTTGGCTAGCCAGAGCGTCACTGAACACCCACACTTCATCGCGGGACGCATCATGGAACACTTTTAAAAGAAAGTAAGAGAGTTTTAAAGGTTATGTGTACAATACTAACTGCAGGTCAGATCCAGGCGGCGCCCTGACGCTCGGCGTCTGCACAGGCGTTTTAACAGCGAGCCCGCCGGGCCCGTCCACTGCCAGCGAGTCGCTGAATATCCGCACTTTGCCACGGGACATGCGGCATACTTCGCTGCCATAAGCGCCACATTCAATCCTGTCTAGCGCCACTAAGAAAATGAGTTTTGAAGCCTATGTGTATACTTACTGTAGGTCAGATCCAGGCGGCGCCCTGACGCTCGGCGTCTGCACGGCCGTTTTAACAGCGAGCCCGCCGGGCCCGTCCACTGCCAGCGAGTCACTGAACACTCGCACTTCGTCGTGGGACGCGCGGAAAACTTCGCCGCCAAGCGCGTCGCGCACCTCGAACATGCGTCCGCTGCATTCAATGCTATCCCTTTCTGAAATAAAAAAAGCTGCGTCTAGTTATTTTTCATAACATATTTATTTTCTTTGTTCGCAGTTCGTACAGTGTTTGATTACGTGCGCCCTTGGTATGCGAACTCTTCACAAATTTACTCGTAGCTGACAACGTGTTAGACATAGACAGCGGTGCAGCAACTCTAAGAATTAAATCCCTGCTCCATCCCTGTTGCTCTGCCTCTTCAATCTCTTTATTGAATTGAGTAAAGTATATGAATCAATCAAGCACTGATCAGACTGTCCCTAAATTCAGCTTAAGGTTACCGATATTGAGGATTAGGTACGAGGAATCATTGGTATAAAAAAAGTTTCCTGTCTGACCTGTATTTGCAGCTCTAAGCATCCTCCAACAATGTTTATCTAGTAAGTAAACTTACTGAGCACCAATTTGGCGGTTTCCTTCCTCTCAGGCTCTGTGACTACCACGGTGAAGTTGCGATGCGAGTGCACGGTTATGGGCTGTCCGGCGCTCGAGCTGATCGACGAGGCCACCAAGTTGTCCATCACGAATGCCTGTCCTTGCAGTTCTAGGCCTCCCTTAACGATGTTTATGGGACCAAACCCACCCTGAAACAAATTACAAGGTTTTTTTAAACAGTCAGAAAAGTTTGCAATCGATGTTATAAACCTAATTTTCCAGAGGCTGTGAGTTAAAGCCTCGCCCAAGGCAATAATTTTACACTTTTAAATATATTGAAAGCTTATACAAAGTTGTCTTAGTACTTATATAATTACATATATTTAAGTGAAACTAAAACACAGATATTATATTAAGCTATACCGGACGCAGAACTAAATTAGACTGTAAATAGGCTGAATCTGACCAACAATTTTATTCTAAGATGAAATAAGTTGCGAATTTTGTTTTGTATAAAGCGTGGCGAGCCAAATTTACCAGATGATCTACAGAAGCAGAAGCAAAAACGATGCTTAATAGTAAATTAAGTAAAACATTTCTATTTACCTACTTAAAGTTCTAATTTGTCATGTCATTGAAATCTCCAAGGTGAAATATATTTCAAAAAGGCGAAGAAAAGCGAGGTTCGGTAACAAATGGAATTCAACGATGAATACATCGGTTTATGCAGCTTGTAGTTTGCGGCGTGGCGTTAATGGTTATTACTTGGCTCAAAGAGATGCTGCAGCAATGTTATAAATTTAATGAAGTCATTTGCCGATTTATTAACCAACTGTAAATGGAGGCTCTTGGCCATGTTCTTGCCAAGATATAAATAGTCTATGATACTTAATATTGTCTTCGGTTCGCGTGATAGTTACTTAGTTACTCATGAAATAAAACTGTGGACGGTTTTATTTTTATAATCTAGTATTATGAATGCTTACTGCAGTTACTTTAACTGTTCTTAATACATTCTGTGAGTGTTCTATAGATTTCTGTGCTTGTCGAGTAGAATCAGAGAGAGAGAGAGTAGAGTAGAACTGGTAAGCATCTTGGTTTTTAAGGTTCCGTTCCAAAAAGGTACAAAAGGAACCCTTATGGTGCGACTCTGTTTAATTTAATGACTTATACATTTATTTTAATATTTTTAATTGTATGTTGCTCATCACTTACCATTTTCAATTTCAAACTGTTAATGATCCAAAGAGTCAGTCCGATATTTAGGAAAATCAGCACCATGAGGAGCGCAGAAAAGGGCAAGAACTGGCAAGCATCCGGTTTCAAGGTTCGTCAAGGTTTGGCATTATCGCTGGCTAAGGTTACACTAACGTGTTTCGCTTTTTTGTCCAATAATAGAATATATACCATGTCGTAAATGTATGTTGCTTACCATTCTCAATTTCAAACTACTAATGATCCAAAGAGTCAGTCCGATATTTAGGAAAATCAGCACCATGAGGAGCGCTAAGATGCAGAAGAGGGCAGTTTTCCGCCAACCTCTGAGTAGAACCGGCAAGCATCCTGGTTTGGGGTTGTCGCCGGCTAAGGCTGGCGTTGTGTCGCCGGTCGGCGTGCAGCCCCACCCGTGTATAGCGCCCGGGGCTTCGCCCGCCATCCTTCACACCCTTGTTAACAGTCTGCTATTATCCTGCAACAAAGGATTACAACTAATTGCAATTAGACATGATTAGATTCTAATGGTGTGACCGCGGCTTACTGCCGCGCGTATAGAAGCCGCGTAATTTGTATTTTACGAGCTAGTAATTAGGTGCTGCTTTTATATTAAATACTACACCCATTCTAAGCTATTTTATTGTTTAGGAACGATTAGTCGGGCCAAGTGAAGGTTAATAGGTAGGAGTTTTTAGAACTCATTTAGTCGCATATCTATTCTGAACCGATCCACAACGCCAAGAGTTCCAGTTTGAGGTAACGATTTGTATATTTCTATTTTTATTGTTGCTCAGTAATTTAAATTTTAAATGTTTATTTAATAAATACATCAAACAAATAAAAACATGATAAAACTACTTAAAACTAAATACCTAACCTACTTCTAAATAAAAAAATGGCCTAAATCGCCGTCAATGGGCAAGGTACCCAGAAGGCTGGCAGCATTTCCACGCTGTATAGCGATACTTATACGTTGCGCGAAATACTGGCCAGCCCTCTGGTTGCCTGAGGTCTCTATTAGGCGAGATGACAATGTTTATACAATTTATGTAATTTCAATTGTTGGGTTGTCTGAGGGTTGTCTATTGTTTGCCCGACAGTCATTTAACATAATATTCATATGCCCGAATCTAACTTGCCTGAATTTCATTTGCAAAAATTGTATGACATACTGGTTGTTTATCCGAACATTACCTTCCATAATCATACAATGCCATACAATTTGTTAGCCATATTATTAAGTGCAATAATATGGTTTAATATAATATTCAAACGCCATAAGCAATTATTGCCATATTAATTGTTGCCCATATTATTACCTAACCTACTTTCTGATAGCAGTTTCATTTTCCAGGGGTCACAGTTCTAACCTAACCTAACCTACTTTTCAAGCAGTTTCATTTTCCAGGGGGTCACAGTTTCTAACCTAACCTACTTTCTGATAGCAGTTTCATTTTCCAGGGGGTCGCAGTTCTAACCTAACCTAACCTACTTTCTGATAGCATTTTCATTTTCCAGGGGGTTACAGACCTAACCTAACCTACTTTTCAAGCAGTTTCATTTTCCAGGGGGTCACAGTTCTAACCTAACCTAACCTACTTTCTGATAGCAGTTTCACTTTTCCAGGGGGTCACAGTTCTAACCTAACCTAACCTACTTTCTGATAGCAGATTCATTCTCTAGTACTTCTAGTAGTGTCGTCTCTGTGATAATTACGCATTTCGATGATTCTGCTAAATCACATTATGGAAATTGACTTTTCTGGTCGCTAATTTGGATGACAAATGATGGTATGGAATGTGGTAATTACTGATGTCGATGATTCTGACAAATGACATTATGGAAACTGACTTCATGGGAAACAAAGTTTCTGGCACTTGATTAATATAGTAAACAATATCTGTGCTATATTAAAAAACTTTGTTCCGAGCATGCAACGGTCATTAATTAAGTCGGTCACAATTAAAGTGAATGAATAACAAGGTTGCGACAAAACGCGCGCGGATAAAGCGCAGCGTAGTGCGCTAATGAACGCCGCCGACTAATGAATATAACGCGGAGGCTTTTCAAAAACAACGGGAAATCGCCCGGTGGTAATAACACTGTCTGACAGGCACGGCTGTTAAGCCCTGGAGTAATATTTTATATATTTTCCTATACCTACCATTATTCCCTATATTCTAGAGATGTGCCACGAGCGAACGCTATAATGTGATTGGTCGTATGGACAGCACGCCACTGTGCTTGTACTATTTTTTGTGCCCGTATGTCACGTAATATGTACGATGACCTAGCCCAATAGATAAATGTAAATATGACAGCTTTTGCATTAGTATTTGACCAGGTCATAATTTAGAGACAGTGCACCCCTCTCTAAATGCTATCGGGGCCCCGTTCTCCATCTCAGAATCATTGCCAGTTTACCTAGGCCCCTAGACGCTTCGGTTATATCTAAATGTATGCCTGTTACTCGTATGTTAGGCCGGAGCTCTTGATGTAGGGTAGGTATAGAGACGTTAGTCGAAGGCAGTATTATAAATGTATGATCCCAACTTGAATTATTATTGAAAGGATACAACATTTAGATAGATTATTAATGCGAAAATTAGAAAATTATACCGGAAGCAAACATTGGATATCGCTATTTTTTATTATTTGATGCGGGTATTTTCAGAGGTAGGTAACTGTTATCTAGATTCACCTAAGTTTCAACAAAATAACGTATCCTCACCGTTTTTGTTGGCGAGGGCGAGACGCATCATAGCTAAGCAACATAATTTAAATATTCCGATGTCAGCGTTACAAAGTTTGAATTGGCCTGACAGAATCGGCTTCTACTATAATATTTTTTATTTCTATTAGAAACTTACGAGACGTTACCGTGGCGGTTTAATTCGATATATATTTTAGTTTTAATTATAACATAAATACAAATTACATTTTAATAATATTAGGCCTACTCTCATTTTATTAAATGTTAAAAATACGATATGGATTGGATATGTTATGTCAAAAGTCATGTTGTTTTTTTATAAAAATGTAATTTTTGACTATAACATAGTAGATAGGATATAATTATTTGATCCATACCGTATCGAAATCGCAATGAAACTGACTGTTTTTATAGGTCATAAATGTATAAAGGTTCATATTGTCAAATGATAATCGTTTGAATTGATTTTTATTTAGCGTGACCCTATCTGTTGCATATATAAATTTGTTAGAAAGAAAAAAAAAACAGTGTTGTGAGAGATTAATATCTAAGTTTTATAAGTAAGGGGTTAACATGTATTCATTTGCACAGCCCTAACTAAATATGCCTCTCTTGGTCTGCAATGCAGATCATTTAGCGTTAACTTATTTATACCTGGAATATTACAAGGAACGGCACTTTAATGCACTTTCATTCAGTGACATTGTGATGTTTGAAATTAATTTAGGCTCATGTATAAGCTAACATACCTTTATAAATCTAAGCATTTTTTTGAATAAGAAGGTGTTTAAAATGTTATATTATCTACCTCTAGAGTACGAAGCATGTCGCGTCATCTTTCTATCAGTCTAGTATATCACAGGGCTTTGTTGAGCGAGCTCTACAAGTCTATACAATAGACTCCACTTCAAAGCGCATACTTTAACCTCGCATACTGTACTAATATTGAAAGTTCTATGTAATGGTATGGTTACCAATATTTACCTTGTGTATGTTTATTAATTAGTGACTTGACTGTTAACACTTTGAGTTAAATTAAATTCAAACCTCTACATCTACAAACACGCCATCTCAGTTTATAACATTTTAGGTTCATGTATGTTAAATTTGTACCTGAACTGAACCAAAGTATTACAAGCGTTTTGTACCACCGAGTACGCCACCGACGCTAGCCAGAGTGCACCAAGCATTCCTTCATAAAGAGGCTCTTGACCGCGACGCGCGGCGTTTACAGTTTTAATGAGATGTAAATAAATATTATAACAAAATGAGTAAAGCGGCAATGCGCGATACGGCTGGTTGTGCCGGGGCTACCTTGTGACTGAGAGCTAGGTCTATAGGTGGTGGAAGCAACACTCGAAATATCTGGCACGAGGCGGCTAGGCGGCGTGCTCCAGAATATAATATCAGGTGTAGTGGCCGGCGAGCGGCGCGCCGGCTCGTGCCCGCGTCGTGTCGGTGTCGTGTCGGCGTCGTGCCGGCCCGCGCCGCGCGCCCGCCCCTCCTCATAATAAACGATATGGCGCAAAAATAGAAGCTCTGGAGCGGATACCCTTGTACTCTCCACGTAAATACTGACGGCTGTAGCGTCCCTGTCTTTCGTTAGCTATTTTCCAGCTTTATAAATGTCGGACTGCAGTCAATCCGATCTGCAATTTGGTGTTTTAAAAATACATTAGTTATTTGGAATGTAGGAATTTGTAAATAGGATTACTCACATGATTATTATGTGTATCAAATTTAACGTATTAAAATCATTTTAACTATAAAATTACTTATTTGATTTTCTTTTATGAAAAACGGTGTCTAAATGTTCTTTCGTCTGTAAAATCGAAGTCCTTAAAACATAAAGGGTTAGTTTATTCTAAGGTTCACAAAAATGAAAGAGCATAGGTATCTAGTCTAACATGCTTACCATGAAAATTGTCAATACAGGTTGGTCCTTCAATCACTTAGATCACGAGCACTGAATTCAAAACATGTAATAGATGTTTATTTTCAGGTAGGTATCCTATTTTATAATAACAGTTAGCGATTCGAGTGTCGGAGCGAACCACGCGGTCCCGGCGTCATAACAACACTGGCAGCTCGGCGGGTGCGCGAGCGTCGCCCAGCCCATGCCGAATTCAACTCGTTTTGAAGTGTTGCATTTTTAATCCGCTGCCCGTCTCGCGCGGGACATAACTCCGGGTCGCTCACAGCTGCCTCTATTACAAAATCTAGTTAACGTTATCGTTAACCGTCACCTTCATGCAGACTTGTTAATAATTTACGCGGACCCCTATCAACTCGCGCCGGTAGGCATCATTGCCAACAGCTGTACGTCGTTTGGCTTTGCCGATATATGTGGGTCAGGCAGCATTACGGACATAGATATTTTTACCTGTACTAGGATATAGTTGTAGCAGACAGAATGGAAGTGTGATAGAGACAGCGAACGACGTGTGATAGATACAACGAAAGTTTGATATGTTTGTTTATCTCTACAACTTCTGAATATTTGTTTGTTTGGAGTTATTTAACTTATTATCGAAACATTAAAACATTAAATGGAAAACCACTCGTAACTTGCGGTTAAAAATTTGACAAAACGTGAGCAGGGAAGCGATCTCTAATAAAAATTGGCGATTAGAGATCTCAAGTGGGGAATCAGAATCAAGATGGAGACGAATCGAGATCTAGACTGTAAGTATAACTTCGAGATCGAGATTTGACAAAGTAATTCCACCTTGCGCTATCCCGGCATTTGCCACGGCTCATAGGAGCCTGGAGTCTGCTTTGACAACTTATCCTAAGATTTGACAAAGTAATTAATTAGATATTAGTTGTTTTGATCAAAACATACCAGGGATTTTAGTATCAAATGTGTCCACCTACATGGAGGAACCAATATCTATATATATAAGTATTTATATATTATATATATCGTTGTCTGAGTACCCACAACACAAGCCTTCTTGAGCTTACCGTGGGCCTCAGTCAATCTGTGTAAGAATGTCCTATAATATTTATTTATTTATTTAATTAAGAATAAGTATCACCCGATTAGCATAGGTCAGGTATGGGCATACCTAAGAGGGCTCGGCTCTTATCATTATCAAACCCTGGCCGCAAAATGTAGCATTGGCAGAAATAATATGCTTGTGTGCGTTTTACATTATCCGATCCGATATTGGATATCGGAAGGATTTCAAAGGCAACAATCAAAGATGACGGCTTAAATGGATTGGATATTGGTCCTACACTTCCTTCCTCCTTGCTTGCTTGCTTGCCTTGGTCCTTTTTGCTGACACACAAACATGGTCGGTTTTTTGCTTTCTTGTATTGTTTGTTTCGAATTGTTTGATGTGTGTTTGCAAATAAAATATTTTTCTTTCTTTCTTTCTTTTTACATCCGATATGGGATCAGATAATGTGAAAACGCACTAAGATCAAACAAAAATATTCATAATCACGAATCGATCAAGATTTCTTGCGAACGAGTTGAAATCTCGAAATTTACTCGAGATCTCGCGAGATCGAGATGGGATGAACACGTTTTTAGAAACCAGTTTTCAACGAGGTTTTCTGGAATAGGTACTTGTGAAAGTGAGTTTTTCGGAGGCGCTACAATATTCGCTTTATTAAGTACTTAATACGGTTTTACAATAACATACCTACATAATTGTATAAATACTGATCATTCTTATTTTTTTAATGTACGGGTAAAGGTGATTTCTATAATGAAATAAAATTTTAACATCACTTGGTATACTTCATTTGTTTCGAACAGCTTCCATTTTGTGAATCGATAATTCGGCTATTTTGAGCTAGATTCGCCGCCAATACTCTACTTCCAAATAAACTGCTGCCAATTTTAAGTACGCAAGGTACGAGTATAGGGCTATATGTACTTTTAAGTTTTTTTTGTTGTGCACTGTAAAATAAATATAAAATACAAAAAATAAAAAGTATGGGATCCCAGGGCGCAGATGTTTTTACAGTAGGTAGTCACCAAGCGTCTGGCTGGCCACCGAAAAACTGGCGACTTCCTTGTAAAACGTATCATCAGTGTGATATAGCGAGAAAATGCCGCCCGTATCCTTGGTACTGTTGGATAGTCAATGGCACACTTATTTATCAATGCCCAAACATGGGAATCTTTATTTAGTTTTTTGACTCTGGCAAAGTACTGCCTGTCATTCGACTGTCACTCCGGACACTAGTTCACTTCCTCTACATAGACCGCATAGGTAACAACTGTAATAATGTTAGATCTCGTATATTTAATTATAGGCTATATTTACTATGTTTCCAATTTGTGACGACCTTTACCGTGTTTGGATTATTGTAATACAAAGCTGTAAAGGACATGCGTGGTTTTACTGTTCAATTTCACTCCTACTGCGTGCTTACCTGACCGGGCTCTGCACAACAGGTACAATGCCTCCAGAGCGAATTTCAGATTTAAGCTTACTAATAACCTATAGGTACTTGTGTAGTGATGTGAGACGTGTAAGCAACAATCGTATAAAATTCCAGCGTCAGATTTCCCAGCAAATCGCGTATGAAAGTGAATGAATTTGTGCAGAACAAATCCTATTACTTCAAATGGGTCCATAAAGCCGTACAACATGGCGTAATAAAGCAAAATAGTTGATGTGACTGCGCATAAGGACCCTTCGGGAAGGACGGATCATATTGGACGTCATCGAGTGTTTTCATCGGAGTTTTATTGGGTAGATAAATGCAAGCCTCGGGGGATAGGCCGCTCTTCCGCGTCAGTAGTAAAACAGACAGTGTAAACTTGTTCGATTGCTTTTTGTTATGTTGGCGTAGGTATAGTATGGACAGATTGAGCAGTGGATAGTATTAACATGTGGTCTTCTTGTTTATACATATAATATGTAATTTTAGAAAAGTGGGTCTTATCAGCATTTGTCTTCATATTGCTACTACATATACAGTATTCCATCGTGACGTTATTGGTTATTGTTACCGCAAATGTGACAAATCCAATCATTGACATACCTAAAGGTGACAATTGCGGCAGTAATGCCGCTGCCAATGCTAGTAGGTAATTACCCGCCGCGATACTTTTGAATATGGTTAAACGTGTAATATACTTTGATTAAAATTTATCAAGTCTATTAATTTGGCAATAATGTATGTAGTGTTGATATATTAGTAGGTACCTAACCTACAAGTTTTGGAATTGACTAAAAAACAGTTTTAGGTGTATTTTAGTCGACCGGAGCCAGTTAAAAACATTAAAAAATAAATTTATATGTCTAGTGTTATTTGACGGACCAGTGGAAGTGGTCTCGTTAATTCAAACAAGGCTCCAATTCTGTTTTAGGAAACAATCCCGTGATCCCGGCGTGATGCTGCATAATGCCGTCCACGCCCGCCCCTGCACACGCTTGTTTATCAATTTAAAATCTTAACTCACTTCCGGTTGATATTAAAATATATTCTATGAAATATCACTTCATAAAGCTGGTTAATTAATGTTTTATAAAACAATGCTGAAAAAAACGTTTTCATTAATATGAAAAAAAAAACACAATCCACACCACATTTACCCTTATTCAGTAAAACGTACAAAAAACGAAACTTACGAGTATATTACCTATAGGTACTACATACACAGATATAAACTGATAATTCAATGAAAGATACTCCCAGCCGAAATGCATTGTTTTCATGCAATGGTTACGAAACTATAAGTTGGCCGCGAACACGCCGCAGCGTGGTCGGCCAAAGCCAAAGTTCCCCATCATACCTGCGTCACTTGAAAATTGAAAAACTTTTGCAATGCCTTTCTTATGGAAATAGTTCGCTTTACGTTTGAGTGAGTTGTCATTGTAAGGATTCACAGCCGGTCTCATTGAAATGATAGTTTGTGCGAGCACTTGAACGTTTTGCAGGTTGCCGAGATAGAAAGCCTATTGTTTTATGAAAATGTTTTGATAAGCCACTTCAGTGTATTTAATGTTATGTTGTTTTGTTAAAGAATTAACGAGCGTAATTCAAATTGGAAAGGCTCCGTGGGGTTGATAGCAAGTGCGCGTATTTTTAGGATAGCAAAATGCAAACCCTCGCGATAGCTCGTGTAAATCCGCATGAAATATTGATACAGTTTCGTGTAAACGTGTAACAAATGCGGTAATTTAAGCCACCTGCCGGCGGCCGCGACTCGCGCGATCCTCTCTGCTATGCACCACTTTTGAACTGCTTTCCTACCTTATGTTGCTTTCCTACTATTACGTACAGTTATTATTTTTTGATAGAGATTTATGTTACACTATCAAAGTTTAAATGCCTCTGTAGTCTATAAGGTAGAGGTTTCAAGTATTATAATTAAATAGGGATTGCGAAGTAAATTACTGACTAAATATACCTTATTACCTATCTAATGTTTCATTACTTGTGTCGATTTAAAACACTCCTTTCGTTCGTGTTTTAATATATCGCCATACGTTTCGAACTTACTGTTTTCTGCACTTGTATCGTAATTTACTATTTCGGCACATATTTTTGCACTTGACTGTACCTACCTTTTATAAATCTTGTAAAGGTTTTAAAGAGCGCAATGCATCAACCAGCAAAACGAGTTGCTCAAGTCCAACTAATACAATTATTTGGTCTCGCGCCCTCGTTTAGCGCAGTATCCGACACAAGGGCCGTCGTGTCTCCTCCTATTTGCTCTCGTGTATTTACAAAAACATTTACACTGCCCCTACATTCACACGTGTTGGTTTAGGACAGATGTACAAAGATAGGAACTACTTACGTTTATTATTAGCCTTAGTAGAGTAACAAAAATATAAGCTGCGTATAATTTTTGTAATGATTTTGTAATTGTATTTAAATACTTTAATGACGTAGTAATTGTATACAATTTAATATAAAATATCTGGGCGACCGAGCTTCGCTCGGTTCTATTTTAATATATCACGTCTTTAGATAAAAAAAAACTCTTATAAATACAAAAAAAAAAAAAGACAAAAAACAAAAACTTAATTTCTGGCCGGGATTCGAAACCCTGACATCTATCTACGATCTATCTGCGTACATTAGACCGACCTCGTAGGACTGTGCTAAGCGGAATCGATGGGCGCGCGGCGAAATTAACGACCATATTTTACGTCTACTAACGCGAAAGAAAAACTCATGAAAACTCGAAAATTCGCGTTTTCCGGGATCTAAGGCTACGCTAGATCGATTTTTCACCCCCGAAAACCCCCACATAACAAATTTCAGCGAAATCGTTAGAGCGGTTTCCGAGATCGTCGGTATATATAAATAAATAAATAAATAAACAAATAAATAAATAAATATACAAGAATCGCTCGTTTAAAAGTATAAGAATAAGATTTTGTACGACCAATAACAAAATGTGATATTTATCACATTAATTGCAAGCAACTCGCTACGCGGGTACTCTGTTCGTAGGCTACAAGCGGTTATTTCTCTGCTTTTCGCTACGTTCGTAGCGCATAACTCAAGCTAGTCGCATAAAACTAAAAAATATGTAGTAACCAAAACTAATAGTGAAACAAATAAAAATGTGTTGTATATCCTATTCATTGCAAATGACTCGCTAGGCTTTTTTCGTAGACTGTATACGGTAATTCCTGGGTGCGTAGCCGAATGGCATTTCTCCGACGCCAAACGAAAACGAAACGCCACGCCAGTTAGTCCGGCTCTGTCGCGCCAATACGCACGAGCGATAGAGATAGATATCTACTAGCGTTTCGTTTCGTGAGCGTTTCGTGAGCGTTAGTGCCATTCGGCTACGCACCCTGGGTTATCGGCTACGTTCGTAGCGCGTAGCTCTAGCCAGCATTGGAATTGTTAAGTATTTCGTTTAAGTAGCCGAAATATGCTGGTTCTGGAAAATATACAATTAGCCCTCGATCTCACCGCCACCTCGCGCCTTCATAATTTATTAGTCGCAAATATTTCCTATCCACTTATTCAATTGACTCACTCCAAATTGGTTAGATAATTGTGATCATTAATTTACTCGAGCGCTGCTATTAAAAACCGGTGTCGAGTATTTTGTCGGATTTAATAGATAATGTCGCAGGGTGGAGTAGCCAGGCCACTATAAGGCAATCATCTAATGAATGCTTCCGGGCAGATAAGCTTCGATTAAATGGTCTCTTTATTGCCAAAGGAAAGGCGCGTCCCTTTATGTGCACATTGAGATATCGGATACACGTGCACGGGGACCACTAAGATGTCTAACTGATATCATTGCTTTTGGAAAGGATTGCTTGCTAGAAATGCTAGATTTAAGTTTTTTATTTTTTATGTTTTGGTTTTCGATATAAAATTGAGAGGGATCCTAAAGACGTCTTGTGTCTTTTGTTTCTTAATAACAATCTATATTCAAACTTAATGTTTAACCTTAAAAAAACCGGTCAAGTGCGAGTCGCACTCGCCCACCGAGGGTTCCGTATATACTAACTTTCAATAGTTGAATCATTAATGTTATTCATATAACTCTTCAAACTGGATTTCACAAAATTTCTTGAATTTTAGTTGGTGAAATTCGGTGATAAGGGGGGGGAGGGGGCGTATTTTTTTTACATTTTCCTTCAAAAAACATTTATTTATTTATTTAAGCTTTATTGCACAAATTATCAATAAAAAGTACAAATGGCGGACTTAACGCCTTAATGCATTCTCTACCAGTCAACCATTGGGTAAAACAGAGATAGTTAGTTTGGTGCACAAGATTATAAAGCCAGTATGAGATTTTAACGATTTATCTTCCACAACAAAAAAAAATATAAAAAATAGATTTGATATGTATTATTTCTAACGATACCCCACTTGACCTAGTCACTTTACGTTTACAGTTTGCTGCCCTTTCATTTTGGCCATTTTCTATAATAAATATTATTAAATTAAAATTTTGTAGAGGTTAGCAATGTTCATAACTATTCCCATATCGATAGCATAAGTAGTTCTCGAGATATTAAGGAATGTGACAGACGGACAGAGCGGCACCATAAGGGTTCCTTTTGTACCTTCTTGGTACGGAACCCTAAAAAATAAATAATAAAACGTTTATGTTATGCTAATTCTGAAAGTCATATATATAGTTCCTCAAATACACTCTTATACCTAACGGATTCTTATTTTTGTATTACATTTATGAAATTGACAGTTATACTTATAAGTATACTAGTTTTTTCCAAAATACTTTTAAAAAAAAACCGCCGCCTTTGGGGTTCTGGTGAAAGCTATTTGCGAATGTTGGATTATGTAGAAATATGTAGAATGTAGGTATTTTTTAAAACTACTTTTAATGCTTTAATTATTTGATGGCAACACAAATGAATATATGTATACCGTTAAGGTTTGAGGAGTTTCCTCAATTCCCCATGAATCCGATTATAAGAAATCGAAGCTTGACAAAATTTGACTTGAAAACTCAATATGCTTAACAAACATAATAACTCATAACAAATAAATGTCACTGTTCTGAACTTAAATGCATGCTGTTCTTATAAAAATACCAAAGTCACTATAAGTGTGCCGTTCAGATATAAGGAGTTCCGTTCTGATCTTTATCGGCAGTTCCACTGCACCAAATGTCACTGTTCTGGACGTAAGTGCATGCTGTTGTTATAAAAATACCAAAGTCACTATAAGTGTGCCGTTCAGATTTAAAGAGTTCCCTCGATTTCTGCAGGATCCCATTATCAGAACTGGGTTCTGAGAAAAATGGGACCAATCTGTATGCATATACATTCAATAAAAAAAAAAATTTCAAAATCGGTCCAGTAACGACGGAAATATCGTGATTCGTGGAACAAGCATTAAAAAAAAACATACAGACGAATTGAAAACCACCTTCCTTGAGAGAAGGTTAAAAACTCGCTAAATGGGGTTATAATTGTGCAGTTTTTAATAACATTACTGTCGATCTGTACAAGTACCGGTTAGGCTAGATGTTCGTGTGTAGGTAACGCTTACAATTTATCGCCTGCATATCCTTTCAGCGGGTAGATAATGACCGCAGTAAAACGTTTAAGCACGGAATAACTGCTGGGGCCGTTATTACAATATTATGAATGGCTTCCCCACGGCTGCCTCTTGCCGCCGACACTTCGGCTCTTGTACCTACTTACTCGTACTACCTTGTTTGCTAAAAATGTGTTTGATCTACTATTGAGTCTCCTATGAACTTCTAAATTTATTGACAGGGATGCAATTACGTATTTTACTTACGTATTTTTTTTAAATAGTTACCTACTTCCTTTTTTGGAAGAATATTGTTTAATTTATTGTTATTACATTTCAAAAGCTTTTTCCGGTTTGCTCACGGTCAACCTAACACGCCCCTCCTCGTTTCGCTCGTCGTCGCCCCTAACTGGACTCTGTCATATATGATTATACTGCCAACATAGTCCGTGAACAGAAAACTGCTACTTTGCTCCCTCCTAACAGGAAAAAAAACTTAAAATTTAGTTGTAAAAAGTTGGCATTACTTTTTGTAACCATTTTTATCCTTATAGCAATCTACATAAAAAAAATGTCATTAAAAGTGTAACAACGATGAAGCGAAGGTACTACAATAAGTAGGTACATAAATACTGCTATCAACCAGAGTAGACATGGCCTGCTTTTTTGGCACAACATTTGGGCATTCACTAGTTCACATTAAAAATTACTAGAGTCAGCCCATGATAAGTCTGCAACGATTTTGATAGCCCTGCCTCTGTAAGGGTTAAGTAAACGTCATCATTTCTAGAAGTTTGACGTTTAAAATAACACTTGCACCGCTGGGGCTGTCAAAATTGTTGCAAACTTATCGTGGGACGATTTTAATTTACTTACTAGTACTTAGTTTAACTTACTTAATATTTATGAAAAAATAAACCTCTAAGTAGGTATATTATACGTCGACAAACATCAATCAATATTCTGATCTAAACATAAGTTAAAACTTAAAAGAAATTTTGCGGTAGGTAACAGTAAATAATTAAATATTATAAATACATTTTGATATTTCAGTAGTTATACAGTTTCAAACTACTTACGTTTTTTGAAAAAACACACAATTGTAGCGAAATCGAATTATTTTGTGCTAATCGGTCACGGGCTACGCGCGGGAACGCAAAACCGTTTTAAACATGACGTAAAATAAGTTTACTGAAGTTAATTACGTTTTTGACTACTGTTTACTTTCGTTGATCATATTGTTCACTCAACCGAACCTTTAGTGTGTTTGTCTTAGGTATTTACTAATGAAATAAATGTTCAAGCACGGCATAACTGTTTTTTTATTACAATATTATGAATGGCTTCCCCACGGCTGCCTCTTGCCGCCGACACTTCGGCTCTTGTACTCACTCGTACTACCATATTTGCTAAAAATGTGTTTGATCTTTTTGACTACTGTTTACTTTCGTTGATCATGTTGTTCACTCAACCGAACCTTTAGTGTGTTTGTCTTAGGTATTTACTAATGAAATAAATGTTCAAGCACGGCATAACTGTTTTTTTATTACAGTAATATTATGAATGGCTTCTCCACGGCTGCTTCTTGCAGTCGACACTTCGGGTCTTATGCTTACTCGTACTACCTTGTTTGCTAAAAATGTGTTTGATCTTTACAACTCTTCTTGAGGACCGTTATTTTACTTGAGAATGATTTTTTTGACTCAACGTAACCTTTTGTATATTTGTCTTTACTCGTAGTATCGTTGCATTCACTAAATAAATCGACTAATCTGGACCCGTGTTAATATCACCAATAATAACAGCGAGGAAATGTCGCCCGCATCCTTGGTACAATGCCTCAAGCGCCTATTTTAGGTATATATATTTTTTATTTTATTTAAACTTGGGAAACAAACAAGCAAACTATTAAGTACATCAACAAAAAAGATAATTAAGGTAAAACATAGCCAAAAAAGTTTCCACTTATAACTAATGATGACATTTCGTCACTACTTTTAAAAAAACTTGTATCTTCGTCTGTCAATTAAAAGAAAATTGTAGTAAGTATGTATGGAATGCATATAGACTTACTGCGTTTTTAGGAGCAGCGTGAGATACGAGATTTTTTCAAAGTAGTGACGATTTGTGATTGCTCAGACAAGACTTAAACAATATTTTCAAACTATACTGTATATATATTTAATACATTACTATACTTTTAGACCTAAGCTTTTAAGTTTTATGCTTGTCTTGAGAGATGTATGTACCAAGGACGGTGGCGACATCTCTTCGCTGTATCGCAGTGCTGATTGCTCATACTGGTGATATGATGGTACCTACCTAGTTACTTAAATTCTCTTTCTTTCCCTTTATCCCAACATTCCCAACTGCTTGGGGTCGGGTCAATGAAAAAAGTACCTGCCTATGGTCCAAATAAATACCTACAACCTACTTCAAACTTCGGAATAAAACAGTGAGAAAATAACTAGTGACTTCAGAGCCCATTCACAGACGGATCTGTTTGATATCTGGGGGCCGATTTTTGAGTCTCGGCCATTCGATATCGTGAAATTCGTTTAATAATATCTCCTCTAGTAGCAATTTAAATTCTACTAACAGAATCGAAAATGAGTGGTCATTACCACTAGTTTTTAAATGACTAGCCGTCCTTTTTAATTTTAACCCCCGATGCAAAAACGACGGGGTGTTATAAGTTTGACGTGTCTGTCTGTCTGTCGGTCTGTCTGTCTGTTTATGTTTGTGTGTGTATCTGTCTGTGGCATCGTAGCTCCCGAACGGATGAACCGATTTAGATTTAGTTTTTTTGTTTGAAATCTGAGTTAGTCGGGAGTGTTCTCCATGTTTCATAAAAATCGGTCCACTATGTCCGGTCGAGGGTTTTTTCAAAATTTTAATTTTATGGTTAGGTTATTCAAAAATAGCATTACGTCGTTTTTCACAGACTTTCGAACGGCGAATTCGTGCGTTCGAAATTCAAAAATCGATCCCCTGGAATGGAACTAGAATACTTACCTATGTACGAACATAACGCCAAAACAAAAATATCAGAATGCTGTTGCTAAAATTAACCCACTACGTTCGGGTTTCGACAGCTTTCATATTGAGACATGGTTTCTCGTTCTAATCTTAAACGTATCTATAAAATAAAGTAATAAAGTAAAATATACTTGAAGTATATTTTGTGAGAGTTTAAATTTTTACTTCATTTATTTTTAGGAATTTATGAATACCCGATTTCAAGAATTTGAGAAATAAAAGTCTGAATGAAATCTAGTAAAAATATAATATTTATTCGTAAGTTTCTTATTACAATTAGGTATCTACGTTTCTTGAAAGGCTTAAAATTTTTGAATGTAAATTCTATTAAAATACTTAGGTATTTTCAATATTTTTCCCTATTGGAATAAATTTATATGTTACCGTTTAAGCACTCCCGGGAGCTTAAAAAGACAGTGATTCCATAAAATTGTTCGTAACAGTGAAATTGCTTCAGGATTGGACGCGTAAACAGAAAGCGATTTAACATCAATTTGGGGTAAACACAGTGTGTAGGCACAAGGTTGAGTCGTGTGTGCGGTCCCTAATTACACATTGCATCATTCTTGCTTAAGCGATTTTCGCCCACAAATTGATAGTATACTTTTGAAAGTACTGAATGTTAAATATATTCTTTTTGCCATTAATTTGTTTCCTCCCGGACCACCAGGTTGAATTCCTAAAATGTTGAAATCCCGAAACGTTGACTTTCCCAGAATGTTGATTTTTTTCCACTTTTTTTCAGTTTCGCAAAATGTTGAATTCTTATAACGTTGAAATATCAAAAAGTTGAATTCTCAAAATGTATACTTTCAACATTTCGGGATTTCAACATTTTAGGAACTCAAGTTTATATTCCTGGAATCTTTTTTTAACATGGGTATTTTTTAATATGATTTCTACTCAGAATCGCTAGCTTTTTGGTCACAGGAGAGGTGGTAATAGGAGAAAAAAATGTACCTTTGATGGTCATGAATTTCAGTCTTCAGACTGTATTTAACCCATTGCTGTAACGGGGAACAAAATTTTAAGGCATTATGCTTCGAAAAGGCTCATCAGTGGAGTCTTGGAACTTAAATATGCCCTGAAACTATATTAGCATGTAACAAAAGTCAAATCTCATACTGGCTTTATAATCTTGTGCACCAAACTAACTAACTCTTAGAGTGATGAAATTAAAAATGTGTTACACTTTTTACAAAAGTTTGTCTTCAACACTTAAAATTCCATTTTCATCTATTGAAATTCAATATTTCTTAACTTTTGCTTGCCTTCGACTTCAGCTTAGAAACAAATGACGGTTTTTGTCTCACTCACATGGTTAAAATCTTATAATCCCTACTAATATTATAAATGGGAAAGTGTGTGTGTCTGTTGTTTGTCCGTATTCCACGGCAAAACGGAGCGACGAATTGACGTGATTTTTTAAGTGGAGAGTGATATAGGCTACTTTTTGTCTCTTTCTGGGCAAAAGCTAGTACAGAATATTCTTCAAAGTTGTTGTGACGTAGAAGAGACATCGTATGCACAGCGAACGTCAGCGCGCAGTTGGCACGCGGCGCGGCGCGGCGCGAAGCGCACTTCCCCTGCTTTCAGCGGAAACGGCTCCGGGCCTGGTAATTAGCGAGGTCTTCCTTCCGCGACCGAGTGTATGCGTCCATGTCCTTGTGATGTAATAATAATTCAGCCTATATACGTCACAATGCCCGATATATCCTTTTATTCAGAGACGACCAGTCTCAGACAAGGTACGCTTTATTTGCTTGATTGAGACCGGTTGGTCAAACTACCTAGTTAGTTATATCGGATTATCTGATAGGTCCTGGTAACGCGAGTAGAATATATCCTTGAAATTCCTATTTTTCTTACAAATTAAATATTGAGATTGTAGGTATTATGATTCCGGAGGGTGCCTAACATCGCTTTGCGCTGTTGCGCCCGTTTTGCGCTAAGCGTTGCGGTCCAGCGTGCAATTTCGTGCAATCCTTTTACATATTATACTTTGATTTTTAACCCCCGACGCAAAAACGAAGGGGTGTTATAAGTTTGACGTGTCTGTCTGTGTGTATGTCTGTCTGTCTGTCTGTCTGTCTGTCTGTTTGTCTGTCTGTCTGTCTGTGTGTGTGTCTGTCTATGGTATCGTAGCTCTCGAACGGATGCACCGATTTTGATTTAGTTTTTTTTGTCTGAAAGCTGAGTTAGTCGGGAGTGTTCTTAGCCATGTTTCATGAAAATCGGTCCACTAGGTCGCGGTCGGGGGTTTTTTCAAAATTTTAATTTTGTGGTTAGGTTAGTTGTTGTTATTCTGTAGATGACCTATAGAAATAACTCAGATTAATATCATGACCATTATGAGTTTAACTCATATATTTTGTATACCTATTTAAGCTGCGTTAAAAAGTGGAGTCATGCGTTATTCGACAAAGGCGCAGTTCCCGTCTCGAGCCCCCGGCTCCAGTAATTACCTTGTGTTCCTTCCGCGCCCTCTGTGCATGCCCGCGGCTCACTTTTTGAACAACACAACACACGATTTCAACTTTTTCTTTTTTTCTTCTTTTTATGTCATTAATACAATTAGAAGAAGACGTGTGATCTATCTCGTGGTGACGTACTCTCGCGGAAATTATGTGCTAACCGTGCTGACATATCGTACATAAGGTGACGAATGCATTGCACCAAAAAATCATTGTTATCAGGAATAACCACAAAATTAAACTTTTGAAAACACCCCGACATAGTGGACCGATTTTCATGAAACATGGCTAAGAACACTCCCGACTAACTTAGCTTTCAAACAAAAACAACTAAATCTAAATCGGTTAAACAGACAGACAGACAAACAGACAGAGCCGTTTTTGCGTCGTTTCTGCATCGGGGGTTAAAAACAGGCTATAGTTTTCATCGTTATCTTCTAGGCCAGTTTTTAAAACTTGAATTTGCAAGTCAGTGAACAAGCGCGGATCCAGCTTCGTGCCCAGGGGGGGGTCACGTGGTAAAGGCCCAGGCCCCAGGTGGGGGTCACGTGGTCTATTTGTATGGCCAACCTAGGCTCCAGGGGGGGGTCATGACCCCCATGACCCCCCCCCTGGATCCGCGCATGTCAGTGAAAACAGAGCGCTAGGTGCTACGCGCTACGAGCATGCCTAGCGGGTTGCCTACATTCAAAACTTTATAAGAAAGAAAGAAATTTTAAAACAGTGACCACGCATATCGTTATCTGGACATGACCCAAGATGTTGTGTTGTAATCACTCAAAAGAATTCTATTAGGTACCTCCCGCGAAAACATAATTTACTTTTATTACGGTGAATGTTTCATTATCAGCATAACAAAGAATTTTAATCAGTGTGATTTCAAGAAATGCATGCATTTATAAGGGATTGTCATCACACAAAGGGAGAGTTCGTCTAATTTAAAAAATACGTTTCTCGTTCATACTCAGTCATTGTACTTTAAATTCCTCATAATCCGTCCAATTTTGAGTAGTCTAGCGGAGATCGGGCGACGGCTTCCCTTGGATTTCAACCCGCAGTTACATTCACTGAGCTACCCGCGGGAAGTATGTGCGCCGTCGATAGCGAAACTTGTTTTAAAAGGATGACTTTTAAGATTTAATAAGAACCCGACGCCGTTGAGTTGTATAAAATGCTCTCAATTTATAATTAAACGATATTGCTTTTACGACTGCAGTTGGAGAAGTTAAGCCCGGTGGAGCTCGGCGTGGTGCGAATGTGTTGCGCATTTAAAAAAAACTCATTACACGCGGCAGCCGCGGCGGCGGCGCGGACGAGTGCCGTCTTTGAGGGCCGCGCCGCGCCACTGTGGTATTATTCCAGATTATGCCGGCTCCCATACAAATGAAATCTCGCTTAAACCCAGTGCAATTTCGGAACGAGTAAATAAGGCTCAAAAGTTGTTTTACTGCAGTCACTCACACTTTCTGAAATTCCTTTTGAACTTAGGAATGCTATTCATTACGACGGCTGTTTTAGAGCTTGATTTTAACGAGTGCATTTTGTAATATCAAGGAAATTATAAATAAAGTGCATTATAAGGGTCGGTTGCACCAAACCGTCTGTCACCGTTAAAACGTTCGTTAAATTTTATCGTATGCGAAGTTCCATAGACGTCTGCTGCGTGACGATGATGTGTCTGTCAAATGTGGTTGATGCAACTGGCCCTTAATGGCGTCAGTGAAAGCAGTGCTATTAAAGGAGCTTTGGGTTCGTGCCTGGCCGGTAATTTAGGCGCATGTAGGTAAGTTTAGCTGGTCAATGGGAGTGGGGTGTAAGTGTAACGAGAGCGCTCCGAATAACCATTACATATTTAGTTAGTCTGTCCCCGGAGACTGCGCTTGCGGTTCTTGCCATTAGTGCGATTGAGTACTCGGCCGCCGCCGACCGCTGTGTGACCAACAAAGACGCCGATATGTAGGTACATGCAGTCCACCTGACAATCTTATTAATACTTACATTATTTATTTCTAAAAGATAATATCACGGTTTTTAGTGCCCGGCGAATTGAATAATTGGTTCATACCTACTGGATTTGTTATATTTATTAATCTTGACGCCTGAGGTTAGATAACATTTTTAATAGTAATTTAATTATATTACATATTTATTTACGTATTACTTACCTAATTACAATCGTAAAAAATATAGTTTACAACTTTACATGCTTCAAAAAATAGACTTTAATAAAATCTTCCTTTATCGTCTGATACTAAAATCAGCGTAAAAACGCACAAAACCGTCTAGCCGACAATAGTACATTACATCAGAGGCCGGGAAAATGGGGATTTCCGGCCAAGTGGGTATATACGGCCGAGCGAGCGTGCGAGCGAGGCTGGATAGGGATACGAGGCCGGGAATCCGTTTTCACGCCGAGGCATGTATAGTGCTTTTCTCAAACATACAATGAAATAAATAAAAAATGCTCTAAAGGACAATATTTTATAAAAAAAAGTTACTTTGCAGGCCTAGGCCTGAAAAATAATATGAAATCCCTTTACAGTCCTCTCGAGTTGTTGCGCCCAAAAAGTGATACTTCCCAGCCCATTTTAAGGAACGTAAAGACAATATTTCATTGCATGTTTGAGAAAAAACTATAACTCACTTAAACAAATGAAAATCTGCGTGCCACCGAAAAAACAGACGATGTTATGTTACACGTGATCCCATCCGTTTGCAAACTGTTCGATAGCTAATCACAATAGAGTGGAAAAATAATTGGAAACGTATCACGTTTCGCCGCCTCGTATAGATGCAGATGAGCCGACTATTTGTCTTGCCTGATGGCGGGGGCTTGATTAAACCGTGAAACATTTAACGTTACCTGCTGCCTGCCCGCAACTGCTGCCGCCTTCACGCGATATATCGGCGCTCATTCTTACAGGAAATGATGGTGCCTTAAAGTAATCGCTTACAAGCCTTTTTAAGTAACAGAGATAAACGAATACCAACTTTTAGAAACACTTTAAATTTAAGTGATGTACCTAGGAAGTAATTACCACCATTTATGGATCCCTGCAACACCAGGGCACCAACGTCGCAATCGCTTACGATTCGTAAGCGTTTCGTGGCTAACTCTCCATATCGCTCTTCTGTAGTGGCGTCACAGAACTAGACTGCGTTTCCATCACCACGTAACGTCAACGATTGTCACTTCGGCTAGGCCGGCAAAGGAGTCGGAAGTGAATTGCGGTCTTTAACCCATTCAGTGCTAATCACGACACGTTGTCGTTCTTCCTATATGACGTTTTTTCCCCACATACGGTGAAATCTAGGACATCATCTACGACGTAGCACTATGACCGTAGCTCAGTGGTAAATATGTTAAAAGGGAGAAGGCTGTCTTCTTGAAGGTTAGAAATTCCCATCGGTCATAAGTTAAGTTGAAGATTTTACATGTAGGTACAGTGAGCTACGAAATTGCATGGAGAAATTATGAATAAATTGATTTATAAATTCGCCATGCACTTTACAACTGTACACTACACAATTTATTTCTAGTTGTAAGTATTGTATTGTCCCAGTCACCAGTGTTCTACAACACTTTAATGACCAATATATGACATCTTTCTGTCAAATGTATTGACAGTGACTTAAGATTGATAATTGCATCTACTAGGACAATGTCGAGCACTAGTACTTTTACCTTATCATGTGATAATTTTCTCACTTGTGCAGTAAAGATGAAATAAAATATACACATTATTTTTGCAACAGCCGAGGGCAATTCTCGCATAGTGATTAGAGCAGATAAATGACGGACATTACTTATAATTAATGTTTAGGTGGTCGTAATCGCATCGCGTAAAGTGGCGGCGTCATTACTTCACAGCTGCTGTTACCGAAATATTGCCCAAAATACCATTTTCCGCTTCGGGCGATTTTCCCTGAGCCAGTTTTTACATAAAAGTAATAAAAAAAGGCTAGTATTTTGTTTATTTTCTATTGCATCTGTATAAATTCAAGGCGTTTAAATACTTAATTTTTAGCAATAGAAAATCCATGTCAACTAATGTGCATACACTGTAATGGGGAACACTGATCACGGTAAAAACGGACTGTCAGTAACAGAACTAAAAAGTGACGGCATCGAACTAGGTACGGAGTACGGACAGGCCGTTGCCGTCCGGCCAACTGATCGTATTACTCATTGTTAGCTAATAGGTAATATCACTTTGCCATTTGTTTAAAGACATCTTTTTCAGAATAGATAAAAACTCCCATTTTTGTCTACATAAGTATTCAACACTCTATCACAAGGTCGAAGTCAGAGTGGTTAACTTATAATCATCAATTTCTTCGTTTATTCCAAAATAAGTAATAAACACAAACGACAGGTACGCCCTGTAAATGCAGTCAATATTTGGCAGGAGTGTCGATGGAGATGTCACAATTTCCTGCACTTAACAGCGCGGAAGCAATTTTGACGACTCATCAAACGACGGACACCGATCGAAGTCACTTCGTCAGGCGTCTATCATTAGTCTACTGGCGGCAAATTATAAATGGTCTTTCATAGGTTATGATTTTAGTTACATTGCGAACTCTTGAAGTGACATACAGTGAATGAATATTGCAATGTATAAAAAACTTACATATGAGTTCTAAAACCATATAAATGAGCCCTTAATTGTAATTTGGTGATACAATTTTCATACTAAAAATCGTACCTCCATTTTTAGCGCCATCTATTAAATACTATCATAACTACACTAATGATGCCTACAAATTTATTTTTTTCAAAATGTGTATTGACGTGATATCACGATATTAAAATAAACGAGCATGTCATTTCTTCTTATAAAAAATAAAAACACGCAAAAATATGATTTTGGCACCTTCCAGGCTGTGAAACAGCGCCATCTAGTTTTAAGCTTAAAAGGCCCATACATTTCAGGGGCACGCTTTTTGTATGGGCTTTATCTGTCCCGGTATTATATGGTCCTTGGGTGATACTGTACCGTCAGTGCACAGTAGGAAAGTAAAAACGGCGTTCGTGATCAAAATTTGGGATATGTAGTCCTCTGCCGCCGGTCGCTCCCAGATCCCAGATTACTAGTAAAAATTGTCCCTGGCTAGTTATTTAAAGGTAATCCTTGGGTGACTAGTAGTTGTTTTAAATATACTTTCCTCTTAAAGACTGAAAGGCGGCAAAGAACTCATTCCTTTTACAGTCGAGTAGTCTGCAACAAAAGTCCACAAATCGTCGGTTGATTCCGCGGCGCGCCGACGGCGTTCGTCATCAAAGTTGGGGAATTGTGGCCATCTGCCGCCGCTCGCTCCCAGATTACCGTCGAGAGCTTCATTTAATCGTTTTATTAATACGCCGACAAATCGTTTACTGCTACCGGCTACGGCGTTTTACATTCAAATAAGGTTTTTATTGTAGTTATGGCTGTTTAATACAGCGGTTGAACGATGGTTTCTAGTGTGAATGAAATAAGAACGTTAATTTATTAGGATATAAATTTTCGTTTAATAAAATTACTTTTATTTTTTTTTAATGATTTGATAAAATAAGTATGTAAAAATACGGTAGGTCCTTACAATACAATATGCATAGAATACCTATGTTAATTGTACTTGATTGTACCTATAGTGGTCTTGATTCTATATTTTAACGCCTAACTTGGCTATTTTAAATTACTTCAAAAATAAATACAATCACTGGTTTGCTTTATTAAATAGTACATTTGTTACTTAAATCGGTTCATCCATTCGAAAGCGATGCCTTAGACAGACAGACAGTGAAATTTATAACACCCTGTCGTTATATCATACAATAGTTATAGCGTCGTTATACCGTAAAATATCATATTTCCCATCCCATTCCAGCCCATCAAAACATTGCCAATTATAAAAACCGGTCAAGAGCGTGTCGGGCCACGCTCAGTGTAGGGTTCCGTAGTTTTCAGTATTTTTCTCAAAAACTACTGAACCTATTAAGTTCAAAACAATTTTCCTAGAAAGTCTTTATAAAGTTCTACTTTGTGATTTTTTTCATATTTTTTAAACATATGGTTCAAAAGTTAGAGGCCCCGGACGCACTTTTTTTTCCTTTAGGAGCGATTATTTCCGAAAATATTAATATTATCAAAAAACGGTGTTAGTAAACCCTTATTCATTTTTAAATACCTATCCAACAATATATCACACGTTGGGGTTGGAATGAAAAAAAATATCCGCCTCCACTTTACATGTATTTTAGGGTTCCGTAGTCAACTAGGAACCCTTATAGTTTCGCCATGTCTGTCTGTCCGTCCGTCCGTCCGTCCGTCCGTCCGTCCGTCCGTCCGTCCGTCCGTCCGTCCGTCCGTCCGCGGATAATCTCAGTAACTGTAAGCACTAGAAAGCTGAAATTTGGTACCAATATGTATATCAATCACGCCAACAAAGTGCAAAAATAAAAAATGGAAAAAAATGTTTTATTAGGGTACCCCCCCTACATGTAAAGTGGGGGCTGATATTTTTTTTCATTCCAACCCCAACGTGTGATATATTGTTGGATAGGTATTTAAAAATGAATAAGGGTTTACTAAGATCGTTTTTTGATAATATTAATATTTTCGGAAATAATCGCTCCTAAAGGAAAAAAAAGTGCGTCCCCCCCCCCTCTAACTTTTGAACCATATGTTTAAAAAATATGATAAAAATCACAAAAGTAGAACTTTATAAAGACTTTCTAGGAAAATTGTTTTGAACTTGATAGGTTCAGTAGTTTTTGAGAAAAATATGAAAAACTACGGAACCCTACACTGAGCGTGGCCCGACACGCTCTTGGCCGGTTTTTTATTTTTGCACTTTGTTGGCGTGGCAGCTTTCTAGTGCTAACGGTTACTAAGATTATCCGCAGACGGACCGACGGACAGACAGACATGGCGAAACTATAAGGGTTCCTAGTTGATTACGGAACCCTAAAAAATACACTCTGTATAAGCATTTATCAAAACGATATGTGCATTATACAGGATGATTCATGAGTCGTGAGCAGGAGTGAACAGGGTACTGGGGAGGGTCACACTGAGCAACTTTCATAATGGGGCAACACTAAATTGTGCTTTCATAATGGGGCAACACTAAATTGTGATATATTTTTTTTCTTAATTAGAACGTTATTGATAATTAGCTATCAATTAAGTACTTATAAATTAAGTCATAGTTAAGAAAAATAATCACAATTCAGTGTTGCCCCATTATGAAAGTTGCTCAGCGTGACCCTCCCCAGTACCCTGTTCACTCCTGCTCACGACTCATGAATCATTCTGTACCTATATTTGTGTAAACAATAGTTTAGTAAAACAACGGTAAGTTCTATAAATTAGAAGTTACGATGCAAAATAGTGTCTTAAATCGATCGTAGAAGACTTATCCTTAAAATAAAATAGTTAACACGACTAGAAACTTCGCATTTTTTTTTCAATCCTCACTCAAGGTAGGAAACGTATTAAGTTCCCGTAATATGGTACAGTTACTTTAAATTAGTTTATTTTCGTTTGAAAGCTGAATTAATCGAGAGTGTTCTTCTTAGCCCTGTTTCATGAAAGTCGGTTAACAATGTCGGGGTTTTTTCAAAATTTAATTTCAATCTAGAAATAGCTTCTATAAAAATTTCTGTTAAGTGATACGTTATTCAATATATTATGTACATATAAGTAAATAATACCACAGAATATATAATAGTACAATAATACTCAATAAATGAATATTATAGGCCGTTCTTACACAGATTGACTGTCCGACCAATATGTACTATTTTATATTTATATATGTCTATCCTCTTATGTATTGTCCTCATGTAAATTTTAGCTTTTTAGTACTAATGATGATTGAGCTAAATCGTAGACGGACAGACTGACTGACGGACAAACCAATATGCGGTATAAAGATTTTTAGCTAAGGAAGTTTAAAAACATAATAGCCGGGTCTCTATACCTTATTTTATGAGTTTATATAATTATATATTTTAATATACTTAATATAAGTATACCGGAATAAGATACACTGTAACAGAACAAGCGTCTATGACGAGGAGATGGACTCGTTACTACATATAAAACTTACGGCGAATCAACTTTTCCTTGACCAACTTTTTAGTGCATATTTCCTTCGGAATTTCATTGAATATTTTAACAAATAATATCTGCGAAGCTTTATCACATATTTAGTTACGTTATCACTGATAAAATTCACTATTATTGAATGTAAAACAGGTTGGAAAAACGTATTTATCAACAAACTACATTCACATGGACGGAATACTGACAATGACAGTTGTCAACTGCATAGCGTTCCGATATTATGTCTTGGTTCCAATTACGAGTCAGAGAGGTAATAATGACTAATATTGATTATTATACTTCCTGAATATATCATTCAGTGTAACAATTAGGAATAGGTGTGATCTTTCATTGCGAAGTTACTTACTAAATTGATTTAAACAATCTTTCACAAAATAATATTTACGTAAAAATATTTACGGAACACTCCACTATTGGACTACATAGGTATCAATACCAATAGCTCTGTCTCTCTCTAAAACAGCTGCAATCTGCACGTGTTAATAGGCAAACATCCGCGTGATGATCGTGAACTTTATTACGTAGAGCGTATGAGTGTAAACAAAGCACTTGTGATCTTTTTCTTATGTGCGCAAGTTAATGGCTTTCTGTCGATGTTATGTCGATACTGTGTCGATAGTCGATAGTATGTCGATGTTATGTCGATATTGTGTCGATAGTCGATGTTGTGTCGATGTTATGTCGATGTTATGTCGATATTGTGTCGATAGTCGATAGTATGTCGATGTTATGTCGATATTGTGTCGATAGTCGATAGTATGTCGATGTTATGTCGATATTGTGTCGATAGTCGATGGTATGTCGATAGTATGTCGATGTTATGTCGATTGTGTGTCGATACTGTGTCGATAGTCGACGGTATGTCGATGGTACGTCGATAGTCGACGGTATGTCACGATTAAGATCTATAAAAGGGTCGGAGCGAGCCGACGCGCGTCATTCTTAAAATATCTACAAGACTAACAGTGTCTCTGGCTTTCGTGTGTTATACTGGTGAGTGAAGTTGTTCTGCTATTATTTCTCTGTTTGTTTTTACTTGGAAATTATTCTAAGTGATTGTAAAACTTTGAAATTGTGTCTCTGTTTGATTGTGCGGGGACAATATCGTCGTACAGTTGAATTTAGACCTGTGGTGGAATTGCTTTACCGTCAGTTGTGGGGTTATTTTAGTGTTCTATTTATAGTGTAGTGTTACATTTAAATTGATGTGTATAGTGAAGTTTTCTGTGCTTTGTTTCGTGAGTGCCGTCAAGCAATACAAAGACTGGGTCGATGTATGGCTGGTGCTTGGAGATAAGTCTGTGTTTGGTTTTGTAGGGAGAAATTCTTGCAAAACTAAGCTTAGATTATAGCACGTAAAGGAAACTTCATTCGTTTGTTTAGTTGGTCAGTAAAATTGAATTTAGTAATTTTCTATGGGGTTATTTTGTGAAAGTTATAAGCCAGATCATTGTTTGTGACAGACTGTTGTCCGGCTAAGCGCTTTATACCTTGCGGCTGTTAAACATAAGGCGTTTAGGAGTCTTTTTGTTCCAAGTGGAGGGCTTGGGCGTCTTTATTTACTTACAAAAGGCGTACTTACTCACCGGTCTCAAAGAGTCCAACTGTTAGATGGAAGTGAGGACTTTCACGATTGACGAAAGACATTAGGAGTAATCCTTGCTCACTGAAGTCGGCAGTATTTGAGGCTGGGGTCCTATATTTATATATATTTATTTACTCGGTGCTCTGGTCCATGCTGGCGTTGGTCGCTGGGGATTTCGGTTGTGATCGATCCACATCTAAGTAAAGTTTGATCACGGCTGGGTCTCTCATGTGGCTGGTACTGGTGTGTCCTAGAATACTGGATATATACACGGATAGGGCGATCTACTCTCTGCTACCCTAGCCCGCGGGCAAGAGCAGAGGGGGGGATAAGAACTCAAGCCTATAGGTTGCCTATCTCAGCTTCGCTGGCTGAACTGTACAGCTTATGGTAGGGATACACTTGTGCATATTTTGAACACAAGATCTATGGTAAGTGACGGTCTGTGTTTCAGATATGCTAGAATAGGGAAAATAGATAGGAGTAGGGTAGAGTCACACACTATTTCTATGAAAGTAGAGTTCTCTTATGATTGGTCTTAAATTATAATTGGTCAACGTGTATTGTGGAGAAATAATTTAACTACTACTATTTATATGGTTTAAATGGACTTTAAATGTGGTGTTTACTATCTTAAAATAAGTGGTAGAACTGGTAATTTATAAAACCTCTTATTACTTAATTTATCTGAGTGAACTTAATAATTGTGGTAGCAATTTCTGATCTTTCGGTGTGGCTGCGGGACACTTAGTGTTGCTAACTGGTTTTTAAAGGTAAATTCTATCAAGATGGTTAGGGAAACAAACTATTCTTTGGAATAAAAAGCATAGGTTTGTTATAGGGCCCAGTGGCATGCGAGCGCCGTCCACTGATGGAAAGTCAAAAGCTTAGAAAAGTTAGTAGACTTAGTTCTTATAAAAGTTAGCAACTGCTCGGTGTTTCGATAAAACATTAGAAAGATCGAGAAGTTATGGTCTATTAGCAGTATTGGGGAAAAGGGGGTTTAGCTAGTGAAAAGAAACAAAATAAAAAAGGGGTTAGTTTGTAGATAGATAGCCCTTCAGGCTTACTTGCTTAGGATGCCCGATAATGTGGTTTGATTGGGCCTAAGGATTCCAGACGGTATCGCAAGTTCTCACCCCAAACCGGAATCGAAAATAGAGCGTAGCCGATGTTTTCTAAAATATTTTTTAATATTTATTTCACGTATGTTTCACTCACTAACTTTTATTCTAAAATTTCTTCATCACGTCATTAATTTTCTCACATATAACTTTCTAGGCCTAAATCTGATAAAATACTCTTTTATAACACTATATTATTATGCTACAATAACCTTTATTCTTCTTTAAAATATAAATAAATAAAATTTTAAAAATTAGTCAAAAATACAGCTGATACTCATTAAAGGATCTGAGTTATCGCGGTTCACATCGAAGGGTTCTACTTATTCACGCTAGACGATCACAAGGCCAAATTTACGGGGTATTTTTAAAGGGGGGTTAGTTATACTAATGGTTAGTCAAGTAAGTAAGTAAATAAGTAAGGTGAGCGGAGGTTTAGTTACATTTGGTTCCGTGCCCAAGGGATCTAAGATGTGCTCTGTAGAACACATCTTGGATACCAAGGTTTATAAATAAATAATAGGAATTAGCCTTACCAGGCTACATTTGTTGTTGTGAAAACGAGTGGGTGTGCTGTATTTCTGACTTATTTCATCTCTAAATAAAACTCATATACCTAATATTTTTATTCAATCGCTATTTCATAAAAACAAAAATAACTTTATTGTTAATAAACACGTCTGTAGTATTTTCTTCCATTGTTAATTCTTGCCGCGTTCCGAGCGAAGTTATGCATCGATGCAGAATCGATTGTATGTTCATCCCCTATCTTTGGTATCTTCTGAAACATAAAATAATAAAATTAAATTAGCATAGTAAACTATGACAAAATATATTTCTAGGAAATTAGCTCATAATCGCAGTGGTTGAACTAAATATTGTCCCGATTAGGCAATTTTAGCACCATTTGGTTGCATTGCTACGTAGCAATTGTTGGCATTGGCGCATCTTGACGTTCCCTTGCGCCTGTGCGTAGTACTATTATTTATTCTGTGTCTTAATGTATGTTTTATGGCTGTTGTATAGGCAGGGCAAGTACTGGAAATACTAGGTACTTATATAGAAAATACCCATGTATCTAAAATAATAGGAAGCGCGGAGCTGTAGCACTTTAGAAGAGTTTGCCACCTCGTGACCGGAATTGGAAACATAAGTGTGTACACAATGTACAATAGTAATAGAATTTCATGTTAAAACAAATAGTTCTCTATATGCCCAGTACATTTTCTTAGCAGGTTCTGCCATCTTCAGGGTTATTTTGAAAGCTAACATCACGTTTGCACTTCACACCGGAGATCGGATAGCTTCGATGCTGTCTTATATAGTCTATGAACACTCTGATGATATACATATTCCTAGCAGGTTTGTTATACAGAATTTCATTCATAGGCAGGATAACTACAGTCTAGATGTAAGGTTATTTTCCTAAAATAATCTAGGATACCTAAGCCCTAGATTTAAGACCTAGTAATACAAGAAGATAGGCTCTAGTCTAATGGCTATGGGGGCGCGATTATTCATTGTCGCGCTGAAGTACAATATTATATGGGGCGTCCCGCCATTTTTCTATGAATGCTGAATAGCTACACGCATGTGGTATTATGACAAGTACATCCTTCGATGGATAGTTTGGTTGCATTTCAGTTGTAACTCTATAATCTAAAATTTGGCTCACAGGATTTCATACATCATACAATAATTTGGCATATTGTTTGTACGGTTTGTACCAAATATTGTCACTGTAGTGCAGCCGTGAGAAGAATAGGTTTCTGTCTGTTAAGATATAGGTATTAATAATATTAGGACTAATTTAAGTTCATTAGCTTATAAGTCATCATATATTTTCATATTACATCCGTAGTAAACAAGCATACGTCCCTCTTGATGGTGAGAGGTCACTGTAGCCTATATCTGCCAATAAATTCAGAATAAATTAAATGCACAGTGCGAATTTCAACTTTCTATAAGTATATATTTTTGCTATAGTACAAACAAGTATGTATGTATGAACAATATTTTCAACTGGTACACATGACATGTTATCTCACTTAGATTGTGTACACAGCTTTTATACGGAACCTTACACTGTCGCAATATTTCACGGATCAGGCAGATGCCAACATACATATTTTATTAGTTATGTTAATTAGCTACACAATCGTCACCAGATCTCCTACGAAATTACCGGCATCTGGGAGGTCGTACCTCGCCATACCTTAACTCCACCATTGCTTGATCATTGTCACAATTGCTTAATGAATTTCAGGAAAATTGATTGAAATTTGTAATATTCCTGTTAAGTAGGCATAGATAATAAGCACTATTATCATTATAAAACCATATTTTACTGAGGTTCAGAAATCGTATGTAGTATGTGGTACGCAGTAGGAATGTAAACTTACCTAACATGACCAGGTCCGATCTGATTGTCGGATTACTTTGTGGTCAGTAACGTTGAACGAGCTGGTAGTGCAGATCAGCGACACTGAAAGGAAATAGTCAGACATTAGAAATATAATATTAGATAGAGTAAGAAAAGGGTTTAGTTTTAGAGTTAGGTCCTGCCAAATTGGGTTCAATATTATTTCATTTATCTATTCACGGGGGCGCGTCGCTTAATTTTTGGAACTAAGACACGCCCATGAGGACAATTGTAAAAGAAAAAAAAAACGGTTAAGGATGACAATATTGACAGTGACAGTTCCTTACGAAAAAAATCTGAGCGCGAAGTTATTAAATTTTATTTAAGAAAACGATTTCACAGAAATTACAGTGTTGTGTAGCTTCCAATAATTAGTATAGTTGATTGTGTAGAAGCACGTGTGATTTTTAGTGACGTCTTATTATCAGACGAAGAGAAATGTGAACTACGGTTTGAAACGAAGAGCTCTGTTAGTGAAAACATAGTAATTTCAATTAGTTTTAGGCCATAATTAGTTAGTTAAAAAAGGTGTTAGTGCAATAGTGCAAGACTTGAGTACATGGAGTCAGAGTTAGCAACAGTTTGGACGCGAAAAACATGAAGTGAACATTGAGATATTTCGTGGGACGTTCGAGTTGAAGTACCCGGCTTTTGATGTCAACTAACGGAGGAGTAAGAGTTTTTGAGCCTGGTCTCATACCTGCTCATAGGACCAATGTGTTACTGAAGATTTTCAATATGATTATGTTGTTAGTGGTGCCATATTATGCCACACTAAACAGAAGAATGGAACAGAAAATGCCGATCAAGAAAAATACATATATGTAAGTGTTCAAAACCCCAGTTAATTTACCCTATTCTAGTTTTATTGAGCAAACAAGACGGAGTTTTATAGTCTGCAGTAATTTTTGAGTTAGAAAAATTAAAGTCACTTAGCGATCAGACATCATACTTGAGGAAAAAAAAATAATAATAATAATAATTGTAGGTGAACGTAAATGAGACGTACGTCTCATATGGTTAAAGTACCTAGATGGTCCTGCAACCTTAGTTGGCATATTTTTTTTTGGAAAATATTTTAACGCTTGTGATTTTTATTTTATCTTTCCCTCTGTTTATTGGAAGTCTTTAACTTAACTTTAGTTTTAACCTAAGATAGATTCTTACCACAGCAGTGTTCTGTCATTGAACATAGTGGATCAGCGAGGACGGTGGAAACATGCGGTGAAAACTTCAGTGTGTGTTTAAGTGCATGCTTAGTAACGCTAGTGAAATAACAAGTGTTTATGATATTCGATTTATGCAATATTTTATTTTTTGACCAATGATTGGACAAATAAGGACTAGCCAACTTTAGAGTTGAAGAAATATTCATTGGTTTCAAGTTACTTGCTGTGTTCAAAAATAAGTAACTGGATCTTTTGTGATTATGCTGATTGTGATCAAGTCTGCAGCGTGTCTTCGGAAGAGATTTCATGGTGTCCTGGGTTATGACACCGACTGAGAAGAGAATAGTTTGGAAAATTTTGAAATATTACCAGGAGGCCAGCAGGATTTAACCATCATCATTAGCTACTCAAGAACCCATCATACAACTAGCCAAGTATGAAAAGAAAAAAAAGGAAGAGAGACACCTTAACCAAGTTCCTCAGCCCATTGTCGTGTTTGTTAACAATTTGCAAAGTTTGCTGCAGCTGCGAATGCCATGAAGAAGGAATGGATTGTCTGAGGTTACAAAACTTTCGGGGCATGTTATACAATATTGAAGACATAGAATAGGACAATACAAGTTTTAAGCTCGTTTCAAGAAAAAAATCATTATTTTGTTATATTATTATTCAATCAAATAAAAGTATTTTGAACCTACTTATGCCATCATTTTGTATTTTATCATAAGGCAATTAAAACCAAAATAAAATTTTGCAGATAGTTTAAAAAAAAAAAAGGAATATATTTTATCAAAACCACATCAAATTTGATGTTACATTATATTTTACAAAAAATATCAAAACCAAATCAAAATTGATGATACATCATATTTTGCGGGAAAAAATTGAAAATATGAAAACCACTTCAAAACTGCAATTACTTTTTTTTGCAAAATTGTATTATGCGTTTATTATGAACATTACATGATGTGTAATGTAAATTTTATGAATACATTGGTTACAAGTCAATGACCTTTTAGTAAAGAGTTTTCTTTAATTGCGGCATACTTATGTGGAACATTATTATATTTTCTTTCTTATCATCATCATCATTATCATTATTTGAAATACGTTATGAATTCTTGTAAATTTTATTGAGATTCAGTGTTATTATTATAAGGGTGGTAGAAGTCAAAATTTTGTCTGAAATTAATTTTATTTCTATAGTGATCTATGTGGTAAAGGGCTTTATTGGCTAGCACATCGTATAGTTTCTCTGTCACTTAGTAGTTTCGTCCCTAGGATTATAAAATGGTGTATGGTGGATGTAAATTTATAATACGGATTTTTTTTTATTATCTAGATAAAGAAGTCGGTTCATTATATGGACAACAATTTTTTTTAAAATCTTTGTTTTGTAAGAAGAATGTATTGGATATACATTGTATGGTTATATTATTTTAATATAACAATAACTGGACATCATAGTAGCTAGTCTGCCTGGGGTAGACGTTAGGAAAATCGAGATCGGTGGATAAGCTATTTTTCATTTTAGTTATTACAGTTAGCAGTGATATTTATTATTTATGCGTTATCATTTATTACATTATATAGGGTGGTATACTGTACGAAATCGGTAGGCACCAGTGCAGATCCTCGTTTCCTAAGCATAACTCGGTCAGTATTTTGTCCTACAAAGATCGGAGTAGGGAGGGCCACTATTTTATTTAAGTGACTGTACTTACTTTTATAAAATTTTTGCATTTTGTGCTATCAATGTTGCATTATGAACTGAAAAAAAAAAAAACAAAGACAGGGAAATTGAAAGTAGGGTAGTGTCCTTACAGTGATTGACTGAAATAAAAATGTAACATTTTGTTCGTACGAACATTTTATTTTTAGTATGTGCATCAAACAATTTTCACACATTGTCAAATTTCTTGCGGTTAGTAATTACTTTATAAAATTAAATATAGACGTATAAAATGAAACCTATCATAAATAAATTGAAATTTTCTTTGCCTTCGAGTCAGGGTAGAGTGGAGTAAAATGGGATACATAAACTTTTGAAGTTATTGTGTAATTTTATTTCCATTTTTATTCGTTATTTTGATTACTTTTAAAAGCGTTGGCTTTCTGTTGAGATCGAGTGAAAGAGCGAATGAGGAAGTAAGAATGGTTACATTGTGTGTGTGTGTGTGAATAATTTAGAGATGATGAATGTTTATAGATGTAAGAATGTTTTGAATGGGATGAATGACTGAATGATGTGTGTCTTGAATGATTTTTTTTTATGGAATGAGTGGATTGATACAGACAGACAGCGCTGGAAAGTAGTCAAAACTAGTTTGGTCGGAATTTGAGGGGAACAAACAAGGGGGGGATTTTGGGAACACATTAGTCATAAAATTCTTATTGGTTAGGTTAAAATCCAATGGATTCGACCCATTTCAAGGGTAGTTTTTTGTGACTACTACTACACAAGGTAATAAGACCCATACGAAAACCACACACCTCATCTTGAATGGGATGTATTTGACAATCGACATATTTAAGGGCTGATATCGTCTAGTGAGAACGAGGCTCTTTTCAATATTTGGTTCCTTGTTATGTGTTCAAATATGTGAAGTTTAGTATCATCAAATCATTTCTTCATTTGATCATGATATGATACCGAGTTGAGGTACATGCTTATGTCATTTAAGGTTTGTTTTATAAAAAAAAAAAAAAACACATCCAAACAGATCTTAAGTCAGTATATTTTATTCAAGTATGAGACATGCGCCAAAGCATGTGGCTGGGAGTGATTAGGTAGAGGAATTGATTTGAGTTCCGACAATGGAGATTGAAGGCTCTGGACTTATAATGAGAGCTCTAAAGGTTTCTTCGTAATTGCGTGGGAAGTTATTGTGAACTCGTTGAAATTACTACGGTAATTATTCCGGTCCAACAGTGTGGATGGAATGAATATTCGCCGCGACCGGGGAACGAGCTAGCAAGAACGGGTTAATAGGACCTATCAGATTCACAACCTGATATCCCTGGCGATGCGTGGACTCTGAGAAAGGGGTTATCATGGTTCATTGTCGAGATTCTGATGAGCTGATTTCAAAACTGAGTCACTAGCAGTTGCATAGTATTGGAAAACACACCACACGATTAGAAATGGGGGGATATTTCCGACTGATCTAGAAATATTTTCTTTTATTCTTTTATTCAATTTTATTGCTTCTTTTGCTAAGTGAGATTGGATTTTTTTACAAACCACTTTGTATTTTATAAAAGAAATCCAATCTGGGGGCGAGTTGTAACAGAACAAGCGTCTATGACGAGGAGATGGACTCGTTACTACATATAAAACTTACGGCGAATCAACTTTTCCTTGACCAACTTTTTAGTGCATATTTCCTTCGGAATTTCATTGAATATTTTAACAAATAATATCTGCGAAGCTTTATCACATATTTAGTTACGTTATCACTGATAAAATTCACTATTATTGAATGTAAAACAGGTTGGAAAAACGTATTTATCAACAAACTACGTTCACATGGACGGAATACTGACAATGACAGTTGTCAACTGCATAGCGTTCCGATATTATGTCTTGGTTCCAATTACGAGTCAGAGAGGTAATAATGACTAATATTGATTATTATACTTCCTGAATATATCATTCAGTGTAACAATTAGGAATAGGTGTGATCTTTCATTGCGAAGTTACTTACTAAATTGATTTAAACAATCTTTCACAAAATAATATTTACGTAAAAATATTTACGGAACACTCCACTATTGGACTACATAGGTATCAATACCAATAGCTCTGTCTCTCTCTAAAACAGCTGCAATCTGCACGTGTTAATAGGCAAACATCCGCGTGATGATCGTGAACTTTATTACGTAGAGCGTATGAGTGTAAACAAAGCACTTGTGATCTTTTTCTTATGTGCGCAAGTTAATGGCTTTCTGTCGATGTTATGTCGATACTGTGTCGATAGTCGATAGTATGTCGATGTTATGTCGATATTGTGTCGATAGTCGATGTTGTGTCGATGTTATGTCGATGTTATGTCGATATTGTGTCGATAGTCGATAGTATGTCGATGTTATGTCGATATTGTGTCGATAGTCGATAGTATGTCGATGTTATGTCGATATTGTGTCGATAGTCGATGGTATGTCGATAGTATGTCGATGTTATGTCGATTGTGTGTCGATACTGTGTCGATAGTCGACGGTATGTCGATGGTACGTCGATAGTCGACGGTATGTCACGATTAAGATCTATAAAAGGGTCGGAGCGAGCCGACGCGCGTCATTCTTAAAATATCTACAAGACTAACAGTGTCTCTGGCTTTCGTGTGTTATACTGGTGAGTGAAGTTGTTCTGCTATTATTTCTCTGTTTGTTTTTACTTGGAAATTATTCTAAGTGATTGTAAAACTTTGAAATTGTGTCTCTGTTTGATTGTGCGGGGACAATATCGTCGTACAGTTGAATTTAGACCTGTGGTGGAATTGCTTTACCGTCAGTTGTGGGGTTATTTTAGTGTTCTATTTATAGTGTAGTGTTACATTTAAATTGATGTGTATAGTGAAGTTTTCTGTGCTTTGTTTCGTGAGTGCCGTCAAGCAATACAAAGACTGGGTCGATGTATGGCTGGTGCTTGGAGATAAGTCTGTGTTTGGTTTTGTAGGGAGAAATTCTTGCAAAACTAAGCTTAGATTATAGCACGTAAAGGAAACTTCATTCGTTTGTTTAGTTGGTCAGTAAAATTGAATTTAGTAATTTTCTATGGGGTTATTTTGTGAAAGTTATAAGCCAGATCATTGTTTGTGACAGACTGTTGTCCGGCTAAGCGCTTTATACCTTGCGGCTGTTAAACATAAGGCGTTTAGGAGTCTTTTTGTTCCAAGTGGAGGGCTTGGGCGTCTTTATTTACTTACAAAAGGCGTACTTACTCACCGGTCTCAAAGAGTCCAACTGTTAGATGGAAGTGAGGACTTTCACGATTGACGAAAGACATTAGGAGTAATCCTTGCTCACTGAAGTCGGCAGTATTTGAGGCTGGGGTCCTATATTTATATATATTTATTTACTCGGTGCTCTGGTCCATGCTGGCGTTGGTCGCTGGGGATTTCGGTTGTGATCGATCCACATCTAAGTAAAGTTTGATCACGGCTGGGTCTCTCATGTGGCTGGTACTGGTGTGTCCTAGAATACTGGATATATACACGGATAGGGCGATCTACTCTCTGCTACCCTAGCCCGCGGGCAAGAGCAGAGGGGGGGATAAGAACTCAAGCCTATAGGTTGCCTATCTCAGCTTCGCTGGCTGAACTGTACAGCTTATGGTAGGGATACACTTGTGCATATTTTGAACACAAGATCTATGGTAAGTGACGGTCTGTGTTTCAGATATGCTAGAATAGGGAAAATAGATAGGAGTAGGGTAGAGTCACACACTATTTCTATGAAAGTAGAGTTCTCTTATGATTGGTCTTAAATTATAATTGGTCAACGTGTATTGTGGAGAAATAATTTAACTACTACTATTTATATGGTTTAAATGGACTTTAAATGTGGTGTTTACTATCTTAAAATAAGTGGTAGAACTGGTAATTTATAAAACCTCTTATTACTTAATTTATCTGAGTGAACTTAATAATTGTGGTAGCAATTTCTGATCTTTCGGTGTGGCTGCGGGACACTTAGTGTTGCTAACTGGTTTTTAAAGGTAAATTCTATCAAGATGGTTAGGGAAACAAACTATTCTTTGGAATAAAAAGCATAGGTTTGTTATAGGGCCCAGTGGCATGCGAGCGCCGTCCACTGATGGAAAGTCAAAAGCTTAGAAAAGTTAGTAGACTTAGTTCTTATAAAAGTTAGCAACTGCTCGGTGTTTCGATAAAACATTAGAAAGATCGAGAAGTTATGGTCTATTAGCAGTATTGGGGAAAAGGGGGGTTTAGCTAGTGAAAAGAAACAAAATAAAAAAGGGGTTAGTTTGTAGATAGATAGCCCTTCAGGCTTACTTGCTTAGGATGCCCGATAATGTGGTTTGATTGGGCCTAAGGATTCCAGACGGTATCGCAAGTTCTCACCCCAAACCGGAATCGAAAATAGAGCGTAGCCGATGTTTTCTAAAATATTTTTTAATATTTATTTCACGTATGTTTCACTCACTAACTTTTATTCTAAAATTTCTTCATCACGTCATTAATTTTCTCACATATAACTTTCTAGGCCTAAATCTGATAAAATACTCTTTTATAACACTATATTATTATGCTACAATAACCTTTATTCTTCTTTAAAATATAAATAAATAAAATTTTAAAAATTAGTCAAAAATACAGCTGATACTCATTAAAGGATCTGAGTTATCGCGGTTCACATCGAAGGGTTCTACTTATTCACGCTAGACGATCACAAGGCCAAATTTACGGGGTATTTTTAAAGGGGGGTTAGTTATACTAATGGTTAGTCAAGTAAGTAAGTAAATAAGTAAGGTGAGCGGAGGTTTAGTTACAACACTCATATAAAGTCACAGCTCACCGTCAAACACGCCCATAGAAACCACTGCGTGGTTGCGACTGACGCGTTTGGAGGTACCTCACGGCTTCAAAAGATATGATACATATCCGAAAATGGACTTTTTCAGGTCTATTTGATCTATAGTTAATTAAATAATGAATTAAATTAGGATTTTACTGATAGTTTCCTTATTTTGCGACAAAAACCAAAGTATCCCGGAATAATGTACCACATTTTACTATCCCGGAATAGTGTACAAATACCTTATATTTCGTTTCTAAACTCAGTAAGTACATACACTATCTAAATGATTTCTGAAAGACATTAATAGCTTGTTAACTTTAAGACCGTTTGTTATTTATCTTTCCTGTGTCATTATATTGAGCTTTGCAATAAAAAGTATTCGCATTTGTCAGTAGTAGTTCGAAAGTTATAGGTACAGTCGGCAATACTTTTAGTTCCTTTGCATACCTACAACATACTTCTACGCAGAAGTTCACTTTTTTGCATCTAACTGTCCATAAATCACATCATAATCTAACTGTATTCTGTTACGAGCCTCATATTTGCATGCATTAGACTAGCCACGCAAAGAAATTGGCTAGCGGCCCTTAATATATTCTAGGTGAGTTCGGAGCGACCAGCGCGTGCAGTCTCGCCAGTTATTAGGGCCCGTAAATAATAACTATTAAAAGCTTCCCGGCCTGTTTTATTTACAGACTCTACGTGTACAGCCTCTGTATAAATAATTGGCTTCAGCCTGTATCGTGCATAAATAAAGGACGCAATTAGTAGCTTTCAATGAGCAAACGAAATAAATAGAACAATATCGCATGATTTGTTACGTAGTAAATAACAATAATACTTACATAAATAACAAATTAGATGTAACGGACAAGAAGAATCTAGGGAGTCATCATCACAGGCCTTCATCATCCCGACGTTTCGAACACTTTACAGCGTTCGTGGTCAACGGGTGACTGAGGAAAATATACAATGTGCAAAAGCTACCCACATACAAGAAATATTAACGAACCATCGAAACGTCAGGATGAGTTGTAAATTCATTATACGCGATTTAATCCGTTTCCATAGTTTTATTTCATGGAATCCTTAATTACTAATAATTATAGACATATAATTCTACCAACTAAATACATTAAAAATTACAAATAAAACTAGGAATTACTAAAATAGGTAATTTAAAGTACGTCGGATACGTAGAACTTACTCAATAATCTTCATCCCTAGATTCGCCGCCGCATATGAAAACCGATAAACTGATAGCGGTAAACCTGAAACGTCTCGACTATTATGATGTTGCTTGTGTGAGCGCGTACCGCATCGCAAAATTGACACCCGTGTCCAGCACCATTGCTCCTGATTGGATTAGGTTTCAAACGCTGTCGGTGCACCGATGCCGAGCTCAGACGTAAAATTTTACGTGACTACATTCCAAATGTCGACTTTCGGGACAAAATTGCGTATAGCTGCCTTCTCAGAGCTTTGATCACTCGTGTACGCTGTATTATGGAAATTCGCTTGCACTAAAGATATAGCGTTCAGCAGTCATACTTGGAAATGATTACACTATAGACGAAATTGAATGTGACGGTCGTTTCTATTATTAGGTATGCGGGTATTTTAGGAGACGAAGTAAGTCACTTTAGTACCTATATTATTTATGGAAACGAATCTACAAATAAGAAAATTTATTTTCGTACCTGTGGTTGGATGGCAAAAAAACCGAAGAAGACGTCATCTCTCATTTCAATGGGATAGAAAACTGCTTCGAACATAAATGATAAAACATTCATTAAAACAAAACGACACTAAAGTTGATTCAACTGCTACAATAAGTATCAAAGAATGCAATAGATACGAGATCAAAACAACTACCGAAGAGCATTTTGTACCTAAGTTTAAGTAGGCTATAGACGGGTTGCAGTGAGCAGGCCGGGCATTACGGACGCTTGATCCTCTTACCTTGATGGTACACCGCTATCGAACTGTGTTTTCGTTTGTATAGAACTGCAGTGGCTGGAATTCTCTGTCATTATTGGAAGAATGCTCTTATCGAAGACTTATTAGTTAGTTGAAACAATAGAAACTATTTGGACTTATACTAGTGTTTAAGGACCTATTTAACGGCGCGATAATTCGCAAACGATTTTAGTCTAAGAGCTTAGATACTCTCAGCATACCGCAAAGTATTGAAACTTGTATACGAGTTCTTACACCATGTAAATAGGTCCTAACACATTAAACACGCGGGTTCTATGTTTATATCTAGTTCATTTCCTCTACAAATCAGAAAAACGCTACGAGTAGCACCGCTAAAATATTGGTAGTGAATGTGTTGTCACTTGTTTGCTACGAGTTTACGGACGATTCCGCATCGTAATCGGCGCTATTCAAACATACTCGTGGAAGGCTGCTCGTAGAAGGAAGATTATTGTTAACGAAAGATATAGCATTTACATACTTCATACTAAGAAACGTACCACGCCGCGTAATACATACTATCATAACAACACTGATGCCTACAAATTTTTATTTTTTTCAAAATGTGTATTGACGTGATATCATGATTTTAAAATAAATAAATATGTCACTTGTTCTTATACAACATAAAACACGCAAAAATATTAGGAGAAAATATGATTTTGGCCACTTCCAGGGTGCGGACAGCGCCATCTAGTTTAATCCTAAAAGGCCCATACATTTCAGGGGTACGCTTTTTTGTATGGGCTTTGTCAGTCCAGTATTAAATCGTTCTTGTTGTTAACTAACACCGACATGCATAATTCGATCCATATTGTAGTTATTTACGTATTTTAAATTACGCCTCGGGCCGTACGTAGCCAAAAACCCTGCTACGAACCTAGTAGTCCCGTAACAACGATTGAAAGTCTATATATATTGAAATGTAATAACTTTCATATTAAACATTAAAGGAAATAATATGGAAAATATAGCTCTGTATGAAGAAATAATAAGCGAGAGCAATGCGGTGAAGAAAATTGAAAAGCCCATTAGTGAGTCTCCCGGCGGCGGCGTGCGAGTATTATGAAACTTTGACTCCTAATTGATAATTAGTACTACCAGTTAATATTTTGATATTTTTTTATGGAAACAAGGCAACTACATATTAATAATAATATGTATATATAAAATAATTTATTCACAATATAATTACTATTGCACTAGTCACGATAAGGAGCGGGGTTTAATACAAATACAAAATTGTTTTCCCCTCACTAGCTCGGAAACACGTGTTTTGTACCAGCGGGTAAAAACGCATTTTATCCACTAGTGGGTAAAGTAATTTGACCTTGAATAAAGTCAAATTAACTGCTTTAAAATTGATAAAAGTAGGTGAATCTAGTAATAAAGATGGTTTACCACCTGTGGAACTAACTGCTGGGAGCAGTGATAAACGCATTTTTTGCGTTGTAGTTTCCTCGCTCTAGTGAGGGGAAAAGTTTTGTGTTACACTCGGGTGCAAATGTATTTTACTTCTCGTGTGTTAAAAAACTCGCAAGTTCAGGATTCTATTCTCGAACCACTCGCTTCGCTCGTGGTTCAACTATAGAATCCTTTCACTTGCTCGTTTTCAATTCCACACTCGACGTTAAAATACAACTTTGCCCCCTTGTATAACAAAAACTGTTATTCTTATATTTTCAATGCATTGATACCTACTTTTATAAGTACTTAATTGAAAGAACGCGGAATGTTTACTGAACAACGTAACGTATGAAATTCCCTCTAATCTTCTCCCATGTGGTCCTAATCAACAGCATAGGTGGGAACATAAACTTATTTTTGACTGAATTATTTTCTGTAACCGAACAATATTCTATGCAGCTATAGTGAAGGTAAGTCATAAATCCCGAAGCAGGTTACCGCTGCAGGACCATTTTTATGTTCCGTACATGTAATCTATATTTTCTTAATGCTCTCGACTTATTCCCGAAGTTAAATTTATGCGCCATTCGCTGCGCCATTCCTCTCCTCGCTGGAATTAGGTACCGACCTAGGCTATATTTAGCATAATTTTCTATTTCATAACGTGCACATGAAGGTATTTTATGTCTATGATACTGTAAAAAGGTCCTTTTACAAGGCTGGCACGAATGGAATGAATGAATGAATAAGAACATCTATGGGTGTTACAAATTAACTAATGAAATGGTGGCCCCTGTAGTCTTTACTGTATACTACTACTAAAGTATTGCTACGAGTACGTAGCTATATCTATATAAATCTAAGTGTTATTAGTTGTGGCATCTCTCTTAATTGATACGACCATTTACCCCGCCGATGATTATATGCTTCTATTTAGTTAATTCATTCATTAATTCATAGCGAAAATTGACACCTAAGTACCTACTGTGTAAAATACATTCTGCATCTTAATCTTTGAATTTTTTACTAGTAAGGAAAATGGGAGCGTAGACAATATCTTACTCTTAAGATGCTGTAACATCCACATCTCATTACCCGAACTTTCAAGAATTATGACTTGGCAAAGTCCTTTATTGGAAATACCTTCACGAGCCTGAAATATTGCTATGTCGTGAAGAGCTTAAATTTTTAATTAGAAATTCTTTAGTAAAACCAAGTTTTTACTTGTTACAACGAATTTAATGAAAATACCGTGTCAATCCGCTTTGGTTCCAACAAGGCAGGTAACTCTATAATCAATGGGAGTTGTTGTCTTTCATGAAAACTTTTATGTCAGGTCAGCATAGGCAGGGCAGTTGGTCCTAGGAGATCTTTTGTCTGTATTAAATGCTTGTCTATTGAACAACGAAACTGCAGGTAGGAGGACAGGTGGCATAAAACGGCCAGGTTTTTTTAATCGATTTATTTTCTTCCAGGTTTTTCAAAATAAGCGATTGGCTCGATATTTGTTTTTTTTTAACGCATTTTATCACTCGGATCATGCTGTCGTCAGCTAAAAAAATGTTGAAAATGTTTAATTCAATTGTTTTAATGACTAGACCGTTTATTTTGTGCTGAGCAATCATGTCTGCTGTTTACAAAGTGAACTAAAAATATAATAACATTAATCAGAACAATCTTCGTCTTGGAACAGGATCTCAACTGAGATATTGTTTTTATGGGTGTATAAAATAAAATAAATAAGTTTTTTAAAGTCTAACAGGGACCTTACTTCGATGACGTTATCTAAACATCATGATCAATGATCATCATTAATGAAGTCTACTTATTTGAATAAACAGTACTCGTAGTAGATCAAACCTTACAATATTTTTGACAACTTATATCTAAAAAAAATCTGGCTCTTTTGGGACACTCTTCCCCTTCTATCAAACCAAATACATATATCTATAGATATCTAGGCACTAGCGACACTTGTTTGTCGTTTTGTGTTTGTTCGAGCCGCTGTTCGAGCTCGTTCATTTTTATGAGTTATGGAAGAGGTGCGCTCAATTGTGTTTGCTGTAGCCACTTAATGTTTGGTATCGACCAAATATTGGCTCAACTCAAGATATTATCACAAATCAAATGAAAACTGATATATTTTCAATATAACTCACACAAGTAACTAATATCGGCATAATCGGCATAATGACTGAACAAAATGTGGCAAAAGTAAAAGTTATGACTGAGTCCAAACAAGTTCGCAACTTTTGGTAGAAGGTTAAAAACTCGTTGAAAACTATGGATGAACTATTGTTTGACGGATTGCGTCAAACCAGGGAGAATAGAGGTAAGGAGAACATAATTTCAAGTGAGGCCTTGTAATTGTAGTTACAAAAACAGTCAATGAAACCATGAAAACTTCTTAGTTCGATATAGGCCAAGACGTATATTCGTATGCAGATGAACGAGACTTTATGTTTTGTTATTTAGAATTGGTTAAAAAACTTGTTAAAAACTTATGGATGAACTATTGAGGATTTGACGGAGATTATCAAACCCGTCAAACAATCTTTTCTTTTAGTTAATGTGCAAACTTAAATGCTCCTTATTACCTCTAATCTCCATACGTCAAACAATAAACAAACATGTCAAGAACATAAATAGAGAGAAAATGTTCTCAGATGATTGATGATAAATAATCAAAAAGAGTTGGAGACCGGGAAGGTAGCTTTGTAGTGGGTTCAGTGCCATATTTAGTTAATATAGGAGAAATTTAAATCCGAGTGCTAAACATGGTGGTTCAAAGGCTTTGAAGAAAACGAGAAATGTCAAGAAAAGCTCAACAAAGATAAATAAACAATAAAGAAATCAGAAATAAGAAGTAGATCTACAGCAGACCCGCTCATGGAAAGAGAACCCGAGGTAAGAGATTTAGTTAAAGTTATAATATAACTGCCTGAAAATACTGGGATCTCGACAAAAACAAAAAGGCAATCACGGTCTTTATTTTGGTCAATATAAGTCTATTGACCCAAATACATTACCGCGCGTATGTGAGACAAATGACAGTAAATTTGTGTATCATGAATATTAATGTGTCCATTTCCTTGCTTTTTGAAAGGTGTAGGCGACGCGTTACCTCCGTCGTTACAAGCGCATTAGACGTCGCAGCAAACAATTACATTACCCCAAAGATTTCAAAAATAAGGAAAGGGCAATTCATTTTATTTCAGCAGAACATTCTCACTTTGATGAGCCTTAGTGAAACATTACAACGTCATCGCTTGATGAGTTGGCAAGACGCACGCTTAGCGAGCATTCGTGTTACTGACATCGTTGTGCTGGCACTACCCTTTAGTGTCAGCACGGCACATTCTTATAAAGTAATATGTAAGTCGATGCATTACCTTGCATACACAGTTTGGCACGGGACCAACAGTGACTACCACTCGTACAACCTAGAATATTTTCACTGTTACTCCTGCGCTAAATTTGTGTTTATGGCTTGCCCAAGGAAGTGGAGTTTCGATATCGCGAGACTTACCCGCGAACTAGGTCCGCTTCGGTTCGGTTTCACTGTGCAATCATTTCAAGATCTTTTTATCATATTTACACGTTGCATATTTGGGGTATAGGGGGCCTTATGCACCTATGAGGAGTCTTAGGACAAACAGCATATTTAACACGTTATTTATTATTTTGAATACAAATAATAGCTCGGGATGTCGGAAACGGCTGTAAGCATTCCGATGTTTGTCATTTTGACATTTTCGGGAGTGAACAATCGATCTAGAATATGTTTGAGTTGTATTATATTTTTTGCGTGCAAACTAAGGTAGTGATGAAAAGTATTGATTTTTTGACGGGATTATCTCTTTTTTTTTTCGAATACGAATAAAGATAATTTCGTAATCTTAAGTTATCGTTTAAAAACTCTAACGACGGGCATAGGCAGGTGATAAAATAAAAATACAACCACGATAAAGGAGCTGGCGAGGTAAATTAGTACTGCTAGAATAACCGTGTTGTATCTAAAACAAAGAGACGTTTAAGAAATGGTGGAAATAATTTATTTCTTTGTCTCCGCAATATCGAGCAGAAGACGGCCGGCCTGCGGCCATGACGATATTAATCGACGCAAAGCTGATTATTGCAGTTGTTTCTTGCTTCTAAGACTGTCTTTCTCAGGTTGCAATTTCATTTCTACCCCTCGGTACTTTTTTCATTCGATACGGACTTTAAACAGCTTATAGAAAACTCGTTTTCATTTGTTTTTCTCAATATTTTAAGACTTAAAAGAACGATATAAACATAGGATTTGAGGATTTGAGGATGTCATACAGAGAAGGGATGGTGTAGTTTTATCTCATCGTCGTAAAGGGTTTCTGAGTTCTTAAGGAGGTAGGTACGTTAAGGTACGTTAAAGGGTAGGGACCGTAATAATTTACTCTAATAGTCGTTGATATAGCATGCGGGTGCTATCGGTAGTATACCTTGAAAAAATATACAGTATTAATTGTCTGCTTCGTTTTCCAAAAAAAACTTGGGAATGAAACCAGTTGGCTCGCGATTTATTTGTTCTTATAATTTATGCGTTTAGACTTTAAATAAAACAGAACATTTTTTTCTGATTTCTTGGGTTTATGTTCATTTCGATTTTATCGCATTCGTTTATATACAAATACTCATATCTCTCAAGAACGGTTATCAAGTCGTCTGTATGTTTTTTTTTTATTTTTTTTAATGTTTGTTCCTCGATATCTCCGTCGTTACTGGAAAGATTTTGAAAAATTTTTTTTTGATTGAATGTATTGGTTGTTTTTTTGGGATCCTAGAGAAATCGAGGGAACTCCTCAAATCTGAAAGGCATACATATGGTGATTTTTGTATTTTTAAAGGAACATCATGAATTTACGTACGGAACAGTGACATTTGGTGCAGTGGAAGTGCTGATGACGGTCAGAACGGAACTCCTCAAATCTGAATGGCACGCTTATAGTGACTTTGGTATTTTTATAAGAACAGCATGCCCTTACGTCCAGAACAGTGACATTTGGTGCAGTGGAACTCCTGATGATGGTCAGAATGGAACTCCTCAAATCTGAACGGCACGCTTATAGTGACTTTGGTATTTTTATAAGAACAGCATGCACTTACGTCCAGAACAGCGACATTTGGTGCAGTGGAAGTGCTGATGATGGTCAGAACCGAACTCCTCAAATCTGAACGGCACGTTTATAGTTGTTGGAGGATCCAACAGAAATTAAACCTTATTTTTGTCTATGTAGCGGTTGCTATGGAAACGTTTGGTTACAATAGAAAAAAATGTCTTCTTAAATTCCTTCTTGATTCATACGTTGATGTGAGTACATAAAATAAATGGTTGTTCACCCGGCCACACATGGAATTATTATTTCTCGCCCACTAGAATCAGCTGCACAGCTCTACAACATTGGTCCTTCGAGAGAGAAAAAGGACGAAGACTTAAAATTCCGTGTTGCTTTTGAAATGGTCGGCGATCGACGTGTTCAACATTTAAGCGACGCGAATAAATAGGAAATAACATACCTATTCGTCGCATCACATTCATCGTGCATCAGAAGATCGCGTGCGACGCGATTCCCATTCGTCGCATCGCGCTACATCGCTAGCCCTGCGCTTAAATCCTCGCGGGCAGCGAATACCTATTGTTTTATACAAGAAGATCGCGTGCAACGCGAAATATATACGTTGCATCGCGCTATTTCGTCAGCCCTGCGCTTGAATCCTCGCGAGCGGCGTACTTCTTTACCATAAAAGGAAAATACTTCGCGTGCGACGCGATTCCCATTCGTCGCATCGCGCTTCATCGTCGGTCCTACGCTTTCAACTCATCGTGGGTCTCGTCGGTCCTACGCTTTCAACTCATCGTGGGTCTCGTCGGTCCTACGCTTTCAACTTATCGTGGATCTACATAATAATTTCAAGACACTTCACGGGCGGCGCTAACTCATTCGTCGTATCGTGCAATTTTATAGTGAATTTTTACAGTTTTTATGCGTTTTATATACTTACTTTATCTTATTTAATTACTCTTGCTAAAAATGTCATACGCCGCGGTTTGTGAGCTTTTGTATTCGCCGCCATTGCCGCCATCATCGTGAATTTGGTGCTGAGAAAAGTGGCGCAACTTCAGGGCGCAGCCGCGACGCAAAGCAAGAAGTCCACCAATCAGAGCACCGGTCATCGCAACGTGATTGGAGGACAGCTGATATCGTTCGTTCTTTCCATTCTTCCACTTCATTCATTATGCGCAATACTTCATTCTTTTATTCTCTTTGGCTTCGTTATTTTACAAGTTCATTTTAGAAAACGCTTTACGCCATTTTGATATAAAATGTTATATTTCGTTTATTAACGCTTGGAAAAGTTTTTGCGCAGATGAAAGTTGTGTTTTATATAATTATTAATATGTGAATCGTTGTTGTATGTGGCTGTTCAAAACCGTAGTCACATCTAAGTCTGCTACAATGGCTACTCAAGAGCTTAAGAAGTTACGTACAGCGCGAGGCTATACAAAAGCTTCCATTACTCGCCTGTATACATTTTGTAATAATGACAGTGATGTAGCTAGCAGTGCTTTATCGGCGCTCGATGCCAAAAGAGCGAGGGTGACGGAGCTCTTCAAAGAATATGACAAATGTAACAAAGAAATTCTGTCTTTGGACGAAGAGGATGCGGAGGATGTCGAAGACTTTGAGGATAAATATTATCATATACTGACAGTCCTCAACGAGGCAATTAATCGTATATCCTCGCCCTCGTCTGAATCTCCTGCCGCCGCATCATGTCAAAATAACTTTAAGGCTAAGTTGCCTACTATAAAGATAGATGTGTTTACGGGTAAGTACAGTGAATACACTGCTTTTATAAGCTTATTTAGAGCCATAATACACAACGATAAGTCACTTGATAAGGTTCAAAAGTTGTATTATTTGCGCTCATTTTTGACAAACGAACCTTTTGACTTGATTAAGAACCTTCCTCTGGTTGAGGCGAGTTATGACGAAGCTCTTAAGCTTTTAGAGGAAAGGTACAATCATTCTTTCAAAATTATCAATGAGCACATCAATTCCTTGCTTGACATAAATGCCTTGGTCAAATCAAATCCTGTAAATTTGAGACAATTTGTTTCCCAGATAAAACAGTCTTTGTCTGCTTTAAAAAACTTGAATGTTAATACTGAAAACTGGGACCCCATTATATTAGCGATTTTGTACCGTAAACTAGATTCGTACACGTCGCGGGCGTACCAGTTGGAGCGAGATGACACCAAGGACCCAACTATCACCAAGTTCCTCTTGTACCTGGAGAAGCGAGCTTTGGCACTGGAGAATGCTGAGCCGTCCACGTCGGGGAAGTCTCAACACAAGGCTGTGGTAAATGTGACAGCGACCGCCTCGACTGCCTGCAACTATTGTAAGTCCAATCACAGATTATTTGATTGTAGCAAATTTAAAATGCTGACTAGCACTGAAAGAATAGCTTTCAGCAAGAACAACAGTCTGTGCTCTGTTTGTCTTAACAAACACAAAGGTAAATGCCGCTTTCATTTCCGGTGTAGTACTTGTAAAGAAGCTCATAGTAGCTTACTGCATCCGGATTCCTCGGCTAACCAACCCCAAGTATCTTTGATTTCAAACTTGGGGCAAAATGGAGTGTTGTTACCTACAGTCAAAGTTAAGCTATATTCGCGGACAGGTAGTGAGGTTCATGTGAAAGCTCTCTTAGATTGTTGTTCACAAGGTTCTTTGGTGACCACTAAATTAATAAAGATTTTAGGATTGACCCCAAGCAAGGAAAACACCAATATAATTGGTGTCAAAGAGTTGACTACTGACACACAGTATTCTATACCTTTAGATGTGTACTCATTGACCAGACCTTACCGAGTCACAGCGAACTGTAATGTCATGGATAAAATTACATGTAAGCTTCCACAAGACAAGCTTAATCTAGACGCTATCAATATACCTGATGGGATCACTTTGTCTGATATTGATTTCCATCAGCCGTCTGAGATCAATTTACTATTAGGCGGGGACATATTTTTCCAGGTCCTGCTTCTGGAGCCGGTCCCTGGGCAGCAGCAGGAGTCAGATGAAGACCCAGCGAGTCCTCATCCTACAATTGTAAATACTAAGCTTGGCTACATCATCGGTGGTGCTTTATCACGACAGCAAACCAGTGACAAAAGTAAGGTAACACTTTTATGTACTCAATGTGACTCAAGTCTTAACGAGAGTTTGCAAAACTTTTGGAAGGCAGAAAGTGTTCCTGAACCCTTCTGTGAAGGCATGTCTGAGCATGAACAGTGTGAACGCTTATTTCAAGACACAACTGTTTTGAAGGACAACAAGTTTCAGGTTGATTTGCCATTAAAAATCCCTTTGAGTGAAGTCAATGATGTGCTTGGAAGCTCATTTGATATGGCTTATTACAGGTTCATTAGCCTCGAAAAAAGATTGCACAAAAATATAAATTTGCTATCCGATTATGAAAAGTTCATCGATGAATATGTTGACTTGAAGCATGGGCGCTATATTGATTTCAATCAATTGGATTTTGAGAATGATCCTCTATATTTTGCATCCCACCATTGTGTAATTAATGACTCAAGCAAAACTACGCGTACTCGTGTGGTTTTTGACTGCTCTTTGCAATCCAACAAAAAGGTATCTCTAAATGATATTTTGCTAAATGGAGGTCCGGTACAAAAGGAGTTGTTTGACATAATGCTTTTGTTCCGGCTAGGCGACTATACTTTCTCCACAGACATACGGCGCATGTTTAGATGTGTTGATATTAATCCGATGCATGCCAAATTGCAAAATATATTGTGGAGGAGCAATCCTACCGAGCCTCTCAAATGTATACAATTAGATACTGTTACTTACGGGCAAAAAAGTAGTACATATTTAAGCACTCGATGTTTACTTGAGCTTGCAGATAGGTATGGAAGTGAGTACCCACTTGGAGCTTACATAATAAGAAATTGCACCTATGTAGATGATATGTGCTTTTCAAACTCTGATTTGAATGTTATAATTCAAGCAAAATTGCAATTATGTGAGTTGCTAAGTAAGGGTAGCTTCTATACACACAAGTGGGCATCCAATGATCAGCGAGTATTAGAGGGCATTCCTAATGATAAAAGGCAGTTTGATGACTTAGACTTCCAAAAAGATAATTTATATTTAAAGACTTTAGGTTTAAAGTTGAATATGCAAAAGGATTGCTTTGTTTTTTCCTGCCCTGAGGCCTTTAATAAGGAAAAGCCTACCAAAAGAGACATATTAAGTTATATTTCAAAGTTTTATGATCCGCTAGGTTTTATAGCGCCAATTATCATGAAGGCTAAGGCTTTCATGCAAAAAATATATGCTGAGAATATAGGTTGGAACCAGGTTCCTTCAGCTTTGCTGCTTCAGGAGTGGCGTTCATTTGCTTTTAAGTTATCTCAAATGGAGCCCTTCATTATTAAAAGGAACCTGAACATCCCCTCCAAGGCTCAATTGCAATTAATTGGGTTTGCTGACGCATGTAGCACTACGGGTTATGGTTGCTGTGTGTATCTTCGGGTGGTCGACAAACAAGGTAATGCTACGCTATCATTACTTTGTGCTAAGTCTCGCATCAACCCCCGCAATAAGGGTACTCTAAGCATAGCCCGCTTGGAATTGTGTGCTATGTTGCTGTTATCGAAATTAATCACTCGAGTTTATGATACGCTAAAGGCGCAATTAAATATACAAGATGTATATCTGTTTTCTGACTCGCAAATCGCGTTAGCATGGGCAAAAACAGAGCCCTTAAGGCTCCAAGCTTTTGTTGCAAATCGGGTGAGGTTGATTCGAGATCTTACAGATAGATGGCGCTGGCTGTACGTCTCCAGTGAAGAAAATCCTAGCGACTGCCTGAGCAGAGGTACAGATCCAGATGAGCTGCGTCACATACCTATGTGGCTGCATGGACCAAGCTTTCTACAGGACGGTAAATATAATTTTAATGATATAACTAGCCCTCCTGCGATCGATGACCTACCTGAATTGAAAAAGCAGCCCTCCAGTGCTAAGGTGACGCTAGTTACTCAAAAGGGTTCAGATCCTTATGATTTTTTAGAGAAGTTCTCTGATCTGAACAAAATGGTAAGGGTAATGGCTTATATTATGAGGTTTTGCTCTAACTTAAAAATGAAAGACCAGAAAAATCTGAAATATCTCTCCGGTAAGGAGCTTCAAATGGCATTATTTCAGATTATAAAATATGAACAAGGCATTTATTTTAAACACGAAATTGACAGTCTCAAGACTAACTTAGAAAATGTTAAAGGTTCACTCAACTCGTTACATCCATTTCTTGACAATCAAGGGTTGCTGAGGGTAGGAGGTAGAATAAAAAACGCGAGTGTGTCATACTTTCAAAAACATCCTGTCATACTTCCTAGGGAATCTCGCATAACAAAGCTTATTGTAAAGCACGAGCACCTTAGAATGTTACATGCTCCGCCCCAGTTATTGATGTCGAGCTTAAATGAGAAATATTGGATTGTAAATGGTCTTAGCTATGTGAAACATATTGTTAACAAATGTTTACCTTGTTACAGAATGAAGGCTCAGTGTGCGAAACAGCTGATGGGTTCTTTGCCACCTGAAAGGGTCACAGCCTGCCGAGCATTCCAGAAAGTCGGCATCGACTTTGCAGGTCCCATAACAGTGAAGAATTCTCGCGTAAGAAGAGCTCTACAGACAAAAGGCTACATATGCGTTTTTGTTTGTTTTGTGACTAAAGCCATACATCTGGAGCTCTCTTCGGACTTGACCACTGACGCTTTCCTTGCATGTTTCAAGCGATTTATAGCTCGCAGAGGCCTGCCGACCGACGTTTTTTGCGATAATGGTGGATGCTTTAAGGGGGCAAAGAACCAGTTAGTTGAGCTGTACAATTTAAGTTCTTCGCAAAATCATCAGACTCTGGTGCAATCATACGCGGCACAGCAACGTATTAACTTTCATTTCGTGCCAAGCTACTCACCTGTGTTTGCTGGTCTTGCTGAAGCTGCTGTTAAGAGTACCAAGTACCATTTAAAGCGCATATTGCAATCTTATGTACTGACGTATGAACAGATCAATACAATTTTATGTCAGATTGAGTCTACTCTTAATTCTAGGCCACTTTTGCCTGTAAATGCAACTGATATTAATGATTACAGTTATTTGACGCCGGGCCATTTTTTAATTGGCACGTCTATGACATGTCTCCCAGAAGCAGACTTGACCGAGTTACCTAGTAATAGATTAAAGTTCTGGGAAATCTGTAATAAGGTCAAAGGTCACTTTTGGAAAATATGGCATAAGTACTATTTAAATGCATTACAATGTCGTCCTAAGTGGCGTGATAGCCAACCAAACGTCAGGGTTGGATCCTTAGTAATCATGAGGGAGCCTAACGCTCCTCCCATGACGTGGCCTATGGCCAGAATTGTTAAAGTGTATCCTGGTGATGATGATAAGGTGCGCGTGGTAGACCTTTTGGCACCGAATAAAAAGGTGTACAAACGATCATTAAGTGGTTTCGCTGTGTTACCTATAGATTAATTTTGTTGTGTGTATTCTTATGCATTATATTGTAATTGTGCAGGTTAAGTTTAAACCTTAAAAAGGTTATTATTTTTTTCATTACAAACCCTCGAGTTGTAGGTATCTATCTTGTTACAAAACTACTCAGAAGTTATGAGTGTTAATTTATTGCTTTTTCTTGTTTCTCAGCTTATCAGGATTTTGCTGTTATTCTTTTATGGATGATCTTTAACGCTAATAATATCTTGTCTAGTTTGTAATTAACAAAAACATTTAAAGACTTTACTCTTTATTATTTAGTTTTGATTGTAAACTTACATTCTGAAGTGGATTATGCCATGATGCTGGGTTTTCAGTCTATGCCTATTAAAGTAGCATGTTTTGGAACAACTTATAGTTATTTAAAGCGAAGGTTTTCGGCCCCGCCCCAGCATGTTGGAGGATCCAACAGAAATTAAACCTTATTTTTGTCTATGTAGCGGTTGCTATGGAAACGTTTGGTTACAATAGAAAAAAATGTCTTCTTAAATTCCTTCTTGATTCATACGTTGATGTGAGTACATAAAATAAATGGTTGTTCACCCGGCCACACATGGAATTATTATTTCTCGCCCACTAGAATCAGCTGCACAGCTCTACAACAATAGTGACTTTGGTATTTTTATAAGAACAGCATGCACTTACGTCCAGAATAGTGACATTTGGTGCAGTGGAACTGTTGGTGATGGTCAGAATCGAAATACGTAATCCAACATTCGCAAGTAGCTTTCACCAGAACCCCAAAGGCGGCGGTTTTTTTTTTCTTAAAAATTATTTACAGTTGGTTTATAAGGACCCGATTTCTTTGATATATTTAAGTATTTAAATTTCCTTTTTCATTTTGATATCTTTTACACATCCAAATACAATATAAATATTTATGTCTGATTCTACTTCGATTCGGTTATTTATTTTAATGTTTGTTTCAGTATATCTAATGTTTACAAAAAATGATTGATCAATCTATTTGACATACAAAAAACCGGCCAAGAGCGTGTCGGGCCACGCTCAGTGTAGGGTTCCGTAGTTTTCCGTATTTTTATCAAAAACTACTGAACCTATCAAGTTCAAAACAATTTTCCTAGAAAGTCCTTATAAAGTTCTACTTTTGTGATTTTTTTCATATTTTTTAAACATATGGTTCAAAAGTTATAGGGGGGGGACGCACTTTTTTTTCCTTTAGGAGCGATTATTTCCGAAAATATTAATATTATCAAAAAACGATCTTAGTAAACCCTTATTCATTTTTAAATACCTATCCAACAATATATCACACGTTGGGGTTGGAATGAAAAAAAAAATCAGCCCCCGCTTTACATGTAGGGAGGGTACCCTAATAAAATATTTTTTTCCATTTTTTATTTTTGCACTTTGTTGGCGTGATTGATATACATATTGGTACCAAATTTCAGCTTTCTAGTGCTAACGGTTACTGAGATTATCCGAAAAAGGTATTTCAAACATACACATGAACATTCGATACCGAAATCGAATTAAGGTGTCTATTCTAATATGTAACCCAAGTTGTGTGAGAATTTTCGTGTGTATTGTAGATTCAGCAGACGAGTAGCCGGGTCCACAAGGCCCACATAACAGCCGGCTTAAGACTCGCCCGAGCGCGCTCGGTGTTCGCCGCGATTTGCACAATCCGCTCTATCGCTACACCACACCCGAACCATTTCCTCTATTTCAGTTATAGATCCAACTGATCTCGCAGAAGATTAAATGACTCTTTTGTTTCAAATATCCAATAAGCATGTAAGTCCATTGATTTGAACTTTCAGGACTTTTCCTCATTATTAATAACTATACTACGGGACGCAATCGCGTAAAATTAAGATGATATTTATCTCCAATGTTTCATTTATTTTGTCGACTACAACAATGTTTGGAAGAGATATGTGGGTAGCTCCAAAACCTTGCGTGGCTAAATGTGAGTGTGTTTAGTAAAACGTGCCACTTTGTCGGTTACCATTAAGGCGAGATTTACTTGTATCTTTATATGAATTTATAAACAGCTTTATAGCAATCGTCAAAGTGGGACGTTTTCCCGTGCACACTCACAAATGCTGATGTCATCTTAGCTAGTCTTCTCTGAGACTACAGGGACATTGCTGTCCTCAAAAGTCAAAACCGTGCACACTCACAAATGCTGATGTCATCTTAGCTAGTCAAAGGTAAATCTGAGACTACACGGATTTGTCAAATTCAGGGACATTGCCGTCCTCAAAAGTCAAAACCCTCGGCACTCGCCATTTCTGACTTCTCTTAAACACGGTATACAATATTAAGTACTTATATACTTGTACTTGCTTGTACGTAACAAAGGTAAATCAAAATTATACAATTCCAGCTGTTCGCAGATTTTATTTAATAATATGATCTTTCAACTTTATTCTGACAATAGCTGGATATCATCCACCACAGCTATGAAGCCAGCAGCCTGCTAAAGCCAACGCTCTTCAAATCGGGTAAAAAGCTTAATTTAACGAAGTTTCATAGTATTCACCTATTAACCGGAATAGGATGGAGTGTCTAAGAAATTCATTCATTTAAATGACACCAACCATAAGCCACCAAAATATTTAAAAAAAGATAGTCCTTGATAGGACTAAAACTAAGAATGTGTCGAAAAACACTGTCGGATGTACGATGGAGGGCATACAACAAAACTTACAACATGAGCGAGGAGAAATGGAGAATGATGAATTTACTAATCTAAATATATAAAAGAAGAAGCTGACTGACTGACTGACTGACTGACATATCAACGCACAGCCGAAACCGCTGGTCCTAGAGATTTCAAATTTGGCACGTAGGTTCCTTATATAGTGTAGAGGAGCACTAAGACAGGATTTTCCAAAATTCACCTCCTAAGGGGGTCAAATGGGGGTTCAAAGTTTGTATGGGGAAACAAGATTAGTTTGACTATTTTATTCGAAACTTCACAGGAAGATTCCTTAAGACATATGACTGAATACGTGTTTCAGGTTTTTTGAAAATTTAACCCCTAAAAGGGTGAAAGGGGGTGATAAAGTCAAAAAATCAATATGGGTATCGTTTTTATGGTTTATCGGGTCGCTGATCACGATAAATACAACGTTTTTAAAATCTAACGACGCGGTAGTGAAATACCTTCTCCCCTGTTGTGGTGCAATGGGGTTTAAATATCAAAAAAATATATAAAAGAAGATATTGACTGACTAACTGACATATCAACACACAGCCGAAACCGCTGGTCCTATAGATTTCAAATTTGGCACGTAGGTTCCTTATATAGTGTAAAGGAGCACTAAGAAAGGATTTTCCAAAATTCACCTCCTAAGGGGGTCAAATGGGGGTTCAAAGTTTGTATGGGGACACAAGATTTGACTATTTTATTCGAAACTTCACAGGAAGATTTCTTAAGACATATGACTGAATACGTGTTTCAGGTTTTTTGAAAATTTAACCCCTAAAAGGGTGAAAAGGGGGTGATAAAGTAAAAAAATCAATATGGGTATCGTTTTTAAGGTTTATCGGGTCGCTGATCACGATAAATACAACGTTTTTAAAATCTAACGAGGTGGAAGTGAAATACCTTCTCACCTGTTGTGGTGCAATGGGGTTTAAATATATAAAAGAAGATATTGACTGACTGATTGACATATCAACACACAGCCGAAACCGCTGGTCCTAGAGATTTCAAATTTGGCACATAGGTTCCTTATATGGCGTAGAGGAGCACTAAGATAGGATTTTTCAAGATTCTTCTCTTAAAAGGGTGAAATGGGGGTTCAAAGTTTGTATGGGGAAACAAGATTAGTTTGACTATTTTATTCGAAACTTCACAGGAGGATTACTAATGAGATATGACTAAATACATGTTTCAGATTTTTTGAAAATTTGACCCCTAAAAGGGTGAAAGGGGGTGATAAAGTAAAAAAATCAATATGGGTATCGTTTTTATGGTTTATCGGGTCGCTGATCACGATAAATACAACGATTTTAAAATCGAATGAGGTGGATGGTAGGGGTAGGGGTAGGGATTAGGGATAGGGATAGGGATAGGGATAGGGATAGGGATAGGGATAGGGATAGGGATAGGGATAGGGATAGGGATAGGGATAGGGATAGGGATAGGGATAGGGATAGGGATAGGGATAGGGATAGGGATAGGGATAGGGATAGGGATAGGGATAGGGATAGGGATAGGGATAGGGATAGGGATAGGGATAGGGATAGGGATAGGGATAGGGATAGGGATAGGGATAGGGATAGGGATAGGGATAGGGATAGGGATAGGGATAGGGATAGGGATAGGGATAGGGATAGGGATAGGGATAGGGATAGGGATAGGGATAGGGATAGGGATAGGGATAGGGATAGGGATAGGGATAGGGATAGGGATAGGGATAGGGATAGGGATAGGGATAGGGATAGGGATAGGGATAGGGATAGGGATAGGGATAGGGATAGGGATAGGGATAGGGATAGGGATAGGGATAGGGATAGGGATAGGGATAGGGATAGGGATAGGGATAGGGATAGGGATAGGGATAGGGATAGGGATAGGGATAGGGATAGAAATAGGGATAAAAATAGGGGACGGGGACGGGGATAGGGATAGGGGAGGGACGGGGACAGGGACGGGACGGGGACGGGACGGGGACGGGGACAAAGATAGAGATAGGGACGGGGATAAGAATAGGGATTGGGGTCGGAATAATCGGTCGGCAATCAATATCTAGGCAGTGTAAAATGCAGGTGGCTCAGTGGGAAGGTATTAGTAAGTAGGCATCGGCGAGTATCCTGCATCCGTAATAACTATTACATTCAATGTGCTGTTCGAAGATCGTTGTTTGCTTGCCTTTTATATGTTTACGTTTGCAATAAGTATAAGCAAGATGGAAAAAAATTGTAAGCGATAATGCAAAGAAGTACTTTCTACCCTACCATACCCTACCCTACCGACCATAGCGTCGAGATACTGGCTATGTGGGTTGTATGAAGTTTCCCCAGTATAAATATTTATATAGGTAAAATACATACATATTCGTACCTACTACCTACGCTGTGGTCGCTGTGTAACAATTCTACAATCATTCCAAGAATTTCTTTAAAAACAATAGTAATATGTGTAAGGTACAGTCAGCCAAAACCGGACCGTAAAGCAAATAGATCAGTTACAATGGCCCTCCAATCGAGAATTGCCCCGCTTTACCTTAATCGAAATAATCGCGGACAGATGTACCTACAAAGAAACCTACGGATCCAAATGAAAATCTTATTTTTTGTAAACGTTTCAATAAGAATACTTTTATTACGCGGGCGAAGCCGCGGGTAAAAGCTAGTAAATAATAAATTTTAAATACATTTTAAACACATTATAGAAAAACATACTTTGATTCGGCCGGCTCTGGTACCGTTAAAACAGTTTTGAATTTGACAAATCCGTTACGAGTCAGGCCTTACAAATATTAATACCATTTGAATGTAATTCGAATTTGCATAAAGCTTAATCTAAATATATAAAAGAAGAAGCTGACTGACTGACTGACTGACTGACATATCAACGCACAGCCGAAACCGCTGGTCCTAGAGATTTCAAATTTGGCACGTAGGTTCCTTATATAGTGTAAAGGAGCACTAAGAAAGGATTTTCCAAAATTCACCTCCTAAGGGGGTCAAATGGGGGTTCAAAGTTTGTATGGGGAAACAAGATTAGTTTGACTATTTTATTCGAAACTTCACAGGAGGATTCCTAAAGACATATGACTAAATACATGTTTCAGGTTTTTTGAAAATTTGACCCCTAAAGGGGTGCAAAGGGGTTAAAGTCAAAAACACAATATGGGTATCGTTTTTATGGTTTATCGGGTCGCTGATCACGATAAATACAACGATTTTAAAATCTAATAAGGTGGAAAAGAAATTTTCTCCCCTGTTGTTGTGCAATGGGATTAAAATATCCAAGTTTTTATCTTTACTTCTGGTTCAAGAGATTTCAAATTGACACGGAAGTTCCTTAGAGGAGCACTAAGAAAGGATTTTTTTCAAAGTTCACCTCCTAGCATGATAATTTGACAGGGGCAAGGACAGGGACAGGGCCAGGGACAGGGACAGGGACAGGGACAGGGACAGGGACAGGGACAGGGACAGGGACAGGGACAGGGACAGGGACAGGGACAGGGACAGGGACAGGGACAGGGACAGGGACAGGGACAGGGACAGGGACAGGGACAGGGACAGGGACAGGGACAGGGACAGGGACAGGGACAGGGACAGGGACAGGGACAGGGACAGGGACAGGGACAGGGACAGGGACAGGGACAGGGACAGGGACAGGGACAGGGACAGGGACAGGGACAGGGACAGGGACAGGGACAGGGACAGGGACAGGGACAGGGACAGGGACAGGGACAGGGACAGGGACAGGGACAGGGACAGGGACAGGGACAGGGACAGGGACAGGGACAGGGACAGGGACAGGGACAGGGACAGGGACAGGGACAGGGACAGGGACAGGGACAGGGACAGGGACAGGGACAGGGACAGGGACAGGGACAGGGACAGGGACAGGGACAGGGACAGGGACAGGGACAGGGACAGGGACAGGGACAGGGACAGGGACAGGGACAGGGACAGGGACAGGGACAGGGACAGGGACAGGGACAGGGACAGGGACAGGGACAGGGACAGGGACAGGGACAGGGATAGGGACAGGGACAGGGACAGGGACAGGGACAGGGACAGGGACTGCACGGGAAGCATGGTCGCGCGATAGACGATAAAATATCAGGCCGTCCCTATCGCACTTACAAATAGTGCGATAGGGACGGCCTGCTATTTTATCACTTATCGCGCGACCATAATTGCCTGCCAGGGACAGGGACAGGGACAGGGACAGGGACAGGGACAGGGACAGGGACAGGGACAGGGACAGGGACAGGGACAGGGACAGGGACAGGGACAGGGATAGGGATAGGGGTCGGAATAAATGGTCGGCAATCGATATCTAGGCAGTGTAAAATGCAGGTGGCTCAGTGGGAAGGGATTAGTAATTAGGCGTCGGCGAGTATCCTGCATCCGTAATAACCATTACATTCAATGTGCTGTAAGAAGATCGTTGTTTTGCTTGCCTTTTATATGTTTACGTTTGCAATAAGTATAAGCAAAATGGAAAAAATTGTAAGCGATAATGCAGGGAAGTACTTTTTACCCTACCGACCATAGCGTCGAGATACTGGCTATGTGGGTCGTATGAAGTTTCCCCAGTATAAATATTTATATAGCTAAAATACATACATATTCGTACCTACTACCTACGCTGTGGTCGCTGTGTAACAATTTTACAATCATTGCAAGAATTTCTTTAAAAACAATAGTAATATGTGTAAGGTACAGTCAGCCAAAACCGGACCGTACAGCAAATAGATCAGTTACAATGGCTCCCCAGTCGAGAATTGCCCCGCTTTACCTTAATCGAAATAATCGCGGACAGATGTACCTACAAAGAAACCTACGGATCCAAATGAAAATCTTATTTTTTGTAAACGTTTCAATAAGAATACTTTTATTACGCGGGCGAAGCCGCGGGTAAAAGCTAGTGTATTATAAAGAAAAAATACCTACCTACCTGTGATATGAGATCTTTTACTTTTAAATTAATTCAGTTATTGGAGAAACAATGGAAATTTCGTCAACGGCTAAATACAAATGTAACTGAGTATTCGTTAAGTAGGTAGTGCAATTGGCACGTAAATGGCAACATTGGCAACTGTCGAATTCTGATCCGTGTGTCGGCATTTATTGCATAGTACGTCTGTAATTTGCATATGTTTGAATAGCAAATGCCGCCGTCACAGTTTCAAGCCATTTTAATTGAATAGTTCGATTTATGCTTATGGATTTAACTTGGTATTTTATTGACGAGATGTGTACCAGTTAATTATGATGTATGGGGCTTTAATTTATTGTTTAATAATATTGTTAATGAGGGGGAGACTGTTTTATACGAGGCTGCAGCGGCACAGACAAAGCAACAGGTGTATATATATTTGGAAGTTATATTTATCAATTTGATCTTATTGTCTACAATGACGTCATTGAACATAATTATGTCACTTTTGACATTGATGGATCAGATCCATATCTAATCCAGATCGAACAATTATAATTCGAATACCTTCGCCTGCAACTATCGAAAATGATGAGGTGAAGTAGGTAGTTCTATAGACTATAAATATTGAGAAAATGCATTTTATTAAACTTGATTAGTTATTAGCTTTTTGATAGAATGCATAGCGATAAAACAAAAATGGCAACGTAAAGCAAATTTCGTTGTTATACGTCAGTTGATTGAAGCCGGCACGCGACACGAGAGCAGCCACGCTGGGAACATGCAACATGTAATAAGTTATTTATAAGGATTCGGCTCCGAGAGGCGAGAGGACTTGCGGGTGTCAGATATATGCACGTACGAGTGCAACGGGCGAGCTGTGAATCTTGCGCTCCGCATTCATTTTAAGTTTTAAATCCGACTTCATAAAACATACAAATCAACACCAATAAAGCGCCTAAAGTGCATATTAAAAAGTGTTTTATGGATGTATCTGAAAGGGATGTAAAATTGAAACTGAAGCCATAACTTAGTATGCATTGGGCGGTACGAGACGTATAGCGATCGGCCCGCGCGCCTCTGGGGCGAATCTGTGCTCTGCTCACGTTTTTCCAATTGTTTTCTGACGACGAGTATCATTCCTTTAAATCAGATGTCATGATTTATAGCTCATCGCGAATGTAACTTGTGTACTAAATCGCACATGGCAAAACGCTTGTAAATTTATGGGCTACATAGTCATTTGGGTAACTGGCTCAATTTCATACGACACGCACGATCCACAAACGATGAGGTTTTTAGTATTCATGAGTGTCATTGTGATATGGCGTGAAATATGCGTTTTTTTCATTAAGAATTCAGATGTAAGGAATCGTGGGGACTGAAACCGATTGTGTTGTCGAGAGGCTTTGGTGTCGCGACGCGCTGAGCCGTGTTATAACGGCGATCAATCACGGCCGTGGCGGGAGCGGGAGGATGCGAGCACGAACACGCGTATTTAATACATTTGTCAAATTTCTCTTTGATTTGCAACTATTTGTCTTCATGATATACATGCGCCGGTATCCGATTACATTTGAAACCATAAAATATATCCTATATTTCTGTCATTCATTTCATAGCGAATAGCTAATGCAGGTAATGGGTATTTATTATTTTATACTTGGCCCTAGCATTTATAGATGTAACTAAACTTAGTAAATGTTCAAAAATGACACTATGTTTAATAATATTAGAGGCGATAAATATATAATGCAGTTTAACCGGTATAATTTGTGTCCTAAAAACTACCGTTGCACGGCTATCCATCACTTAACGTCAATACTGAGTATCACCAGTGTAAAGTCGGCCTATCAATCATTCCTAACCCAATTCGGCCCATTGATATCGAGCTAGTTTTGTGTAATGAATAAATAAACTTAAGTTGTTAAATAATGTAAATATTTTTTGCTATTTAACAACGAAAATTTTGATGGGTAAATGTTTATAGATTTGACGACCGGTTTGGACAAGTGGGTAGTAATCCTGCTTTCTAAACCGAAGGTTCGAAACCCGGTAAGTGCATTTATTTGCGTGATTAGCGTAGATAATGGTTCTTCAGTCATAGAATGTATTTAAGTTATTTTTATATTAAGTATATCCATTTAACTTTGTATGAGAATCAATAACTCAAACTTTTTTGAGCTTATCGTAGGGTTTGGTCAATCTCTGTAAGAATGTCCTATTATATTTATTTATTATTGGGGGCCTGTTATGTCCCACTGACTCCAAGCTCAGCGTCGGCGAAAGCTGGCGCGATACCGCTCAAGACCGATCAAAGTGGCGTGCTCTTGCTTCTTGTGTTGGAGGCCAAAACTCATTTTAGGTTATCTCGCCAGCCAAGTAAGTAGTAGTAAGTATGTCCCACTGCCGGGACATTATAATATTTATTTATTTAGAATTTTATTTATTTATTTATTTAAATGTACGATACAGTTAGCAGAACTATTATATTAGTACAGTAGTGTACACAACATAAGTACCTATATAGTTTTACTAAGTGTACAAGCAATTTCAATTCCCGCCAGTAACATTTAACGAGTCCAGTTAAGTCGTGAGTGTGCCGAGTCCCACTCCGCCGCCGATGTTGTTTTAGTAGTTCATAATGGCCGCTCTTTGGTGGACAGAGAATTGTTGCTAATGCAACCTGCGCTAGGGGAAGTTTGCCTATCATATAAATAATAACTCAACACGTAGACCAAAGTCGTTAATGTACATTAAACCTAACAAACTTGAGGTGACTTAGGGAATACATTTAAAGATACTTTCCTATTAGTAATTTGGTATTTTTAATTCTTTGTACAATGTTTGAAACATTTAGAATAAGTTATTAGATATTATTGACTAAGTAGATATTTTCACAAAAACATTTTTTTTTCAGTGTGTTGATTTGAGCAATAGTCTATTTTGCTGGGATAGTGAAACTAAAAATCTTGAAGTAACCTGAAAATGAGAATATGCATTCTACGCAAATCGACAAACATGGGACCTATTTTGCATGTAGCCTATCAGTAAATTTGAATAGATTCCTATTTTATACGAAAATTTATAACCGATTAATCCATACTAATATTATAAATGGGAAAGTGTGTGTATCTCTGTTTGTTTATCCGTCTTTCATGGCAAAACGGTGCGACGAATTGTCGTGATTTTTTAACTGGAGATAGTTGAAGGGATGGAGAGTGACATAGGCTACTTTTTGTCTCTTTCTAACGCGAGCGAAGCCGCGGGCAAAAGTTAGTATGCTATATAGACAGCTACCAACATGTTTACCGGAGGACATCTGGCGAACTTATATCGGGCCGCCACATGTGCAAGGGTCCACGTCGTCCTCCGATCAAACGCTGACTTAGTCATTCTGTTTCGCGGCGGAAAAATATGTTTTCAAAGAGACGTCCGTTTTGAATAATTCTGTTTTCATCTAGAGATATAGCAAGGGATTATTATTACTGTTACTCTTGCTTACTGTAGGCTGCGTGTCGTGACCTTTATTTTAAACAATTCAGAAAAGTAGTGACTATATTCTGGCAAAATTACTTATAGAATAGAATAGAATAGAATATTTTTTATTCGAAAGCACACAGATAATAAACAATTTTACACTGACATAGAATAGTAATAAAGTGCCACGAAATGGCCTCACCTCAGCATATTGCTGTCAATGGAAAAGGGAGTTAGACCCTTCGCCCCTACATGCCCCTACTGCTTTTGTTTTTATTATTCTATGCACTCATAACTTATTCTATGCACGCATAGGTCTGGGGGGTTACCATGACGTACTAAAGACGTTCAGTTTAGGTTGAGAGAAAGGGACACAGATATAGCAGTTACATAGCTCCGTTCCTCTCTCTCAACCTAAACTGAACGGCTTTAGCACGTCATGGTAACCCCCCTGGTATCATGATTATAGCGAATATTATCAGCATCATCATCTACGTCTCTCATTGAAGGCTTTAAAAAAGACAAATATATCAAGTTCCACACTTGCGCGGAGAGCGTGGAGAAAGTAGCTCACATACGATATTAATTTTAATTCATTTTCATTTTAAAAGCGATTGAAATAAATGTGTGCAGCTAGCGATAAGCAGCTACTTAAAGGTATCGCTGTACGAACACAAAGTCGTTGTGTTGATGGATTTTATGCAATTTTCAGTATCTATCACACTCAGCGCAGCGCTTCGAATCCGCTGGGATTAAGTTCGATCTTTTCCCAATACTTACAGGGTAAACAGCTTGAGAGGGGCTGGCGTCTGATACATACATAGTTGAGCACATTACCTGTTACAGATTTACAAGGAACCAGCATTTTTGAACACTAATATACTTCTATTTATTTTATAGCACTTTTACAAAATTCTTGTCCAAAACACCGATTATCTTACTAAAAAGTTCTCTCTTCTTTAAAAAATACACAAAGAAGAATAACAAGGAATTTGAAAGAAATGTGAAATTAGGGGTTTCTTATTTATATTTTCTGCATAATTATTTTATGAACTTATGATACCGAATCAAAATACTGGTTAAAGGGAGTAGGCAGGGCGTACACTGTCCCATTTTTCTAGAAACATACACATTATGTAGATCTCCTGGATCTTACTCGGGTACATGAGATCTCTTCAACATGACTACTCACCACATCTTGACATAAACGGCCCATATTGACTTATTGTATCCCTATGCCTTTTTATTCGCGTAATTTGAATTAATTTCGCTAGTCACAAGGACAGAGCAAATTGCACCAAGATAATTTTGATCTTATCGACAAGCTTGCTTCATTTTTGTCAAAATCTATGTTAAGTTTACAATTTCTACTGAAAAAAAAGCCCTGTGAAAATTATAGGATTTATTGTCAAATGCTTGCAAAAGTTTGTTGAATATTTGTTTACATCATTTTACTTTTCTATTGACCTTCATTTCAATAAATATCATGCAGTAACGTCATGCGCAAGCGTGAGCAGAATAAATTTTTGTTCATAGAAACCATTTTCAATTTCACGGCTCAATCTTTGTGTGCTCGGGGTGATACGTAAAGGGCATTCGTTGGTGTCAACAAAGTGTAATGGTTTCGTGTTGCCGCGTGATCTATGAGTTTGAACCGGCGACCGATTCGCATTAATGAAACTGCCGGGCACTTAGTTTTATATTAACAGGAATTGAATTCTAGGAAAAGTGAATGGAATCGTGGTGTACTTAGTATTTTCTACTAGTTACTTCAGAAGAATTTATGTAGATACAAACAACGAAAGGTGAACAAAAATATAAAAAAATACGTAATTAAACTATCCAGAAAAAAATGTAATAGGTACATGGAAACCAGAAGGCTGGCCGTATTGCCCCTTAGGATAGCAAAGCAGATCCGCTGAGCAAAATTTATACAAGTATTTATGTCAACATCTAAACATACTTACCTATAATATTATAAAAGGGAAAATGTGTGTGTCTGTTTGTTTGTCCGTCTTTCACGGAGAATTGTCGTGATTTTTTAAGTGGAGATAGTTGAAGAGATGGAGAGTGACATAGGCTACTTTGAGACTACTTCTAACCCCACACTTCCCTAAAATCTGGAGTGGAAGTTTGTATTCAGCATTCCGCAATTTTTGAATTGCACGCGAGCAAAGCCGAGGGCAAAAGCTAGTTTTTATATATTGAACGGTATAATATGAGATGTAGATGTAGGTGCCAAGGCGTGGAGAGTCACTGCTGACAAATTATTAAAGAACGTGACGGGGGCCGTGACCATTATGTGTATGATTGATGTTGTTTTCAATTGCCGATAAACGACGGGTACTCGTTCTCTTCCAGTGAAGCCTCCATTCATAAACACACATATTTTAAGTTATAATTATATCCGTCATAAAATATTAAATTTTGAACGAAAAAATATAGCAGTCCCGTCCATTCATTTTAAAATTATGTAAATTTCAATCGTCATAAATTACTTTGCCGCGACAAATTAATTTAAGCCCACAACATTTATTCCTTGTTGAGGTCTAATTAGTTATGTTATGGCTAAATTTGTGCTACTATTACTTGCCATGGAAAATTGTAATAAATACGTTGTTATACAAATAATTATTAGAGGTAATGTACAGTCAGCCAAAAAAGTGGATTACCACTTTCCGACCTTATGTGTTTCAAATAGCGTCGAAAAGTGGTAAACCACTTTCTTCGCTGACCGTACATGTTCATATCTAGTTAACCGATTACTATTGTGGTTAACAGTTTGACGAAATATTATACGTTAAAAACAATTCACATCCGACAAAAGTGTTGACGTTATAGGTACTGGAAAGTTGTGTATGCGTTGCGTTGATAACACGCCAGCTTATTTCGTTTTATATGAGCGTTATCCATCATGTTTATATCAGCCCCCGTGATGGCGACTGTAACGGTTGCTCCAAATATTAGCCGGAATTAACAGCAGTTGCGATACTTTGACAGGGCAAAAATGGTTTCGCGAGGAATGTTTAATGGTGCACCATTAGTGCTTTTTCACATTATCCGATCAGATATCAGACCGGTATCCCATACATTATAGGCGCCATCTTGGATTTTTTCCATTGAAATCCTTCCGACATCCGATGTCGGATCGGATAATATGAAAACAGACTACAGGTGCAACGATTCTCATGTTATAAACGTTAAAGTGTGTCTGTCTGTGTTTGTGTTATCTCTTCACTATAAAACTGCACGAAATTTAATCTGATTTAGTTTGGTACAGTAACCTTCAAAAGTGCATGGTGAATCTATAAATGAATTAAATCATAATTTCAATCAAACGAAATCAAATTCATAATTTTTTTAACATTTATAAAATAAATAAATAAATATTACAGGACATTCTTACACAGATTGACTGTGTCCCACGGTAAACTCGAGAAGGCTTGTGATTTATGATTAAAAATACCAGTTGATGTGGTGAAAAGGATTTTTTTATCCCACTTTCAATCTGAAAGTGATAATTAAGGCAGTGACTCTTAATCGATGCTTGCATTTTGTTCAAATTGAATTATTATTGCCTTTAAGTTATACATACTACAAATACTACGCAGAAAAGTCGCGGTCAAATACAAATATGTTTTAAAATTGATTTGTATTGATGATGTTCTAGGAATGAAGGTGGTTCAATGTTTAATCAGTTGTATTGAAAATTATGTTGCTGCAGGCGACACATGCAGGCGAGGTACGATTTATCTACGGCAGACTATACAGAGAGAGAACTTTCAGGCGAGCGCCATATGGCAAAAAAGCTATAGCAGAATATAAAATTATCCGGTACACTGATTTTACATTAAACAAAATACTTAAGTTAAATGATTACCTAAAATATTAGATATATATATTTAAACCCCAAAAGTAAACGGAACGTAAGTATGTACGAATCTATGTACCTAACTACGCATATAGGTTTTACCTGACCACCAATAGCCGAACAAATTAAACTGGTCAAAAATATGGACTTACAGTTTTAGTCAAACGTACCTTGCTACCAGAAAAGCTCTTTAATACCTACCTACTTAGCTCGTTGTAATTTACACGATAAGGATTCTGAATTCCTTAAATTTCTATCCAAAAGAAACTACAAAGAATGAACAAAAATATCCAATAAATGACGTAAACAAAAATGATTGTTAGTGGGTGTATTGTTTGGGTGAGAGGCACGTGGGCCCTGGTTAGTTCGTCAGGCGCGGGAAACCTCCTCCCGGGGGAAATCAGCACAACAATTACATCTAAAATGCTACTCCCAATAATACCTCAGCAAACCTTTAAACTTGCCAATAACTTCTATTCCATTATATCTTGGATTATTCCACGTAGAGAAAACTCGTAGCAATTTTTTTTTTACTTTTTTGCCCAATAAACACTCAACTATATCGTTTGAGGTACCTATTATTTATTTATGACGATGTTCAGTTAGTAAGTTGGTTTGTAATAATATTATGAATATTCAGCGGCTTTCGTTGTCCCCGAGGACGAGACCCTTTCGAGCATAAGAGAGGAAACGCGGACGGTGATTCCAAAACAATATGATATTATCGCAGCATTTAGGCGGTCCTAATAAGATTTACCTAAATATTAATGCGCATCGTGGCGCCCATTATTTGGAGGTATTATCTAAATACCGACAGAACACTCTACTGATTCCATTTACGAACGTCCTTCACGGAGCATAAATCATGCTAATGCCTGGAACGGAATGTTAAAAAGCATAATCCGTTTGCGACCTTTTCGGAAACTATAGTTCATCGTTTTGTTGAACACTTGTTATTTCCAGTCAGTTGTGATAACAATGGATCCACCCTACTATTATAGAACAATCGAGCGCGCCATAAAAGAATAGTATGATTAATTGTTTTTTCAACCTCTTGAAAAATACCGTCTTATTTTTAAATACTTCCGTTATTTTCTACCTCGATGACGATGAGAGGGTGGGTTCTGACTGCAAATTAATATTTAATTACAAGGTTCACTTTAAAATGATGAACGAGTAATTTTTCGGTGGTTTACCAGAGAAAATGTTGCGTATTTTTGGGAAACCTTCTGTAACTCTTGCACATTTACGTCTGTTTAAGCCGGCGGGCGGGCATAAACATCCCTGAGGTCTAAAGATTACAATCTGACTACGAAATTGCAACTACTGCATTTTGGCTGATGTAGATGTTTTAAATGTTTTAATGCGATTGCATTGAAGCAACTGGGAACGGGCAAAGTAATATTCATACTCATTGCTGCATTATTGATATTCTATTCACTAATGTAACCAATATATGTAATAAATTTTACAATGTAATTTTTAGATTTTAATTTTTTAGATTAAAATATTGTGTTATAATGTAAGAAAACAACAAAGGTGTTGTAATGCATTTGGCAGGTATACATATTTGTCCGTTGGGAGTACCTAAGTATTGTGTAGCAGCCGGAACGAAGTTATATTAATACATTTTAACAATAATACATTTTGTAAGTGAACATTAAAATTGAATTAAATTAAGTTTGAACCTTGTTTTGCCGTAGCAATATTGGATCCGAGATTGTTCGTTACTTGAATGTTATATTTCGCATATACACGTACCTATTGGTGTAACTTCAAATACCTACAGAAGCCATGCATCAAAACAAGAAGGAAACAAGAAACAATTGAATGGGTTTTCTAGCCCGTGTTATCATAGGTACTTATTGGTGCAACTGTAAATGCCTACACAAAAGGCACATATCAAAACAAGATGAAGAAATATGAGAATAGAAAGGGTTTTTTCTAGCCCAATTGACAACGTTTCAAAATTTTCAATGTCCCTAAATCGAAAACCATTTCGAGATATACGCTTGTACACCACATAAATATTTTTTTTAATTTTTTTTCCGTATTTTTAGTATAAAAAATCATAAAAATAGTTTAAAGGGGAAGTGACGTCAAATAGCTGATTTATAGCTTTTCTTATAGTGGCAGTATAAGAAAAAAATCTTCCAGTTGGGATGTCCCTTGAGTTTGACAGTGACACTTATCACAGTTCGTAGCAAAGATGTTAAAAATTTCATGGCTTAGTCTATGGTTCGTAGTCATTCACTATGGGTTGACAGTGCACTTGATAGTCAGACATACCGGACTGTTTGAGCTGACTGTTAAAACTTTTTTTTTAAGATTTTGTCGTTTTCTTAGGTGTATGAAACAACACATGTGACGTCACGAAGCTGTGTCTTGACGTTTGTAACTTACGCTTTTTCTGCTCGAAGTAGTAATAAGAAGGGATTTTCTCATTAAAATAGCAGTTTTTGGAAAAATAAAAAAATACGTGTATCTTTTAGTATTAAGTTCTTTCAAACCAAACAATAAAAAGTAGTACTCAAAAATATGAAAAGTTGTCAATTTATCATACTGTTAATATAGTTGCATACTCAAGGTCACTATCACGTTTCGTTGGCCAAACTCCAGGGCAGGTTTAAGTAAGTGTACTCACCCGATGCCATTCGCGCGCCGCTCGTTCGGCGCGGCTACTAAAAGCAAATGCCGTAAACAAGAATTAATGCCGAACCTGCATTGACCGAGCACTGCACTCTTCTTTATGGTGACATGATAAAGCTTCCCATTTTATTAGACACGCGGTATATTGGTCTCCCGAAATATGCTTTCGTTCAATAATGTTTATATCCTATCAACTTATAAATATATGAGGCATTGCTTGATAGATCTGTCACGGTACTCACGGTGTATATATTCGCTTATTTCTTTCATAACGTAAATAAATACCGTGTCGTGACAGGCTAAGAGTTTCACCACACTTTTTCTCCAGTAAGTGTCGTAGAAATCGACTATGGGATATGGGTACAATTTTGGTGTGGGCAATGGTTTAGCGACCTATTACTGCAACATCATAATTTTGTTTTCTATTAACCTCGTAATTGTTAGATAGGTACTAGAACTTGAGCAGTTTCATGTGCCTTGTCTACCCCTATTGGGAATAAATTTATGTATGTATAGTCCCAGTATTTGTCTTAGCGCGCTTTATCTTAGGCACGCCACAGACATTCTTAAAAAATCGTAATTTAAAAAAAGATTTGTAATTTTGTATGCAACCTGTCAGTTCAAACTGACAGAATTTTCAGATTGAACTGACAGATTGCATACAAGTATTTTTTAAGATTATGAATTTTTGAGAGTGTCTATGGCGTGCCTTACTGAATGTCCACGGGCTGATCTAGTGGCCAGCGTTTTTGCTAACAAGATGCCGCTCGGGGCCGAGGTTGGCCGCGCTGAATGTTAAACATCACCTTCATTAACTAACTTCGTGATTTCGATCAAACTAGCTTTAAATGCTTACATGTTGGTTTTTGCCAGGAAATAAGTCTTAAAAAATTGGTTAGTTACTTACACTTCAACTTAGTATGTAATTGTATTTTTAAGCAATGAAAAATTTAAAAAGAATATTTACATATACTCGTACTCTTTCAACTACATATTTAATTAATTTCTACATATCAAACATTAACATTCATAAGGAAAGTCCTTCAGAGCTTTACGAAAAACGCATAGGTGAGCAGTTCTTAAAAAGTTTGTGCAAAATAATATTGTCTTCGGTTACCGCGATAGTTACTCATGAAATAAAACTATGGAAACGGATTAAATCGCGTATAATGAATTTACAAATGTAAGGAAAAAGTTAAATTTGTTTTTTTTTATTCCTATTTTGTTACCAAGATTTTTTTGATGAATTTCGTTTTTAGTAAATTTTATTTCGTCGTTAAGGTTCTCTAGTATCTATAATTTTCTCAATTATAACAATTATTCTGTATATATCTTAAGAAAATCGACTTATATTACTAAATGTTGGTAACAAAATAGGATCAATTAAAATTTGGTATGTACAAAGTTTTCGAGAACTGCTGAGGTATTACATATATGACACCCGTCCGGGGAATGAAAAAAATGTTAACATAACCTTAATCTTGTTCACTACTGCAATACGATATGTAGGTACAAGAGTTTCAAAGCAAACTTTTGAACACCAAGTGCGCTGCGAACCAAAATATATTACTCATCAAAAAGTTTGTTAATAGCTGTTGCGTGCGATATAGCCTACGCCAAAATTGAAGTGTCTTCCCACTGTGCAGTGCATGGCGCAGCAAAAGGCGTCAAAGGCTTTACCCGCAGCCATCGACACGGAAGCCATCAGCGCCGCGTCCAGCCAAATTTTAAAAAGAATTCCGGATACATTGCGTGCGTTAAAAATAAATTTCCTGTGTAGTCAAATATTTGCTCGCTTTTTTCCTAACATGTTTAATTAATTGTAATTTTAAAATCGGGACTGCGTATGCGTCTGCGTCATTCCCCTGGTTTCTTAGGTAAGGAAAAACTTAATAATATGTCAAACGTTTTTTTAATGCATAAATAATTAATGAAACTCTTTTATAGAATATACAGATAATGCAGAATGACGAAAGTTTTATACCAGTATTTTTAATGAATAATTAAAAAATCTGGATTCCTGACACTGGACATAATCAGCATAATTAAAAGCGATTTATTAGTTTAAGTTAAAGCACGTCGAATCGCAACCATTCTGAGTGAAAGCTTTAAGTTTCAGTGAGGCAGTTACGCTCCCCTTCTGGGCGATCAACGTAAATTATTCCCCCAGAAGAAATCTCCAAGGACGGGATGACGGATAAGGGACCACGGTTTATTGCTTGCACCAGCCCTTTGTAAATGCCTTAAAAATCGACCCACTAATGTTAATTGGGGGATAATGTTATGCAGTATCGAGCCCCTTTGATTGAATTAAGGGCCGAATGTCAATAAATGTAATTCACTTATGCCCTCTTTTACGGACAGTTTGGCATGTTTAAATCAGACCTGGTTAAGTGAATATAAAATTATGAAACACAGGCCAATTACACTGATATCAGATTTACGTGGTGGCATTCTAAAATCGTTCAAATTGTCTTGATTATCCATACTAATATTATGAATGGGAAAGTGTGTGTGTCTGTTTGTTTGTCCGTCTTTCACGGCAAAACGGAGAAACGAATTGACGAGATTTTTTAAAATAAATGATGATAGTTGAAGGTATGGAGAGTGACAGAGGCTACTTGTTGTTTCTTTCTAACGTGTGCAAAGCCGCGGGCAAAAGCTAGTGAATTATAAAAAAAGTAAAAAAATATCTAAGTAATGTCTTTTAAGGGTTCCGTACCAAATAGGTACAAAATGAACCCTTATGGTGCCGCTCTGTCCGTCTCTCTGTCTGTCTGTCTGTCTGTCACATTACTAAATATCTCGAGAACTACTTATGCGATCGCTCTGAAATTTGCAATATTTATGAACATCGTGAACCTCTACAAATTAAAGTATAGAGAATGGCCAAAATGAAAGGGGGGCAAACTGTAAAGGTCAAGTGGGGTATCGTTAGAGAGAGCTCAGACTGTACATATCATACCTATTTTTTATAAATTTTTTGTTGTGGAAAAAATGTTTTTTGAAGAAAAATGTAAAAAAAAATACCGTTCCTCCCCCTTATCTCCGAAGTTTACTGTAATGTATAAGTTTAATGTATAAAATTTATTGTAATGTGTGTGTTCCTATGTACATTTCTGAGGTTGTGCAATAAAGTGGATTTGTATTGTATTGTATTGTTTACCACCGAAAATTCATGATTTTGTTTTACCAAATATGGCTATTATAATAAATATTACAGGAAAAATAAAATCGTACACGTATCTTGAAAACTTTTTTTAATTTATAAAAACCTTTCAGATTTACATTTTATTGTACCTGTAAATTTTACAGAATACCAATAAAAGTACCTGCTTTCAAACAGAGGAAAAATGGTTAAAATCGGTTCATGCAATAAATAATTATCCCATAAATATCATCTTCCATACTTTAAGCTCGCGCACATTAGTTTACTCAATTTGCCGATAGATGTTGCTGTACGTTGAACCCTCATTTCCTACATTGCGTTTTTCCTGATATAATGGAGTCGGGTCAGGATCAGGAGCGTCCTGACGACAATGTTGTAACGTAAACTATTGAAGTCGAATTGTCTTGATTTTCTTTGAATGTTGTCTAATAATAAAATTGTATAGGTATTAAATATTACTTGTTATGTGAGAAATTGAGTCTAGAGGGATTTAGTCAAGTCTATAGAATATGAATGAGTTGATGATTCAACTATTGAAAGTTTATACGGAACCCTCGGTGGGCGAGTCCGACTCGCACTTGGCTGGTTTTTTTTTTAATATGAATTTATACTATCAGCTTAATAAAACCAAGGGATAATTTTAAATAGAAAAATAAACCACTGAACCATTTACGCAGATTTATATATTAATAGCTCGAAATCTGGTTATTTCAAATCGTTTAGTCCCCTTTTAAATGGTTTATGGCTGTAATTTTGCACAGCTGAAAGACGTTACAAGTGATAATTAAAACCCTGTTACTACAGCTGTAATGACTTTCATTCGAATATTTAGATAGGTACTTCTTACAAGTACCTTTATTTCTTTGAAAAAGAGTCAGCCTTTTCTGCTACACAAAGATTTTTTTAAAACATTGACAGAAAAAAAAAGAATTGAGTACCTATATATCTAATGTCTTAACCTGAAATCGAATCAGCGTTCTCTTTTTTGCGACAGATCCCCATACCACTCGGCCATTCGGTCACCGTAGCATGGGTCGAAATTTTGGAAACTCCTCTTATTATCCATACTTAATATAAATGGGAAAGTGTGTGTGCCTGTTCCATCTTTCACGGCAAAACGGAGCGATGAATTGACGTGATTTTTTAAGTGGAGACAGTTGAAGGGATGGAGAGTGACATAGGCTACTTTTTGTCTCTTTCAAGGCTAGTAACTTAATAAAATGATTCTTCTACAACGGCCCAGCCACGACATTGGTCTAAGCGCGACAGCGGTGAGCGGCAGCCATACGTGCGAATGAAAAGTCCCATCGCTGTGTCTCGCTCCAATGTATGGCCGCCACTCACCGCTGACGCGCTTAGACCAATTTCGTGGCTGAGCCGTAACTCTTGCTCCACTTGCGTGCAATTGCACATGCACAACTACTGTGGGGGCGTGATAAAAAAGCTTTCTTAATATCATTCTGTACTATCAGCAGCAAAAGTGAATGGAGAAATTATGAATGATTTCATTGATAAAGTCGCCATGCACTTTTGCAGCTGATAGTACATTCGCATTGGCCTGTTAGTCTCACATCGTAGCACTGGTAGAGGGGCTACGAGCTCGTAGCAGTATACACGTAGCGCTCACGCTGTTACTTCCCGGCGCGTGTCTTTGCTTTTCGAAGCCGAATTCAATGTTAAGAAAACAAGAAATTAATATTTTTGATATCGTTCCAACATGTTTAATGAATTTACAACTTTTTAAAAAGCCTTTAGTATTTTTTTTATACCAAGTCGGTGGCAAACAAGTATACGGTCCGCCTGATGGAAAGCGGTCACCGTAATGGACGCCTGCAACTCAAGGGGTGTCACATGCGCGTTGCCGACCAATTAGAAACTTGTATGATGATGTATTATATTTACAGAATCACAACAGCAGACATTGAGAGTTACTGACTGTCCTTGCTTGGTATTGTGTATTAAATATCTTAATAAGAAAAAGAGAAAAGAAGATTAAGGTTGCCTGTTTGTACTTTTGGCAGTTGAAAAAAGTGTAAACAAACCGGAGCTGTCAAATTTGACAGACCCAGGGGTAGTGAACATTTTAAGGCCAGATTGAAGAACAAAATTACAGGTGGCTACTTACTTGGTACTTTTTGTTTATGGTGAGCCAATTTTAGCGATTATAAAGGCATAAATGGTTGTGGGGGATATCCCACAGGTCTAACACTATATAGCAGAGATCTATAGCACAAGGAAACCAAGAAAGTGTACATCAGGAATTTATTCAATGTTTACATGAGAACTGTTATTGACCGACTGACTTACAAAACGTAAACAAACATATCAAAGAATCGGTTGCTATACCAAATACAAAATATGACAGTATTCCTTCAACAGCCAGTACTGTGGCCTCTTAGGCACAACTCGATTCTATCGAATATCTCATTAGCATTATATTCAATACGCCCCCTTAATGTGCATATTCAAAACAAATTGTAACACAATAAAACATACAAACAAACTAAAGTGATATCAAAGAACAACTATTAAAAATGTAAACAATTAACAAGCAATGCCCAAACCGCGCATGCACGTATAATGCTTTTCTCTCGGCAAAGCCTTCGTTAATATGTCGGCGAGCATTGAGTCGGTCGGTAAATACTTTAACTCAATACTCTTATTGTCCTTTAATACACTTCGCACAAAGTGATACTTTATATCAATATGCTTGGACCGAGAATGAAACATTGGATCGCTCGCAAGACATAGTGAAGAGAGGTCCAGGGCGACCGCGGCTGGAGAGAGGCCATGTTGGGCGTCCTCGGAAGATATACAACACAGTTATCGTGGAACCGGATCCTGTTATCGTAGAGCCAGTGATTGTCGTAGAGCCAGAGATTATCGCAGAGCCAGAAGTTGCCATAGAACCAGAGGTTTCTGCGGAAGAAGGCTTTGAGTCAACTGAGGAGTATGGAGACTGCGAAGATTTCGTTGGTTGCCGAGATTAGTCTGAAAGAGGCCTTATCAGGTAACGAGCGAAAAGGATGGAAGGATGCAATAATGTCAGAAGTCAAAAGTTTAATTAAAAACGACACTTTTGATATCGTCAAGAAACCCATGGGCCGAAATGTCGTTGGTTGCCGATATATTTTAACGACGAAGTTAAATATCGACAAGACTGAGAAGAAGAAAGCTAGACTGGTGGCGAAAGGCTTTAGCCAACGTTACGGCGTCGATTACCAGAAAACCTTTGCGCCAGTCGCTAGACTTGATTCAGTGAGATTATTAGTTGCACTTGCAGTGGAACTGGATCTTGAAATTCATCAGTTGGACATAAATACGGCATATTTAAATGGATTATTAGAAGAAGAGATATACATGAAAGTACCAGATCTTCTTGACGAATGTTTGCAAGATTTAACACGATTGGAGCAGCCAGGTTCATTCATATATGAAAGAGCTAGCAAGTTGTTATGCGACCTGAGGTCTGGAGGCAATGTATGCAAGCTCAAGAGGTCGCTGTACGGCCTAAAACAAGCTGGTAGACAGTGGAACATCAGACTGGATGAACAGCTGAAGTGCATGGGATTGCAAGCATCTTTAAATGAGCCATGCCTTTATTTTAAAAATATAGACTCGCAAACTAAACTCTTTGTATTAATTTATGTGGATGACATACTCGTCGCATCGCAAAGAGGTGAATGCATCGAACATTTCAAAAAGGAACTGGCCGAAAAGTTTGAATTGAAAGATTATGGCATTGCGAAGTATATGTTAGGCATAGAGTTTGACAGATTTGACAATGGAATGAAATTGTCACAACAAAAATATATTGACGATTTGTTAATTAAATTTAATATGAATGAAAGTAAACCGATATCTACGCCTATGGAATTTAAGCAAAAGATAGAAAAACCGGTGAATAAGTGCAGTGCGCGTGAACAATACCCATATCGCGAAATTATAGGTTCGTTGATGTATCTTTCTACGGGAACGAGACCTGATATTACGAATACGGTGGCTGTATTGAGTCAATTCCTGGATTGCCCTAACGAGGAATGTTGGAATGCAGCAAAGCGTGTCTTGAGATACCTGAAGCATACGAAACAATATGGACTTATTTACAAAAAGACAGGTAAATCATTGCATGGTTATTCGGATGCTGATTGGGGAGGTTGTTTGATAGATAGGCGTTCTTATTCTGGTTATGTTTTTATGTTAGGAGCTGGTTGTGTAAGCTGGAGATCAGAAAAACAGAGATGTGTGAGCACTTCATCTTGTCAATCGGAGTATATAAGCTTGGCATCGGCAATGAAGGAAGCTATATACCTGAACAGTTTGCTTACTGAAATTGGGTTACGTAAGTATGCACCATTATCTTTACATGTAGATAATCAGGGGGCAATATGTCTTGCGAGCGATCCAATGTTTCATTCTCGGTCAATAACAGTTCTCATGTAAACACTGAATAAATTCCTGGTGTACACTTTCTTGGTTTCCTTGTGCTATAGATCTCTGCTATATAGTGTTAGACCTGTGGGATATCCCCCACAATGGTAAGTAAGGTGAAAGTAACAATGCGATACCTTGTATTTTTAGGTATTTAAAAAACTGTGAACAAACCGTCAAAGGGGTTGTTTAGAAGGTAACGTTTGGTTCCTGTTAAATTTTTCGTATTTAAAAATAATTGAATTCAATACTATTGTCCGTTCCATTCCAAAAACTTCGCTTTCGCTTAATTTTACCAAATACACAACAAAAGGAGTGTAGGTACAAGTTTGTAATGGGTCGGTACCTATTGAATATTTGGTGTGGTACCTACCCATTAAATATTACTGAATCAACTAAACTACCATCTAGTATTAAAAATACATAAATGTAACAATTACCATCTTATACGGAGAGAGAAGCTCGAAAACACAAACATCGAACTCTGAACAGATCAAACAAATAAAATTAAAAATCGCGTAAGGGTTAGTACCTTTATATTTTAGTAGTGCATAGTGTTACACCCAGATTAAAATTCAACCATGAGTTTTAAACCTCTGCAAAATTGGGTACTTTTTGGAAGATGATTCCCCGAAGAAAAGAATAATATTCATTAAATGCAATGAAGATATGTTTGTATTTGTGAACGTGTATATGTTTCGTCAAATTAAACGAAATTACGTGTTATTGGAATGAAATGGAAAAATTGTAGTGTGCTCAATTATTTTAAAATAAGGAAAAAAAAAAATCAGGAACCAAACGTTACCTAATAAACAACCCTCAAATTTGACAGCTCGGGTTTGTTTACACTTTTTTCAACAGTACACTGGTCAAAAAGAGAGATAAAAAAACAAAGTGTGATGTAAAGCTGCATTTTTGGTATGTTATTTGGGGTCCTTGGGGGAATGTAGGACTATATTTTGCAAGCAAAAAAATGGTGTGCTAACTTCGTAATCTAAAAAAAAAAGTAAAAAAATCAGACTTTTTTTGGTTTTTGCCGTTTTATTAAAAAACTATGCATTTTTGGTCAAAAGTTGCTTTGTAATGTTGAAAGCGCATTAAATTCCAAACAGTTTGACATCTTTTTTATCAATGTCCGTCAAATATTTTTTGAGATATGAAGCGTCAAAAAAAGAGCATTTTCCCCCTTTCTAATATGAAAATATTCGTTTTGTTAATATTTTGAGACACATATCAGCAAAACAACTCAGGCTATTACATAAATTGTAAAATAAAAATGTAGAAAATTTCACTAGCTTTCATTTAAGACCAAAAGAGTGCCAGTTATTTAAAAAAATAGGATTATATCATAAGTCTAGTATAACTGGATCAGAAATAATCGGTGGATGGTAATGGCCAAATGGGATAGTTTACATATATTTACAGGAGGCGTAGCGGAGAACGAATTATTATTATTTGGGGGCTGTTCGAGTATTACTCAGACACATATTTGCGTATATCAAATCAACATTTATTTAGTAAGTTAAGTTTACGGTCAGAAAGACCTCAGGATCGCCGCTTGGCGGAAAAAATATTTACGAGTAGAAAACCCTCATTAATTGAATCAGATTGTTCCGAAATTGTTCTTATACGGACTGGTTTTTAAAGCATATCACTGAGGGTCAATAACATCGATGCAATCTCACGAGCGTTGTCGTGGACGTGCCCGAATCATAGTATTCTCCGTTTAACGAAATATCAGTACATACATAGTATGTGTTGTATTGCACGCGCAGGTCTCTCACCGCCGCGCAGGTGTAGTCGGACCATAACTCGACGGTATACTCGCTTGTACAAAAACTGAGGAACAGCTGTCATTACATTTGGCGAATCTTCTAGCCAACATGTCTGCCCTTACTGCGGTGGCTCGCCTCTGCCTTTCTATGTCCTCCTGGTCTTTTAAACTGGACAACAAGATGTGGCCAAGATATTTGACTTCGTGTACTCTCCGCAATTGATCTCCATCAAGCAAAAGAGGTGGTACATGTGTGGGCATATGTGCTGCCTCCATGAGCATAAATTCAGACTTGTCCGGATTGTATCTCATGTTATGCTGGCTGGCGTATCTCTCGCATTCTGCAAGTAACTTACGCATAGCTCCCACAGATGGTGCTAGTAGGACCATATCGTCTGCATATGCGATGTGATTTATCATTTGCCCATTGATGGAGCAGCCAACCTCGGTACTGGTCAAAGCCTGCGACAGCCCATCCATGTACACGCTGAAGAGAGCCGGAGACATACTGCCTCCTTGTCTCACGCCACAGTTTAGCCCGCTGGCTGTGGACAGAGTTGACTTCTATCTTACTACGTTCTTCTGCTGGGAATACCACTTCTCCAGTATCTTAATAATTGGCGTGGTCGCTTTCCGTTCCCGTAGTTTATTCCACAGCAATTGATGGTCAAATACAATTCAAGTGGACTTTCTATCACTACAGGAGTTGTGCCATCAAGATGCAGAACCAGGACCCTCAAAAAGGAAAAAGTAAAATGTAACTAATTCTGTTTTATTTTTCTAATTTACTAAACTTCAAAATTTTACTGTATTTTATTTCTTCATTAGTAATAGTCAAATCGATGCAAAGTTAGCTTAGACAATTTTTTCAGATAAACGGATATCAAAGAAAGTAAGATTAAATAGATAGCACTTTCAACCTAAAACTTTTAGCGTAAACTATTTTACCTTAACCAATCTACCAGACTCTTGGCTTCTCTATTAATAGATTTTTTTTTTGTTTACCAAAGTAACTATTCGTGTTACTGACCTTTATTTGCACTAAAACTAAAGCAAAATAAAATTTATACAATGTTATATTGCAATATATATCATATCATGAAGTATTCTGCAGATATTTGTCTAAAAATATTGGCAAAACGCTACATTTTATAAATGCGTCAAAAATTAACCTTTTTTGACGCTTCATATCTCAAAAACTATTTGACGGACATTGATAAAAAAGATGTCAAACTGTTTGAAATTTAATGCGCTTTCAACATTACACAGCAACTTTTGACTAAAAACGCATAGTTTTTTAATAAAAAAATAAAAACCAAAAAAAGCCCGATTTTTTTACTTCTTTTTTTAAATTACGAAGTTAGCACACTTTTTTTTGCTTGCAAAATATAGTCTTACATTCCCCCAAGGACTCCAAATAACATACCAAAAATCCAGCTTTACATCACACTTTGTTTTTTTAGCCGATTTTCATGTAAGATTTGACCGGTGTACAGCCAAAAGTACAACGTATAATCTTTTAGTAAATCCCGAGAAGCAACTTATACTGTGTTCTTTTCTTATTTAGATACTTATAACACAGTAAACTGAAATTACCTCAGTACATTTAATATGAAGGATCAACAAACATTCACATTTACAAATAAATGTTATTAGTACGAATGACACGCAGTAATTTAATATAACGCTGCTAATACAGGAATAATTTTCCAACGTCGAAACCTCGTAGTCTTAATCCGCTTACTATAACGGATTTCAAAACTCGTTCCCTGACATAATCGACACGGAATTTTTCACGTATATTTCATTCACTCACAAATCCAATTTAATTAAGGCGAAGAACTCGCGGTTAAAATCCTATTTAAGCCGTTTTTATTACCGCCCGTCGGGCAAAGACTTCGCCACTGCGCTCTAAGAATTTGAGCGCCCGCGCGGATTTTGCTGCTTATCGGCGCGGTTCGAATTTTAGAATACATTTTTTTCTTAATGGTAACTTTTTTATTTACGTGAGAAAATGTACATATTTAGAGTAAGACTAATCATAGATATATGTATAAGGTAGAAGCGTCCCAAGCTAATATGGCAGAGGTTTTGATAGCCCCTCTCCCTCCGGTGCAAATGTTATTTTGAATGTCAAACTTCTATGAGCAACGACGTTTACATAACAGAAGCGGGCCTGCCGAAATTGTTGCCAACTTATGCAGGTTTATCGACTTTTTTTTTAATGAAAATCTTTACTTTTCAGACTGGCATATCTGAACCATGTCGTAGCTCAGCAGTTTTCAATAAGTTTGTACAAAAATTACGGAAAAAGTAAAATTTGTGTTTTTTGTTCCTATTTTGTTACCAAGATTTTTTTGATGAATTGAGTTTTTAGTAAGTTTTATTTCATCATTAAGGTTCTCTAGTATCTATTTTTTCTTAATTATAACAATTATCCTGCATAATAAAGTCGACTTATATTACTAAATGTTGGTAACAAAATAGGTACAATTAAAATATGCTGACGTGGCTATGTACAAACTTTTTGAGAACTGCTGATCTAGTGAATTTTGACGTATTTGAACATTATCCCAAAGTGGGAATCTTGCCGTTTATCTCGGAGCCGGCGGAATGGTGAGCGATCTCCATGCAAATTGTTTATTTGAGCGGCTGACGTATGGTAATTGCTATCAATTACACTTGGAATTATACTTTGTGTACCTAATTGGCTTTCCCTGATCCGGCATTTCTTACACATTTTATTAGGGTTGTCAGGAAATAAATAGAAATTATAAGAAACTTTGTGCAGGTACAGTCGACTACAAAGAGATGTATACACCTTTTCACCTTATTGCATTGTAATAAGGTGAAGAAATGGATACATCTCTTTGTAGTCGACTGTACAGCAGATGAGCCTGAGGCCGTGTTACTAATTAAATATTTTCTTTAAAATCTATGCAGTGGGTAAAATAAAACGTCCACTAAGGTATTAAGCAGCTGCTTTAGAAACAGAAAGTCGAGATTCAACGTCTCTGTGGAAGAATTAGTTTTCACAGGCTGCCAAATAATATGCTCATTCGTCCTTAAGAAGTCAATTTGATCTTATTTTGATATCACTCGCTCATGCATCATTGTATAATAATGCAAGTGACGATCGCTGCTTGCTACTGATGATAAAAGATTTCTTAATATGCAGCTATACATAATTAGACAATTAGTTACGTGAGTGTTACGTTTCAGTCTAAAACTAAAATTAGTAAATTTTTCTTAAAATCAATCGATTACTTCAGCCCTAAAATTCTGATAAAAAATATTAAATTAGTAGTCACATCCTCTACATCGGTCCATCAAAAAAGCAGATTAACAGAACTCGAGCAAGGAGTGCGCGGCCTCCGCACCTTGTTGTGCCTTGCGGATCGGATGTTTGCTCTCATTCGAAAATCCCTGCTAATTAATACTAACCTTACAATCATTCGATTAACTCAGTCCTGAACATTCTGATAAAAATTAGTAATCACACCCTAGACATCGGTTATTCCGTCAGAGTAGCAGATTAACAGCGAGCGAGGTAATAAGATCTAGTTACAAATGCCCGCTCACCTCGCCGTGCTCTGGGGATCGGATGTTTGCCCTCGTTCGGGAACACCCCGCTAATCCCTCGTCTCTGCTCAATGCTAAGATAGGTATGTGCTTGTGGCTACTTTTAGAATTATTTCTAAGCTTAAGGTGAATTTAGAAGAATGCGAGTTCCTGTAGTACAATAAAGTTTCGACTTGTTAACTTTATTTTATCAGTAATTCACCCAAACTGCCACTACTAACTCAAACGCTTAATCGTCCGTAATAATTATTTAGAGATTAGTCACTATTGCATCTCACTCGTATTTTTTTTAATAATTCGAGCTGAATGCTGCTTGTTATTGATATGTCAGATATTTCTAATTATGTTATATAAAAAATATAAAAATCCCGTGAAAAATCCAAATTAATTTTCTTCTATTGTAATATAAAACTTCAGCTTCCCAATTCACGAATTTTCGACTTCCCAATTCAATAATTTGAACACTCGATCTCATGGAAACAAAAGATAAATCAAACATACTTAGGTTCGTGCCTTAAAAGTCTAAAGTCGATCAGATATATTTCAGGATTGAACCATTCTAAATACTCTTGAAAGATAAAAGTATCAAACAGGTATCGTCCCCGTACCAAAGCGGAATAATAAACGAAGCTTTTAATTTGGACGTGCGAGCCGTCCTAAAGCAGCAATATCATACAATCTAATCTGTTTTAGATTGTGCAGTGTTGTTTTTTTAGTGGCAGTAGTATTATTTATAAAATTTTAGGGGCCAGCAGCCAACAGGCGGGTGGTAATGACCCGGGAGTGCATGCATAATTTACCGCCAAAGAGCTTGTTTTGTAATGTAATTAGTTCGTAATCTTGCCGGAACAGCCAACAACATTATTTTGCGCCCGCTGTAATATTAAAATAATTTATTTTCAACAGAAGCAAGGACGCGTAAGTTTCCGTTTTTAGGTTTCAGCGCTCTTTTTAGCGTGCTATTGCTGAATTCGTATGAATTCCAAAAGTTCTACATTTATTAGGTACCGAAAACTGAGAGAAATGCCATTTTAGATGAATGGAAAATAAAGCTTTATACTTAATAGTTTACAAAAGAGAACTTTGTCTGGAATTCTCAAGTAACTTAATCAGATCAGAGAAACTCGAATGAGCGGGCGGCGCTCGACTGTTTTTGAAACGATTATTTTAATCACGGTGTAAGAGTTTTATGACAGCTATCTATTTTATTGCGTAGTAAATCTAAAATAAGCGATTGCAATAAACATTATATAGTATACAACCACTTCGTTCCAAGCTCGTTTTTAGAGTGGAACGGTATTTATATAACTATATGGCAATGAAAATTTGTATCGGTCTAGGTACCTTCGTCATGAGTATTTGGAGAAAATTTTCGCTATATTTTTTTACCTCTCGGTATTGCTAGAGCTATGATCGCTATATATATATTTGACCCCTTGTTATTTTTGCATAAGGCATTATATGACGGTATTTTCTAAACTTCGCTAGAGTGGATTAAAAAATCATCATTAAAACAAATTGGACATGCTGCAAAGCCTCTTTAAAAACACGTATGCCAGACCGCAGGAAAATGCCGGTCTTTCATGAATAAATGGAAATGGCTAATATGTGTGTCATATGTCGTCGTGGAGTGCAATCCATGAAGCCGGTAGCTAATAAAGGGAATGATTAACCTAAGCAAACCAGTAATCTCGTGAACAGAGTCGGAGCGTGTCAACAGCGGGGAGACGCGGCTCGTATGCCGCGCCACGCACTGCAACTGGCGGTTTGCACACGCTAAACACACATGTGCCCGGAATCCGCACTCCGACTCACGTTTGCTAGTGCATTGTTTTTCGATGTTTCGGGAATTGGTGAGCCAAGTTACGGAGTGGATCTAGTACGCTGTAACTTTTGGGAAGGGGATGGGGCGTCAAGGGAAACTAAGTACGTTCAATTGATATTTTAATATTTTCATTTTATGGAATAGGGATGGTGCCTAGTTAATATAATATACGCTTGGTTGCTTTAGGCTTAAAGAACAACTGTTTCTCAAGATAAAATCGATAACAACGTTAACTTGATGTTTAACAGAAAGTCTTTTGATTTTTGATCTAGTCTAAAAGTCTAGTCTAATCGTCTATAATAAAAGACATATATTAAAATGAAATAAAAATACAAAAAAAATACTTAATGATTAGTAACGAAAATAATTATTTAAAAAAGTGGAATAAACATAGGTAATTGAGACTAACATCATCAACATTTTAAATTCTCTCATCCTTCATTTTATAAATTACTAGCTTTTGCCAGCGGCTTCGCTCGCGTTAGAAAGAGACAAGAAGTAGCCTGTGCCACTCTTCATCCCATCAACTATCTTCACTTAAAAAATCACATCAATTCGTCGCTCCGTTTTGCCGTGAAAGACGGACAAACAAGCAGACACACACACTTTCCCATTTATAATAATATATATGGACTACTATTTTCGTTGTATATTTCATTGAACAACGAATATGTATTTACCGGTTTTAAAAATAACTTGTATTTTGATTTTTATCACCCTTGAAAGTTTTTCCTAAGAGGTAATGTATTGCCAAGTATTGCCAAGTAAGGTTACAGTGTGCCAATTTTATTTTATTTTATTTAATAAGTCTTCATGTTAATGTGACAGGCAACGTCTATGCCCTCTTAAATCTATTATATCTATATGATCTAATCTATATGACAGCATTATACAAAGCTAAATTTAATTTGTGTTAAAAATTTAAAAAATAAAGACTTCATAATTTTTGAAAGTAGCTGAACAAAATTAATGTTGGTCAGTTTAAGGAGTATAGCCTACAGTTTAATTTTTTGCTTTTGTTACAGGGCCCACCCTGTATAAGTAGACTAATTTATAAAAAAACGCTTACATTCACAAGTGTTTAAATTGTTCATAATTTTTTATCGTTGCCACGGGGACACTGACAATTACCATAGTAAATACACAATACAATCATACATTACTTTGTTATAATATGTGTAAGGTGGTGGCTTTAGCCTTCCGACTGCCCACTGCTCCCCTGGTGTTTAAAATCCATGTTCCCTGAATTCATAATCTCTGGCTTTGGTTAGACTAAATAACGTGGCCCATCGGCGGAAAGTCGCTAGTCTGTCGGCGTTTTACAGGTTGCACTTCGGGGAGTGTGCTCAAGAGCTACACGAACTTATTCCACCGTCCCCATTCTACCATCGGACTCTTAGACGCACGGCCGGTCTCCATCCTTACTTGGTGGATATTCCACGAATCCGCACGAAGCGCTTTGCTTCTTCTTTTCTTATGCGCACTACCAAGGAGTGGAATTCCTTGCCGGCGGCTATATTTCCGAGCTCATATAACCCGGCAACCTTCAAATCAAGAGTGAACAGGCATCTTCTGGGCGAGCTCACTCCATCGTAGGCCACGTCTTTGCCTTTGGCTAGTCTGTGGTCAAGAGTAAGCCCATTTATAATAAAAAAAATAAAAAAAAAACGTGCAAAAAACTAAGTTGACTAGCTAGTAATAATGATTCCAAACATACTCGCTTATCTACTTTACGTTGAACAATAATAATAACAAAGTAACTAATCGCATAACATGAGATACGTTCAACTGACTAAGTGCAGTGTAACTTAACTGAGCGGAGACCGGACACGTAATAATCCCGGACAGGGTTAAGATTGCTCAACCGACTGCATTAGCCGCAAGACAATTGAATTAAAACAACGATACCCGCCAACTTGGCACCGTACCAGTTAACTATCACCACCATTATTGACTTAAGTGCCCACCGCGCCACGATTTACGCCTTAGTTGAATGTGACTTCAGCTATAGCCTTCCCGGGCAGGCCGGTGTTAATGATTAGTGCCGCTAAGCGAGCAGCACATATCACGCGAGTGACGGCTCTTCCCGCACAATCCCACGGATTGCGTATCTTGCTTAAATCATGAAGGATGTCATAACATTGCGGGTAACTAGCTCTGTCTCTTCGGGGAGTTGCTTCACCGACGTTATTATAGCCCGCTATAAATTCACACGTTTGTTTTCATTTCACTACTCACCGCTGACGGTCGGAAAGGAAGCTCGACTCCGCGGGGCCTTCCGTGTCGTATGCAGGTGATAAATCGTCTAGTCCCATCACCTTTTACTAACGAGACAAGGTGTCGTGTGCCTGCAAACACATTCAAGAAGTGATTGTTAACGCCGAGCCGACAACACGCTTACTTTGAAGCCGAATCCTTTTTCGTATAAAAGTACGGACGAAATGGTTGTATTGTTTTCGTCTGATTTTGTGAATAGAGATTTTTCAGAGCGGTTCAGTAGGCGGCGTGTCGTACAACTGCACCGATGACAATAAATATCGGGCGCGGCGAGCCGTGAAATCGAATAGGCTCCGTCTGTGAGCGCTTTACAATCAGCAGCCGCCTGTCGCACGCCTCTGCCCGCGCTGCTATAACTTACTGACTTACTCTACGCATAAAAACATATCCTACATTTTACACAAATTAGAACTTCTCTACAAATTAAATCTAAATGAAACAAAAATACTTATACGAATTTAAAAATTCAAATAATCTTACGTAGCACTGTCAAGTTTATTACAATTGTAAACAGAATTTCGAACTTTGATAAACATCATTACAGATGTATTCAATTCAATTTATTTATTGTTCGAATGTGAGTGGTTATAAATGATGATAGGGGTTACCTATCAAAAAGTCGAAAATTGTAATGTCGATTATTAGTGGCCCGAAAACGCTTCCCATTTTATTAATTGGCCTAAGTTTTGTTTGCCCGAAAGTACTTTTCCCCTATTATTATTTTCCCGATTCTTATTTCGCTGTAATTTTGTTTCGCGTATGATTCGGATCAACACTTATTTAAATTCCTAAGAATCATTTGACAACTACCTTTTGTCGCGTAAAGTTTTTATTCCGAAATATTATTTAACCGCTATATCAAAAGTTCGAAATTCAAATTAACACTGATTAAAATTCCTAAGTATTATTTGACAGCAATTTTGTATGGTGTATAGTTTTATAATTCGAAATATTACTAAGCCGCTATATCATAAGTTCAATAAATCCTTAATTTTCTAACAAAAGTTTGTTCCCGACCCTCACGGTCGCAGTTCTTACTTGACCTATGAGTCCTTGCCATAAGAGTTTGTGGCAAAGGTTTGTTTCTGTAGGGTCGCAGTTCTAACCTAACCTAACCCACTTTTTTACAAATGTTTGTTTATGTGAGGGTCGCAGTTCTAACCTAACCTAACCCACTTTTCTAGCACAAGTTTGTGTCTGAATGGTCGCAGTTATGACCTAACCTAACCCACTTTTCTTGCTAATGTTTGTTTTTGTGAGGGTCGCAGTTCAAACCTAACCTAACCACTTCTCTGGCACAAGTTTGTTTCTGTATGGTCGCAGTTCTAACCTAACCTAACCCACTCTTTTGGTAAGGGTTTGTTTCTGTATGGTGCAGTTCTAACCTAACCCACTTTTCTTAGCAAGTTTGTTTCCGTGGGAGTCGGATTTCTAAACTAACCTATTTTTTTTGTAATGTTTCTATAAAATTTTATTAGGGAAAATGACATTTCGATGTCGCGTAGCATCGGATTTATATTATGAAAAGGTGGTTAACGAAACGGTTGTCAAATGATAAAGTTGGCAACCGTTCTTCTGGTTATAGAGTTTCGGGAAAACGATAATGTGGCATAGCAAACTAGCGACATTTTAAAAATATGGTAAACAATGTATTTGGATTATAAAAATTCTGTCAACTGTTTTCGGACAAGTGATAATCGTACAAAGGATTTTCGAAACATCGATATGTTACCGATGATAGGGTTAGTATTTTGTAACATCACAATCTGCCAGAATTTGGCGTACAATACTCTTGACTCTCAATATGCATGTCATTAAACCAATTAAAAATAAAAGTAGATATCGCAATATCAGATTTGAAATACATAATAAGAAAATAAAAATTGTAAAGAACATAATAATGATAGGTAAATGTCATGCATACAGAAAAGTGGCTCATGTAAAATTTTCATAATGCCAAAAGAAGTAATTATAATAGAATACAATAAAAAAAAACACATATTAGTGGATACAAAGTGTTCACCAACTAAATAGAACATTTTTTGTAAACACCACTTAAATAATTTGGTTTTGAAACCTTGACAATCTATGGATTTTAATTCATTTGTAGTGCGAAAAGATTTGCCTTCGTATTGTTACGGAAACGTACGAACGTGTCATGCTATTTCTAGCATGACAAATACGAACGTTTCTGAAGGAAACCCTTTTCGCACTACATTTAGAAACTATTGTAATACCTAATATGATTTTAAAGACATCACTTAATAAAGTATTCGTTCCTATAATAGTTATAAACAGTCAACCCCTCACCCCTTTAAGGTGTGATTTCCGGGATTATACTATATCACTTCCGGGCTAAACTATCTCCATACCAAATTTCATCTTAGCTAGTTCAGCGGTTTAAGCAAGAAGGTAGACAGAGGAAGATATAAAGATTCGAATTTATAATACAGGCTGATGCATGAGACCTAAGCAAGATATTACATTAAATACTCGGCAAATTTAATGTTAATTGATCGTTCACCATGGTATTCACTTAAGTGAACCTTTTCCTTCTGTTCCTTCTTTAAAATTTCTCTTCTTTAAAAGCACATATTTTTCTTCATTAAATTTTAGATGGCGAAGATTAATTTAATCATCTACAGTCATGGTCACCCTAGAACGCCTAATTAACACACACAAAGGTTAATGTCAGTCAATCTGCGTAAGAATGTCCTATAATATTTATTTATTTATAGATATTTAAGTTAAGTTTGTCAAACTTGGGTGAGATACGATCTTCCAAAAGTGAGGACATTCTGTAGTAATAGGAGAATGGATATGACGGACAACTTACCGATTATTTTAGTTTTACGCTACAGTGTCGGTTGTACAATTTTTTTTGTATCGAGATTGCTTGAAGTTGTAAAAAACAAACAAATACAAAAAATATTGGGATATCTAAAATGAATGTTGGAACTGAAATATTATTACGGTTATAGTAAATTTATGGGTACTCGTAGTTGTTAAAGGAATACATATATCAAAGGATTTTGTTCACCGTTTGTGCGGAGCAAGTGTAAATGAATAATTAAAATCCATTACACATTATTTTACTCTGTGCACAATAAGAACGTATCTCAATAATACATTTTAAACACGGTGCGCGGCGTGGCGGAGTAATTTGCGGTTGTGACGCTTCCCGTCCCCGTCCCCCGACGCATGTTCGATTAGAGAACAAGTAATTCCGGAAAGGAAATTGAAATCTTAAAGCAATGCCCCACGGACTCCAGCTTTAATATATTTGTAGCAGCATTCTGAATGAGGAATAAATGGAAAACAAGCTCGGACAACTTACAACTCGGCTGCGTACCTTCCGCTGGGAAAGAAAAATTAGAGATGGAACCGGATTCCTCGCTATTGTGTTCGGGCTTCTAATTTCCAATGTTTGGGCGCAAGTGAGCAATGTTTTCAGCAGTGATATTTTAACGCTGCATTTGCAAACATTGCAGTGGGGTAGCGTGGCGTAATGAACACAAGCCCGGGGCCCAGGAGTTTAATTTTCCTCTTCCGCGCTGTCCCGCCGACCCGCTCATTAATGGAGCGACAATACCTCGCGCCTCCTCATTTGCACGCCGTTGCACCCGCGCAGCGCTCCCCTTACCTTCGAGACGTCATTCACTATAAAACAAGTTCGTTCAATATTGTCATATATAGCGCTTGCAATATAGTTACTTCATTTGTTCGTAGCAGGATGAACTGATGTTATTTCGTTGAATAAAATACAATCCCTACTAGATTTGTAAGGGAAACTCGCTCCAATATTGACCGTCCGAACTATAATAGTGGGTTGACACTTAGTTTCTCATCGGGATTACAACATTAGTCTCATGAATGAATCATCGCGATTGTGCCCCGAGAGCCCGGCCGGGGCATTCGATTATCACGAATAATTCCGAAAGGGAAATTGAAAAGCTAAAGCGATGCCCCGAGGACTTGCTCTTTCTGTTATTTGCGGCTAGCTGCTGCGGCCGGAGCGCCCGGAGAATACAGAACTAGCTACATTGTGTCCACTGAATTAACTGAACCTACTTTTACATGTTTCTGCTTAAACTACCAATACTATTTACAAAGTAGTCAATTCTGTTCGTTTAAGGAATGTTTGTACTTATATACTTCTAAAGATTATGTATGAGTACTCTTAGGTGCTCCTATGCTAGTTTATTATGACAATATAGGTTTAGTTGTTAAAAAGCACCAAACTTAAAATCAGAAAATGGATACTTAATGGAAATGAAGTATGTTGTTATTCAAATTATATGTATAAGTGATAGAATTTGCCAAAGTGTCGTAGTGATTGAAGTACCTAATCAAGTTTCACTAGTGTTAGGTATTGAACATGGGGTAGTTGCGAGATAATATAAATGTACTGGAGGGTGGTTTTAAGCTTAGGCTCGCCAGTCTGTGAATATACGTACTACTCACCACACGCCGTCTTTTATTTATCAGTGGCGACGAGGATGGGGTGCGGAGATTTCCGTCATGATCAGGCTCACTGCAAATTTAACACTTATATTTGTAGTAGGTGTAATTGGACAGTGTTATGGAATAAGCGATCAAGCGACAGTTAGTTGAAATCGAGAAAATGAGCTAGAAAGATTTGAAATTTGAATCAATTGTTGTAAGTTCATTTATAAAGTAAAAAAGTTAATTTTGACATTGAACCTATAAAAGTGTTCATAATTTAAATAGATAAAAAAATAACACCATACCTATTCAAGTTTCGAAGTTATTAACGTTTTTCCGCTTGATTCTTTATTGAACTAATACTGGGATGAGGTTAATTTATTTCGCCGTAGCGTACTATGAGACATATTTTGTCGCTTGATTCTTTAATGCAAATTGTTAGAGGTAAAGTGAATACTGGAATAAAATAAAATTCCATATATTTGAGTAAATAGTGCTATTGTAAATAAATCAACAAACAATGTTTTCCTCCACAATGATTAGGACTAATCCGTCTAACAATTTAGTTTTGTTCTCCAATCAACTTTTTTTAATAAATGTCAAAAAAATCAGCATATATGGCAAAATTGGCATTGTAACTAATAATAATTCATTAGTACTAGCCAGGATTACACATATAAGATATTATGATATAACAAAACCTCTTGTTACTTAGTTCTCATTAAGCGAAATATCCTGCAATTTCAAATATGTAACAACGAATTAGACGACACTATTAGGGCGGTTAAATCGATATTGCGTTTATAAATCATCAAAACTTTAAACCAAAACGAATTAATAACATTTTTATGGCGTTTAACTCGATTTTGCGATTTAGAATATACGCTTATTATAATTTGTAAAAGTAAATTTGGCGTTCAATTCGTTTTTACGTAACGACTTAGTACACAGGGCCATACAAATTTTAACGTGTCGCTTGATTCTACCCCTTAAAATAAGGCTGTGAGCATGATTTTTCAACAAAGAAATAGTCAATACTATAGATTATCACATTTATATCCGAACTGTGGTGGTGGAAGATGGCCAGCTGAACCCGGAGGAGATACCGTTTGAGGTAGATGAAGGAAGCGAGGAACCCGTTTACCAGATGAGCCTTGACAAATATAAGCCGGTAAGGATACAAATAATTGTTAATAATAAGTTAATGACCTTTGAAATTGATACGGGTACGGCTATTACATGTATAAGTAAACAAACATATGACACTTTGTTTAAGGACGTACCTCTAGAGCCATGTAACATGTCCCTAAAATTTTATGATGGTACCGTAACGAAACCGTTATCAGGTTATATTGTAGGTAATGTACAGTATAAAAATATCAATAAGAAATTGAATTTATATGTCCACCAAAGAGGCACGACCAGTTTGTTGGGTCGTGAATGGTTGGCTGAATTAGACATTACAATACCTAAACTATTGTCAGGTGAAAATGTTGTCACGACGAATAATGTAAGCTGTGAAGATAACATTTCTGATGTAATTTCCAGGCATAAGGAAATATTCGATGGGAGCTTGGGTGCGTTCACCGGCGGGCGGGCTCGGCTGCGCGTGCGACCGGACGCAGCCCCCGTGTTCTACCGCGCGCGCCCCCTACCGTACGCGCTGAGGGACCGCGTCGACGCCGAGCTCGACGCCATGCTGCGCGCCGACGTCATCGAGCCGGTGGATCACTCAGACTGGGCCACGCCATTGGTAATCGTAAATAAGCCGGACGGGCCATTACGATTATGTGCGGATTACAAATCCACATTGAATCGCGTTTTGTTAGTTGATAAATTTCCGATTCCTAAAATTGAAGATTTATTTGCGCAGCTTAGCGGTAGTAGGTATTTTACAAAACTAGACTTATCACAGGCCTACAATCAAATTATATTAGAAGATGACGGTTCTAGAGATTTAACGGTAATAAACACGCACCGGGGATTGTTTAGGTATAAACGCTTAGTATATGGTCTTTCGTCTAGCCCGGGAATATTCCAAAGAATTATGAGTAACCTTTTGAATGATATTCCCAACGTGACTTTCTTTTTAGATGATATTTTGATAACCGGGGATACTTTAAACTCACATTTAGGTAGCCTCCAGCAGGTACTACAGAGATTGAGTAGCAACGGTTTGAAGATAAAAAAACAAAAGTGTTCGTTTCTAGTACAAGAGGTTAAATATTTGGGGTTTGTGATTGATAAAAACGGGGTTAAGGTAGACGAAGACAAAATTAGGCCGATTTTGAAAATGACGCGACCCAGGAATGTTTCAGAACTCAAGTCGTTTATTGGTATGGTAATTTTTTATGGCAAATTCATACAAAACTTGAGCCAAATTTTATCACCTTTATATGAATTATTAAAGAAAAATAGAAAATGGGCGTGGTCGGTCGAACAGGATAGGGCCTTTAGCATGATAAAAAAAGTATTGAGTGAGGCGCCGGTTTTAGGACATTACGACGCGAACCGAGAGTTGGTGGTCACCTGTGACGCGGGACCGCACGGGGTGGGGGCCGTGCTGGCCATGCGCGGCCGGCCCGACACCGTCATCGCCTATGCGTCGCGAGCGCTCACGCCGGCCGAGCGTAATTACAGTCAAATACACAAAGAGGCACTTGCTATTATATTTTCAGTAAAGAAATTTCACCAATTCTTATACGGTAGGCGGTTCACGTTAAAAACCGACCACAAACCTCTCGTGAGCATCTTTGGCCCGGGTCATGGTATACCTACTATACCTAGTATGACTGCGAGCCGTTTGCAGCGTTGGGCCTTGATATTATCAGCATACGACTTTGATATAGAATACGTAAAATCGGACGATAACACGGCGGACGCTCTTTCGCGATTAATCGCGGCGCACAAGTTGTCGGGTCCTGTAGATGAGGACGGTCCCGAACAAACATATTTACATTTTGCTACCGAGGCGATGCTTTTGGATTATAAGACGATAAGTAAAGAGACTCGCAACGATGCATTATTAAGTCGAGTAGTTAGCTACATCCGAGACGGTTGGCCCCAAGAGATAGACATACGAGAACTTAAACCTTTTTTTAATCGTAAATCAGAGCTATATACCGAACTTGATTGCATCATGTGGGGTCATAGGGTGGTGGTGCCGACGGCATGTCGCGAGCGAGTTATGAGGGAGTTGCATGATTCGCATATGGGGATCGTAAAGACCAAAGCGCTGGCGCGTAGCTATGTGTGGTGGCCCGGCCTGGACGAGGCCGTGGAAGGCATGTGCCGCGCTTGTGCTGTGTGCGCCGCGGTGGCAGCGGCGCCCCCGCGCCACGAACCCTGCCCCTGGCCTTACCCAAGCCGTCCTTGGGCTAGGATTCATTTAGATTTCTTAGGACCGGTAGCTGGAGTCAAGTATCTGGTACTCATAGATGCGTATTCTAAATGGATAGAAATAGCAGAAATGTCAAGTACTACAGCTAAAATACTAATAAGAAAACTGAGAGAATATTTTGCTAGGTTTGGTTTGCCGAAACAGATAGTGAGTGATAATGGACCGCCATTTTCTAGTGATGAATTTAAAGTTTTTTGTTCAAATAATAAAATCGAACAGTTGTTTTCAGCACCTTATCATCCAGCCTCTAACGGGGCCGCTGAAAACGGGGTGAAATTGATCAAACGTGTAATAAAAAAAGCGATGATTCAGAATATGAATATAGATACTGCGTTGAGTAGGTTTCTATTAATGTATCGTAATACCCCTCATAATACTACAGGCGAGAGTCCCGCTAAGGTTCTTTTAGGTCGAGCAGTGCGTACGCGTTTAGACTGTCTCAAACCTGATCGCGAACAGAGGGTAATCGACCTTCAACGCCGCCAGCGAGAGGCTGCAGGAGGAACACATCGAGCCTTCGACGTAGGCGATTTAGTATGGTATAGACGGTACAATGCAGGGAATTCACAGGGGACGTGGGAAGCTGGACAGGTTTTGGAACGGTTAGGAGAAACCGATTATACAATAGTAGGTTCATGGGGTGAAAAAATACATCGACATATAAATCAGCTAAGAAAACGCGATTCACATGGGGAAACTGAGATACCTACATTGAGTAAGAGGGCAGGTTATCCACCGGTTCAGGCACCTTTGTTCGTCCCAAGCGAGGAGGCGTCGAGTTCGGGGTCGGCGGAGAGTGCCAAAAACAGAGTAAACAATCCGCCAGGGGACGCGCGGGCAGAGCCGGAATCAAACCCGGAACCGGCGCCAGCGCCCGACCCAGACACCGCCGGTGAGCGCATGCGGCCCGATCGTTTGAGGCCCATTGTGAATCCCCCTAGACGTTTTGGTTTTGAGGACATCTTTTAGTTATAAGTATTTCTCAAGTTGCATCTATTACAGATTGTAGTGTTTCTTTATTATGATAGGTATGTAAGTCTAGTCCGTAATTAGTATTAAACAGTTCAATAAATAAATAGGTGTCTAACATCTGTATACCTGGTTTAACTTTGTATAGTTATAAATACGTGGGGGTTAAAACAAGTTACAATTGCCTCTAGTATTTGTATCTGAATGTTTGTAATAATCTATATAATATATACGATAAACAGACTTAAAAGTTATGTAAAGATTTCCCTTGTGCCTACCTTACAACTATCAACAAGAAAATAAGGGTGGAGGTGTTAGGTATTGAACATGGGGTAGTTGCGAGATAATATAAATGTACTGGAGGGTGGTTTTAAGCTTAGGCTCGCCAGTCTGTGAATATACGTACTACTCACCACACGCCGTCTTTTATTTATCAACTAGTATTAAACAATTGTGTAGGAATTATAAAATAAAATAAAAAATGTTATAATACAAATGTTGCTGATAATTAGGTTGGAACTACCTTGCCGTACGTCTATATATCCATCTATATGACCAATCCATTATCGATACTTCGGACTTCCAACTTTAATGAACTGAAGAGCAACAGTCATCAGTAAGTCCAATTGGAAGACAAATGAAAAGTATAGTTGGCATTATCGGCTTAGTGTTCGGTTCGCAGGGGCGGCGCGCGGCATCGGGCCGCGGTAATCCAGCGTTAATTAGCAGTCGGAGCCCGCGCGGGACATACGGCGCGAGAGACACACTAACAATACGATGATACACACTATTCATTCCAGAAAACCGTCTGAACCAACCTTTCGCAATGAACGACCGCATCTATGCGCTGGGGCGCGACCACATGCAGTCGTCGCAGCAGGAACGCTGAAGCGACCTCTTAATTCCTAGAGGGTTTAGAAGAAAATATAGCATGAGTTGCGAGTGCGTTCAAGTCACGAAGAATGTATAAAATCGCGCGCGAGAAGGCAACTCATTCTAACAGGCCGACAGATATATTGAAGTGGTCGAGCTTGAAAATATCTGAAAGTGCAAAAAAAAGAAAAACGCGCAATAAACCCTAAATAACGCGCTTTTATCATGTTGTGTAATGTAAGCCGACAAGTTGCACGAAGTCGTTGGCGGTGTGTCACTGCTCGTCACTGAAACGCCACGGGACGCGCGGCGCCATACAACGCGCTTTTATCACGTTGTACAGAGGAAGCTGACAAGTTGCTCGAACTTGTCACCAGTGTGTCAGATCTCGTTGCTGAAACGCCACGGGGCGCGCGGCGCATACATCGCGCTTTTAACTCTCTATTTGTATAGTAAACCAGCAAGTTGCACGAAACCGTTGGCGCTGTGTCACGCTCGTCGCTGAAACGCCACGGGACGCGCGGCGCATACAGCGCGCTTTTATCACGTTGTTACGTGTAGTGCGATTAATATTTACGCAGTGGGACACGTTTTATGCTAACAGTTCACTCTCGACGGTTATGTTATTATAATTAAGGCTATATTCTATTCCATTACGCTGCGTTATGCAGGGATTTTCTTTGGTCTTTGTTTGATACCTATGTTGTAAAGAGAGTTCCTTGCATGTGAAGGTTGGTAGGAAAGAAAATACCTACTTACATGCATTTGGAAACGAGATTCTGTTTGAATTAATTATTTCCCTACCTAATTAATATTCACGTATCACTCAAAAAATATGTTTCATAATTTGCATAATTATTATGCTAATAACAACGCTGTTGACATGACTCTAGGTGTGCTGCAAGTAGTTTTTTTTAAATTATGTTACACAAATTTTTAAAACTTCTAAATAATCTGTATTCTTCCCTACGAGACTTAATATGAAATGTTAACAAGCAATCCCACGAGTATATTGTACAAGGTGATTCTCGCCGCTGCTAATCCAACCCTAATTGGTGGTCAGAAGACTATTGGACTTGAAGCGGCAAAGCCAATGCAATTACGCGCAAAAAGGATTTCCCACACATTATGTAATTTGTTTCGTTTGTTTTGTAATTCAGCCATTTCAAGATAATACAAAACTTTTAAAAGAACGAATGAGTTTTATGAAAGCCACCTCACAATAGCAAAGATTTGTCATCCAAAAGACTACAAAGGAATCATCGATATAGAAACCGAACTCCGAATAATATTTCCCCGATACAATATAATCCAAAGTAAAGTCATCTCAGACATGAAAGAAACACATCGAAATTCTTAAGGGGAAATATTACTTTGCAATCGCGAAATTCTTCGTTGAAACAACTCGCGGGGAGGTAACGTTCATACCGACAAAAGACGAGCAATATTCCGTGCACAAAGGAAGGCGCCCGATATATTCAATGCAGTGACACAAGAAATGGCGGCACAGCGGTAACAAAGCTCATATTGAGAGTTAGAGCGTCGCCCGCGCCCGCCCCGCCGCGTGGCCGCGCGCTCGCCGCTTCCACGCGTGCATCCTATTACTAATAACAATATTAACCGTCGACGCCGAGAAAAGTAAAAGCTTCTTAGAGTCGGAACTGTGAAAATAAAAGGAAAATAAATAGCAAATGGAAGTAGATGTTCCCGTTTTCTAAACCTAATTAGCTGCAGTTGGATAAGCTTTGTTAAATAGTTTAATGATGTAGATAAACAGATACAGGTACAATATTGTGTAGAAAGTTTTAGTGTAAGGTTGTTTTAAAATTTGAATTACGTATTAAAAACTTTTATCTTTTAAGAAGTCGTAAAACCGAGTCTAATAAAGCAATAAAAGTTGCCAAAAGTTTATTGTCGTGGACTTGGATAACTTGGGTCTTGTATATTGAAGAACCAACTAGCAATGTTTTATGAGCTATCAGTTTTGGAATGCATGTTCCTGAAGCGTTGAAGTTTTGTGCTTGATGGCGCTAAAATTGTGGTGTCCCGTACAACTTCAGAGTTTCCAAAATGTTAAAAAGATAGACGCATGCGCGTGTCCACGCGCCACCCCTCGAGCCTTACGACCGCCTCTCGCTCAACATCTCCCAAAATGAGTTCTTTGCTCCTACACATAGAGCTCTCAGCCTCCAGCTCCTAGATGAATATCGCGAGCTCCGTGTCATCGTCAGTACTAAAGACATCATTAAGTTCTCGGAGAAAGAATTAGATTTTCTTGGCACATCTTTCAATTTATTGCTTGATTGTCGGTGAAGACTTTTATGGTGGTAATGCGTTGGAAAATATAGCTTTGTTATTGAAGGGTTAAGGTTGTTATTCGTTAGTTGGATGGGAGGTGCAGGATCGGATGGCGCGAAGGGTTCGCAGTTCAGTTGGCCGCGAGCCTGGCGGGCGGCCGCATGACTCCTGTCGCGCGCGTGGCTCCTGCGCGTAACTTATTACGTTACGTGGGCTCTCTTGTGTAGACGGTACCGAGAATTGATGATTGATTGATTATTACATAAAGTATTTAATTCATAATTTAGTTTTAAATTTTCAAATAATTATTATTCAGTTTTAATTAAAATTAGTTTTCCTAATATTGCTGCCGTCTAAGAACCTACAGTTTTTAAAGTATAAATATTTTACTAAATGATAAAATTACGTGAGATTAATCACTAGGCAATCACATTTTCTTTATCATTATAAGTTGTAATTGTTACCGGATTATGGCGCATAGGCATCAATCATTTAATATATCAAAAATAATATACATAAGGTACTAAAAATAAAAGATTTTTGATTAAAATACACGGTAACTATTTAACCATGTTCTGTTTAAACTTGTTTAGTTTCACTTCTTTGTAAATATTTTTAAAACCTTTCTTAAATAAATTACTAATTTAAAGTAAAGAAAAATAGATTAAAGTCGTTAGTGAATAGAAAATGGTGAGTAGTTGATCGCTTAGCGGAGTCAGCGCCGGCGGCATTCCGCCGCTTCCTCACATTCCAACCTTCTCGCCAATTACACCAGTACCTAAATAGTCTAGTATTTGCGAATGCATAATGATGCCTTACAGTTACTATTAAAATTTTTAATATTAATTACTTTTAAATCAGCTTCCAAACATACTCGTAAATAATATCATGATAAACTAAAAAATATCTTACAATATTTGTGATATTTGATTATATGTGTACGTAAATGATTGAAGAAGTGATTAAACCACTAGCACAGTATTTCATATAAATTGTGGTATCGATAAACAACGACTTTCACTCCACCTCCTTGTCGATGGCAAATAAGCCCGCCTCAATCCAAGCTCCGCCTACCCGCTGAAGGTAAATATGTTCTTATGTAAACAGTCTTATATACTTCGCGAACACGGGTCCTTTTCTTGTCCCTACTTCGCCATTTCTTCCTTAAATAGGCGGCTATTTGATGTACATAGTTATATGTTGCCAACTTTATACGCTACACCTTTTTACTATGTTAATAAATGTTTTTCTCTACTAGGCATACTCTGAGGTAGATGTATCAGTGCATTGCTTTAAAATTTTATATAATTGTGTCATAAATTATAATAAGCATTTTCGTAAAAGTTAAAAAGTATAACGGAACTTGGATTCTGCAGTAAACTAAACAACGCTGCCTTAGTAGTAGGTGAGGTTCGAACATTATTATTAATGTATTTCACAATAATATTAAAAAATAAAAACGATTCAAATAGTGAAATGAAAATCCTAATTTAATACGTAAAAATAAATAAAAAAATAAGCTTATTTAAAACATGTCCGTGCAACCGTACAAGAAATCTCAGTGACTTAATTTTTTTTTAATTTAAATTAGTTCTTTCGTTGAATTATATGTATGGGTTTTCGATTACCTACTGGCAGCAACGAAAAGAACATAAGAAAAGTAGTCATCAAGAAGGATAAAGCTATTTGATTGATTTTATAAAAAAAAATCGAGTAAAAAAAGTAAAACAATTATAATTTAAATAAATAAACGGGATTCGAAATTGCAGCTATAATAAATAGGATTGCACATTATCCTTACAAGTTATTTCAGGAATTTGTGATATCCTAGACTTAGCAAAGCACTATTCATGTACGAAAGATAACAGCATAAATTATCCTGCTGCATGCTTCGCCGCCATGAAGCGGAATAAGTACGCTATTTTAAACGGATTTTCCGAGCTGAATAGATACCGGTCGGCAGTAGATAGCGCAAAGATAAAAATAAAAACAATCGTAATAAGCACTTTATTGTTGCATTATACCAATTTTAAACTTCGTAATAACAATCTATCATCAATTCTTAAATTTATGTCAAATATCTATAATTGTTAAGTCTAGCAAATATAGCAAAGACCTCTCAAAATGTACTTTGAAGTTCCGAAGTCGAGTTAACTAACAGGACAGCATTAACAAACATATTCAACAAAGCGGGTAAAACTTTCGCAGCTAAGAAGTTGGAACTGTGTATACAATGTCTGGCAACAGTGCGCTCTAACAAGCCGGCCATCTGAAGTTGTTAAACGGGCAGGAACAGAACAGGCAGGCGGGCGAATAATTCTAGGCGGCGGTCAGTAACTGGGGAGCTCTTGCGGACAGTTTGGAAGTGCGGCCCGGCCCGGCGCGGGAGTCCAGATCTATCGCTGACAGCCTCGCCATGGAGACGCATTCGCTCGGCCGCACTCGACATACCCCTACTGTGAGGAACCATATCGTCTACACTGACCAAAAAGGGAGAAAGTAAGTTTTTCTTTGCATATTTTAGATTATACATTTTATGATAAGTTCAGAAAAAGCTAAGGATTTTCCGATGTACAAAATACACGTAAAATATGATACAGAATGTAGGACCTTGTTGGGCATGACCACACTGGTTCTTGGCGCTATAAATAAAGTTTGATGAGTAAAAATAAACTTTTGAAGCAAAAAATGTTCACAATTACTAACAATCTACAAACTGGAATTGAAATGAATTAAGATTATTTATTTATTTATTTATTTATTTGAAAACATATTTCAATGACATTACAGATAAATCCAATGCGTCATGAAATTAAATAATAAAAAAACATTACAAAGAATAAAAGTATTATAACTAAACAATTGATTTGGGCGATGACGAAACAGCGTGGCTCCGTTGCGTCGTTTGCCCCGGTGTAGGATTCGGCAAGTTGCCCCGGAACCGCCGAAAAAGCACACCTTTCGGCCAGAAGTCTGCGCTCGCGATGGTGTCCTGCAGCGGCCGCGGCACGCGCACCACGAACGAACTGAAGTGCACGTAATGACGCGACTGTAGCTGGTGTACCCTCAGCGTGTAGCCAGTCTTCCGGCGAACGTACTCCACCACATCGTCAGCCACGGCGGAGTAATGAAGACGGGACACGTAGAGCGCCTTACTCGGTGTTGCAACCCGTAGACCAGAATTAACCGGCTCTGCGGTACACAGAGTCTTAAGGTGCCCTGCGCGCCTTCTTCTTCCGTTCCACCAGTGTGAATCCCTCCCTATCGACTTTGCTCTTCCACTGGTTCTTCACACCCCTTATTAGGTGCATTGACCCGGCTGGCTGCGACAAGCTGACCGGCTGCGACGCCAGCATAATCACGCTGACGTGGTTTCGAGGTCACGGGGGGCAGTTGCGCGCATGACGGCACGTGCTGGACTTTTCGTGTGCATCGCGCATACTGACCGAATAACAAGTCAGTCCGAATATCATTATTAATAATATTTGAAACCGCCGACCGAATTGGAGCATTAAAAGACTTCATTACGTAATTCGGCTATTGTGATTAGGCTGAAATTGAAACTAATTATGGCTTAGATATTTAGCTACTTTTCAGTTTTATCAATTACTCGTTTTATCACACGTGAAATGATTATTTTTTATCACAACCAAGATTCAGTTAATTAAATGACTAAACGGTTGATTATTCAGAAATATATCCAAAGGGTAAATTTTAAACCTTTAAACCAAACAAATGAGTCCTATTATTTCTCTCAATTTAGTTTAACAAGCGACTTAGAGTCAAAGGTTCCCCGAAGCGCGGAACTCAATGGCCGTGAATTTTGTAATCTTCATTAATTTCAACTGGAACTTAACTGTCGTTCTTCCTATTTCACTTTTGTAACTTGTCTCATAACTTTAAACGTCACACAGTTTTAAGTTTATAAGTTATACATGTATTGAAACTGATTTTTAAAATTAGCTCTATGTTTAAACGTCGTCGGGTTACCCTCATCTGGCAGAATAATTTTATTTCGAGACACACTTCGCATAACATGTTTCGCAGGGTGTACTCTTGATTCGCCGACAAATTTTTCATCGAATATCATTTTATCGGCAACAAATCATCGAAAGTTTAGTTCGAGTAAAATTATTTCGAGTAAGTAATTATGTTTCAACTACTATTTATTTGAAATTTTCTTTGTTATTATAAATACTATTCAACTAATATTTCTTCATCGCCGATTCGTTTCAAAGTACTTCAAATAGCAGAACTACAAAACAGCAATTCATTTATTCGACGTATTATTACAAAACTTTCTCATTTGTCGTACGAGCACTACACATTTATAGATGTTTTTATTCTAGGATACTTCAAATTGTCGATGTTATCGTGGCACATCACATATGCCCATAATTAAACTATGATCATTGACTTAAATTCTATATTAGAGTAGGTTTAGGTTAGGTTAGAACTGCGATGCTACAAAACGATGAACGGCTTTTAAAGTAGGTTTTGGTTAGGTTCGACCTGTGATTTACACAGAAGCAAACGTATTGCAGAGTAGGTTTAGGTTAGGTTAGAACTGCGACCTACACAACAACGAATGGCTTTTAAATTAGGTTTAGGTTAGGTTAGAATTGTGACCACACACAAAAACAAACAATGTAGTATTAGGCTACGTTACAACTGTGATCATACAGAAACAAACGGCTTACAGAGTAGGTTTAGGTTAGGTTAGATCTGCGACCCTACACAACAATGAACCTTTTTAAAAGTAGGTTTAGGTTAGGTTAGAACTGTGACCAAACAAACAGTTTACAAATTGAAAAATTTTAGAAAAAAATATAATTGAAATAATATTATGCGTAATGAATTGTATTTAATGGCAAACAAAATGAAATGAAAAAACACGAAACGAAATACCATGTTATAAAATATACTCGGAATATCTTATCTACGAAATAAAAGTCTACGGTTTGATTTTACTTGTATCGATTGTTCTACGATATGAACTGTCGATGAAATGAAATTATTTGAAACATTGTCTTTGAAATAATATTCGAACAATTCGGGTCTGTCGGCGATTCAAGGGTAAACTGTAACATGCACATAAATATTACGGCTGCTGTACGAAAGTTGATATTTTTTCTCAATGTTTATGTTTCACAATTATGAATACATTATTTATAATATAGTATATCGCTGGATTAGTTCTCGCAATCCAAGTGGTGAAGACGAAGAATGTCCAACAAATATTCATTTATTTGACTATACCACAATACCACAGTATATAAAAAACTTTAAACTATTTACTTTCCGAAATTTCACAATCCAACTTTACATACATGTATTTGAACTGACGTACGACTAGTATGATCTTTTGCATGCTTGAAAACGAACAATGTAACCAAGTTTTCCGAAAGTAATTTTCATATAAATTAAACGTGAAAACTTGCGCTGACTGAAAGAAACGCGAACCGAGCGGAGACGGTAACATTAAATACCTGATTTTTAAACCAAGTTGAATATACGTAGAAGTATTGTATGGACTAAAGACTATAGGTAGTTTCCTGAAGTGTCACAATGTGAACAATTGACTCAAATTAAAATTAAAATGTAATTATTTACTTATTTCTTTGGCTCGTTATTGTTTTAAATACAAATAGTTACTTGATCATATTCATTTTACCGAGTATCGTTTATTCAAATGATTTACACAATACTACTTCTCGTCTCAGACTGAAATTTTAATATTATTATACAGTTTTAAAATTACTATATTTATTTATAAAATTTAATAAAACAAATTATGACATACTTTCAGTAATTGTAACACAACCTTGGCGACATTCTTGCTGACAGTTCGAATTTATGAGATTTTCGAGAAAAGAAATATGGTTTTTTCGTGATTTCAGCAATAGTCCCATAATAAAAGTTTGTCATTATGAACACAAAAGTCACTATCCAAAGTTTGAATGGTCCCAACAACGGTTACAATGTTTTATTTTATTAGTCACCGATCCTGCCACGCCATAACGCTGTTGGTGTCTTTTGAAAATGCTGCTACAGTTTGTATTTTTTTGTCATTGCAATCATTTGAAAGAAATAAAAATCATAGCCCGTGTTCAACAATCTGTCACTTATTAAATTAATTCGAAGTAGCTATAAAGTTACGAATTTCATGTAAAGTTTTTCACAAATTGGACAAGTTGTTGTTTTGTTTTCATGTATTGTAAACTTGATGGGTCTTTGTTTATATATTTAAATACTATCTTAATATTATTTGCGACGAGAGTAGTTCTCTACAATAAAGAAATTTGAATAGAAATGGCTCGAGGGTTGGTTGTTCTATGGGTCTGATGTCTTTATTAAAGGCGCCAGCGGGAAAATATATACTTTGCCACCCCTAAGGATAAAATATATTTTTCTCGTCGGTTTTGGAAGAATAAAAAAGCCTCCATGACCACTCTTAGCCATTTTAAAATTTTAAGTGAGTTTATCATGATATATGAATATTTATCGAATTCTATTGGCTACACACATCATTATTAGAAGAAAGAGATCTGACCGATTCGAATTTTAACATTTAACAAAAATCCCTCTATATGTATACGATACATAAAAATGTGTTTGTAAAACGTCATTTTTGCCGACACTGGAATATTCTATTCGCATCGTACAAAAAAGAAAATTTTCTAAGATATAAGACAAAACTACTTAGATAAAAAATTTGAAATGGCCTTGGGAAAATGTTTCGTATGCTGGTCCGCCGCTGCCTCCTCCGCCTCAGCCGGCCGACAATGTGTACCGCGGAAGGACAGCCGAGTTACTTGTACACTTTCCGGTAGTCACATTTTCGCAACACGGTATTCACATTTCGAGGACTGGAAAGTTGGCGTTATCGCGTTTAAAATAGAACGACAAACACATCTAACTTTGTGATGTAAAATGGACATGGCTCAGCCCGGACAAAACGTTATGGACGCGTCTTTTATTTCGGTACTCACGAAAATGGCTAACTCGTTTAAGTGATTCTCAAAGGGTTGACATTGTTTTTGTTGTTGGACGTTTACATTCGCGGCGAGATACAATAATTTTGCGTTGACGTTAGAATTAAGGTTATTACTTTGTTCCCCGAAGTTACGTCTTTATTCTGTTAAATACCTACTATCTTTTTATTTTGCGAGGTGCGACGCTAATCAGATTTCTCAAAAACTGACTCTAAATTGAAATGTAAGTATTTGTTTTTCAACTTCGTTATCTATTATTGTTTAATCTGAAAGTAAGTCGTTGTTGTTCTAAGAAGTTGCAGTAAATAATATTATGAACATCTTTGGTTAATTCAATCAACATATTTTTTTTAAATATTTAATTGTTTCTGAATGTCTAATTAAAATTTTGGGCAATATTGCACTCGTTACCTAAATGTAAAATGATTATGAAAATCACGTAAGAGATTTCCTTTGGGCCAGACTTGATTAGATTATACAGTAACAAAGTAGAAAATTTAACATTCAGAGCCAGAGTTGGTCCCGTCACTTTGCGAACTCGTTTCGACGAAAACATATAAGTACGAGTAAGTGTACAAATTGATTTATTGAAGTTGAGCGGGTTCCCGCGTTGCGCCGGAGTATTCAGTCCTTTGCCTTACATAGATAAAGTGGAATAAAAAGAACTTCACAAACAAAAATCCCCTTGTCGTGAGATTTACGAGCCGACGCACCTCCGGCGCAAATAAGTTATATGTAAATTTTATGTTCTGTTGCTTAAATTTATAAACTTACAGGTAACCCGTAAGTGTGGAGCCCCAAAGTAATTGCAGTAAATAAAATTTTACTGAATCCATTATCATCAGCAATTTGTGCATTAGGCGACAAACAAACAATACGGTCTGATGATACATAAAGTTAGAACTACATTAGCGATCGATTTCCTACGAATACGATTGGATTAAAGTTTTCCTAAAACTAATAATTTTCCTTTATGAAATTTAAATGAATAACATCCGAGTAAACGTGAGCTTTCCCGTGATAATTATACGGAGTCACGCGAACGGCATTTTAGGCATGTGGATCTCATAATGAACCGCCAACTTTTTGTAAGATTAACCTTCGACTAAATTGTGTGAATTAGCTTGCACATTAAGCTTCACGTGACACATTTTTGTGTTCCCTTGCAGAGGCGGAACCTGTGTGTTCGCATAATTTTACGGTACGTTTTACTAAATTGTTTTAAAGTGGGGTAGTAGTCACTGCCACAATTCATTGATTATTTTTTCTTTGAAATTTACTATAATGTTTCACATAAGCTGTACACTCTAGGTATTTATTAAAATGTTGTGAAATCATTCTCACTGTTACAACAATTTTAAATAAAAAGTCTAAATAAACATTCGTTTCATTAATTTCTGCGATTTATAACAATTTGATTGTATGTACTGTAGGCATATTCCAAGCGGGCAATTAACGGTAATGAACGTGCGGTGATCTACAAAACTGCATCTTTACACTCCATTTGAGCTTAAAACGGACAAGCCGTGCAATTATTTCGTGAATACTTCAATAGGGATCATAAAAAAGGAGTGGACACGTTTTATAAAGAGTTGTCATGGCACATGTAATTACCTCTGGAATTGCAGGCGTCCATATGCTACAGTGACAACTTACCGTCTGACAGCTGGAAAGCGTTAAATAAAAACAATGTTACAGTTATTAGTTTAAGCTTAACTATTGTCTTTTTTAGCGAGGTATATACTTATTTGTCTCCATCTTATGCGTTCGAGCCAATTTGTTCTCGGTAGGACATTATGTATTTAGTAATTATTTATTGTTAGTAGCCTGTGTAATTTTTATAATAAAAATTTGAAAAAGTTATTTACGATCATATAGTAAATAAACAATTTATTGTAGCATCAAAAACAAACATAAAGACATCAATAGGTTTTTTTTCTTCAATAAAATTTTAGTTATAAATCATAAAAACCAAATTTAGTATTCCTAAAATAATATTTTTAACTGTATCGTTATTTAATTTAACACATCACTGAGTGCCTATTTGAATGCGAACTTTTGTAAAGAGTAAAATTATTATGGATTTCGTTGCTGTTTTGACTTGATGTTTGCTCATTGAATTAACATCCCGCAAATGCAAGCACGATTTAATCGCTATTTTCGGAGCACAATTTCTGTTTGTCAATTAAAATATTTGGAATCAGTGAAATAATTTCAGTGGCAGTTAATTTGATTACTCGGGGAACTGAAGAAGAATATAAAACACTTTTCGTCATTATTCCACCTTGTGCCTTTTATAACTATTTTACTTATCTATTTGCTCATACCTTCGAGTTATAGGTATAGTTAAAGACTGTAATAGTATTTGATATTGGTATTAATTCCTAGTGTCCAAGTCATTTCTTTACAAGGTTTGAACTTGGGAATAAAATAACTGGGTATATTTATTATTACGCACAGCTGCAGAGGTAACTACAGTATTTTTGTATATTTATGTATACATTTTTTGCAGAGAGGGGAGTCAATTGACTCTACAGTCAGAAAAAACTGGACAAGTGCTGGTTAAGCTCGCTTTCCAAGGGTTTCGTACAAATTTTAACAGCACCATCGCTCCCGATATACTGCATTCCAGAAGATAATTCGTAGAGGTTCTGCACACATTCCTCGTCCTTTGAGTTGGACAAAAAGGCTCCTGGCATTTCAGAGATTATATTATAAATACACCTGACGCTTTAGCACAACTTGCCTTGTCGCGCGCGAGTACATACATCAAGCGCGATTTCAAGTATGGACTCGCGCGCGACAAGGCAAATTGTGCTAGAGGAGCTGGAAATTATTGACTGGTACCGATGCGGCCGGGTAGTTTAAATAGTGGTACGGAAGTTATTCGCGTAAGCTGCAGACCCTGGATCGATTCTTGGCTTGGCCATGGGTGAACTTAGATCGCTTTTTCTTTAGTGTATGACATGTGAAGAGAAATAACCCTATCCTATAGTATGCCCTTGAAAGTATCAATTATCTTCACCTACGTTTTATTTATCTTCAACAGTAGTTTTCTCGATTTACTCGACACCTCCACGCGTTTCTATTAAAATAAATAGTTTTGATAGACGAACAAACGGATGTACATGTACAACCAACGATGAAACCCTACAAATAAAAATAAGTAAGTACCAGTTAAGATTTACAATAAACAAATCACTGTATAAAAATAATAAATAATTAATCAGTTAGTCTGCGTAAAACATTTTCACTTTTGATTTGCGTCCCATCGCATTGCTCGTCACGTATTGCCGGCTTTGCCTTGTTTGTGGACCGCATACCAGGCGCGCCGACTATTGTGCTTTTTCTTTTGTACACGCTTGCATTAACAAAAACCAGAGGTAGGTGAAAACTGCCGGTATAAAAAGACGACGTGCACAGTCGACGTCGAAGATGTGCTTTTGCAACCTGCTTCTTTAATGAAGTGAACATTGTTATTGTTACAATTTTCACCTCAAAAAACTTTTGTTACGTCATTTTATTTAAATTAGGCTGATAGCGTACGCGGACATATCTACAATACAGGATTTAAAGATTTTTTGGAATGCATTGAGTGTTATCATTTTACGATTAAATGTGATGTGATAGTGAATTCATGTTATCATTTTACGATTTTGTATTCCAATATGTTAGAAAAAATATAGCTATTGCCAATTTAACAGTGTTCAATAATTTGGCAATGCTGTTAGTGTAGGTATATAAAATTATTGGACTTTTACTAGAAAATAAAAACATTTATCTCATTAAAAAAATGTTGAATTTTGTAATCAGTTCAATTAACGATTTAAACAGTAATTTGTAAAATAAAAAAAAAAATGTATAAGCTATTCGGTTCGTAGAGTATACCGACGTAACTAGTACCTACTTACAATAATTATATTCCCGCTTTCTTTAACACCCCTTTAAACATAAATATGCACCACTTTGATTGCGTTACTCATGTTTGTACTAAATAAAAGCGTATAAAAAGACGCATAAAATTGAAAAGAGCAGGGCCCCGTTTCTCGAAAGGTACAAGCCTTGTATTACAAGTGTGTTTCCATGACAACTCATACGATTTGACAGTTCGCGCACTTGTAATACAAGGCTTGTACCTTTCGAGAAACGGGCCACAGGTCGATCGTAAGCAATCACAGATCAGAAGTTGTTATTCCGACGAAGCAGCTCGCCTGAATTATTTACACGCGTCCCGGCGCGGCGGCGGCGGCGGCGCGCGGCTCAGGCGACGAGAATGCGTGCGAGGAAATATAATTTCTATTCCCTTTAACACCACTCTTTAGAGGGTCAATATTATACAATTGGAATGTGTTTGCTCTTTATGTGACTGATGTCTGTTGACTGTGTTATTGTGCTTGAAAAGATTGCAAATAGAACTGAAAGAGGCGAAAGGCATGATTTTGTATTGTAACAATCGGCTTTATTTTGATTTTAATATTCTTACGTCACAAATTCGATATTACTATACAAGGTGCCCACGAGGAAAGGGAAATAATTAAACCACGCATTCCTGGGGCCAAAATAAAGAAAAAAGTTACATAGGTACAGCTGAGGAAATTTTGCCAAAATACATATTTTTTTTGCATTTTTTAAAACTATTTTAATGTATTTTTAAATAAAAAGTAAATGTTATTCAGAAACTGGCACTTGTACAATAAGTTTTAACGTTTTTTTCTGAAAACTTCAGTTTTAAAGGTTTTCACTTCTCACTTTTTAACCGTCGTCTCATATCTCTCAAGAAGGACGGTTATCAAGTCGTCTGTATGTTTTTTTTTATTTTTATTTTTTTTTATTTTTTGTTCCTCGATATCTCCGTCGTTACTGGACCGATTTTGAAAAATTTTTTTTTTGATTGAATGTATATGCATACAGATTGGTCCCATTTTTCTCAGAACCCAGTTCTGATGATGGTATCCTGGAGAAATCGAGGGAACTCCTCGAATCTGAAAGGCATACATATGGTGATTTTTGTGTTTTTAAAGGAACAGCATGCATTTAGGTACGGAACAGTGACATTTGGTGCAATGGAACTGCTGATGATGGCCAGAACGGAACTCTTCAAATCTGAACGGCACGCTTATACTGACTTTGGTATTTTTATAAGAACAGCATGCACTTTCGTCCAGAACAGTGACATTTGGTGCAGTGGAATTGCTGATGATGGTCAGAACCGAATTTCTCAAATCTGAACGGCCCGCTTATAGTGACTTTGGTATTTTTATAAGAACAGCATGCACTTTCGTCCAGAACAGTGACATTTGGAGCAGTGGAACTGCTGATGATGGCCAGAACCAAACTCCTCAAATCTGAACGGCACGCTTATAGTGACTTTGCCATTTTTATAAGAACAGCATGCGCTTACGTCTAGAACAGTGACATTTGGTACAGTGGAACTGCTGATGATGGTCAGAACCGAACTCCTCAAATCTGAACGGCACGCTTATAGTGACTTTGGTATTTTTATAAGAACAGCATGCACTTACGTCCAGAACAGTGACATTTGGTGCAGTGGAACTGCTGATGATAGTCAGAACCGAACTCCTCAAATCTGAACGGCACACTCATAGTGACTTTGGTATTTTTGTAAGAAAAGCATGCATTTAAGTTCAGAACAGTGATATTTATTTAGTTATGTTTGTTAAGCATATTGAGTTTTCAAGTCAAAGTTTGTCAAGCTTCGATTTCTTATAATATAATCGGATTCATGAGGAATTGAGGAAACTCCTCAAACCTTAACGTTATACGTATATTCATTTGTGTTGCCATCTAATAATTAAAGCATTAAAAGCAGTTTTAAAAAATACTTACACATTTCTACATAATCCAACATTCGCAAGTAGCTTTCACCAGAACCCGAAAGGCGACGGTTTTTTTTTCTGAAAAATTATTGATATCTATCAATGAGGATAGTGACACTATTCTCCATAATGACATGAACGCCGTTAAAAAAGCCTATTGTAGAGGTACTGAGTAACAACAAGAAAAAAAAACATTTGGTAATAACTCTGAAACTAGGCGAAATCCAGAAAAGTTGTATATCGCATTTAAGTCTTAAAATGGGATCGGAATACGCAATTCAAATTATTCCCTTTCCTCATGGGCACTTTGTAGAAAAATGACTATTTCGACAGTTTAGCTCCGATGCAGAACGGAGATGTCGAAATAACAAAGCATTTTATTTATTTTTATTTAAAGTCCGCGTATCTCAATCGCGACATCTTATAAAACCACTAGCAAGAAATTATTGTGTAAGTTTATACTGCTTACTATTAGATGATGATCAATTCAATGCCAAAATCGTAAGGATAAAATCCGCTAATTGTACTATCAGCAGCAAAAGTGCATGGAGAAGTTATGAATGAATTCATTGATAATTTGCTATGCACTTTTGCAGCTGATAGTACATGTTATTGAGCAAAATTGACTATTTATTAGTAACGTAAAAAACAACGCGATAATGTACAAAAGACTATCCAACAAAAATTACACTTGGTTCAAATACGTACCCTTCAAAACAAATACTGTCCTCTAAATTTGAGGCGAAGTAAAGTGAGTAAGTTGTCGTTGTAGAGTTTATGAGTGGGCCAAGCGGGACAAGTTCTGAACTCCAACTGCTGCGAGCAAAGTGTTTGCGGGGACTCGCCTTTGCGCGTTACTTCCAAGCCATTTCGCGATCTCTGAATGACAAGCTAACTCGGCACATCTGCCATAAAAACTATGGCAGTTATCAAAGAATCTGTGCGAGTTAAATCTTACGGAATCTGGAAATTGTATGTTTCAATGCGTGTGTGAAAAAAGTGTTATTCGAGTTTCGATGGCCACTCCCGCTCCCCGCTGAAAGTGCCTCTCACCCCCTCTCGGTTACCTCACAGTTACCGCCTGTCAAAAACGCGAACAGTTGACCTGTCATATCCCACTCATACAAGAATGATACGCGTTTACCTACACGAGCTTCGAGTGTGTGCTAGGAACGCGCCTCTTTCATATATTTGATCGCCAGTGTCCGAGGTGTGATTACGTTCTACGAGTATACGAGTATACAGACATACTTAAGTTTAGAGTTAATAAATAATCATAATCATAATCTTTATGGTTTGTGAGAAATGGGTTACATTGCCAGTAATACTATTGTAACAATTAAAGGCGTACCTATTCTAACTATAGATATGGGTGTCTGAGGCTCGCGAATCCTCAAGCTAGGAACATACTACGCGGACGTCCGTCGTAAAACGACCGCGACCGCGACCTATCAGTGTGCACGGAACAAAACATCCAGAGAGCCAGATTTCGATCGGACGTCCGTGCGCTCAAGGCCACGTCCGCGTCCGTCGACCGATAGTTTGCACGGTTATGTGTATTTCCATTGTCCAGATTCCCGTCCACGGTCGATTTACGACGGACGTCCGCGTAGTGTGTTCCTAGCTTCATCCACGACACGTTGTCGTTCTGCCTCTAGTGCCTCTACGACACATTTTCGCTACATAGGTACAGGTAAATCCGTGTTAGATCAGGTAGTGAATGTGTTAAAATCTTGAACTTATACCAATTTTTGGCACTAGTTGCCAGGAAACCCCCATAATCCAAAGACTCGTAACAAAGAACTGGGAAAACGCCATGAGCTTATATCTGTTTAATTATGTTTACATCATTCAGGTTCTACTAATGTAATGAACTGCAACGGACGAAATAAAACGCAATTAAAACGGACATTGACAGGGATTGTTGAAATTTTGATTCATATTCACACTCCTGCCTTCACGCGTGCCGCGCATCCGGAAATCTGCATTACATATAAATGTGTAATTCGGTAATTTAAAAATGCTGTCATTACAAGTAGTACCATTCATGATTCATAGCATAGTAATGCAGTAGGGTGCAAGAGATATGAGGAGTTCGTTTACTCGAGCACCGAGAATTCCGTACAATACTCAATTGTTTTATGTAAAAGGATTTACAAGCTATCGCAGTCGTTACGTCTAGAATTAGAAACACGATTATGTGGGTAAGCCTATAAATAGGTTAATTCAGTGATAGGTATCACAAGTGTCGTGTGGTGTAAAATAGAGCGTAGGTTTTTGTCTAAACACGCAAAAGCACTACGACTGTTATCTGTCCAAACAGCTGGAGCCGGCTCGAAACGAGCAGGCAAATGAGCCGACTTGAACAACTTGGAACTCGATGTGAACAGTACTTGTTGCGAGTTTTTATTAACGATAGCAAGAATGTCCCAAAAGTGCCATTCATTGTATGAAGAAATTGAAGAGGCCTTCTATCCAAAGTATCCAAACGTGCAATCGTACACGCTCCATATAGTACTTTTCTCTCTCTCTCTATCGGTTTTCTGTATTGGAACGTCAGAACTAATTGCGTATCGTCTGTACTGGAGGAGCATCAAAAATTGCTCGTTTAGCCTGAGATACCCAGCCGGCCTCGCCAAAATGAGAAATGACGCTATTATGTGACGATCGAAATGCTCACGCCAATACAAACTATGATACGCTACGGAGCGTAAGGGATTCTGATGTTGGCTAGGCTCTCTAACGGCTTTTTTCAGTTAGTGACCGTGATTAACTTTTTAATTTTGTCGAGCTCTCGATATTTCTACGCAGTTGCATGTATCATGATCACGGAAAAGCCATTTTTCAGCACCAAAAATAATACGTATCTACGTTTTCAAAACTCATGGTAATACTTACCTAGACTATTCATATCGAGTTCCAAATCACTCAAGTCGGCTCATTTGCTTTCTCGTTTCCCACAGATTAATTGCGCGCTATATGCATTCAGTCGGATTTTTCGTAATTGAAAGATCGCAGCGAGACAGCGCCGCGGGTCCCCTCGGAGACGTAAGCGTTGTTTTATGGCCGTCGTGCCGCCAACAAAGTTCGGCAACTGCTTTATGATCCTAATTTATAAGTGAGCGTCGAGACTATTTACGACTCTTTCTCCCGCGAGTGCGTTACAGCCACACTTCTGATACATTTACACATGTTCTTGCGAGTTTCAACTGTTAAACTTTCCAGTCGTGTGAGGTCTTTAGTAAGCTCCAGAAGTGTCACAAACTAATTCGATTTATTTCTTAGTTTGAAGTTCAAGTTCGGTTTGTGATTTGAGCGCTCAAACAACGATATTAATATGATACCTTCCTCTAAAATATAATATAACAAAAATACTCACGGCTTGTAACAAATGTGCAAATCACACAAATTATTAAGGCAAAGAAGAGACCGATCGCTGCTTATACTAAATACTTACTGGCCAACTGTTACGTTAAATAAACTTATTGCAAGTTTATTATTCCCTTTGTTGTTCAAGAAGGCGTACTCTCAATGTACGAGAGAGTTTTATAATATAATCTCTATCTCTAGTGGCTTTACATGAAATTTTGGAAGCATAAATTAATTTTCAATTTCCCTTTGACGTTTCGCTGAGCTGGGCGATCATGTCTCCCAGGCGAGGTATTAATCCGAACATGACACCGCGAGCCTACTGCGCCACACACTCACACCACAGGGTCTCACCTAGTGCTCTATTCATGTAAACTGATGTCTCATAGTTTTACTCGATTCGTTAAGGTTATTTGTGTATTATACATGGATAACATCCATGATTCAGGAACATCGGTGTTCATACTGTTCATCACACAAATAAATGCCCTTACCGGGATTCGAACCCAGGACCATCGATTTAGCAAACAGGGTCCCTATACCTACTGACTACGTTAGACCGGTCGTCAAATATAATTTTCTAGACAAAAATAGACAGATGGACGGACGGACCAAAACATAAGGGTTAGGTTTTTGCTACTTTAAGCAATAAACAATTGTACCGAAATATTTTATTTTATTGGTAAACCAACTTAAATCTATCTTTACAGGTTAGGCTAATGCGATAGATAAGCGAAGCAAACAATAACACAGTTATAGATAGAAATAATACTCTTTATTTGCATACCTCATCAAAAAATACAGTGGAGACAAAACAAATGATGAGTTATTACCAGTATAAAAAACTTTGACGACGTGATTCGTTCGTGTCAATCCTTGTTTTATGTTATTAACCCCCGACGCAAAAACGACGGGGTGTTATAAGTTTGACGTGTCTGTCTGTCTGTCTGTTTGTCTGTCTATCTGTGTGTATGTCTGTCTGTGGCATCGTAGCTCCTGAACGGAACCGATTTAGATTTAGTTTTTTTGTCTGAAAGCCGAGTTGGTCGGGAGTGTTCTTAGCCATGTTTCATGAAAATCGGTCTACTATGTCGCAGTCGGGGTGTTTTTCAAAATTTTAATTTTGTGGTTAGGTTATTGGATGTTATTATTGCATATTGCTTTTTTTATTTACCTATTTATTTTGACACTTTATACGCGTATCAAGACAATAGCGAGAAAATACATGTATGAGAAATGTATAAGTGTCGTCATCATAACGTCATTCAAAAGGACAATTACCCAAAATAACGCTGCAGTACCAAATGGGCCCGTAGCAAATACACGAGCAGCGTCCGTGTAGGCAGTCGGGAACTGTAGTCAGTTCGGCAGTGCATTGGCTCAAATATCCGCCGCTCGGCGATGGCTCACCGACACGAAGGAGGAAGGCGATTTCAATGCACTTGATTTATGGGCCACATAATGGAGCGCTGCGTTGCATTTACTACATGCAACCCGCCCCGACTTGGGACCCAAACACTCACTAACCAAATATTATACCGACCCGCTACAAAATAGATGCGAATTTACACGGCCCTCTTTCCCCCACCATCTTTGCCATACGTCATTGGCAAATTGAAAACTTAATTTATGGCTCTCCCATCGCATGAGCTTATGCAGCTTATTTCAGGTTGACACTTGGAATACTCTGGATTTTCTTGTTTCCGCCGTCTGCGTTCGTTTCACTTTTCCACCGATAAATTGGGAATACCGTGACAACCTTTGTTTAGTTAAATAACGTTAATATCAATCCATTATCAGTTGATTTCGAACAATTAATATCTCGTTGTTGTCAAGAGGGTTGTTATCTATGCAGTGATCGGAAACTCTGGCCCACTAATGCCTCTGTAAATATCGGACAAAATGTTCAGAAAAATTAAAATATTTACTAAGAAAATAATTTAATTTGTTCTTAGGATGTTCAAATGTTCAGACTTGAAGTCATGCTTGAAAATCTTAATAGTTTGTTTCCTTTGTATTTGTTGCGTAGTTCTAATTTCGCAGTAGGTAATTATCTGTGCACTTTACAGCTTATGTGACAGAGGAAATAAATGTGTGGCATTCAATATAATATGTACGAGTATGAGTATATTACTTACCGCCTGCAAAATGACATTCATTAAAACTCGGTTATATTTTAAAAATCTCAATGAGTCATGACGTCACCGATTTAAATTTAGTGAGATAAGTAAGTATAAGTTGTTCAGGGTTTACTGACGATTCGCCAAAAAACGTTTCCCAAAGTTTCACATTCCTAACTATTATTCCCAAATTATCATTTCCCAAATAAACGTTTGGCAAAACAACTTATCGCAAATTGACATTTAGCAAAACTTTTTTTGGCAAATATTTGTTTCCCAAAATATTTACTTGGTCAAATTTCATTTTACCAAATATTATTTAGTCAAATGTATTGTTAGGCAAAATTTCCATTTCCCAATATATTGTAATTAAATGGCGCACTAGAAATTAGTTTGTTGATTTTACATTTTGTGTCCAAGATTTGTGTGAAATAATGTGTATGTCGTACTTTTTTTCCTCCTGCTGCAAATGTCAAGGATGACATTTTCATTTACATGTCCAGATACATTTTATTAAAAAGAAACCTTATGTTTTCAAAACCATTATGTTCTATTAATTTTTAATTACTTTAAAAAGCCATTTCCGGTTTGCTCACTGTCAACCTAACACGCTCCTCCTCGCTTCGCTCGTCGTCGCACCTAAACTGACCCTGTCGCACACGAGTTTTCTGTTACAATACTAATAAAATTATTACATTACATTTATGCCTTGTAATATTTATTGTCAAACGTGGTTTTGCATGGTGTAATTTGTAGAAACATTTTTTGACAAAAAATAGTTGACAAAATAATTTTGTCCAGTAATTAATTTGACAAAAATAAAGTTGAGCAAACTTTTCTTGTCCAACTGAATAAAACTGAAATTATCATTTGACAATTTTTAGTTAAATTTGGCAAAAAAGTCTTCGGTAAATTAAATTAATCCCGTAGAAATGAAAATGCAAATGCCTAAATATTTTCGAAATTTGCGATGTGAAATTTTGACCAAACATGTTTTTGGGATATAAGTTTTGCCATTAAAAACGTTTGCGAAATAAAGTTTTGTCTAAATAAAATTTGACTAAGTAAAATTGTGCCAAATGATAATTTGACCAAACAAATTCATTGCGAAACATACCTTTGCCAAACAATACTTTGGGAAATGAAACTATTGCGATATGATTATTGGGAAATGAAATTTGACGAAACGTTTTTTGGCGAAACGGCAGGACACCGTTGTTCAGCGCTAATCACAACACATTCTCGTTTTGCCTCTATGAAGCCTTTTTGCTGTAACTTTCGCTACAGACTGAGAAACCTATCTTATATTCTACGGCGTAGCGATACGGGCTATGACCGCAGCTTAGTGGCCTCAGTGCAGTATTGGTAGTGTAGAAGCTGAGCAGAATTACGTATGGTGCGAGTGCGTATGGTATTCGAAACGCAAAGTGCTACGTTATTCAACTTAATAGCCATTAATTTGGTTCGTTAGCGGAATATTGCTAACGAATGTGCGGCGAGCGCATTCCGGCAGCCGGCGCGTGGTGAAACGCTCAATTAGCACATACACAGTTAAACTATTTTGACTAGGCATTCCTACTTTTAAAAGGAGAATTCGCAAAAAGCGGCTAGATCTGAATAAGAGTTTTGAATGATTCACGGTTATTTTCATTAGACTTATATTGACCGGGATATAGACCGTGATTACCTTTCTGATTTTTGTCGAGCTCCCGATATTTCGACGCAGTTGCATGCATCGTGATCACGGAAAACTGACGAAGGCGGGTGGATGTTAAAGTTGCATAGACAGCGCGCGATCTACCCTCCTTCAAGGTAATCACGGTCTATATCCCGGTCAATATAAGTCTAGATCTGAATAATCATTTTCTTAGGCTAGATCTGTATAACCATTTTCTTAGTCTATTCGGGGTGAAAGGTATCCTATTGCAATTAGATAAAATACCTAACAAGCAAAAAAAAAAATAGTTTCTACGTATTTTTAGCAAGTAATGATTATACCCGGGTATATACTACATTATACTCAACTGAATCAAAATGCGTTTTTGTCACCATGATTACGGTTGAACAGTTGATCAAGATTAGACCTAAGACTTGATTTCAAAACACCACATCAAACAGGAAAAGACAGCCTTATTAATGAGAATCTGGGCACAGAGGAAGCTCAGAAGTCAGGGCACGGTGATGAGGATGATTAATAAGGCTCATTTGCGGCGCTGGCAGCGCGCGGGCCGCTCCTCCGCCGCCGCGGGTACGTGCCTGTCTACACGTACATCGTTTGCGCTTCCGCACCGACAATTTATTAGATTCCACCCCATTTCTACCTTTTATCTCTATTATGTATTTAATGTTATGGTCTCGCATTCCTAATACGTAACGTTTTCTTACACAGTCATAAACTCACGACTGTATTCTCAGAAGAACAAGGAAGGTAGTCTGAAGACATGAGACTGCTCAAGTTTTAGTGCTACTCTCAGCTCAAGAAAACGAAATTGTGATATAGCATTGAGATTTGCCAGTCCATGTCCTACACCGAAATTGACCCCTACCCCCGATTTGGCTTCTATTTTATGATACCCACAAGAAAATGGGGTGGTGAAATTTTTAGTCCGTCACCACCCAAGAGGATCGAGTATTATAGAGAGTTACTGTCAAAGTAAAATGTGTAATCATAGTGCATTAGACTGCCATCACTCGACACAAGCTTAGAACTTTTGAACCTCAGTTTTGATAATTTGACCCATATTCTTAGCTAGATATGTATTGTTAAATATTAATATTAGCGCCATCTAGCTGAGCGTTCCCCAAAGGTGTAACGCCATCTAGGCCACCGTACCTTTTTCTCTATGGCTTTGAGGTACGTTTTTTTTAGACTTTATCCGTCTATACAGAGTTACATATGTCTTTGGTCACCACACAGTCGTCTACTTACTACTTACATATATTTTAAACAATAAATAGCGCTACGTTCGTCGCAACCTGTCTGAAGCGCCCCCGAGGAGGAAGAACCTAGTATTATTGATGTAATTGGTTTGTAATGCCACATAAACCCCCTAAACGTGTCGAGAGCCTGGACCGAGAGATAAAGGCACTGAACGCTCTCCCACAGATTTTATTTCAATTTAATGTTCTAATACTTTATTTTTCACCTGCATCTCGGCAGTAATTTGGAGTCTTGTATTTTTATCTTATGAGTAAAAATATTTCCACCACACCAACTGATAAGGCTTACTTTGCTATTTGAAAACATATAGCAAAATTGCATTTTATCCACAAGAGTGCAAAGTAATTTCATACAAATTTTAACTTGATATCTTGATGAGCTGGCTGGTAGAAATTTGAATTATAAATATTGAACAAATTGATAGATTTGATTTAGTTTGATGTTTTATAGTCAGTATTTTGTTTGTGTTGGTGTGGTGAAAAATTGTGTGCTTCACTCGGCGGCAAAGTTTGTTTAGTCTTCGTGCCTCGAAACCCTCGCAACGCTCAAGATTCCACTTTTCGAACCACTCGCTACGCTCGCGGTTCAATATTGGAATCTTTCGCTTGCTAGGGCTTCAATATTGGCACGTGCGATTAAACATCAGCTTTGCCCCCTTGTAAAACAAATAACTATTAATTTCCTTTAGAGATACAGAAAGACTATTTTTAATGAGTTTTTTAAATGACAAAATTTTTTTAGAAATGAAATGAGAGACTATTTTATATACTCAAAATCTTCACAGAAACTAGAATAATTTACCTACTTGTATCTAGACTAAATCTTTTTTTATTTATTATTCTCTTCACCTTACTAGGTTTTTTTATAATATGATTATCTGGTGACGGGTTACGAATTTCACCACCCCTTTCTTCCCGTGGGTGTCGTAGAAGGCGACTGTTATGGGTTAAATTGTGGCGTAGGCGAGAGGCTGGCAACCTGTCACTCAATGTCACAGTTTCATTTTTTTAACCCCTTTTTGGCACTGAAGCTTTAGTAGTTTCATGTGCTCTGCCTACCCCTTTATGGGATACAGGCGTGATTGTATGTATGTTGTATGTATGTATGATTATAAAAGTAAAATACAAAACCACATACAAAACAATACAAAATATATAAACACATTATAAAAAACCTAACCTAGGGTGCCGCCAGCAGTGGGGCAGGGCCCAAGCTGCCGGTGGTTAGGGCTTATTTATTTATTATTATGTACACTGAATCGGATAGGGGCCCTTATTGTATCAGCATTAGCCAAATCCTCCGCGATCCACGCCACGACTCTTGTAATGTTTGTATTTGAACAAGCAGCTGAGCTGGAATAACACCGAACAAAGTCTATTAAACAGCCAAAGAAGTGGGTAATAGGTAAGACTTTTCTCAAGATGAGGATTAGGTCGGTATTTAGGTAACTTAAACACTTGGAACAGTCTTTTACCTACATAAATAAGAGATTTTTAGAAGTTTTATAAAGATAAATGTTTTCTTATCCGGAAAATAATGCTGTAAGTGAAATAGTTATTTGTTATACAAGGGGGCAAAGTTGTATTTTAACGCCGAGTGTGGAATTGAAAAACGAGCAAGTGAAAGGATTCTATAGTTGAACCACGAGCGAAGCGAAAGGTTCGAGAATAGAATCCTGAACTTGCGAGTTTTTTAACACACGAGAAGTAAAATACACTTGCACCCGAGTGTAACACAAAACTTTTCCCCTCACTACAGCGAGGAAACTATAATGCAAAAAATGCGTTTATCACTGCTTCCAGTAGTTCCACAGGTGGTAAATCATCTTTATTACTAGATTTACCTACTTTTATCAATTTTAAAGCAGTTAATTTGACTTTATTCAAGGTCAAATTACTTTACCAACTAGTGGATAAAATGCGTTTTTACCCGCTGGTATTAAAGAACAAAACACGTGTTTCCGAGCTAGTGAGGGGAAAAGTATTTTTAATGTTAATAGTATTCAACCTGATGAGCACCAAATGACAATAGTGTCTGCATGTCATCAGGCCGGGCCGCTCTTTTTGCCATAGGTGTAGCAAATTCTTTAGCCATAATATTTAACGTTCTTATCTGTTTTTGAAATAAATATACACATAAATAAACATATATGTAGAGAAGAGATGCTTCGCGAGCTGATGTGGTGAAATGTCACCTATAAACTCCGATCCGGTCCGTAGACGACACAGGTAGCGTACTCCAAATTGATGTACCCGCCGAACGAATGGTGGATTTACACCGGCGGGTCAGTCTGCCGCGAGCCGCATAAAATGCACGAATACTGCTTACACTCCGCGGTCTAAATGCAACCTAGTATTTTTCATAGAGCAATGCTCGTGTCGTACAGAATCCTTGTAAATTTATGACCCTCGTCCGTCGTTGATGCTGGCCAGTTTCACGAATACTAGATAGGACGCTTTTGTACACGTCTCGTTGAAACATGTATTCTGGCGAGAATATTGAGACGTCCATGCAAGTTCGCTACAATGGAGTTTTCGCTGTAACGCCTGACAATGACAAAGATGCTTAGTATTTAATACTAGCTGTATATCCATACTAATATTATAAATAGGAAAGTGTGTGTGGCAGGCTGTTTGTTTGTCCGTCTTTCACACCAAAACGGAGCGACAAATTGACGTGATTTTTTAAGTGGAGATAGTTGAAGGGATGGAGTCTGACTTAGGCTCCTTTTTGTCTCTTTGTAACACGAGCGAAGTCGCCGGAAAAAACTAGTAAATATGTATAGATACAATACAATACAATACAATACTCTTTATTGCACACCTCACATAGTTTACAAGTAATACACAAGAAACAAAACAAATTAAACAGAGGTAACAACAGGCGGTCTTATCGCTTAAGAGCGATCTCTTCCAGACAACCTTTGGGTACTGGAGTTAATATAATCAGAATATATGGTAGGTGGCTCTAAGAAATATGAGAAGTAGAATTTAAATACAACCAAACAACACAAAACACTCATTCAAATAGACATACATAAATAAGTATAACCATAAACATACATAAACATACACACATACATACAAAAGGTTTATATTCATAAAGAAACAAACAACAGTGTCATTCATCAAATCTAAGGAAGGGAAAGATAGTATAGATGTAACAGCCTCTTCATTGCTATCACAAGCTCAACATAACAAACATTTTGTTTTACGAATTGGACATCGGCAAGTTTGAAGAAATATCATGTCACGAATAACATCAATAAGCAGGGGGCCGATTTTTGACTCTCGGCCATTCGGTTTCGTGAAATTCGTTCAATAATATCTCCCCTACTAGCGATTTAAATTCTACTAACAGAATCGAAAACGAGTGGTCATTACCACTAGTTTCAAAATTACAAGCCGTCCTTTTTCAAAAATAGCATTACGTCGTTTTCCACAGACTTTCGAACGGCGAATTTGAGCGCTCGAAATTCAAAAATCGATCCCCTGTACCTAAAACTTATTATTCACAGAGTCTAATGCCCTTATAATCCCACAAAATTCAATACGTACCTCAAGCATAGTAATATGAGAGCTTAACAATACCGTTAAAGGCTATAAACTGAGTTTTATCGAAAAGGTAGTATAAAATTCATGAATATAAAATGCCATTTTATTTGTAGAGGAGTAAAAACAGGCTGGTTTAATGTCGAAAATACGGGCGGGTCACAACGAGCGCGTCGCTAGTTTGTCCAATCAATTGCAAATGTAAAACAGATGTAATTATCAACGGGTTTTATTTTGTAAATGCATACTAAATGGTTAGTAGCGTAATAATAGTGTTCTAGGCGTACGGTTTACGTAATGGGATGTTTTACTAACGTATATTTTACGTACCTCACGCGTCTAATCTAGTAGAAAATAATAAATCACTTTATTTAAGGCAACATAGATGCAACACACAAACATTACAATGAAGAAAAAAATAGGTACAGTCACGGACTTTAATTGTTGATCCACTTCTACCTCATTTTATACTGGACTAAACGTCTGATAGCATTGAAATATTGAAAATTTCTAAATCGATTGGTAGGAAATAAATGCTTCTTCCGCTCAACGCTATCACGTGCGTAATCCTACCAGCGTGGATAGAATGCGTCCAAGTCATCCCGCCATTTCCTTTTCGGTCTGCTTAAACCTCGGCCTGCACCCTCTACGATTAAAAAAAGTTATTTACTTAATCGTATACTACCTACAATATCAAATTAAAGCTTATTCCATATTTGTTTCATATAAATCAATGATGTCCGTCCAAGAGACAAGTTTTTTGAATGTGGAATATTTATTGAAAAAGAGTTCAAGTTACTTGATTCACGAGTGAAATATTGTAGGACTTATACCGATAATTACGGATGATACAAAATCGTCATCAAAAATGTGATTCATTCAGGTCCTACAGACTGAAAGCCTACAAACAGATTTGGGCCATTAAAAGTAGCTTCAATCATCTTAAATCGCATAAGCTGGTGTTGGGATGAAATAATATCGTGTTTTTTTTATAGTAAAATGATGGAGTTCAAAATAGCCCGGTCTGTATAAGCTCTCGTTTTAACTATGTCAAAGGTTATTCGATGAGCCCGAAATGCTATAATCATTATGTATACAATCTGCGGTTTTCTACCTGAAAATATTTGGTAGTAAATAATTAACTATTTATAACAAAATGTGAGAAGGCAAGTGAAACTTTAAGAAAATAAATATGGAGAAAGAATAACGGCGCGCATTCCAATGTACTTTTGTTTTGTATAATAGAACACTGCTACACATATATTACAGCAATATATTGTTTAATAACTGATATGTATTTGATACTCATGTCAATATAATCTATTACAGTATGCTTCAAAAGTATAATATCGATGTTGACTGTACATGCAAAAGCTCATTTTCCATTCGAGTTCAATGAATCTAAAGATCGCAACCTATCTAAATCATTCGGAGCTTCGTTTTAACTTCTTTGTTTTAAAAAATAATTTCCTTCCAGAATTCCGTATGCCGACAAGACCACGCCGGAGCCAATCCTGAACAACAATGGGCGGGACACAAAGGTGGACTCGATCAGGAACAGCTACAACAGCCAGTTCAAAGTTGGCATCTACGGCTGGAGGAAGAAATGCCTTTATATTCTCGTCATGGCGCTCATGCTTATGATGATTATTAACCTCGCGTTGACGCTTTGGGTTTTAAAAGTTCTGGATTTTAATTCGGTGAGCTATTCATTTATAATCCAACTAAACACTATAGACGTATAAATTTAAAGTTTGATGACAAAACTTCGGACGTAGAGGGTTACAATAGTTCTAAAATGTTCCGTTTAGAAGATATTTTCAAAATACGCATTTATCCCTTAGACCTTATATGATATTTGATAAAGTAATTGAAAAAATGACTGCAATGATCGAACATGAACTAAATTCTTAATTTAATAATAGAGATAGTGAACACTTAAATATTGTTTAGTTATAAACGTTGAAATAGAGTAGATTTATAACCGATGATGTAATGGTTTATTATATTTTAGGAAGGGATGGGCCAGCTGCGAATAGTGCCCGGAGGTCTACAGCTATTAGGACAAGCTCTGGTGCTGGACTCGCTTTTCGCTTCGAGCATCAAGTCGAGGAGAGGGCAGCCTATTGCCATCGAATCGTCTAGAAACTTTACTGTTTCTACGAGAGACACTGAGGGAATGCTGCAGAGTCGATTATTTTTAAGTAAGTACGTAGGTATCTGATTGGTACATGTTTTCTTTCCATTAACAACTAGATTTACTATTAGGATAACTAACTAACTGATAAGTTCACCTTTATACTTCCTTCTTCTTATTTCCTTTATATCTAAAATGTTTATCTGTTTTATTTTAGTGGTGCAATAAAGTGTTTTACTTACTTTACCTGTTAGGCTATTAGTCATCCCAATAAAGTTGACCAGACCACTGTCTACCCGCAGTAAACAAACACTGGTGTGGGTGCATGCACAGTGCATGTTTCTGATTTTGAGACACGTAGGATGCCGAGTTGTCGATATTGTTCTTGATTTGGTAGGGTTGCGGTTCCTATTCCGATGACACAAGAGCTAACACTGAATTTGATGCTTACTAAAAAATAAATCACCATCACTAAATAGTTCAATTTTATTTTAGGTCCGGATCGTTTAGAAGTAAACACACCCCGATTAGAAGTGCGTGACTCCCGGGGCGCACTTTTATTCGGCGTCGGGCAGGACGCAGTGACGGTAGGCGCAGACACGCTCACCATCACCAGCCCCGCCGGCGCCACGCTGCACACCTCCGCGCAGACCCCGCTGGTGCGAGCACCACCGTCTAAGAGATTAACGTGAGTACATTTTAACTATGGATTGAAGGTAACCAACTAAAAACCAATAACATCGCTCTGGAATATGAGAGCAGTTAAATAAAAAATCCAAATTTTTTGTAGGAGACACTTGAACTAGTTTCCGTCCACATGCTTTAATTTCATCCCGACACTTAGTATTTAAAATTTTGTCTAATGGACCCTACTTCCATTAAAAAAATCAATACCGTTATAGATGTTGAAATCCATAGTGTGTTTGTGGTTTGAAAAAAAATTTATTAATCCTTTTTTACAGGTTAGAATCCCCGACCCGGTCACTGGAAATGCAAGCACCGCAGGGCATTCTGCTGGAGTCGCGAGCTGGTGACATCAGCGCCAGCTGCCTTACCAAATTTCACCTCAAGTCTGTTGCGGGCGCTGTAAGTGTCTATCTTTTACATCTGATGTATTTACACTTACGATTTATAAAGTCTCCACTTGACCACTAAACTTGCGCTGAAGTTTCGTGTTCTAAGGTCTTAAGTTTCGTGATATTATTTTTTTATTGATATTATTGTATTAGTGATATTTTTTTTATACCACGTCGGTGGCAAACAGGTATACGGTCCGCCTGATGAAAAGTGGTCACCGTAACCTATGGACGCCTGCAACCTGCAACTGCAACATGCGCGTTGCCGACCCGTTAGAAACTGTACACTCCTTTTTATCTTGTTTTCGTTCTAAAAAATGGATTGCATCTCCCCGTTCTTGACAGTCTATACCAGAACAGCACCAACTTGTTCAAGAATATGAACTCGCAAAGAAATATTTTGTTCAAATGTCATCAATGTAGACAAAAGTTTTATGCTAGAATTCCGAACCATAACTTTCATTGATGAGTTTCAACAGACTTGCATAAACGTTCCTCTTGACGGTATATACTTAGAAGGCAGTTTTACAACACACTTCTTTAATAGCACTTTGCCAAAAGTTCTTTGACAAATCAAAAGAAAGATATAGACATTAAGCCGCCCATAATCTCTGAAATATGAAGAAGCCACCATCTTTCATAGTAAACAGCAACTTAATCGTATGTAAGTTTGCAATTGTAATCTTATATCTCCTTACAGATCCGTTTAGACGCCCCAAGTATATACATGCCGAAGCTAAAGTCAGCGTTACCGCTGCCGCCCTCCTCGGCGCACTCGCACGACCCGCACCACCAGAACATCTACCAGCTGTGCGCATGCGCGAACGGCAAGCTGTTCCTCGCGCCGCCGCACGGCGCCTGCGCGGCGAGGGAAGAGAGCCTCATATGCCGATGATAATGTTGACGTATCACGCAATTTTGGAAGCTGCTGGGTGGGTATAGTTACATTAGTATCTTACATATTTTTATTAAGTAGAAACGTTTGCGAGCGAGACTGTACATTTTAAAGAAAACTGGAAAAAATAATATCTCCGCAGATCTCATAAGGGAGGTTTAAGCCCGAAGATATGGACAAATTCTCACGCATCTGGTTTAAGTGACAAAAGCGATTTAAATAGTATACGAATGGTCGCAGGGGCGCGTGATTTGAACTCTTCGTCACATGGAAAAAATATTTGCGAATTTCGGGAACGAACCTATCTTTACTTTTGAAATCTTTGGCAGCTTCCAATATCGCAAAATGTAAACAATTTAGGTAAGGCGATTGAATATTTTGTGCTTAGTAAAATAACTGTCTTTATGAGAGTTGAAACAAATGTATTGTTTATTATTTTATTTTATGTAAAAAACATTATAAAAATATTATATTTATGTTGATACGCAATGGTAATATTCAAAAACTGTTTTTAAATAATTGAAAATTATTTGATATGTAAAATTAATACATGCTAAATAAAATTAATACGTGTAGTTCTAGAATGTCATTGTATACGTAATTTTCTAAATTGTATAAAAATATAAAGGTACTGCGTAAATGATTTTATTTTGTTATAAGATTGCAACGACGTAAACTAACGTATTAAAATATTTATATCGATTAGTGCCTTGAACGCATTTTGACGTAGGTACTGTACTTAAATTATGAAAGTACTTACAGGTTTTATTACTAAAATGAGATCCTTGAAGGCATGAAATAATCGAAACTTTTTCAGTAAATAAAGTATAAAATTTATCTGTTATCACTTAGTAGGTATATATGCTAAATTGCAATTGAGTTTTCAATTATGATTTTTTTTAAGTTTATGTTGTCATCCAATAAAAAAAAATTAAAAGATATCCTACAGATAGAATGTGAAAAGATTTTCCATGTTATTCTTACGGAAACGTATGAACGAAACGAACGTGTCATGCTATTTCAATCAGTCTCAGTACAAGATGTACTGACACTGTTTGAACTAGCATGACAAATAAGACCGTTTTCGGAAAAATACGAAGGAAAAGCTTTTCGTACTACATCTGTACTCTGCATAAGCAATACTTAAGAAAAGAGTAAAATATCCTCTATACAATCGTTTTATTTCCCTCTCTGAGCGTGTATTTTCATTTTATACATATACAATTCAGTATTACTTTACAAATACTAAAAACATGTTTTCAATTAGTTTGCTGTGAGGCTTTATATAGATTCAATATCAATATCCTGAGAGAAAAATAAAAACTATGTTTGTATGGAGAATCGGACTGGAGGGACACTTTGTCTCACAAATTATGCGTTTGCATTGGCTTTGTGAATGAAATTTACGAATATAGCCTCGTAAGGCCCACCATAGTTAGTTTTCCCATTTTGAATTTGAACCTTAGCTATAAATAAATTGGTAAGATTTTCGTTTGTTTCAAAAATCAATGTAACAACGGAAAATCTTCTTTACTTAGTTCATGGAAGGTTCAAATTAGATTGCAATACTATGTACATTGTAATGTACATTGGGCCTTACGAGGTTAAAGGTACATACGGTAGTAGGATAACTATTTTATTTAAATTTGTGGTGGCTTTAAATTTTGAAAATGTATGTAAATGTATGTGTATGGTATACATATATGTACGGGCGTAAATGTTAGGAAATGATGTTTGTCATGTTTGTAATAAAAAATGTGCGTCTGCAATATTTATTAATAGACTCCCCTAGATTCTAATAGTAAATTATGTTAAACGGTCGCTTTTCTAGTTTACCGTGGACACCTATCTCATACACTTAATCGTGAAGGAGTCCACATATTACGAGTTCGCCGGACGATTTTTGCTTGTCAGGTAATTGCAAAAGTATCATTGCTGACTAACTGACAGGCCGATATTGTCCGGCGAAAAGGGTACCTAGCTAACGTCACAATCCATACGATTTGTAAACGTATCGTGGCTAGTTCTCCATATCGCTCTTCTGCAGTGGCGCGACAAAGCCATACTGCATTTTGAACAGCGTCATTGATTGTCACTTCGGGCAGATTGGCTGGTAATCTGTAGGCCCCTTAACGAAAATTGCGCCAGTGTGGATGTCAACGGGGAATTATAAAAGCCCAATCAATAGATATTTTCCTGTTAAACAATGTATTGATGATCGTACAATTTGTTGACATTGTTGTAAATACCTACCTACACTTTATAGACAATTATCAATATATGACTATGCATTCATGTACCTTATTGTTTTGTCCTTTACCTATAACTATCATACCTAGTCATGCGATACATGCCTATCGATCACTCGTTGGTTTTTCGGTGAGTTAATACTTTAATAGCATGTTGCGTCAACCACAGGCCCCGTAGCCGAATGGCATTACTGCGACGCGAAACGAAAACGAAACGCCGCGAAAGGTAGTCTGGCTCTGTCGCGCCAATACGCACGAGCGATAGAGATAGATATCTACGAGCGTTTCGTTTCATGAGCGTTGGTGCCATTCGGCTACGTACCCAGTTAACAGACACGTCAACGTCACGTTTCTTATATTTATCATATTATAAATTAAATGAAAATAAATAGGGCTCGGTCTTCGTCGTACGTTTACGAGCGCCACTTATAGACGCAGACAAGGATTATAATTATCATCATCATTCCCTTGCCCTTTTCCCATTATTTGGGGTCGGCGCAGCAGATCATCCTCCTCCATTTCTCTCTATCAGCCGTCATTTCCATACTAATACCTTTCACTCTCATATCGTTGTTCACACATTCCATCCATCTTTTCTTAGGCCTTCCACTACCATTGTATCCATCCACTTTCATATTTACCACTCGTTTTATAACATTGCTTTCATCCCTCCGCATTACATGCCCATACCATGCTAATCTACTTGCTCTCAATTTCTCTGTCACTGGCGCTACTTTCAGGCTTCCTCTTATATACTCATTCCGAATCCTATCCAGTCTTGTCACACCACACATCCATCGCAACATTCTCATTTCATTCACATGCAGTCTTCTCTCATCATTCGTCTTGGTGGCCCAGCACTCACTTCCATACAGGACGACAGGTCGGATAACTGTTTTATAAATTTTCCCCTTAGCCTGAGAGGCATTCGGGGATCGCAGGTTGTGCCTGTAACCTGTCGCCATTTCATCCATCCTGCGTTAATCCTGTGCTGAACTGCTCTGTCGATCTCGCCATCTCCCTGAATGAGGGAACCCAGGTACTTGAAATCCGAGCAGGTAGGCAATATTTCGCCATCTAGTGTCATGGCAACAGGGGCGGAAAGACCGCCGAAGTCACAGTAAAGATACTCTGTTTTGGATCTACTGATCTTCAAGCCAACATTTTCCAGCCTCTGTTGCCACTTCGCTAACCTGCCTTGTACCTCGAGTCCCTCTTCTCCGACAAGCACGATGTCGTCGGCAAAGAGCATGCACCAGGGTGCCTCTTCCTGCATGTTCGACGTCAGAGCGTCCATTATAAGCACGAAGAGGTATGGGCTCAATGCTGAGCCCTGGTGCAAACCCACATTCACACCGATGCTGTCAGTAGTTCCAGCAGCGGATCGAACACGCGTACAAGACGATCTGTACATAGCACGGATTAGCTCTACATACTTCCCAGGCATACCTTTCTCTTTCAAGGCCCACCACAAAACCTCACGGGGAACCCGATCGTAAGCTTTTTCCAGGTCGACAAAAACCATGTGCAGATTTTTATGCGCGCGCCTGTACTTTTCGCACAGTTGGCGTAAGGCGAAAATGGCATCTGTCGTACCTCGACCGGGCATAAATCCGAATTGATTTTGCGTTATTTCACACTCTTCTCTCATTCTTCTCTCTATTATCCTCTCCCAGACCTTCATGGTATGTGACATGAGCTTTATTCCTCGATAGTTATTGCAATTCTGGACGTCTCCTTTGTTTTTAAATATTGGTACCAGCGTACTACTGCACCACTCGTCAGGTATGCGTTCCTCATGCAACAGCTTACCGAAGAATACACTCAGCCATTTCCATCCATCCGCACTCAACAACTTCCATACTTCAACTGGTATTCCATCTGGGCCCACGGCTTTTCCATTCTTCATATTTCTTACAGCCATTTTCACTTCTTCCACACTAATCTCCCTAACAAGGCCCAGATTCAATGGTGGATTTTGAAGCACACCATTCCATTCATTTTCTTCATTCATCAACTTTTCAAAATATTTCTTCCATCGTTCTTTTATGCTTTCATCATCAGTCAGAATCTTCCCAGAATCATCTTTTATACATTTAACATGCGAAATATCTCTTCCATTCCTTTCTCGAGCCCTTGCAATTTGGTAAAGTCGTTTCTGACCTTCAGGTCTTTCCAAAGACCGGTACAGATTGTCCTGCGCCTCCGCCCTACAAATTGCAACTGTCCTCTTGGCTCTTTTCTTACATTCTTTATACACCTCTTTCTTACTTTCTTTTAATGTTTCATTCTCATCTTCAACCATCTGCCATTCTTTAAACGTCTTTTTCTTTTCTCTTAACACTTCTTGAACACTTTCATTCCACCACCATACTTCTTTATCTATCATACGCTTTCCTTTTGTTTCCCCAAATACATTCTTTGCCACACTTCTAATATAGCCCGCCATTAATAACCAACATTCATTCGCACTCATTCCTTCCATTTCACCCATCTCTAACATTTTGGTCACTACTTGCTCCCTAAATTCACTAGCATACTCATTCTTTTGCAATAGATGCCACTTTATTTTGGGCGGGGGACAAACAAGGATTATAATTATATAAAAAAAATCCTGTACTTATTTTAAAGTGAGCGCCACGATGTCAGACAAAGCCGACCGGTCTGGCGCAATCGGTAGTGACCCTGCCTGCTGCGCCGCGGTCCCGGGTTTGAATCCCGGTAAGGGCATTTATTTGTGTGATGAGCGCAGATATTTGTTCCTGAGTCATGGATGTTTTCTATGTATATAAGTATTTATATATTAAATATATCGTTGTCTGAGTACCCACAACACAAGCCTTCTTGAGCTTACCGTGGGCCTCAGTCAATCTGTGTAAGAATGTCCTATAATATTTATTTATATTTATATTTATATTTTAAAGCACCCTGCCATCGCATAATGTCGAATGCAGGATTTCTTAAAACTTTTTGTAGTCACAAACCATTTTCATCTTAAAATTCAGCAAGATAATCTACTGCGGACCCTTGAGAAACATGCTACGAACATATAGATGTAGTGCGAAAAGGGTTTCCTTCGTATTTTTCCGGAAACGTTCGTATTTGTCATGCTAGTTCAGTCAATGTCAGTACATCTTGTACTGAGACTGACTGAAATAGCATGACATGTTCGTACGTTTCCGTAAAAATACGAAGGCAAATCTTTTCGCACTACATCTGTACTAAGTGGTCCGTGGATTACATATTACAAAACCTTGGCAAACAAACATCAACCCAGAATAATTGCAGCAATAAAGCAACACCAAAAATCGATTCTCGGTAGTTATTGTGAGACACAATGAGTCTCCGTGAGCAGTCAGCTAAAGTTTAATTAAAGATTCATGATAAATTGTCGTAGGAAGCTGCATTCTGCGCCGCGTCTCGCACGTGAATAACGCCCGTTCCGCCAACACTTAAATAACTTTAGCCAACCTAACAATAAATTCATGGGGCTCCCTCCTTTTGTTTAGCGAGCTGTTTTCATAACGCTAATTGCAGGATACGCTGCTAAAATGATATTTAATGAGCCTTGTGTTACCTGTGAGAGCTAAATAAGATTTTAATGCGTCGATAATTGTCATAGAAATATAGTTTTCCCCTCACTAGCTTGGAAACACGTGTTTTGTCCTTTAATACCAGCGGGTAAAAACGCATTTTATCCACGAGTGGGTAAAGTAATTTGACCTTGAATAAAGTCAAATTAACTGCTTTAAAATTGATAAAAGTAGGTGAATCTAGTAATTAAGATGATTTACCACCTGTAGAACTACTGAAAGCAGTGATAAACGCATTTTTTTGCGTTGTAGTTTCCTCGCTATAGTGAGGGGAAAAGTTTTGTGTTGCACTCGGGTGCAAATGTATTTTACTTCTCGTGTGTTAAAAAACTCGCAAGTTCAGGATTCTATTCTCGAACCACTCGCTGCGCTCGTGGTTCAACTATAGAATCCTTTCACTTGCTCGTTTTTCAATTCCACACTCGGCGTTAAAATACAACTTTGCCCCCTTGTATAACAAATAACTATTACCTGACACGGCCAATGATGACCTGCGTGGCCACTCTTCAAATTCAATTTCTAGATCAATAAAAATTATAGTATTTTATTGCCTTATTTACATTTATAAATAAAAATAAGTAATTGTTTGTTTCCCAAGGGCGCAAAGTTATTGCTTAATCGCTCGTGATAAATACTCCGATATTGATTTCTATGAGCATGGCGAGTGTTTCAAAAAGTAAAATCTTGAGCATTGCCGAGTATTTCAAGGCACGAATGCTAAACACATTTTGCCACTTTAAATATAGCGGTATTTTACAAGACTTCAAATTTAATCAGTAAACAACGCATGGCAAACTTATTAAGCAATTACCTCATTAAATTAAATATATATGAAGAAATCATATTACAGTCAAATAGGATTACCTAATTGAATTTTCAGGTCCTTCGTTGCGGTTTGGTGTCGCTTGGAACTCCAAGCTATCTCAGAGGCACCTTCTTAGAACGGCAGTCGGCATTCCGAAGCGAGAGGAAATAAAGTTATGATTTATGTAGTGAGATTTTACGGAGCCGGTGGACTGGCGATGTGAGTAAAGACCACCTAATATAATATTGCAGGAATACGGGGATTGAAATTCGTAAATCGCTAAATAAATCTGGCAAGTGAGGGTTCTATACTTCTGGTAATTTTATTTATGTATGTCCTAAATAAAAAAGAAAACGCAGAAAACATGTAGAACTATGTTAAGGCTGAGACAAATGGACTGAAACCCGACTGCTATTTGCAGAAACTGCATGTCGTTGCCGACGTTGCAGTAATTCCCATTAGGGCATACGATCCGTCAGTATCGGCCCGCAAGTAAAGGGCTCTATAGTTGTCTGTTCATCACAAATCATCGCAGCACATTTAAAAAAAAAATAAGATTGACTTAGTTTTTTAGTAAGGGAAGTTTCCTCGAATATTTTTTCCAGAATTTATTTTACTATTTAAGTAGTTGACGTGATTGATGTAAAAATTGTATAAGCCACGCCAAAACGAATCTGTCGATTATTTAGCTAAGCCGCGAATGGACAGATGACATAATAGTTTGTTCCTGCTGCAACGATTTGAATAAATGTTTACTGAAAAAAACCGTAACTTTTCCAATATTTTCGCGAACGGCCACACTAGGGCTTGCTGCGCTCGACTCGCTTTAGGCACTGGTCCCATCGCGAGCTAGTTAGCTATGAGCTATCGGCTATAAAAACGAACAAAAGATAATCACTCCCGTGTAAATAAAAGAGACACGGCGATATTGATAGTTCACCGCTGGGCGACTAACTATAAACATCGCCGTGTCTCTTTTATTTACACGGGAGTGATTATCTTTTGTTCGTTTTTATAGCCGATAGCTTATAGCTTACTAGCTCGCGGTGGGACCAGTGCCTTATACAACGTGTATTCGCTTGACATGTACAATAATTGGAATTTTGATGTGATTGAAACTAACTTTTTTTACTATCAAGATATACTGTTTTCGGGTAGCGCTTAGGTATAATTATTATTAGCACCTATTTTAAAATAAATTCATTTATTCACAAATTAAATTAAATCATATTTATTTCGACCAGTTTGGATAATAAGTAAATTATAGGTTATGAAATGTTATGTTTACAGTTGGGCTAGACAAACATCTTTATTTACATGAACATATTTACATAATTATATAAGAAAGTAAGACTAAACTTAAAAGCTAGCTAATGTCTAAAATAGGCCCTTGAGGCATTGTACCAAGGATACTGGCGACATTTCCTCGCTGTATCGCAATGCTGATACGTTGTACGAGGAAGTCGCCAGCTCTTCGGTCACCAGTTACCTCAACCAGGCGCTTCGCGATTTTTGTGAACAACTTGTTCGTGCTGGGACCCCATTGGACCTAGAGTTTCTACGCCAAAAGGTACAAAAAGGTGTTCTTTGCCAAGACTTTTGTATTTATTACGTTTCAAAATTATAGATTATTTCAACAAACACAATATAAGAAACAATTACAATAAATGCCACTAAAATTAAAATTTAAGGAATATAGACGGCATTACAATTTTTTTATCAATTTATTTACGTAACAGATAAATACGATATGTTTTCTTTATTATATATTTTTCTATCGCTCAATGCATCACCTACTCTAATCATTAGTTACTTAATTGCCTTGTCTCCACTACTAAGGGTTGTCTGGAAAAGATAGCTCTTTAGAGATACCGCCTGTTAAAGTTATGTGCTTAATTTTTTAAGTCATGATCTTTTAATGAATTGTATTATATTTGTGAAAAAAAAATGGAAGCCACTTTTTTCGCTTAAAAGATGGCATAAAAGTGAGAGTCCTACCATGTCCTACAAATGTATAAATATGAATCTATCACCTATGGTTTCCATTAGAATAGAATAGAATAAACATTTATTCGTGAACACAAACAAGACAAAATACATAATAACAACAAGACAGAAAGGAACGAAGTGCCACGAAATGGCCTCATCTCAGCTTGTTGCTGATGACTTCCAGCGCTGATCTTCCGATGAGACCATCAAGTGTGAAAGATTCACGGGCGGTAACAGACAGAAGAAATACAAATCACATACAAGATCGAGGTCAAAGAGTTACGATAGTTAAAACGTTACAAAAAAATAACAACAAACTGTGGTCGAGACATACAATAAAAAGAATAATACTAAACAGAACACACTAAATTTAACATGAATGTCTTCTTGTACATAAGTACCAGCAGCGGCAGCAGCCGATTCCCACCGGCTTGCCTAAAATTGATTACTAGTAAAGTACATACCTAATGTTAAGGTAGGTTTCTTTTTGCTCAGTGTTGCCTAGCAGAAATTTTCACCAGCCGCCACTGATAAGTACGTAAACAATATAGGTACTTATGTACATATAATGGTTGGTAGTCGGCTTGGATTGTTAAGTTCGTTCACGTGGCGGCTTGTGGAAGTTTCCATCGGCAACTTTATGATACTAACGATCACTTTATTTAATTACACCACATTGCTCCGGCTAATGAAAAGCTTGCAGCTTGGAAATTGTTTTGGACGAGATCTGAATTTTTTATTTGATGGTAAATCAAAGTTATTATTTTTTAACCCCCGACCCAAAAACGACGGGGTGTTATAAGTTTGACGTGTCTGTCTGTTTGTCTGTGGCATCGTAGCTCCTGGATGGATGAACCGATTTAGATATTTTTTTTGTTTGAAAGCTATGTTAGTCGGGAGTGTTCTTAGCCATATTTCATGAAAATCGGTCTACTATGTCGGGGTTTTTTTTTTCAATATTTTAATTTTGTGGTTAAGTTATTATTTTGTGGAGTTTACCCATGTAAAGCCTAATGTGAGAATCGAAGGTAAGCAATTAGGTGAGTATAAAATTATGTACTATGCCAATTTGCCGATACAATAATTGGGAACACGATGGGTGAAAAGTTTGCAATTAAGTAAGTAGTACCTATTTACATAATACATAAGCTTCTATCATCAGTTTTTGAAGTTTTAAGATAGACACATTGCTCAATAGCATAAACATTATGAAAAACGTATGTAAATTTTAGGTTCTAATAAGAAAACGTTTGAGGGTGTTGTTAACTTTGTGACATGAGTGTGTGGACATCGTAGCGTGAATTCATTTTTTACACTAACGTATTTTGAATACTGTATTGATCAAAGAAAAGCAACGCATTGTAATCTGCACTGTTCGTTACAAAGCTAGCGGCTTAGTATACAATTTTAGCGTTTAAAGTTAAGACGGCACTCGTATCAAATCGTTCAACTGTGCCTAATCCCAATAGGATGAGGTGAGGGTTGAAGGCACAGCATCCTGCAGTTATCAGGTCGAACGACATCAGCGGGCTCCTCTGATTTGACGGAGGTCGAGCGTGGGCCACCCCGATTACTCAACGCCTCCCGACGAAACAGCGCAAGCGACCTTACTTCCCAACCGCTGCGTTCACCCAAAAAGGCCTATCGCTCCTCAAGCTTTTAACGACATACAGCTTACTGACTCAGGGCGACGGCTTGAGATATGACATTTCGGGTCGACAGGGCAAAACTGCCCGACAGGATTTGATTACTCCATCCAGAACCGGATAGACGCAAGCTACGTTAAACCAACACATGATTAAAATGTTAAAATTTAAACAGTTTTCCGTTTGTCGTTTGTTGTTCAGGACAGCAATTTTTGCCGAGTTTTTGGTACCACGTAATGTTTAAATAAAAATTTAGTCTAATTTATGTTCGTTTTCGGAAAATTAAAGTACAACAGGTATATTTAAGTATGTCATATAGTATGTAAACAGGACCGTAATTGATAAGTGGCGTACCAAATTCTATTGCTATCTACAGTAAACCAATTTGAATAAAGGGCCACTGTAAAACCTCTCCACAGTAAACGACGATATAATTTTAATGGCATAATGGCTAATACACAATAACGCGGTGTCAACAAGACATGGTTTTAGTGGCTTAGGATTCAAATCGGTTGAGCGTATAGTCAGCATAAAAATGACCTAGCGGATCAAAACGCAAATCTATTATAATACCTATACAACACGTGGTTCAATATTGGAATCTTTCGCTTTCTCGAGTATTAATTATTAATGCGGTTAAACTACAGCTTTGCCCAATTCTTACCCAAAGTATAGTTGATCTGCATAAATTCCTTCTTAATTCACCACATTCATTTTATAAGCAAATATCTGTTAGCATGAATACAGTACCGAGAAGGTCAGGTCACGTGGCGCTTTATGATTCAATTGTCTGCCGCGAGCGACCGTCTTCAACCGGATTCAACCGGATTCACCCGCCCGGCGGGCCGACAGGTTAACGTCAACTGATACAACTCACATTTGCACGTACTACACTTGCTTAGAATTTCATTTATTTATAATGAGGATATTTGTCTTAAATTCTTATTCAAGCTTATCCTTCTTGTCTATGATTGAAAAATTGAATAAATCTTTATTAGACCAAACTAGACGTGGTTGTTGTTTATTTTAAATATTATTTATTACATGGCGCACTCGGTAGGATATAATTATTATACATTATTATGTAGTTTTGGTTTTAAGAAAACATTGTGTATAGGAAGTTTGGTTCTACAGAGTCTATTAAACAACAATTGAAAAGGGGAACTTTTAACCCTTCGTCTGTGTTTGATAATGATTCTAACATATGGCGTTGGACTTTAAAAATGTATGTCAAAGTTAATTATTTTATGTAAATTTTTTGACAGAAACAGACGTCGGGTTAAGACTGCTAATTGGAGTATTCCTGTATTCTAACAAAAATAACTAAATTAAAAATAAAAAGTAATTTATGGTCGCAAAATATTTTTAAAATTACAAATATTACAATTAAGTATTTAAGTTATAGCTATCATGCATTAGTTGCATGATAGCTACATATAAAGCTACGCTATCAATATCATACAAAGTATAGAATAGAATAGAATAGAATAGAATAGAATAGAATAGTAATAGTTTTTGTTTCTTCAACTTTCTTTAGAAACCCTTTATACATAGGTGTTGATCAATACTTTTTAACTTAAAACGGTGGATGGCCTAGCCAAGATGATGAATTGATGACTCTTTAGCCCCGATAACGAATTGTTTAGTGTCCGTCAATCGCTCTTCGAAATAAGTCCGACAGGAAAACAGGATGAAACTGTAAAAGCTACAACTACAACTTAAATTCCTTTAAATACGCGTTTAAACAGTTCTCTAAAATATATTGTTATTAGTGTAAAGCCGGTTGTTAGCCAGTGCTATATGTTATACCCTACGCAACTACTCCTAATACTTATAGGGGCCTTGGCAGCCAGGGCATCCGGAATGCAAGCAGTGTCTAATGTAATGCTCCTCAACTGCGAACATCGGGCAATGGGATGGAATCGAATTCCAAGCGTTTGGGCCCCAGTGACTGGGTCTAACGCTTAGCCTGCACGTAATTCTGTATAATACACAGTTAGGTATACAGTTTACTACAGAATAAAAAATAGTACTTACAGTACTTAAGTACAGAAAGAACAATTCCTAATACAAAACCGAAGTTTGACGATAGTTCAGGGTCGAATCATGCCCCCAATCATTTTCCCGTTTCAATGCATGACACTATCCCTTTCGGCTATTTAGGGTTGTTGTCAAAAAAAAATCTATATTAGGTATGTCGTAACGGACGCAAAAAGAATGAGGTCGCACCAACCATGATGTGCCTATGCTACGTAGCATATGTTATGAACGTTGACGGAATCGACCGAACGGGAGAGTCCTACCCCTCTGGTAATAAGTAGGTATACAGTTTATATCTAGGGCTTGTACTCTAAGCTTATCTCAACGTTACAGTCTAATGGCATGCTATTGACGCGAAATTAATATTCTGATAAAGTTCCCTTTAATTAAATTATGAATGTTTGCTTAACTAATCTGACACTTAATGACGGTGGAACTGTGACGGCCCTTTCGAAAATAACCAATGAACGATTTGATAAAAAATATAGTTGTTTACAATTTCGTAAGCCTAAAAGTTAATGTTGTTTTAAGCAACTTATTAATAAGTGTGCCGGAAGATTAGAGCATCATTTTCAATTAATTATAATTTAAACAAAGACTATAGTTACCGTAAACCGGGGTTACTTTGATCAATTTCAGACTTAGACACTATTTTTTGACGACCCTAATATACTTAAAATATGAAATTAAAATATAATAATCGGATTTTTCTTTTCTATAAGCCTGCCAAATAGAAAAAAAATAGGACCTACAGTTTTTACGAAAAAAAAATAAAAATAACGCGATCAAAGTTATATTGAGAATGGGGTTACTTTGAAACCCCTACTTTTTTTACTGGTAATCTAAAGTAAACCCGCTAAAAAGCTAATAAAAAATAAAAATATAAAAATCGGTCAACTACTTTTTGAGTTATACATATTTTAAGTGTATGGGGTGACTTTGATAACATACCAAATGATACAAATTATAAATTTTGAGCCATTTATTATACTATTTGCCAGGAATAACATAAAAACATTACTTATAGGTACAGATATATTATCTTTAATATCTAATATCTGACAACAGATATGTCATAATCAGGCTTTTTTATAAATCAACATGTTATTAATCAATTATGTTATAAATAGAAAGAAAAAATAGGTACTGAACCAAAAATATTGTCGCTTCTTTGGTATGTACTGGATACGTCCGATTAAAAAAAAATTATGATTCTTAGATATCCTAAATCTTAGATTAAGATTAGGCTTCTTTTACAATAGCTTACACACATTTTGGTCACAAACATAATCAGCTTTTTCTAAAAATCAAATAACAAATAACAACAGCAATGTAACTTCTTTGCGTGTGATATCCTATAATTATGGTACCTACTTATTCTATAAATTAGGTAGGAACAACATTAAAAATCGAAAACATAACCTTGGAAGGTATTATAAACTCTAACAAACTACATTTCTAAAATGTCGATGAAATATCATCAAAATGAACTTCAACAACGGTTTCGACATCTTCATCAGCCTTAATTGATTTTGGTCGTGGTAAAAATGCAATTATGTCAGTCTCATCTATTTATGATATGTCTCCTATTACTCCCTTAAACCTTTTTTTGGTTTGCCATGCCTTTGATAATTCGATCAATCTAACCACGTAGAAGTGATCAAAGACACCCCAACCCATGGATTCCCCGATAGCGTGCACGGTTGTTGAACTGAGGTTATTTTTTTTTAACTTCACAAATAAACACTGATTAACCTGAGACACCGTGAAAGATACAATTACAGTCAAAGTTTTTCACGCAATCAAATTAAGAAGAAAAGCGTACTTACCATAAATATTTTTTTTCTTGCTAAAATAACAAGTATAAATGTGCACCCGGTCAGTATGTAGTGGAGCAACTATCAGAGTCGACATTAAACAAAAAAGAACTCCTTAGACGTTTTTCAATTCGGTTAAACGAGGACTTTAGTATTGGAAGGAAGTTGTTATCAAAGTCGACCCACAAATCAAAGTAACCCCGGTTTACGGTACTGAAAATGTTAGCTAAATCGTAAAATAATTATGTTCTGAAATTTGTTTTCTTTAAAACACTTTATTTAAAATTAACATTTTATCATTCTGTGGAACTAGTAACTTGAATTTAGAAACGTGTGGTAAAAATAACCCGTTGACAGCTATGCATGGAGATATCATGAGCCAAGCAAAGATTTCGGCATGAAATCACACGCAAACACAAAGTGCGCCGCGTTGTGTATTCTGTTTACCGCGTCCAGCCGTAAGTTGACGGCCGGCCAGAACCTACCGCGAACCACGTACAACGAGTTGCCTCCCTGTCACACTTACGTGAGATTCAACAAGTGCGACAGAGTGGCAGCATGTCGATCGAGGTTCGCGGTAGGTCCTCTGGTGAGTCGACAGCATCCTTGCGGCGACACGCCGCGCCGCGCCGCCCGTGCGAGTTACAAAGTGTGGCGCTAATCCCCCGCGCGGGCGATAGTGTTAATGCCAGGCATTAAACTCCTCCCCGCACTCTCGCTACAATGACACGTTTATAACGCCCCTCATTAAAATGGCAACGGCAATATTAACTACGTGCCGGCGGAAAAGAATTCATTATTAAAATACCTCCGAGACTAAGACTGTCTGGAGTAGAATTTAAGATGCAATTATACTTTGGAAATGCTCATAAAACGTTATGGGTGTTCTACGTTAGACGTTCGTATAGAAGTGTGATACGAGGCTTTGTATACATATGCAAATGACGGCATAAACATCATTTTGAAATATATATTTGTAATAAACCTTCTTTCAAATTAAATATGCGCTCAAACATATACTTGGTCTCAAATGAACTAATCCTTTCCCCGGCAGCTTTATTATGAAGGTATTTCAACAGAACAGAATTGTGCGCAAATTCTCTTTGTCTTCAGTAGGCACTTTGCATTTCAGCGAACGCTTTACTTTATGAATAACATATATACCTAAGTAAATTAGTTTATTTCCTCTTGGCGACAATTTAGCTCACGCTCTTGTCACAAATTGTCAGCGAGGGTAAATGCAGACTATTAAGGAAATACAGCAATTCAAGCAGCCCTTACCCTACATTAGAGCGCAATCTTACTCGGCGAAATTATAAGCAACACCTCCTGCCGTGCGGCGCGGCCGTTACTGCGGCCCGCAGCCGTCACGTCGACGGCGGGACTTTACCATTCGCTCATAATAAACTTAATCGCTTGCGTTTTGTGTTACATGTTTAATTTAACCTCCATAACATGCCTTTCTGTACAATCAGGTTGGTTTACCACAGTAGAACGTCGTCACTCCATCAGACTTATCGGCTGTTGATTTAATATGGATACTGATTGTAGCCAGTTCAACGATACGGGCAGAGTCTACATCGAGTCTCGCAAGTGCCTTATACTCGTAGAATCGTCCGTGTAGCTCTTTACCCGTCCATACCGCCTTGTAGTTTTCGGTGCTTAGTAATACAGATTTACGCCAGTGGTCGTTCGTTTGCCAAGGATAAATGGAATTAATTTATCGTCACAACATAGTACACACAAAAATACCGGCGTTAGGTTGCTGTCTATTGCCACCACATCACGATTCATCCCACACTCGTCATTGAGCGAACAATGTCGGAGGTTGTAACTATTATACCTCACAGTAGTGGAGATTTCCGTCGTATCTTCAATCTTATAAGAGTCCAGCGTATCGTTATTAAGCAGGTGTTGGACCTTCCGATCCGATCCAGGGCGCCCAGCTCGGTTTGGGTCTACTTTAGTATTCCAGAGGTAATTATGAGCATTACCTAGATGTTGAAGACACACACTTTGGGCCGACTGAAAAACGACCCTCGAACTTAAAACCCAGGACAAACACGTACGTTACATACCAAGGTATTTATGATTTATACATATATGATCTATAAAACATTTTCTCATAAAGCTGCTGTTATAAGTATACCTACTTAAAGTTTAACACCAAACTATAAGTGTGACCTCGTACTGCAGCTACACCTAACTAAGAAAAACTCTTATTTAAAATTTGCCTTCCAACAGTGCACTTGTAAAATATTTCCCCGAACAACTTGAGACGTTCGGCGACCTCGGCGTTAAGAATCCAACGAATGAATTTACAATTCCGTATGTGAGTTCAGCTTTACCGGACAAATGCTAAAACTCCTCCCTGAGCTTCGCTTACTGAATTCAAATGTTGCGAACAGAAAAAACAGCAACGATATGTATAAACTGTCAAACTGAAGCCTGACGTAGTTTTGCACTAAATCCGGATGAGGGGGTGATTTTGACTTCGACCGCTCGATCTTGGGTTTTTTGTTCCATAATATCTCCAAAACTAGATACATCGATTTGAAAACGGGTGGTCAATATTACTAAATTCACTATGTCTAGCGCTCGTAGCCTCGTATTTCAATAACCTAACCAGAAAATAAAACGTTTAAAAAACCCCCGACATAGTAAACCGATGTTCATGAAACATGGCTAAGAACAATCCCGACTAATTCAGTTTTCAAACAAAAAAAAGTTAATCGAAATCGATTCATCCGTTCGGGAGCTACGATGCCACAGACAGACACACACAGACAGACAAACAGACTGACAGACACGTCAAACTTATAACGTGACGTTACATTATTGACGTGTCTGTCTGTCTGTTTGTCTGTCTGTCTGTCTGCGTGTGTGTGTATTTCATGAAAATCGGACCACTATGTCGGGGTTTTTTTTTATTTTTCTAAAATCTCTATCAAAACCCAGACACATACTAGAGGTCTTATTCGTTATGATTCCATATGTAAAGTCAGCTGCAGAGAAAAGTGACCCACCAGCATCAGCATCCAGCATAGATCTTATGCAAGCATGCTAAGCGAATGACATTGCTGACTGTACTTGTGGAAATGTCTACTCAATGATAAGGGAAAACAGTCGGTTGTAATGCATTTGTGTCTTTCACGTAATGCATTGTGAATTGTTATACGAAATCGAATAAAAAAATACCTTAAATGAAAAAAAAATATTGAACTATTTCACAACGACGAAAGCAAATAGCGGTACAAGCATAAAACAAATAGCAATTTTACGTTTTGGCAGCAGCAGAATAATTCGACGGCAGGTGCTACGCGGAATTGATTCGTGCCTCTGCCTCCCGTTCCGATTGATGACAACGCTACGAGTACCTGCCGAGTGTCAACCTAGCCACTTTACAATGATAGATTTTTATAACCCCAATAGTATCCGTGAAACTTTTTTTTATGACTAAAGGTGATTTTCACAGAACTTAATTTAGATAGAACAAACAAATTCATATATTTGTATAGGGGCCGAGCGTGTCAAATTTTGTACTGAAGTTGGTTCTTGCCTGTAATTTTAAATATGTCTCAGGCTCTTGATTGTTCATAATTTTTGTGTTGTTGCAATTGAATATCACGTAACGAGGCATTTTTTATGTTTTGGTTGACTTCAACTTACAAAAATTGACGCCCGAAAGCTGCAAGCTGCGAGTAAAGACGGACAACTCAGTGGATTTCACTGAGTTCATTTGACACGCTAAGTAGATACGTTTGCTTGATCTATGGTATATATGACATCTGTGGGTAGGTATGTGAATGTGACGTAAATTACATTATTTACTTACTTATTGATTATCGTGAGGAAACCGGACTAATTCCAATAAGGACTAGTTACCCTTCGGGTTGGAAGGTCAGATGGCAGTCGCTTTCGTAAAACTAGTGCCTACGCCAAATATTGGGATTAGTTGTCAAAGCGGACCCCAGGCTCCCATGAGCCGGGGCAAATGCCGGGATAACGCAAGGAGGACGATGATGACTTACTTATTGATTATACGATCACATTTTACTCTAGAGTGATATTGAATTGGTAAGCAGTAGTTCCGCAAAGTGGCATTATTAATTTTTTAATACAGTTGCTAAAAAAGTGCCCGTTTTTTGGCTGTTTAGCGTGCGAGAAGTTGTATTTTACGCACTCGTGCGTAAAAAGTATGTGTTCCATTTTACGACTACATGCCGAGCTGTTTTAATATTAGTCTATTTTACTAAGACGGAATAAAACTTTAAACATACTATTATGTGATTAATGTTTAAAATATTGATATTTCATATGTAATTGTTTACTTTTAGTCATACTAAATATAATTTCCGCCTTACAGAAGACCGCAGCCAAATAGCACTAGACCCTACTCATAGTGTTGTGTTCCTGCCGGTGAGTAAGGCTGCCAGAGCTCAACGAGGGTGCGGTGTGCTGATGACGGGAGGACTAACGGAACTAACTTGTTCCGTCTATTGTCCTTTGAGTCGTCGGCAACCCGAACCCTCCTTAGAACTTGTACACTCCTTTTTGCTGTGTACTTAACACAGCAAAAGGGAATGTACAAGTTTCTAATGGGGTGGCAACGCGCATGTGACACTGTTTGCGTTGCAGGCGTCCATAGGTTACGGTAACCGTTTTACATCAGGCGGGCCGTATGCTTGTTTGCCACCGACGTAGTATAAAAAAAATAATAATAATTATAAAATGGTTTATACTTTGAAAAGGTGGCTCATAATGAGTCGTGTAAACAGAACGTGAAATGGAACGAAACGCGTCGTCTGTCATTTAAAGTAGTGGCGTCTTACCAATGTTACCAACTTAACGCAAACACGTTCAAAAACCTTAATATGTTACGCGATTTGTCATCATTATTTTATGTTATTTGCAATACTTCGAGGCATAAATGGTCGATTGAATTAAAATGTAAGTATATATTAAGCAATCGTCCCAAATCGTAAATGTTTATGTTTTTATGGCACACAATGAAATAAATAAATTGTGTTGGATCGAAAATATGAACGCAAGTTTAAAAGCTTCAAAGATAGGTACGTCAATGTCAATGCGAAAATTGGGAGTTTGGATTGTTTATCGTTTTATTTCGTTGTAGTAGTGTTTTTTCGCAACTGTATTAAAAAACGTCGTTCGTCACACTTATAACGAAATGTAATATTATGACGTGATTTTTTTCAACTTTCCCTGGCTTGAAAGCTTGTACTTTATAGTCAAAGATTAAGATGAAATCTAGTTCTCCTCGAAACAATAAAATATTAGGTGAAGTAGTTCACAGCTCTCCACTGTGATATTCTGCATCTTAAAACCCTTTGTACCCTCCGCTATAGAGTCGTCAAATATATTTAAAAATAAAAAAGATTTGTTTTATTTAGCATTTCTATTACTGTCACATATCACTAGATGCAAACTGTATGAGATGTATGGAAGAGAAAGACATGCTGCGCCGACCCCAAGTGACTGGGATAAGGGCAAGAGAATGATGATGATCACTAGATGCAAACTGTTGTCATAGAATATTATTAAACTTTGTTTTAAGCAGATTTACCTGCTTCATTCTCTAAATACGTCGGTAATGGACGTTTGTCGGGTCGGTTTCTGTCATGCGAGCGCAGGTAAGCGCAGTGTTTGGGCTAACCATCCTAACATGATCTCACAATCCATTACAACTACTCCTACATGGTGCGGGCCCTTAGTTGGTTGTCCAGCTCACTCGCTAAGCGGTTGACATAAGTCTTCAGCCCCACTACAGTCGCAAAGTTTTCTTCTTCGAACATCGACGCCATGAATTATGCATGGGAATTAAGTTTGACGCCAGATAAGCGGCCCAAAGATTTATTTGCCGATATGATGTGTAGAAAACAATCCAAGTTGTTTCGACTTTCTGAATTATGGCCGTTGTTACATCGGGGCACGTCAATGCCAAACTTTTCGAGATCGTTTTTTTACTTTTGGTAAAATATTACATAACCCAAAATAACGTGCAAGTTTTGGGATTTCGGTAAATTTTTGACTACTTTTAAAAATCAATCATTAAAACTGTTTTACAGAAAAAAGTATATTCTCTTTTTGTTTTATTTATTAGTACAGCAGTAAAACAAATTTATTGGCACTCAAGCAACACTCAAGGCATAAAATAACACCTCCGGTACACAATTATTACCTTTACAAGTTATACACAAAATTATAGAGATTGGCTTTTGGCTTATACATTAGTTCTTCAAACGAATTACCTATTACTACGTCAACTTAGTTTTAATAAAATAAGATATTTGCACCCATGTTACTAGAAAAGTGACGCAAATACGAAATCAGTTTTGTGGGACTAGTCCGTTATCAGAGTTACGCACGCTCTTACAGGACCTTCCCGGAAATTTAACTTCGTTAAGAATGAAATATGTCCCGCCGTTATTCCAAGGTTTGTTGCGCGAATACTTACATTTCGAGTTTTCCACCTCTAGTTTTCTCATCAGAGCCAACGGAAATAATTTCAACCGAGACTGAGTTATGACAAAACTCCGCCGGACATTGCCGCATCCGTAATGAGAATGGAGTCGAGATATGACCTTAATTTATTATCACACACTACTGTTCAGTACTTACAACGAGAGTCCCGCAATCGACTTTTTGCTATTAAATTAGTATGACAAACCGAACACAGTTTAGATATATCTGACCAATTTATACACGGCGACGCTTTGCTGAGATTAAATACTAACGCGACTGCATCGCAACCGGTGTTACCAATTGATAGTGTTTGTATACTTTGTATTGATTTAGCCGCGTAAATGTATCGATTCATGATATTTCATAGACTGCTGGATTGCTAAATTCGTAGTGTATCGATATTTACAGATAGTTTGTATGGATGTTAAAGTTCGTATAGGTAGTGGAAAAGTAAATAACGAAGCACGTCGTCGTTTATAAGTGGCCTAAGGTACTATTTAAGTTAAGTATTTGCCAGCTTTGGGAACATTAGCAATGCACCTCGGCTTCACGAGAGATAAGCGGCGCGTACCAGAAGTGAAATAGTGGGTGGGAAGGCTGAGCAAGTATTTAATTAAATTCAGCGGCGGGCTTCTGCCCTTCTACATCAGTTCCACTAATCACAGGTAGACGGCCGTCGACACGGACATTGACTTATAAACAACCATTAATAAGTTTCACGGCATTTTTAGTGAAATTAACATTTTATTGTATCAGACTATCGGTCACAGGTTAATTTCAGATCCAATCACTCGAAAACTTAATGATAAAGGTTGAATATTGGTTTTCTAAAAACATAAAAACGTGTCAAACCTTGAAACATAGGTACATGACGTTGACATATTGTCATCAATTACATTTTGTCAACGATTGTTTTTGAATTTTGTTTACAAAATAAAATCAATCACATATTTTGCAAGATACAATGGATATAATAAACACGTTAGATAGTGGCGAACGAGTGACTAGTACCTACGCTCAAAATTATTTTGATGATGAACACTTCCCATGTAAAAACAACGAAGATAGACAGCTATCAAAAAATAGCGAAAAACGAGAAGACAGTAAGAAAAGTAGAAAATCAATTCTCAGTCGTCATGAGATCCGTGAAAAATGGGTATCACCAAGTGATTTACTTATTGGAATAATAGAACTGACACCACCATTCACGTCTAAGATAACAAGAGGGATTACCCATGAGGGCATTATATCCATTGGTAATGGCATGTTGGCAAAAGAACGTCAAAAATTTGAAACTGAACTGAGACGATTGCTTCGGGATAATGATGCTTCATGGAATCATATTTTAATGCATGAGAAACAGCAAGTAAAACTTAAAGTGAAGAATTACTTTATGAAAATATTTGAAGAAAAAAGTAAGATAATGACTTCAGAAATAGATAAGTTTTATGAAAAATGCCTTTTCGAGCTAGAAGAACATTTGCGTTCGGAAATACAACAAGTCCTGGCCAGTGCTTATGCAAATATAACTAGTGATTTCAATATAGCAATAAATAAGAGATTGAAGGAAGAAAGGTGCGCCCTCGAGAAAGTTTTAGAAAAGCAATACCAATCCGAAATAGATAAAATAAATAAATATTATAAATTGATGACAGATTATGAACTAAATAAAAATACTAAGCTTAAATCAAAAGCGCTATATGAACGAAACGATGCGTTGAATGTTTTCTACAAACAAATCGAAGCAGAAACTATGACTAGCAGTATGTATGTGATGAGTATGGAAAGAAAAAAGTGCAAAATAAGACAATTTTTACTAGAAAATTATCAAAATTCTGAAATCAAACAAAGACTGGAAAAAATTAAAGCAAAACAAGAGATTATCGACACATATGAGCAAAGAGAACGGTTCATTGCTGACATAAACTTTGATTGGAAAGAAAAAATAAAAAAAATAGTGCAGTTATTTTTGAAGTTCATAAGCTTTAGTCTGAAGTTGCTTCCAGAACAATCTATTTTTTTGCTTGACTTGGAGAAAATGTTTGTTTTGCAATTAAATGAAATTCAAAAACATCCTCAAGCCGCACCACAGATACTAGTGGAAGCTGAAAGTACTTTGAACAATTTTTTTCAATTTAATGAGGCTGATATTAAATGTGATAAGGAGCCATTTGTGGTGGTTGGTGATACCTCAGATTCTATCCCAACACCTTACGGTAGCCGCGAAACTTTACCTGCTCATGTGGAACTTCCCGCTATAACACTTTTATTAGAGAGGAAGTTCGTTTATGCTAAATGCAATAAATTTGATGAAGTTAAAGCATTGTTGGAATCATGCAAATGTCTTGAAGATCAAGCCTGTACATGTTATGGAAATAAAGAAGAAACACCTTCAATATCTATTTCCGAACCTGCGTCTGTTTCTGGTGACTTAGATCAAGGTAGTCAATCAATTAAAAGTGAATCTTCTATTGAACTTATGCAGGTAGACGATATCAAACGAATACAAGATTGCCCATTTAAACATTGCCGAGATTGGTCTAAGCACTTGACTCTTGATATATCTGATTTTGTTGATTTTACCGAAGAAAATTGGAAAATCGTTCGAAATAGGTTTACCTTTCCGTTGAAAGAGGCCAAAAAAACTAAAATAATGAGTGCCAAAGAAATCGCACACAGGAAACTACCTTTCGTAGAAGGCATAAATCAGGATATAAAATATCATGATGAGGTAACTCAGTGTTCTAGTGAAGACGACATACCACTCATTAAAAATTTCGAAAAGGATGTTCCGGAATGCACTTGCGTGAAGAAACATAGTTCTCAAGATTTTACTCAAAAAGAGTCCAGGAGCAAACTGATTAACGAGATAATGGTAAAGCGGCGAATTTCTTTGCAGCGTTTGCTGTTTAGTAACCTCAACTTGCTGAAGATGTTTACAGATGAGCGTTTCGATATTACGATTTAAAAAGCTTCTTTTTCAACTCACGATTTGTATGTTTTTGCTTTTAGCTGTTACTACCATTTAAAATAAACAGGTGATTACCCTTTATAATTAATAATCATTTCATGTAGTTATGTTAGGTAGTTATAGTTATACTCGAATAGGTTTTATAACGGGCCGGTACAGGACACGCAGTACGCGTGCATCGGCCTGATAAAATGAAAGGCTCCCGCAATAACCCGACTTAGACATTTTCGTTACCGCTCTGCATAATCTGCTCCGATTATTGTATTATGGTCTGATGTGACGTGACGCTCACCCTTGTTGCAATGTGGTCGCTAAAGGTCGGTCAAATAATAACTACCTATACAAAGCCAGGTCATACATGAGGCGCAATACTTGAAACACAGTGCATTTTTTCCTTTAATATAAAAGTGTGGCAATTTGCAACGCTTAAAAGATATAAAACATTAAATGTGTAAGTAAATAAGAAAATGTAAAATTTCATTATGATTAATTATTTCATGACTGCTTTTTGCTTGCGTAATTTAACCCTTTACCGCATGAATTAAAATAATAATTGTTGAAATATTAATTTAAATTGTTTTCGATAGAGTTCAACATCATCATCAGTTCCTTGCCCTTTTCCCATTATTTGGGTTCGGCGCAGCAGATCATCTTTCTCCATTCCTCTCTATCAGCCGTCATTTCCATACTTATACCTTTCACTCTCATATCACTGTTCACACATTCCATCCATCTTTTCTTAGGCCTTCCTCTACCAATGTATCCATTCACCTTCATATTTACCACTCCTTTTATAACATTGCTTTCATTAAATACCCATACCATGCTAATCTACTTCCTCTCACCTTCTCTGTCACTGGCGCTACTCTCAGGCTTACTCATTCCGAATCCTATCCAGTCTTGTCACACCACACGCAACATTCTCATTTCATTCACATGCAATCTTCTCTCATCATTCGTCTTGGTGGCCCAGCACTCACTTCCATACAGGAACATCATATCGGCCATAAATGGCTTCGTATGCAGTAGTGGGTTAAAAGATCAAAGGTGTAAAATTAATTTTAACAATATACATAAATATTATCTACGTGACTGTCAATAGCCAGCAAAGCAATTTGGTAAACAACAAAAAACGAATGGTATTATATAACCTGTAATAAGGGTAATAAATTAAACTGTAGGCTGTTTTTTCAGACTGACCAACATTTACATCGACATGGACAACGAGTTCCTATGGCTTCCTGTCCTCATCATTAGATCAGCTCAGCGCAGCAGCAGCAGATAGCTTCATATCTTCGAGACATTACATTGTCATCTAATTTACATAGGTATGCAAAATTTCAAGTTCATCTGAATACGGGAAGTAGGTATATACTTAAGTCAAATTTTACTTGCAAGATTTGACCCGTACAAATATGAATGATAAAAGAACAAAAAAAAATTTTAAAATTTTGAAAAAACCCCCGACCGCGACATAGTAGACCGATTTTCATGAAACATGGCTAAGAACACTCCCGACTTACTCAGCTTTCAGACAAAAAAAACGAAATCCAAATCGGTTCATCCGTTCGGGAGCTACGATGCCACATACAGACACACACACAGACAGACAGACAGACAAACAGACAGACAGACAGACACACAGACACACACACAGACAGACACGTCAAAATTATAACACCCCGTCGTTTTTGCGTCGGGGTTAAAAAAAATGCACATAGGTTTTTCGTGTTCGTAGAGCGTTGTCTCTTTCTTGCTTATGTGACGTTAATTGTCTCTTTCCAAAGACCGATGTGTATTCTTTATGGCCGTTTACTATACATTTATACTTCTATACTTACACGACAAGTTAATGAATAGCTTGTAAAAATAGAAAATCTTAAGAATTTCATAAGTACCTACCTAAAGTTGTCAGTCAAGATTAAGTAATATCGTTTTAAGTTAGTTTGAAAAGTATAATTAAAGTACAATATTCCAATGTTTTAATAATTTTTTCAAGTGACAGGAAACACCCATTATACCATTTAGTAGGGTAAAAGCTCGATTCTGGAACCGTTCAATTCAACCAGGTGTTAACATAACCCGTGTCAGTGATCACAAATTGCTCGCCGTATCTCGTCGGTTACTCCCTAAACTCTATTCATTTGTTCTTGTTTGCTCACAGTATTTGTTTACGCAAGTTAAGGTGAAGCCAACGAAGAATCGCTAAATGAAATTGTATCATCATAAATTAAATATAACAAGATCATACCATCCCATACATTAAAATGTGACCGCCTACGAACGCGCTTACACTCCACCACACATAGATGGCGCCACAAAAAAATGTCTTGTAGCTTTCGATTATACTTTTAGATGGCGTTAAGTGTCACTTTTGACATAGATTTACGGCTCGGAATTGACACTTAATGCCAATCTACAAATAATCGGTGGCAACAAGGCATTTTTTTGTGGCGCCATCTATGTGTGGTGGAGTGTAAGCGCGTTCGTAGGCGGTCGCATTTTAATGTATGGGATGGTATGATCTTGTTATATTTAATTTATGGTATCATAATAATATTTTTTCCGTCGACACAAGTGGCGATAAATTAATACAAGACCGAAAGGAGTGTTTTAAATCAACACGAATCACACGTGTATCTTACTACGTTTTACAGTACATATGGCCGTTTGAAGTTTCGACATGACAAGTAATGTGCTACTTTGCGAACTAGTGTGGAAAAAAGCACTTTGTGTACTGTATACGATACAATTTTGGAAAAGACGAAGTTCGATACGAGTGCCGATACTTTAAAACACAACCAAAGCGAGCTACATTGCGAACTAGTGCGGGAAAAAGCACCATATTATGTACTGAAAATGTACATCTCTAGCCCAACGCTACGGCTTGATATGTCATACTCGTATGTCGACGTGCTATTTATGACATAGCATTTACATATAACACTTTTAACTCATTGATGTGGCGGCGAAATAGTATTTTATACAATCGTGATATAATACACAGCTTTTCAGTCGAGTACCATGTTTAGGCCACGAAGCTTGCTGAGTGGCATAATAGTACGGTACGAGAGTGAAAATCTTAATTATATCACTATTGTATACAATACTTTTTCTACGAGTCATCATCTTCATCATCAATGGACGGAAATATCATCATTCAAGTTAAAATTAATGTTAATAGCGTCGTTCACCGTTGTATCAACATCGAATTACCTAGCAATCAATTGTTTGTAATAGTCGTCTCTGATTGGCCGATAAATCGACAGATAAAAAAAAATGTGTTTCAGATGCAGAAAAATTGGCCAGGTATCGCAAATTACTGTAGACATTGTATGAAGTTCTATTTTTGAAATTATTACAGTTAACTAAAGTCAACTATAATGAGATATTATAGTTGAGTCGGAACTGCCATAGAGTATCCAACACTGAAAAGTTAGCACTTATAGTTTAGTCTGTGGTGTCCTAATTGACAGATTACAGACGACGAGTAGAAAAAAGGTTAATAAGAATGACACAATATATCAATTTCCATGACACCAAGAAGCATTGTGAAATTTCGCATGTACTACACGATAATATAAATTGCAGCGTTAGCTAAGAATGATGCGGGGCGGCGGATCCGCGTTAAGGTAAATTTACACACGTCCCGTAACAACTTAACTTATTATGTCGTCACTCCAGTTGCGACTTATATATGACATTCCTAGAATTACTCAACTGTTAGATTAGTGATGTGATATGTTTTGGGAGAACTTGATTGTATTTAATATTGTGAACAAGATAGTTAGTTGTTAATAAATATAAACTCTTCAAACTTGAGAGAGTCTATAAATAAACATTTGTGAGCGTTTTGTAGGCACATACTTTTTGAACAAATTTCGAATTTTGGTCGGGGAATCAAAGTGAATATCAAACATGTTACTGTATTTATTTAGTAAATTACTCAAACGGGATACTGGAGAATTTGAACCTAAGACAGTACGACGCTGGGGGCGAGACATCGGTTTAATAGCAAAACGCGGGATTCTTCTAGGCACTGAGAATCGGAAACTGCTCAAGAGTTGTGGACAGTCAATACTATTTTTTATTAGCTTAGAAAGAAACTTCAAATCCAGAAAATCTCTGCGGTTTTCAAGAGATAACATTTTAAAATGTTTTAACCTATCCTTATAGGAGAAAGATCTTTTCGCCCGATCTATTGATTTAGCCAAGTGCCACATGAATCTTTTTTGCAATCTTTCAATCCGAAGACAATGCGTTGCATAATGTGGTCGCCAGATGACACTGCCATACTCAATGTGACTGCGTACGAGACTATAATATAGTAGCTTTTTGGTTTGTGTCCTTCGAAATACCTTGCCGTTTCTTATAATAAATCCTAACATACCTGAGGCTTTTTTATCATTGCATCAATGTGAGGAACAAATGTCAATTTTGTGTCAAAAACGATTCCAAGATCACGCATGGTGTGCACTTTGGGAAGAAATTCGCCAGCAATCTGGTAAGATGAGGAAACGGTATTGATCTTACGAGTAAAACTAATAGAAGAGCACTTTTTGGCGTTAAGAGACATATCATTATCTGAGCACCATTTATTTAGACGGTCAATGTCGTCCTGGAGAAGAGCTACATCTGAGGGACACGTAACAACTCTGGCGAATTTGAGGTCGTCTGCATACATAAAAGGAGTGGAGTGATGAAGATGATCGGGCAAGTCATTTATAAATATATTAAACAATATTGGACCAAGGTGGGAGCCCTGTGGGACACCTGAGGGGATATTATAAATCTGAGAGGAAAAACCATTAATAACTACGTAAAATGAACGATTGTCGAGATATGAGTCAATCCATTTTAGGAGGGGATCGGCGATACCGTAAGAAGAAAGCTTTTTAATCAAGACTGAATGAGAAACTCGGTCAAAAGCTTTACTAAAGTCGGTGTAAATAACATCGATCTGCTTGTTAATATCAACAGTTTTAGTGATGAACTCGGTAAATGATGCCAGATTGGTGGTAGTTGACCGTGCTGGGACGAAACCATGTTGATGTTGGGTTAAATATTGTTTAAAGTGACATTGTAGAAAAGGACAGATAAGGGATTCGAAAATTTTGGCAAAAGTGCTAAGTATGGATATCGGTCTATAATTGTTTACTACGCTAACATTATCAGCCTTATATATTGGGATCACTTTAGCCCTTTTCCATATATCAGGAAAAATGCCAGCAAGAAGCGATGCACGAAAGATTATGTATAGCGGATAGGATAATGTTTGTGCACAATTAGATATGAAGAATGGGGGGATACCGTCTGGACCTGCTCCTTTGGCTGTATCAAGATATTTCAGTTTTTTATTAATCGTGTCGATGTTCAAGGATATATTATTAAGACATTCTGATGATCTTACGACACTAGCCACATTGAAACTATCGTTGTTGTCTTTTCTGTAAACCGATGAAAAATACACAGCGAATAAGTTACAAATCTCTGAACCGTCCGAGCTCACAGTAACCCCATCTGTCATCGTAGCAGGAAAGCCACTCGCTCCTCCTTGTTTTGCCTTTATGAAGGACCAAAAAGACTTAGGATTATGTTGTATATTATTTTCAATGTGAGTAATATAGGAATTATAACAAGAAGTTGCGTATGTGTCACATCTTTTTCTAAGTAATTTTAATTCAATTAAGTCTCGCGGATTTTTAAATTTCTTGTAACGTTTCCTTGCATTATTTTTTTCTTTTAATAACCTTATAAGAGTTCGATTGAACCAGATTGGATATTTATTGGAATTTCCTTTTTTAGAAAGAGGTACTAGTAACATAATAGCATCATTAAGTACTTCATAGAACGTTAAAACCATTTCATTTACATGTTCGCATGGGCCAAATAATTCATCCCAGTTTTGACGAGCTAGGTGTTTATTTATACGGTCATAATCAGCTTTACGAAAGTTTGGGATCAAGACATGGTTGTTACTCTTTAAATTATTAGTTTCGATTAAGGGGACAGTGATAACTATGGGCGGATGATGTGAACCTGCATTAGAAAGAATATCGCATGCACTAGAAACAGATGTCGATAATATATCTGTAAATACCAGGTCGAGTGTTCTGCCGAAACTATTTAGAATGCCATTTTGTTGACGAAGGTTATTCAAATTTGCGAAATCTATTAGCATCTCTTCTGTTAGCGACCATGTAACGTTAAATGATTGCTGATTATTGAGTTGTGCCCAGTTTATGCGTCCCAAATTAAAATCTCCTATGAGAATAGTCGAGCTATCAAATGACTCCATAACCTCATTACAATTCGAGAGAAAATAGTCTAAAGTAGTTTTTACAACAGGAGGAGGCAAATAAACGGCACATAGAGCAATTTTAGTCCTAATACATGAGTTATGCATAGGGAGATCGAGAGTTATCCATAGGTCTTCACATTTTGTTTCCCAACTGAACATTCTAACTGGTGCGAACTTTTTCAAGACTGCTATGAGAACACCACCCCCCTCTTTATATGTATCAAAGCCGGTTGACTCTCGATCTCTCCTGAATACAATATACCTGTCATCAAAAAGCTCCTGTGACGACACACTTTTGTTAAGCCAAGTTTCAGTCCACACTATGACATCATAATTAGAGCAACAAACATTGGTATAAACACTATGTGTTTTGGTTCTAAGACCACCTATATTTTGATAATATATATTAATATCTGAGAATTTTAGAACGGTTAAGTCAAAAGTGCATGCAAGTAGGTATCTTAAACTATCTTATCTAAAGAGTCCATATCTCTAATAAGTATATATTCGGAAACATCAGATTTTCTAGCAAAGACACGACCTCCTCTCACCCAAACATACTTGTACCCCTTCTCTTTTGCTTTTATGCGTGTTGCCGCGTGTAGTGCTTTATTTGCGGGGCTCAAGTGTTCCATAATGTATATGGGGAATTTCTCTCCAACAAATCCTAAGTGTGAAGAGTTCAATTTTTCGGGAACTGGTTTAGATTTATTGAAATTTACTGCTGCAGCTAAAAAAGAGTCTCGAAGTCTGGGTGAATTAAATTGGACAACAATGGATTTAGGTCGGTTGTTGCTGCTATTTGACTTCATGACGCGCGTGCAATAAGAGACGTCCACATCTTTTACTTCGTGTTTAATAACTTTCCCTAAATCCGTTACAATTTTAACTAAACTTTCATTGCTTTTTTGGGGTACACATTGTATCTCCACATTGCTGGCCCGATTTTGTTGTTCCAAATAATTGAGACGACCAGTCACATCCTGTATTGCAATTGCCATCTTATTATTCTGATCTTGCAGGTCCTTAATTTTTTGTTTATCTTCCTTGCTTTCCTTTTTCATGTCCTCGTATTTAAGGTTCATAAACGTCATAGAGTCATTCATTTCCTTTATCTCATCTCGCATTGATTTTAATTCTGTATTTAACATCGTCCTCATGCTCACCGTGAGTCTTGCCATTAATATCTCTAATTGGTTTTCCATTACCTCTTCTACAATAGTCCGTATGCGGTTTTCGGTAATCGGCTCCGCTGACGCATCTGGAGGGGACTGCAGTGCGGGCCTCTTGCCGGCTCGTGTATTAGCGCTAGCGTTGAATCTTACTGGAGTCAGATCGTCATTCTTTGGTTTCGCTTTCATCGAGGCGCATAACTGGCATGTCCAGTCAATCAGTTCCACAGACAAATCAACACCTAGGCATACATAGTGAAAGCCTTTATTACACTGACAACATTGTACGAACTTTTCCTTTGTGTCATTCGATGGACAACAGGCCCATTCTACAATTTGGTCCGCCATAATATATCAAAGTTGGCAATTCAGCAAGGAATTACAAAAGTATTATTTTCTTAATTCAATTTACGTTCACTGTAATAAATGCTCACCTACTAAAGAGCGCGGAAATAAGTTAATAATTATCCGGTACTAAATGCTCCCAACGCTGCGCCGGCTTCGATCAGCTTCGCGGACAAAAAAGCTTAACCGCCGTATATAGCGCGTACTTACGCGTTTAAGCCGAGAACGATAAATTTTGATATGTCGGGTAACATGTACAACTTGAGTTCAATGGAATGCATATATTCACTAAGATTGTTCTGTAATTTAGCAATAAATGACTTGATTTTTTACACACTACAGATATTTATGATATATTGTCTTAATATGCACTTTCACTAATGTATAACTTCACTTTAGATAGTTTTAAATCCATTTTTATTGACGGAGTTTTTGACATCGACTTGTTGTTGAGTTGACCAGTTGCATTTTTTTAGAATAAGGAACGGTCTACTGCGACCAGACATGGCCTTTTCGTAACCATAGGATATAATCTTAACGTAAAATCAATAGTTGAAGTTGGTAACAGTAAAAATAATCAAATTAAGTATATTGTGAACCGTTAGACCAAGATAATTGAGGAGTGTCTTTTCAAAAGGACTTATTTCTATAAGTCAACAAAGGTTATTTCTCTAGGAAGACATCGATAAAAATAACCCCTGTTGACTTATAGAAATAAGTCCTTTTGAAAAGACACTCCTCAATTAGGTAGCTGTGCTAATTTATAGACCAGAAATTAGACAGTAGCAAGTGTATTAATACTCATAATTTGAAACTTCATATTTTATAAATTAATTTGATAGACTTATTAAAAGCGCATTTCTAAACAACTTAGAATTATCTTCAAAGCAAAGAGGATTGAGTATTATAGAGAGTTACTGTCAAAGTAAAAGTGTAATCACAGTGCATAGACTGCCATCTCTTGGCACAAGCTTAAAACTTTTGAACCTCAGTTTTGACGATTTGGACCATATCCTTAGCTTGATATGTGTTAAAATGTTAAATATTAATATTAGCGCCATCTAGCCGAGCATACCCCAAAGGTGTAATGCCATCTAGGCCACCGTACCTTTTTTTGTATGGTTTTGAAGTACGTTTTTTTCTTAGACTTTATCTGTCTATACGGAGTTACATATGTCTTTGGTTCAAAGTAAAAAGAGTTACGGTTAGTTTGGTAATAATACCGTGACATCTATTGTCAGGTGATATGTCATGATCAGTAGGTAGTTACTGATGATGTTGCTACTCGACGGTAGATGTTGACTATACATAAACAATGATTTTTGGATAAAAACTGATGTGTGGATTATGCACTTTATTCTTACTCAGTTATTTTTTTTTTACTTTGATACTGTAAATGATTTCAATTAACATTAGTAGGAATGAGTACTTCCATTATTTTGACGACTTAAAATATTAATTACTTTGGTATTGAAGTGTAAAGTACTCATTTGCTGCTTCAAGTCAGTATCTATCTATCTTGTCCGACATAAATATCACTTAAACAGTAAAGCAGCAGAAAACAACAAACAGCCGGAATAACAGACATCACTAGCAAAAGTTCTCAAATAAATCTGCCGACAAAGCAATTTTCGGTTAATTAAACATAATCTTGTCGGAGTTGCCGTAACCGTGTCGCCGGGGTTGCCAAGATAAACAATATCGTCACACGGAATGTCTTGGCGTGTAAACTTGTAGCCAAGCAAATATCTCGCTAAATAGGGTGTCCCTTTCTGTATTACGAACAGCATAATGTATTTTTTCTACTTGTCGACTTTAATCTGTCAATTAGGACACCACAGACTGAACTATACGTGCTGACATTTCAGTGTTGGATAGTCTTTGACACTTAGTCAACTATAATATTTCATTACACTTCACTTTAGTTAACTGAAAAAAAAAATCAATAATTTTTAAGAAAAAAAAACCGCCACCTTTGGGATTCTGGTGAAAGCTACTTGCGAATGTTGGATTATGTACAAATGTGTAGGAATTTTTTTTAAGCTGTTTTAATGCTTTAATTATTTGATGGCAACAAAAATCAATATACCTACGTATACCGTTAAGGTTTGAGGAGTTTCCTCAATTCCTCATGAATCCGATTATAAGAAATCGAAGCTTGACAAAATTTGACTTGAAAATTCAATATGCTTAACAAATATAACGAAATAAATGTTACTGTTCTGAACTTAAATGCATGCTGTTCTTATAAAAATACCAAAGTCACTATGAGTGTGCCGTTCAGATTTGAGGAGTTCGGTTCTGACCATCATCTGCAGTTCCACTGCACCAAATGTCACTATTCTGGACATAAGGGCATGCTGTTCTTATAAAAATACCAAAGTCACTATAAGCGTGCCGTTCAGATTTGAGGAGTTCCGTTCTGACCATCATCAGGAGTTCCACTGCACCAAATGTCACTGTTCTGGACGTACGTGCATGCTGTTCTTATAAAAATACCAAAGTCACTATAAGCGTGCCGTTCAGATTTGAAGAGTTCCGTTCTGACCATCATCAGCAGTTCCACTGCACCAATTGTCACTGTTCCGTACATAAATGCATGCTGTTCCTTTAAAAACACAAAAATCGCCATATGTATGCCTTTCAGATTTGAGGAGTTCCCTCGATTTCTCCAGGACCCTATCATCAAAACTGGGTTCTGAGAAAAATGGGACCAATCTGTATGAATATACATTCAATCAAAAAAACAATTTCAAAATCGGTCCAGTAACGACGGAGATATCGAGGAACAAACATTAAAAAAAAAATACAGACGAATAGAAGAGAACCGGCGGCGGTTAAAAATAGAACTTCATACAAGTTATATACTAATTTGCGATACCTGGCAAATTTTTCTGCATCTGAAACATATTTTTTTTAATCTATCGCGTTATCGACCAATCACAGACGGTTATTACAAACGTGTTACAAACAATTGGTTGCCAAGTAATTCGATGTTGATACAACGGTGAACGACGCCATTAACACTAATTTAACTCGAATAATGATATTTTTCGTCCATTGATGATGAAGATGATGACTCATAGAAAAAGTATTGAATACAATAGTGACATAATAAAGCTTTTCACTCTCGTACCGTACTATTAGGCCACTCAGCAAGCTTCGTGGCCTAAACATGGTACTCGAATGAAAAGCTTTGTATTATATCACGATTGTATAAAATACTATTTAACATAGAGGAATAAGTAAGGGAAGAGTTGTAACTCCATACAGCAGTAAATGCGAGTTATTTTTATAGGCATAGTTATAGTGACATCTAGCGACAATCACGCGTCACATGCGTCAAATAGCGTGAATTATCAGTACGACTACTCGATACTAGGTGTCAACAGTGTCTCGTCTGCCAAAAAAATAATATTAGAACACAGTTTACAACTTATATTACAAGCAGAAGGAATTGGAAACAGAATACTGATTACAGTGATTACTTACCCTTACTTATTCCTCTATGCTTTTATCATATCACGGTTAGTGTACGTCATAGTGTTGACGTACACTAGCCGTGACGTCAGTTGCCGAGATAAACAATATCGTCACAGGGAATGTCTTGAGCGTGTAAACTAGTAGCCAAGCAAATATCTGGCTATAATAGCGTATCCCTGTGACAGGAACAGGATATATTTTCCATCAGACAAGCAAATATATCATGTAATTGTGCCTCAATTATCATAATATGTAGGTAATGTCAAAAGCCGGCCAAGTGCGAGTCGGACTCGCCCACCGAGGGTTCCGTACCTACAAAACTATTAGGTACTTTTACGTTACTCACATAAGTCTAAAGACTGGGCTAGGCTAGAAGTATAGGTTCTCTAATGAGCATAATTGTGTTTAGCGCCATCTCTCGACGAATTCGCGAACTAATTAGCACAGCTTGCGTGAGGTCTTTTATAATGTTAACCAAATTCAACATTTTTTATTTTATTTTAAAGTAGGTGTAGTTTCATGTAAAATTTCGTAGCTATAAAGGTGTTTTTTAAAATTTCGTAGCCTTTATTCATAAACGTAGACTAAAGTTATCCAGCCGATAAAGTTCGTTTATCCCTTTCTATCACACCAATACGTCGGAAAGGGACAACCGAACTTTATCGGCTTGATAACTTAGTGTACGTTTATGAATAACGGGGTGAGTATTACCGTACTGTAAAAATGTAATGTATAGTTGTATACGGATTAATGAATTTAATATAGATAGGTAATTATTGATATGTGGCAAAACGAAGGAAATTGTTTACACCTTCGCAATAAGTATCTAATGATATTTTTTTAATTTACCATGTTACTTCACGTACCTACTTAGGTACTTATTTTAAAAACTCTGAAAATGTCTATTGAGTTTCTGTCGCAGACCACCATGTGGCTTCTGCATATTCTGCGCTGTGATAGAGTTGCCATAGTAGGTATGTATACCTGTATTGTATAATAGGCAATAAGAGGCAAAAAACATATTGTGCTAAAATATTTAAAATACCTACAGTCATTTCCGAAACGTGTGAATTCATGTCAATACTTTCTTTTATCAGTATTACACGGAGTAGGTTTTGGGAGTGCGATGAAATGATGGCAGGAATATTAAACAACAACCGTGTATGGGATACAAATCGGTTTATTTGGATTACATCATTACACGTCGACAAATCTTAGTTTTAGACAATTATAAATTACACGTGTTGCAATCTCTAGATCTAGGTTACGACGAGTGTCAACATGACAGCTCGGTGTTGCTGTTGTATTTTATAAAGGCGGCTATACATTAATGTAGATGGTCGCCACACCAGCCCCCCACGGAGAGAAATAACCCCCTAGAAATAACAAAAATCGTTGCGTTTGCTAAATGTCACCTTTCGGCCAGATCGTGTGACAGGTGGCAATTGGGTAGCGGCATCCGCGGGAGCTTCAACTGGTTCGTCGGTACGGGTAAATTCAAACCGTGTAGGCTTCATCAGCTGATTACTGGGAGAAATATTCTCGGCTGGCTTGACAATAGGCTTAGGAGCGGGTGTTTCCTTCTGAACGTCTGTTCTAACTGTCGGTTCTGCCGCTCTCGCTTCAATAAAAGCTGGTTTTACTCGGTCGATGCTTACCACGACTTCCCTATTTTTGATGCGGAGTGTCAAGGTTTTACCATCGGTGGACCGAGATACAATTTCGTGTGGGCCAGTATAAGGAGGTTGTAATGGACGGCGAACGGTGTCGTCCCGCAAAAAGACGTGAGTTGCTGATGACAACGCTTTGGAAATGAAAATTGCTGGCTTTGCGTGTCGTGATGCTGGGACAGGCTGCAACGCTGCCATCTTACGTCGGAGCTGAGTGACGTAGTCAGCTGGGTCTTCCATTCTCGTTGGGGCCGGATTCAACATTTCTCCCGGTAAACGCAAACTTTCGCCGTATAACATTTCCGCGGCAGTAGCATTGATGTCTTCTTTAAATGCTGTCCGCATACCCAGCAGGACAAGAGGTAGGGCTTTTACCCAGGAATCAGCGTGGCACATAAGAGCCGCTTTCAGTTGTCGATGGACACGTTCGATCATCCCATTCGCGCACGGGTGGTATGCGGTTGTCCTGATGCGTTTTGAAGAGAAAGTGAGTGTGAGGCGGCGAAATAGGTCTGACTCAAATTGAGTTCCTTGGTCCGTTGTAATTATTGACGGTACACCAAATCGAGACACCCACTCACGAATGAATGTGTCAGCTACTTCCTCAGCCGTGATAGTGCGCATGGGCCACACTTCCGGCCACCTTGAGACTCTGTCGATGGCCGTCAGGCAGTAGCGAAATTCGTTACACACTGGCAAGGGTCCTACAATATCTATGTGAATATGCTGGAAACGTCCAGATGGCTGGGGAATGTGACCTACTGGTGCTGAGGTGTGACGTGTCACTTTAGTCCGTTGGCATTCGAGACATGACTGGGCCCATCTTCGTACATCGTTTTTAATAGATGGCCAAACATAACGGCTTGTCAGCAATTTAATGGTGGCGCGAACTCCCGGGTGACTGAGATTATGTAACTGTTCAAACGCTGCTCGGCGAAACGAAGGGGTTAAGTAGGGACGAGGCTTCCCTGTTGATACGTCACATTGAATGGAAGTTTCTGTGCCGGGGAGTGTAATTCTGGTAAGTTTAAGGCCAGAATCTCCTTGGCACAATGTCGCGAGATCTTGGTCGGACTCCTGTGAGTAAGCGAGTGCTTTGTAATCGATGTCTAGCGAAATAGCTTCGATGCGCGACATTGTGTCCGCAACCACGTTATCTTCACCTCTGATATATCGAATGTCCGTAGTAAATTGTCCTATAAAAGATAGTTGGTTCAGTTGTGAAGGTGGAAGCTTCTCACGGCGCTGTACGAACGCGTACAGCAGCGGCTTATGATCCGTGTATATAGTTACGTGCTGAACCTCGAGTATGTAGCGAAAATGCTGTACGCTTTCGTACACCGCTAGCAACTCTCTATAATATGCCGGCCACTGCGTCTGCTGGGAGGTCAGTTTCCTGCTGAAGAAAGCGAGAGGGCACCACTGACCGTTTACGAGCTGCTGCAGACAGGATCCAATATGTACACTAGATGCGTCTGTAAAAAGACCAAGAGGAGCACCATAAGTGGGGTGTTGCAAAAGGGTAGCCGTAGACAGGCCCTGCTTGCATTCCTCGAATCTTAGCAAAAGTTCAGGTGTCCATAAGAATGGTTTTGCACCTTTACCGTTTATGGCAGCTACGGCGTCGACAAGAGGAGCCTGTGACTGGGCCGCATGGGGTATGAATCGGCGATAATAATTGATCATGCCGAGAAAACGGCGTACTCCCTGGACAGTCTTTGGAGGGGGGAAATCTAGAAGAGCTTGGATTCGATCTTGTGGAGGCTTGGTACCTTCCGAGCTGATTTGGAAACCTAAAAACTTGACTTCCTTAGCACCAAACACACATTTTGACGGATTAATTACTACACCATAATCCTGTAGTCGTTTGAATAATATCTTCAGGTGTTCTTTGTGAAGAGTCTCGTTTGTTGAATATACCAAGATGTCATCAACATAGGGAAATACGAAATCGAGACCCCGCGTGACCTCGTCAATGAATCTTTGAAACGTTTGACCCGCGTTCCTTAACCCGAAGGTCATAAAAGGGAATTCGAAGAGGCCAAACGGGGTGACGATAGCCGTTTTTGGTATATCTTCTTCGGCTACGGGTATCTGATGGTATGCTTTCACCAGATCTATGGTTGAAAAAATTTTTGCTCCAGCTAGATTATGGGAAAAATCATTAATATGCCGAACAGGGTACCGATCGGGAATGGTCCTGGCGTTTAAAGCCCGATAATCACCGCAGGGGCGCCATGACTCGTCCTTCTTCAAGGCCATATGTAGCGGTGAGGACCAAGCGCTTTGGGATGGCCGAGCAATACCGCTTCGCACCAAATCCTCAAATTCTTTCTTGGCAGCTGTTAGCTTGTGAGGAGCTAAACGGCGTGGACGGGAAGAAAGAGGCGGTCCGTCTGTTGTCTGGATGTGGTGCACTGTATTGTGTTTTATCACACGTGGGAGACCCGGCGGTTTAACAACATCTGGGAACTCAGTGAGCACTTGTGCAAATACTGAATTCGGAAAATTTATGGCTTTTACACTTGAGTGATCCGTAATAGCAACTGAGGCTGCAGCATTTAAACCTGTGGTACCATCGATTAATTTCTTTTTATAACAGTCTGGTAAAAGGTGATAATGCGCCAAAAAATCAGATCCAATGATAGCGGTGCTGACATCAGCGACCACAAAAAGCCAAATAAATTCACGCCGCAGTCCTAAATCCAAGTTAAGTTTTATAGTGCCATAGGTTTTTATGCTGCTGCCATTTGCTGCGCTGAGTTCCCAGCTGGTAGGTTTTCTATATTTCAGCCAGCGTTGAGGGTAACAGCATAAGTCAGATCCAGTATCTATTAAAAACTTTTGGTTTGTGCATTTATCCCTAATGAATAAACGGCGGCCATAACTTTTCAATGTTGAGCAATCAGTAGCCGCGTTTACTGATTGCGGTTGGAGTTTTCCTCCCAGTTGCAAGGAGATATGCATTTGGTGGCTTTGGTGCCATATTTTCTATGATACCAGCATCTCCGAGAGGTTGGGGATCCATTTCGGCTTCTGGTTCTTGAAGAAGATCTGTTGCGGGAGCGGCCTCTGGCTTGAGAGCCAGCAAGGCTGGTCACTTGCATGGTCAGCTGTTCAATGCACTCTTTAAGCGAAGCCATGTCACTTGATGGGCAGGTTTTGTCAATTTTATTAACTTTTGAGGACCCTGGCGACACCTCTATTATATTGTCAGCCAAACCTGCTAACTTTTCAAGTGAAAGATCAGTGTGAGCAGCGAGAATAGCTTGGACGTTGGTCGGCAAACGCCTCATCCACAGCTGTCGCAGCAGGGTTTCATCTTTTGTAGTCCCTGCGAGAGAGCGGAGTCGCCTGAGGAAAGTGGAGGGCTTGTTGTCACCAAGTTCTTCCTCACTCACTAGCCTGTCTACCCGTTCTTGCTCTGACACTGCCAGTCTTCTAATCAGCTCCTTTTTTAAAGTTTCATATTTATCTTCTTTAGGCGGATCTAATACCAGGTCTTCTATTTCTCCAATAAGTTTCTGGTCTATAATGCTTATAACATGGCTAAATTTGGTCATGTCAGATGTTATTCCTGCGACATGAAACTGACACTCCGCCTGGGCAAACCATACTTTTGGTTTGTCGGCCCAGAATGGGGGCAATTTTACAGATACTTTGCACACCTTATCTCCGGTGGCAGGTGTTGATGTGGGTTCAGGGTGAACTTGATGTCCCTGTCCCTGCAGCTGAGCTTGTAGTGCTTCATGCCTGCTCTGCAGGTCTGTAAGCTGTTGTCTGAGTTCCTCTGCCGACATGGTTAAGGAAATAAATATGTACTCAAATGCCAATGCCACCACCCAATGACACACACCACACACTATTTTTAGTTAGTACAATAGGCCAATGTTATTTTAGTACACACCACACAATATTCCAGTTAGTACAATTAAATAGCCAAATGTTATTATAGCAAAATAAACGCACACAAAAAGAAATTAATAACAGGAATGACAATGTATGTAGGCAATTTATGGTTATATGTATATGAGCGTGGTTATACCAAATGCAATGACAATTACTTTGGATATTTTGCAAGGAAAACAAATGCAATCATTCAATAATGGATAAATTAAAATATTTGTACAATTATAGCTAACTTTGTGAATTAAAAACCAAAGCAAGTTACAGGTTATGTTAGGCAATTATGGTTATTATATACATGTAACGGTTGAAATGTTAACTGTCCATAAAACACCAGCTGGATAGTAATGCCCGCACACACAGTAATAAATTCTTGAACGAACAAACTTGGGATTGTCTGAATTCTGTTTAATTGGTATAGTGATTGTATTGTACTTACAGGTTGCAGTCACAGCACGGTTCCTTAAAAAAATAACACTCACTTCAATTTTGAACGCACTTCACCATTTTCGTACTAGTCCGAACTGCCGGCGATGCCGGCGACGAAACATGGAAGTCGTCTCGCGCTGATCCGGGCCGCGTCCTCCTGGTGCTAGTTCCACGCGCCCGTTGCCTCGGGGCGGTTGTCGGAACAATGAGTAGGCGTAGAATTACACTGCAAGCCCCCAAGCTTCTTGGGCAGGCCCTCGATCAGTTCTCGGAAACAGTGTCGCACGCGCATGCAAACCGGGCGCTTCCAATGCGACAAATTCGGTGGTCACCAATTTGGGAGTGCGATGAAATGATGGCAAGAACATTAAACAACAACCGTGTATGGGATACAAATCGGTTTATTTGGATTACATCATTACACGTCGACAAATCTTAGTTTTAGACAATTATAAATTACACGTGTTGCAATCTCTAGATCTAGGTTACGACGAGTGTCAACATGACAGCTCGGTGTTGCTGTTGTATTTTATAAAGGCGGCTATACATTAATGTAGATGGTCGCCACAAGGTAAACGTTTCGTGGCAGCGGCAGCGCACACTGGCAGAGAGCGCACGTAGACACCGGCGCGGCGCCACAGAATATATAATAGCACAAGTAAAGAAGGCCCACTGCTTTGATGTTTCCGAAATGTCGCCTTTTTAAATACCTACAACATTCTTACAAAGAAACGAGCCGCACGTGCGCGGCGTCCGGTGATAGGGTTACCAATGGATCCAAACGAATTAATACTCACATTAAATGTTATATTATTATATTCAAGTCTTGAGTACTTTCTAGGTATATACGCTGTATTTATATATTTTTGTTCAAGGTTCCAACATCACAAGCCTTATTGAACTTTTCCGTGGGACTTAATCAGTAGTAGATCTGTATAAGAATATCTTTTGGTATTTATTTTATTCAATATGTAAGTATTATTAGCCATTCCACCCGCGGACATCGCTTAAAAAACCTCGCGACGTAAAGTAACAATAGAAAGTGCGAACGTGCATTCCGTGAGAATGTGCGCCACCCCTGAGTAGGCCGCGAACTCGCGGCCACAGCTCGCGGCCGCCAGGATATACTTGTAGCGCGGCGATAGGATAGCGGAGTGAGCCGCCCCTGGCGGCGCCAGCGGGCGCGTCTGTGTGCGTGAGCTAGGTATGCATACAACTACAACTGCTGTAGGCACCGCCCCCCCCCCCCCCCCTCAGCGCGTCCTCTGCGGCGCGGCGATAATCACCTAGCCCTAAGGCCCTGGTTTCTCTGGCCCGTCACACGCGCCCGGCGGCGTTTGGAATGTTTGGATGTGAGCCGCATGTGCCGCTGTGCCACACGCTGTCGGTCGCGGGTGCGTGGGTTTTCTGACCCTTGGTCACCCGTCGTCGGCGACGGAACTCAGAAGCTCTGGTAGACTGATTTTTGAACTGTTGTGTTGTGCTCTGATCAAAATGAATGCAAAAATACTTACATTGTAATTCTTAGAGGAAGAAGATTATACGCGACTTAATCCGTTTCCATATAAATATTGATATTACCCAAAAAAAGAGACAGTCAAACGATATTTTTGTATGAAACCGGCAAAAAGAAAGTGAAATTTTTAACTTGGTACTTAAACACTTTCATTGTAGTAAAGAAAAATTTACATCATATATTCGATTAAGTATATCGAAAACAGTTCACAAAAGTACAATTCATCCATTGAATTACTATGTACTAAGTTACTAACATACTAGAAATTACACCCCAAACAAAGTCTGTGCTCCGGCCGGCAGCGCGCGGCGCATGCGTGGGGAGGTACCGTGTCATAGAGTAAGTGCGTTTTCACATTATCCGATCCGATATCGGATGTCGGACTGATATCCCATACATTACAGGCGCCATCTTGGATTTTTTCTATTGAAATCCTTCCGACATCCGATATCGGATCGGATAATGTGAAAAAGGCCTAAGACTTGACCAATGACCACCTAGACGCGACACTCTTAGTGTAGACCTTTTTTTATACTTTTTGTAAAATACTAACCCCCTTATTCATAAACGCACACTAAAGTTATCAAGCCGATAAAGTTCGTTTGTCCCTTTTCGGCGTATTGGTGTGATAGAAAGGGACAAACGAACTTTATCGGCTTGATAACTTTAGTGAACGTTTATGAATAAGGGGGTAACGTAAGCAGTTTAATTTTAGCACTATCATACATTGTGCTATGTTTAAGTTCTACTAAGTGAAACAAAAATACATTATTGATTTTTTTCATATACCTACTTTAATTGCCCTTGAAGAAAATCATAGGTTATTATTGTATGAAAATATCGATTACAACTCGTGTTAGAACTGTGTAGTATTCATAAGTATAACGTGAAATAAATTTAACATTTCTCTTTTATATATTACAAACAGAATATAATCACAATTACTATACTTCATTACCTACATGTCAAGTCTGTGCGATTATGATGCGATTAATCTATGATTTCGTTCAACAAAATGGCAGCGATAGCTTCGCGTTTGAGGAGCGCGTCCCTTCATTGAAATAATTACTTAAATAAAGATCGATTAACATAGCGTGTATACTAACCGATGAAATGTGACACGTCAGTTTTATTCGATTTTCTCGTATGGCTTAAACAGCATCTTGTTGCGCAGAAAGGCATTTTTACATTTTATTTGTGTGCAGGCAGAAACATAAGTCCAATGGACTTATGTTTGTAGCGCAAACGTTTTGCTCGCAGTGTCCTCTCTAGTATTACCTCAATGAGTTCATCATTATCTTTAGTGAAGTCAGTCATTTTCCATATCAAGACGCCACCCGCCGTCCGTTGCTATTGTACAAAACGAATACAGACCGTCGCGTGCGGCGTGTGACCTTTGCCCGTCGAACCACCCGCCACCGGGGACGTTTCAAAGAAACCACCCTCAAACATTTCCGAACAAAACATTCGAACGTCGTCAGTCGCGGACCCGCGTAAAAAACCACAACACGTTCTATGAACATTGGTCAAGTGCGAGTCGGTTTTCGACTTTTCCATACAAAGAACTCATGAGCGCCTGAACGACTGTGATGGCAAAGTTAACTTTTCGCACTTTCAAGACTTTACGTATATATCTCGGAAACGATAAGAGATAGAGCAAAATGGACTTCAGATTTGGGCTGTCGTTGCCACAAATTCTATGTTTTCGTCAACAGAGACCTTTTTTGGACCGATTTGAACAAAATTTTGCTCAATCCACTTACAAACGGTCTTAAGCGCCTCCTTTTTAGTAGGAACTTAAGTCATTTTGGCAAATGAAAAAAAAAATTGAACAATTTCTAAAAAGAAAAAGACAGAAATGAATTTCTTTCTACCTGTCCATCACGCTTACAAAATTTTAAGACGTTTAGTCACTGCTTGCAGCGTCAGTGAGTGAAAATCTTAATTTGAGTTTTTTTCTCGTAAGTCCGACTTACGCTTGACTGTAGATTTCTAATAGGTTTTCCTGTAATCTACAGGTAGAGGGCTATCTCGTGTATTTTTTTGAAAATTTTACGCTAAAAATATATTTCAAATGCTCATAAAATGCTCTTTCATTTGATATATAACATAATATAGTTTTAATAACTTTGATTTTTAATTTTCAAGTTTACCCCCCAAAAGTGACCCCTATGATTAAATTTCATTTAATTAAATTACATGTCCGTCTTTGGGCCACAGGTTTACATATGTGTACCAAATTTCAAGTAAATCGGTCCAGTAGTTTCGGAGAAATCGGCTGTAACAGAGGGACAGACAGACACACGAGTGATCCTATAAGGGTTCCGTTTCTCCTCTTTGAGGTACGGAACCCTAAAAAAATGTTAAAAATAGGAATAGTTATTTGTTATACAAGGGGGCAAAGTTGTATTTTAACACACGAGAAGTAAAATACATTTGCACCCGAGTGTAACACAAAACTTTTCCCCTCACTATAGCGAGGAAACTACAATGCAAAAGATGCGTTTATCACTGCTTCCAGTAGTTCCACAGGTGGTAAATCATCTTTATTACTAGATTCACCTACTTTAACCAATTTTAAAGCAGTTAATTTGACTTTATTCAAGGTCAAATTACTTTACCCACTAGTGGATAAAATGCGTTTTTACCCGTTGCTATTAAAGGACAAAACACGTGTTTCCGAGCTAGTGAGGGGAAAAAGATTTAATTATGTTTACCAACGTGAAAATAGGTAAGCTAAAAATTCTACCGCTAAGCGTGTTAAATCTTGAATGTCCTATCCTTCTTTTACATTTCAAGCGTATTGCAGAATAGATACTCCTATTGGTTTCTTCATAGTTAACAAATTAAAACTATGTGTTTTTTCTCCAATTATGGATGGCAGTTCTCCAGTAATGGATCCCCCATTATGGACAGTGAAATAAGTTTAAAATTTTACTTATAAAGCCAACTGATACTCAATTAGTCAAATTTATATACCATAAATACAATTAGTTTGGGTTATTTTAACATAGGATTGTTTCTTGTAAATTTTGGTTTTGTAAATTGTTCCTTATCCATCATATGAGGTACGCAGTTTTTCGGTTCCAGTAATGGACACTCGCAAAATAACGCCATTTCTTTATATCTTTGGAGCAACAAACTAGTATGTTTTATACCTTGGGCCCGTTTCTCGAAAGATACAAGCCTTGTATTACAAGTGCGCGAACTGTCAAATCGTATGGGTTGTCATGGAAACACACTTGTAATACAAGGCTTGTACCTTTCGAGAAACGGGCCACTTATCTCATGCTTAATGCAGTAAGTAAAACGTATTCAAGTTTACACCGAGTATTATTTTTTTATTATTTTGTACATGAACTCAACTCTCTTAGCAACATTACTAAGAATTCGACACGATATTTTTTTCAGTAAACTGGTGAATTTTATCTTGTCGCCAAATCCTTCAGAAATAACCGAATTAATTTAAACTTGAAAATGAAACAGCTCTACAACTCTAGTTTATGGTACATAGCCGTCAGTTTTTATAAACTAATTTTAGATACTTAATTTTAAGGATTTGTGTTTTTTTGTCCATAATGGCATCACCGTCCATTATGGGGTATTTTACCTTAGGAGTAAGTTTACGTTACTGTTTTTATTCATATTAAAGGTATTAGTAGTAGCTATCACTGTATGTATAAGTTTTATCTATATACCTCTATCTTAGATTTTTAGATTATTCAATCTAATTATATATTTTCCTCAGTACCGATCTAGAAGTCAATCCAAAATAAATTGGCAACAATTTGTGATAAATACCATAAATATTTAGATAATTTCCAACTCTTCATTTTACTGGAAATGAACATTTATTCCAATTTTAATACTGGCGGGCAAAGTTAACAGTGTTATGCTAACTTGACGTTTTGCCGCTCCATAATATTGTGTTAAGCGCGAGTTGCCGCGGAATCTGACACAACTGCAGTCTGAATAAACTTACCAACTTCACTTGTGAAAAGTTTATTTACTATGTTCACCGATTATTATTATAAGTACTTATATTTGCGATGTTTAGTTAAGGATGGACTTGGACGGCGGGAATGCCGGGATAAGGCTGATAAAAGATTTCTACAGTGTGATTTGTAATTCCTAGCCAAACTTTGCATAGTGACTTTTGAGTCATAACGAATAACTTTTATGATGGGACTAATACTAAAATCGCGAATACAATTATTATGCTTCGTTGTTTCATATATTTAGACCGAAGACATGCCACTCATACGAGTACTAACTAATTTTTTTTCGCGATTTCATTATTGGTCCTATAATAAAAGTTGCTCACTAAAACCTGAAAAATCACTTTGCAAAGTTTGGCTAGCATTTACAAAATCAACCTGTATGTTGATTATATTGGTTAAAAAAAATAGTAAGAACCAAGGACGATTATAAAGGACCAGCAGAGTCCATACTAAATACCGTACCCCGATGGCAGCCGTAAATCTATGTCACTAGATGTCACTAAGAGTGTCATTTGAATAAAAATGTCGTTTTTTTTTTAAAATACGCCCGCGGTAGTTCAACGGCAATACAAGTGATACAGTGAAAAGTATATAGATGACGCTAGGGGCCCGTGTCATGTTTCAGTCCCTGTTTACAACGCAAGCCATCGTTCTTATTTTGAATTATGAAAATCATGCAAAAGAGTCCCATACTGTCAAATTTTCTATCTCTTTCATTTTGAGCGTGACGTCAATGATTAGTAATATTACTTTCAATATATTTAAAATTTAGATTTTAATGAGGCCATTTCGAACGGTGTTTATGATAGATATCATGTTGACAATCAATGTCCTGACCGTCTCGCTCATACCAATCCTATCCTATATTTGAACGAGTGCGACCAAAACAGTTGAGTATTATTGAAGATTTTTGAATGTCTAAAATCTTATTGGTAGTTGTCGAAAACCCGCTTTTTCCATAAAGTGTTGGCGCGACGTCAAGTGGGTGATAGGCGTACGAGCAAGTACGCGTTGGATGGTCGACTACTATGCGCAGCGGTTTTTACGCGTACTTACGGTGACACACAATCGAAAAAGGTCGTCGAGCCATAAGTACGCATACCTGCTCGTATCGTACGTTTATCACCCACTTCAGACTGCGTTTCGATCGGCGTTTAGCGACAATGATTATCAGCTCGGCTTCATGGTTTTACGAACCTTAGCTCGGACCATCGAATATGAAACTTATAAACTTCTTTATACACAAGGGTATAAAGAAGTTTATAACCAGGTGCTCCATGACACCATTGCACCAATCTGTCGCCAGCACCGCTACACTTCAACGGCCGAGTCACACAACATCCATACTAATATTATAAATGGGAAAGTGTGTGTGTCTGTTTGTTTGTCCATCTTTCACGGCAAAACGGAGCGACGTATTGACGTGATTTTTTAAGTGGAGATAGTTGAAGGGATGGAAAGTGACATAGGCTACTTTTTGTCTCTTTTTATATCCCCCCACTTCCTTAGAATGGAGGATGGAAGTTTGTGGAGAGATTTTCGAATTTAACGCGAGCGAAGCCGCGGGCAAAGGCTAGTTAACTATAATAATAAAGAAATCGCAGTAAGAAACTTTATGTAGATTTCATTACTTTTTAGAGATAAACCAGCAGCTCCATCGAGACGGCTATTTTTTACAGAATGTTTTTGGTGGGATATACATAGGCATAGGTATATAACACTAACAAGGTATCTATTGTCTTAGTCCGTTTTCACATTATCCGATCCGATATCGGATGTCGGAAGGATTTAAATGGAAAAAATCCAAGATAGCGCCTGTAATGTATGGGGTATCAGTCCTACATCCGATATCGGATCGGATAATGTGAAAACGCATTTAGTCTCATTAATTATTACTTATGTCAGAGTTTCACTAATTATTTCCTTTTATTCATTTATTATCTCAGTTTAGGTTTATACGAGTACCAAACGAGTAGTACACGAGTAGAAAATATATTACCAAAACAATACAAACTATCATTAATTTATTATAAAAACGTAATCCAAAGTGCCACACCTGGCGGCCTAACTATCCGCGTTGTGTCCAAGACGAAGCCTGACCGACGAAGCTAGCAAGTCTCTCTACATGTTAGCTGAAATACTGTCAAACCATTCACTGTGATTACTCAGATTATTATAAGCAAAATGATCTTCGAATGAACTTTCTGGACAATTGAGATGCATGGGCGCAGTCGAAACCAGCTCGCCCCATCAGCTGTGTCCCGTTGAAAATCGGAAAGATTCTTTTCCTTATCACATTTAATGTTTATAAATTGGATTCGCCTTCTGTCACCTAAACTGGTAATTTTATGTATGAGGTCATTGGTCATACAATTATTAATTTATACAGTTATTAATTCTGTATCTCTACGCGCATTGCTGCTGTGATTCTAAAATATTTAATATCCATATCAAATCCATATATTATGAATATTCAATAAATCATACAATGACATTTGTGATGTGACATGGATGTCAGATGTCACATCTGTTGGCACAATGATTGCGTTTTGTTGAACGTATTTGAGCTCAACATATAGGTTTATTATCACTAAGTATATTATATTAATGAACAACGAAACGGATGTGACATTTTCCTAGTCCACCAACGTCATCTAGTCATTTTATTTGGCAATCATTAGACAACATGCGAACAAACTTAGCCAGCGAAGCGATCACAACTACGTCGAGGCCGACCAAAAAATATAATTTGTAAAAATTGTGTTTTGAGCCAATATTTTGATATTAAAATAAAGTTTTTTGATAGTTATTCATAGTATAATATAAAAACAAGTAAAAATATGTGTGAAAATATGTTTTTTTCCACTCCCGGGTTACGAAACAACGCCATCTAGTTTTAAAGCAAAAACTAAGCTTTTTTCAGGGGTACGCTTTTTTGTATGGGCTATATCAGTCTAGTATTAAATGGTCCTTGGTAAGAACAAAACTCATACTTAAGGTGCCGCTCAAGAGATGTGATTGCGTGGATGTGTTTGATATCCAGCAATCTTGTTCATTGGTTCACGAAGCAACTGCTGGAAACGGGTTCAACAAGCTGATTGCTGGATATCAAACACTATCAAACTAACTCAAGATCAGCCAGTTTTACAGTATTTATTTAATAGTATTTATTTATAAAATCGCAAGCTAAGTAAATAATAGGCTACTAGACTCATATCGAATTGGGCACAATAAATGATTGTCTTCTGTAGTATTTGACATAAAACAACGATATTTATTGATTTTGGGCATTAAAAAAGTATAATGACTAACGTATTTTCGATTAAAAATGTGTGTAATCTTTTATTTATTTTGGCCACCGAAACGCTGTCAGCGATGTTGTGACATCATCGAATTCGAACCTTACCGCATGTCAAAACAATCACTGACATATTGAACTTTATGCCTTCATACTTAAAAAGTCAGAAAATGTTGTTTTCGAATAGAATAACCTGATGCACAGATAATCTATAGATTACCATGACTGTGTTGTTTTCGCCTGATTACGTAAAAGTATATTTTAAAATTATTTTTTGCTGTTTTTAAGTTATAATAAAATATGGTAATATTTTATTTCGGTCAATTGGACAGTACTTCATCATATAAGACCGACTTTAAAAAAGGGTCAAGTAGCCTATTACTCGTACACCCACACAACACAAATTAGATAGGTTAGTAACTTAAAACAACAAAAGCGCACAGACAATATTGATCAAACGAGTCTGAACGTAGCGCCGACTAGGTTCTTGGGTATTTGTTTAGTGTAATATCCACCAAGTTTTAATATCAAATACTGTGACTTATCTTTGAACAACATTATTCGTATGCAAACACTTTTCTTCGCTAGGTATATGCAGGAAACTGATTATAGTGTTCTAGACGTATGTTATGCATTTTGTGGGTATACTGAGTGCGAGGCGTGGTGTGTGTTTGTGTGTAGATTGAACAAATACAAACAAATAAGAAACTGTTCTTCAGTTGACAAAGATAAATATACCTACGTAGGTAGATACTTAATAAAATATAAAGCCAAACATCTAAACTGCAACTTACATTGCATACTATAATGCCGAATTCCTTAAATTTAGCAGAATTACTACCATACATTTGTTTTAAACTACCTACCAAGGACGATATTATAATACCGGGACAGACAAAGCCCATACAAAAAAGCGTACCCCTGAAATGTATGAGCCTTTTAGGCTTAAAAACTAGATGGCGCCGTTTCGCAGCCTGGAAGTGGCTAGAATCATATTTTCCCCAAATAGCTACAAACTTTCCATCAGGTTTTCACCCAGTTTATAATTAAAAAAAAAAATATTTTTGCGTGTTTTTATTTTTAATAAGAACAAATGACATGCTTCTTTATTTTGATATCATAATATCGTCAATACACATTTAAAAAAAAATTGTAGGCATCATCAGTATAGTTATGATAGTATTTAATAGGTGGCGCTAAAAAATGAGGTACGATTCTTAATATGAAGATTGTAAATCCTATATAAATAATCCTTGCTAGTACCAAGGCTAGTACTCACTTTTGTTAGAATGAAAATAAGTTGGTGCAAAATATAGGTACCTACTCGCACTTCGTTTTGAAGTTATCAGGTTATCACGTTTCCAAAGCAACGCTACTAACAGACAACCTTAGATATAAGAATATAAAGAAAGGTACATACTAATTTTATAATGTGTGTAATTAATACAGTAATTTATTTATTTAATATATACTTTATGGGATCAATAAAACACGTAGGTATTCCAAATATTTATTTGAGGCTTAATTTTTACCTTAATTTAAATTCAAAATTAAACTCTTATGTTAAAGGAGGCTGGCGCAAGTGGACTAGGCTGGAAGGATTTGGAATTAACTGCCAAGGATCGAGAAAAGTGGAAGATTCTTCTAGGAGCACTATTTTCCCTATTGGGGGACAACAGGATCACTTCATCATCATCATCATTGTTATGTTAAAAATCAATATTAAGTAGGTATGTACTAAAGATTAAAAAATCCCTTCAACCAGTAGAATGAAACATAGAATGATACATTTATTTTAAAATAAAAGCGTCATTTCTTTATGTTTTAAAGGCTACGCAGAAAAGTACTGCAGGCTGCTTTACATTAACTTCACCGCCATTCGGAATAAGCCCCTGAAACAGCGTGACGTGACAAATTACGCCCCCGTTGCCTTTTATAACTCAAACCCATTAAAATCTATGTGGCCAAGTTTTACAACGTTTTGCTTAGAAAATGCACAGATCCAAGTCTGCTTATAAGAATTCACATAAGTCTCGTAGGATAATGATTATCAAACCGTCGAAATATGAAACCGCTGAGGCAATCCAAGCTAACAGAAAATACTGGGGAAAAGTTTTTGATAAATTGGATACGCCTGCCGTTGCACAAGTAAGTATGTAGGTAACAATGTTTGTATAGTATTTATTTAAGCAATGATTTTCTAGCCTCATTGGTCGTGACAATACTTTGAAAGGAGGTGGTTCGGATCCCGGTAAGTGCAATGTTTGTGTTTATAAATAATATTTTACTCTCATAAACTTGTATGAGTACGGTTAAGTATAATCTTAAAATAATAAAATAAGCTTTTTACTCCTAATGTTTATCCTCCTATAAAGTTATCATTAAAATTGATCAATTTTATTTAATGTAAAATATTTCCGGTAACTTCAATGCTTATCCAGAAATAAAATGGGGACTTCATTTGTATAACACACCGGTTCGGGGTGGTCATCCCCTTTCCGATAAGGTCTTAAATGTCTTATTAGTTATGATTATTTATTTATTAAATTATTCATTCACAGGAATTTACTTATATTATTCATTCACAGGAAGAGGACCAATTACAAAATCGAGACGTTGAGAGCGCCTATTTGGCTGAAATATTGCCTGAGAAACTGTACCGAAAAGTTTGCAAAACATTAGACTTGCCACTGAAGAAAAATATTTCCAACGATGAAACCGAGGCTCCGGTAGAAGGTAAGGTCTTTACCCTTTACCACCGACTTAAAATTAAAGAGCGACAGTTACTTGATCTTAATTTCCTACCAATAATATGCAAACTAAATAACAACTAAATGGTTGTATTATTATGTGGATAAATTCATGAGAGCTCGTGTCTACCTCGATTTCTCAACAACTTGTGTCCTTAAGTCACAATTTTAATTAACTGTTTTGTCCTTAATAAAAATGAACCTAATAATCATACTTAATCAATGAGGAGGGACATTTTATCCCGCCAGGCGGCGCCTGGGAAAGTGCCTGGGCATGTCACTGTCATTCATATCATATGTGTGAGAGAGAGAAAAAAATCATCTTCTCGCTCTCACGTATGAAATTCTTTATCTGTGCAATGGACTAATAAGGTGGCGCCATCTGTAATAACCTTTGAGTGTGCCTCCTCATTGTATTTTAATCTTTGTGACATTTTTGAGTAAAAGGCACCATTGTTTTAAGGACGAAAAACCAAAGTACGGCACATTTTGTGATGCACTCATACATACATTATTCACTCATTGAATTTATATTAGTAGATTTTTATCTAACAATGACGTCAAATTATTTTTAGAGAAGCGTCATAGTAGAATAATGAAGGAACCAGTTCTATATTTGAGAAAAACCATTCGTATCGACCGAGAAATTGAGTCCGACACGGAAGTAGAAGTTTCTCCCAGGTAACGTGTAAATCTGTTGCTCCTGTTTAAAACTTACTAACATTTTTTTTTATTAAAGGTGAAATTGAAAAATTTGTACCAGAAGGACTCGTATTGCAACCTTTTGGAATCTCTCTGAACAATTGAGCCACGGAAGCTCCGACCAGTTAGTTAAGGTTCCTAAAACCAAAACCAATGGCTTAAAAAAATCACTAGTTTTTTACTACATCTACAAGAAGATGACTTATTTAATATTGCTAACGCTAGAACATGGTTTTATCAAGATCGTAGACACTACTTTTTAGGGTTCCGTAGTCAACTAGGAACCCTTATAGTTTCGCCATGTCTGTCTGTCCGTCCGTCCGTCCGCGGATAATCTCAGTGACCGTTAGCACTAGAAAGCTGAAATTTGGTACCAATATGTATATCAATCACGCCGACGGAGTGGTAAAATAAAAAGTGGAAAAAAATGTTTTGTTAGGGTACCCCCCCTACATGTAAAGTGAGGACTTTTTTTTTTTTCATTCCAACCCCAACATGTGATATATTGTTGGATAGATATTTAAAAATGAATAAGGGTTTGCTAAAATCGTTTATTAATAATATTAATATTTTCGGAAATAATCGCTCCTAAAGGAAAAAAAAGTGTGTGGCCCGACACGCTCTTGGCCCCCTCTAACTTTTGAACCATATGTTTAAAAAATATAAAAAAAAAATCACAAAAGTAGAACTATAATTTTGTATTTAAAATTTTTATAAATACTTTCTAGGAAAATTATTTTGAACAAGTGATTTCCTATATTTTAAAGTACCTTAATAAAAAAAACTTAGATCTTTTTAAAAATATGAGTCTGAATGTTATTAATAAAAATAAATATAAAAATATTCTAGAATACTTTTTTGATAGTTTTGTGAACAAAATTATAATATATAATTTATAAATATACGGTTTTTTAACATTTTTGTTAACCTATCCTTTTTTTTTTTTTTACGTGGAGTTGAGTAGCTTTTTGAGCAAAAATACGGAAAACTACGGAACCCTACACTGAGCGTGGCCCGACACGCTCTTGGCCGGTTTTCTTTCTTCTTATAATATAAATTAGATACCTACCAAGACACATTCTTCTTGCGCCTAAGTTATTAATATAACATACTCGTAATAAACTTCATGGTATTTCTAAGATGCCCGATAATATTGCTTGTTAATAAATATTTTCCTTTATTAGCTAACATTAGAAGAGGATTACAAATATTGCATTCAGTGCCAGCGCGTGCTGCGCGCTTCGCACCGGTAATATGGGGAAATGTTTATGAAGCGAAAAGCGCCTAGGAACAGAAAACACGACGACCTGTGGCATATTTCACAATAATGACAATTGTCGCCAGACAGTGACACGTTGTCGTTCAGCATTGCCCAACAAGGAAATATTGACGCTGAGCAACATTGTTACTTATTATAATCCCAGAAATAGGCACAGAATTGTCAATGTCAATTGTCAATGTCGCTGTGGTGAAATAGTCCACTGATCACTAGCATAATACTCCATACTCCCCAGCATTCATTGATAGAACCTAACCTGTGAGCCCTTTAGTTCTACAAATATTCACATTCAGAACTTTTCATTGACAGACTGGCCGAAGATGAAGTAAATGTTCACTGGGAACTCCTAAAAAAGCCCGAACGAGAGCAGGTGACGTGGCCGACGCACTACCTCCAGCCTGAGCGGGAGGAAGAGAAAACTCTCGTCCGAAAGGCCGACGACCTCACAGACCGGGTAAGACCCACATACTGATTATTTTTTTAAAATCATAAATGGGCTTACTCTTGGCCACAGACTAGCCAAAGGCAAAGATGTGCCTACGATGCAATGAGCTCGCCCAGAAGATGCGTGTTTACTCTTGATTATGTAGGTAGGTACTGATATAGTATTAGGTAGGTCTTTGAAAAAATAATATTAGAATAATGCCATCAAACAAAAAAAAACCCTACATTTCATAATCGTTAAAATTTAATAATAAAAGGCACATATAACTTTAATATATATATGTTGTCAAGAAGTCGACCAATTCAACAGAACTTATAATTATGTGAGAATGACAAATGGGTTAAATAAATCGTGGCGTAGGTGAAAGACTGGCAACCTGCCACTGAAATGTCAAAATTTCGTTTTATTTCAACCCCTTAGTATTTGCCTAGCTAGCTCATGTGTTTTGTTAGCTAGTTTCATGTGCTCTGCCTATCCCTATATGGGATGGGATACAGGCGTGATTGTATGTATGTAACAATGACAACGTTGTAATTTGTAAAATAGCATTTTTGCAAGAAGCTGCTTTATTTCAGATTGTGCATGAGTTTTGTGAGTATATGACACAATTGGGAGGAAATCAACAATCGCAATTGTTTAAGCCGAAAGCTATAAAGGAACTATTTCAGGTAATCAAGATGCATTTATTGATGCTATGATGCGTGTTATTACAATGAAGCATATATATGTATAATTGTACAAGTACATATGTTGTTTTGTATAGGTACATATAAACGAGAAAGTCCTGACTGACTGACTGACATAAATCAACGCACGGCCCAAACCACTAGTGCTATTGATTCCAAATTAGGCACGTAGATTCCTTATAAATTATATGGAGGGGGGAGGGGAGGGGAATGGAGGTCCAAAGTTTGTATGATCTAGGGTTTTTTTGAGATATGAGTTTCGCGTTAATAGAAGAATAATAATTTCTGCGCTTTTTATTTTCATCCTTTAAGGGGGTTAAAATGGTGATGAAAGTTTGTATGGGGTATTGCAATAGTTAATTTAAGATAAGATTAATTAATAATAATTAACAAAATATGAAATAAAACTAATGAATATATGTATAGATTCCATAATTCCATTTGCAAAATTCAATATTTTCAGATTGAATTTGACACGCACGTGGCTCGCAGTCTTCAAGTTATCCCGAAAGAGCTGCCATCTGTTGAGGAGAAAATAGCAGAAGTAACTGGGAATCCAGAGGTAGGCAATAGCTGTAAACCATGACATTAGTTACGAAAATGTAGTTGATTTTATAGCATCGGTAGTTGACACTAGATGTCGCGACTGTCGCTAGTTGCGACTAAGGAAAAATTTATTGATAGCAATTCACGTCTAATATTACAAGCAGAAGAATTTAAAAATAGCGTTCTGGATAATCTGGTTGCTGATAAATAGACGTTTCATTCGTCGCTGCTGATAATTAGACTTTTTAAGACTGCTTAAACTGATAATTAGACTTTTCATTCATCGCGACATCTATTGTCTAGTTCTAGTATCAGTATTTATTAATTTACTTCTAAAGAATACGAAACGATTTAGTGAGAAAACCGTAACATGACAGTGTGCAACTGTGCAATGTGCACTCTCTCCTTACTTATTTCTCTATGCCCATATTTTACAACTTTTTAGCTGTCGCAATACGCCGTATTGGAAAGAGAAGTGACGAGAGACATAAAAGCGGAGCGTCGCCCAGACATTTTGGAGGCCTTTGGCCGATCACTCCCGCACCGCGAGCAAAGACACGCTCCTCAAAACCACACTAAGAGCATGTGGCGGTCAGCGCGACATGTGCCTAAAGACCTCGTCTCGTTAAAGACTGTTTGGGAGGGCATCACTAATCTCAGGTTCGGCTGTTTTTTTATCATTTCTGTAAAGTTGAGGTATGTTCTACCCGAGTGTAAGAGTAATATGTAGAAACGATTTCAAAGTGTCAATCCATTCGATATCATCGATAACCTGTATATTGTTATAACGAGGCTTCCTACCAAGTGAACGGATTTTAATTCTTCTAAACCATAATATTGTGTTACGTTATGTATGGACTAAGTAAATAAGCCCAGAGCCGCCAGACCTTCCTCATATTCTGAAGGATGAAACTTTGGGATAATGTAGAGTTCGTATCGACGTTTAATGTCTGCATATTTCGAGTTCGGCCCGACGGCCGCTGCTTTTTGCTATCAAGTGCTAAATGTGAAAAAAAAAATTAAATTCTCAAGGCTGATTTTTATGTGTTTGTTAGAGCACGTTGTTAGAAATTGGTAGTCATCAATGCCAGACCGTTTCCGCCGGCCGAAACTTTTACCAGACGCGACAAAGTTGACGAAAAACACTAACTTTACGTATGATACTCAGAAAACTATAATAAAGCATCTTGCCAGCAGCCAGACCAATCGAATGGGCCCAACCACCCACCAGATCGAGAGAAAGTTCCGCTATGAACATTAGTAAATTCGTGATTATAGATAACTAGCTTTTGCCCGCGGCTTCGGACGCGTTAGAAACAGACAAAAGTAGCCTATGTCACCCTCCATCCCTTCAACTATCTCCACTTAAAAAATCACGTCAATTCGTCGCTCCGTTTTGCCGTGAAAGACGGACAAATAAACAGACACACACACTTTCCCATTTATAATAAATATATTATAGTAAGTATGGATTAGCCGAAACTACAAAAGTTAAAAAGTATAATTTTGGACAGCTGTTTACGTTTATAATGTTTATTCGATTCGATTCTGAAAAATTTGATCCCTAAGGAGGTTAAGAACGGGATGTCAGTTTGTATGGGCCTCCAATTTTATTTTTAGTTAGGAACTTAAAACTTTATTAAAACTTTATTTAATAGATAATAAATATAAATAGAAGAAAAGTAATTTCAGCGATTTTCAGAAGGCTCTGGGCTCTTAGTCCGGTACCTCACCAAATAAAAACAATAAACTACTAGTATCAAAATTGCACACAAGATTAACGTTTAAACAGTATTCGAGCAATCTTCGAATACAATAACTATTTGCTTCTTGTTAATTCACAGGAGCGTTAAAGAATATTGCCGCTGGATGATTGATCACCCAGAGTATAAGCGAGCCCCGTACCTGAGCAGTCTAGGCATGTTCGACTCTGCCGTGCTGGAAGCCAGACTCACCTTGGAATCACTTCAGAGGATGGCGACTCCGGTGGTGGATAATAATTCCCCTAGCTCTAATGTATCAGCACCAATAGAACATATCCGGAGAAGGCTTTCGCAGTTGGCAGACATGGAATAATTAAGTACACTGAATTATGAAAAACTTTACGATCCTTGTTTCATCAAATTATTGTTTTAAATATAACACCAACCTTTGACCGATTTTGGTTTTATTCACTCAAATCACAATAGGTATTCCAACCTTGGCACAGTGCCGATAAGCAAGATAACATTAATGTAGTTGTCACTCATACCTATATATTGAAGCACTCGAGCTATATCTCGCACACTAAGAAAACGAATCAGACTGAGTTTAAAATATTACAATTTAATTTTCGGCTACAACAATGACCGAAAGTTTCAGTGAAGGTGCATCGAAACGTGATTTTGAAACTGTTTTGAATAATGCCGTAGGAGAATTCGGCAAATACCAGTTGATCAGTATCTTATTGTTGGCAATACCTGCAGCGTGTTCGGGGTTTATGGCTGGAGATTATATTTTTACTGCAGCCAGGCTTCCTCATCGATGTGCCGTGCCACTGTGTGACGGACCTGAACCAGAATACTTACCCGACTGGATATCAAATGCCATACCAGAAATTAACACAGGCTTCGATGAATGTAACCGATATGTAAACATCACAGACATTAGTAACAATACTACTCTGGGCGATGTGTGTCCCGCAAGCATGTTCGACAGAAATAGAACCGAGTCTTGTGATAGCTTCGTGTTTGAGAGAACGAACACCGTTGTGTATGATTTTAACTTACAATGTCAAGAGTGGCTAAGAGCTCTGGCTGGGACTTTCAACAGCGTTGGAGGAATGGTATCTCTAATTATTGCCGGTTACATATCGGACAACTTGGGTCGACGAATGTCCATTATATTTTTCGGATTTAATGAGGCTCTAACTGGCTTAATAAGAGCATTTTCAGTTAATTTTGCCATGTACGTTGCTTTTCAATTTTTGCAGACAGCAATCGGCGGCGGCATATTTAGCGCAAGTTACATTCTAGCGACTGAACTAGTCGGACCAAAGTACCGTGTTCTTACAAGCGCTACGATGTCATCTGCTTTTGCCGCGGGACAAATGATAGTAGGGCTTGTAGCGTCTGTAGTACCCGAATGGCGGCATTTGACCTTGGTGCTGTTTTGCCCCGTCTTTCTAACAGTGTTTTACTACTGGATTGTTCACGAAAGTCATCGTTGGTTACTGAGCAAAAACAAACAAGAACAAGCTAGAGCTACACTTAATCACATAGCTGGTGTCAATGGACGTGCCATTTCACAATACGACATGGACTTTTTGCTAACGGCGATACCAAGAAAAATGGAAGCAAATAATGTTGAAATCAATACACCATTAATCATGCGAGTCGTTAAAAGTCCTGTTATGCTACGAAGGTGTTGCACTACACCAATTTGGTGGATAACCACTACATTCATTTACTATGGTCTGTCAATAAACTCAGTCAGTCTTTCAGGAAATATGTATTTGAATTATGTTGCAACAGCAGCCGTAGAAATTCCAGGATATTGGACGGCAGTTTTAGTATTAGATAGAGTGGGGAGAAAAGTTACTTTATTTACGGGTTACATGTTGTGTGCCATTTGTTGTATTTCATTTGCGTTTATCCCGAATAACATGTATGGTTTGTCACTAGCTGTATATCTCACTGGCAAGTTTAGTATAGCTGCTGTGTTTACATCATTGTACTTGTATACTTCTGAATTGTATCCTACTAGGCATCGACATTCTTTTCTGGGGTATTCTTCGATGATGGGTCGCATAGGTTCCATTATATCTCCGTTGACACCGCCTCTGACGGTGTACTGGTCGGGCATACCGACGGTGCTGTTCGGGGCGATGGCGGTGGTCTCGGCAGTGCTGGTCCTCTCGCAGCCGGAGACGTTGGGGACCAAACTACCGGACACCATAGAAGACGCGGAGCTTGTTAGATCTATCTCAAAATAATTTAGAACACAAAGAATGTATTAATGGTGTTATTCTTAAATGCACTAAAAGACTGAGTTAGCTTTTAATCGTATATCTCAATAAACAAAAAGAGGAATAAGAACGGAAGAATAAAAAACGGAATAGTTATTTGTTTTACAAGAGGCAAAGTTGTTGTTTAACCACACGTGCCAATATTTATACTTGAGCAAGCGAAAGATTACAATATTAAACAGCGTAGCGTAGCGAGTGGTTCAAAACGTAGAATCTTGAGCGGTGCGAGGGTTTCAAAGCACGAAGTTAAAACAAACTTTACCGCCGAGTGAAACACAAAATTGTTCACCACACCAACACGAACAAAATACTGACTATAAAACATTAAACTAAATCAAATCCATCAGAGATCACTATATTATAGATCACTATATTCAATATTTATGATTCAAAATCATCATTTATAGGTAAAATCTACCAGCCATCAAGTTAAAATTTGTATGAAATTACTTTGCACTCTTGTGGATAAAATGCAATTTTGCTATCTGTTTTAGAATAGCAAAGTACGCCTAAGCCTTTACCATTTGGTGTGGTGAAAAAATCATTATGTGACCTAATTGAGGGTCGTATTTTTTAAAGTAATATTTTGAACACCACATCATGTTAAGTAACTGATTCTTTCAAACTTCCATGAAGTTTTCGTTGTATTGTCAAATAGGTAATGCAATATAATTGTAAAAATCGATAATTATATAAGTATGACTATATCAAATGATCAATAAATTTTTTGTTTATTATTACGAGTTTTATTTTAGTGAAACGTGATCGCCAATTGAATATTTTACCAACTAAAATCATGAACTATTTTATGATTAATATAATACAATCCAAATATCTCTTTTTCATTTTTTTTTTAACACGTTATCGAAATCTGGTTAACAAAACTCTCAAGTTGTTGGGCTGATCTTTGTTAACAGTTGTGTGAAAATCTTAACGTTTCATTTCAATAAAGTATATACACTTTGTTTACTCGTATAATTAATTTATTTAATTTAACTAACGTGATTGAATCGGCATTCAAAAGAAACATTATCTACCTTATATATAATGTATCCATGCATATTTGTATAAATGCAAATGTCCTGACTAACTGACGAACTGATTAATTGACAGATTCATCAGCGCAGAGTTGAAACTACACATACTACCTCTAGAAAGTTGAAATTTGCACACTAGGTTGCGTGTATGAAGGGTACAAGGTGATTTTGAATAATTCTTACTGAACTAAAACAAAAACAGTATAGTGGCTTTTTAAAACTTCATCCCCTAAGAAGGTTAAAACGGGGATAAATAAAATCATTAGATAAACGATTGAGCGAATGAAAGGTTGCACGAGGAATAAGTTTTATTTTGAGGTAGGATCTTGAAACTTCTTAAAAAGATACTGCATTGTGTAGTACAAGATCAGTAGTTTCGGACTTTTAGGTTATTCAACCCCTAAGAGGCTTAACAAGAGGCTGAAAGTTTAATTTATTCAAGCAACTTGAAAATACGTCGTATAGTACGTAGTTTGTAAAATAAAAGACAAATTCAACTTTTCTTGAAAATTCATCCATATCGGGAAATAAATTCATAATGGTAAATAAATGCACGGCATGCGAACGGTAATCTAATGAGCAACTACTAATGAGCTACAACTAGTATATGACCTTCATCTTTTTATGACTTTTTTTTCCTTTTTAGTACCTATTATTTAACTGTTAGTATTATTTTATTTATTATAAGTTTATGTTTAAGTAGTTCGTTCAATAGTTATATATTTTTCGTTTTGTATAGTTATTTTTATTTTTTTCGTTAATATTAAGTTTTATATTGTATATATTTTTGTTAAATAAAATTATCGACTAGTTTATCGGTTACCTATAGGTATAGGTAACATATAACAAGTATTTAGCACAATCTAAGTACCTACATACCTAATAGTAGGTATTATCAATTTATCATACAATAGAAATCGGCAACTTTCTCACCTGGCTAAAGAGATTATCTTTACTTTACGACATTATGACGTAATTTTAAATTATATTTAAAGGAAAATATCTTAAAAAATATACCATCAGATATAATTAAATGCAAATTCCTAATCGGCGCAAATAAAATTACGCTACTTCAAAGAGAATATTGAAAAATTAAGAAAAATCTTCGGAACATGGGGATTAGTGTCGAATAACTTTGATAATGCTTGCATGACTGATAAGTGATAAGATCGCGTATTAATGATAATGATTCATAAAAATAGCGGAGACCTTTATCCTTTTCATCTAAGTACCTACTAGGTATATCCGAGCACACGCTCGTAACGTAAGTAGCTAGGGTCGCCGTTGCCGATTACGGCATGGATAGCTATATAGGTATTTATGTATGTATTAAGATATATGCAATATCTATTAGATATATAAATAAAAAAATACTATATACCTAAATTGAACAACATTAATTTGTTCAGCGAATGTTACACATTATGAAGCTTATGTCGCAAATAAATTGCTGCCTATTCGTACTAATCATTTTGCAACAATTTTATACCGAATAGTCTATTTAAACATCATAATATGATTAGATAAACGCTAACTAAATACTAGGTAGGTAACGTGTTGATGTTGATACGTGTACTGGGTAGTAAAGTCATAAAAGTATTCTTTTATCTCTATCGCTGGCAGATAGTAGCAAATCAAAAGTATTATCCTCCAGACTACGCCCGGTGTCTTGTCACAGATGGAGACCGTGAATGCTATTTTTAACAGAGAGGTTTAAAAGTACCTATTCCAATGAGGAGGCACATTCTCATTTTATCCCGCCAGGCGGCGCCTGTGCAACTGCCTAGCCATGTCACTGTCATTCATATGTGAGAGAGAGAATAAAATATCATCTTCTCGCTCTCGTATGACATTATTTATCTGTACAATGGACTAATGAGGTGGCGCCATCTGTCATAATCATAACCTTTGAGTGTGCGTCCCACGTGCGTCCTCATTTGGTTTTTAGAGAGTGTTGGCAACATTGTTATTAAGAAATAATAATTAATGGATGTCCTTAATTCAAACCATTTTTATGTTTGCCTGTTTCCATAGGAACTATAAAACTTTCTCTTCTAAATATATTCTCATATTGTAACGGACGTGTGCTAAGTAAATAAAACCATTTTTTCCTATTATGAAGATTTTATTAATTTAAATACAGTCCCCTAATTAGTTCTACAAACTAAGAACCCAGACCCGCCAGATCTTCCTAATTGTCTTAAGAATGAAACTTTGGGATATTAATGTAGAGTTAGTATCGACGTTTGATGTCTACCTATTAAGGGCCGATAAAGTAGAATTGCAAAGTAACTGCAACTTGTATGGAAACTGGACGGCAACTACAACGTCGTCAACAACAACTTTAGGTGGACTCTTGATTCATACATTCATCATTCGTATATCATTCAGTTAATTTGGTACTAATTCCTAAAGGCAATTAACTTTAAAAAAAGTTTGATGTCCATATTACTATCTATAGGATACCGGCCAAGAGGTTGTGGTTATATTTTACTATGCCATCTAACGGGGATATCTCAAAACTCTGCCCACCGAGAGAGGACTTCGTGCGTAGCTCATTCAGTTTCCCTGCACCCCGACGACCGCGCCATTATGCTGCCATCTTTTGAAGTTATGTTGAACTAGTTCCAAACCTATCTTAGGTAGCAAGTACACAGTCCTATTTCCTTTCCGTTGCAGTTATTTCCACATCTACCGTGTAGATGGCACTATTTAAATACTGAGTTGATATATATGTATTCACCTTATATACGCATAGCAGTACATATATTACGTCTATTTGATTTTGTGCTCAGTCTTTGGAACATTAATTTACATTCCGGCTTAACTTCAATATGAAATATTTGCCGTAAGTACTTATATTTATTTTCTTCTTATCGTATTAGAGAAAAAAATAAACAAATATAAATCATTTTAAATCTACGAATTTATTATTATGCTTATAACAATAAAAAATGATAGGAGTTTTTTATAACCTCCACAGTCCTGGTGTACAAATCTTCTTTACATATAAGTATTTTTTTCTGTCTATGATACTCTTCTTATTATTTGACAATGTCAATTGCATTTCTGTTGATTTATTATTTATTTATCCTTCATATTCACCCGAAACTATAGATTCGTAAGGTTTTCAAGATTCATTATACTGTTCAGTGAAGTTTCTGAAAAAAATAAACACATTTCGAGGTTGTGATAAGATGCCTTGTGGTAAAAGGCCTCTTGTGAAAAATTGGGACAAGCCCAAACACTTACGCGTTATAACCCCCTCTAGATATGAACAAAATGAAGCCTCCGTCAAAGTTCATTGGAAAAAGGTTATTCGAGATCTGGAGCTGTCCTACAAGGATGATAAAGTAAATATATCTACAGAGTATTAAGCCTAAGTGAAGTAATGGGAGGCTTACATGCATACACGATGTAACACAGGAAGCTGAAAGATTACCTAGTTTGAGTTTCTTAAAATACTATTAGTTTACTTGAGAGATTTCAACTCTTGGGATAAGGTTGTCCGGCGGACCCTGAGCTGCTTAAGATCGTAGCGCGCACTCAAATATCATTATGTCAAAAATTACTACAGATGTAGTGCTATTGTAGTGCGAAAAGATTTGCCTTCCTATTGTTACGGAAACGTACGAACGTGTCATGCTATTTCAGTCAGTCTCCGTACAAAATGTACTGACATTGACTGAACTAGCATGACAAATAGGAACTTTTCCGGAAAAATACGAAGGAAACCCTTTTCGCACTACATCTGTATCTTATAACATTGTCCTTATACGGCATGAATAAAGAAGACGACGAGATTTTAATATTATAAATTTATCCACCGTTGTCCGATAGATATAGTAGAAGCCTGATGCCTGAGTGATAAATCAGTCTAATCTCCGTGTAGGTAACTTACAACCGGCGGCGAGATGAGCACACTTGATGAAAAATTCTTGAATATTACAGTTCTGGGAAAGCCAACGTGACACCGTCCAGGAGTTGGTGGGGCCCGCCATCTTCGGCAGACTGATGCAGATGTTCAAGCTCCCTCCCGAGGACAAGCACTACGAACCGCAGCCGGACACTGCCTCTCTCCAGGCCTCCGAACTGTTCTACACATTGGCAACTTATGAGCAACTTGTAAGTTCAAATACCTAAGGGCGTTCCCTGCACCAATGACTTTCGATTTGAATCCATTGATATTATGATAATTTCTAATGCCTGTCATACTAACAACATCGTCTTTAAACAAAGAAGTGTCTCGTAATTCCTTCACAGCTCATTGTTTCTGTGATATTTGGCATCAATAATGACCAATTTTAGGGTCAAAAACTGAAAACAAAACTTTTTTTGGTAATAATTTTTGTTTTAATTAGTGTTTGTTTTTTTAGATCATGTCAAAAAGTATTTTTTAGACCATGTTTAAAAAATCGTAAAAAAATAAGAACTGCTTTTTAGGGTTCCGTAGTCAACTAGGAACCCTTATAGTTTCGCCATGTCTGTCTGTCCGTCCGTCCGTCCGTCCGTCCGTCCGTCCGTCCATCCGTCCGTCCGTCCGTCCGTCCGTCCGCGGATAATCTCAGTAACCGTTAGCACTAGAAAGCTGAAATTTGGTACCAATATGTATATCAATCACGCCGACAAAGTGCAAAAATAAAAAATGGAAAAAAATGTTTTATTAGGGTACCCCCCCTACATGTAATGTGGGGGCTGATATTTTTTTTCATTTCAACCCCAACGTGTGATATGTTGTTGGATAGGTATTTAAAAATGAATAAGGGTTTCCTAAGATCGTTTTTTGATAATATTAATATTTTCGGAAATAATCGCTCCTAAAGGAAAAAAAGTGCGTCCCCCCCCTCTAACTTTTGAACCATATGTTTAAAAAATATGAAAAAAATCACAAAAGTAGAACTTTATAAATACTTTCTAGGAAAATTGTTTTGAACTTGATAGGTTCAGTAGTTTTTGAGAAAAATACTGAAAACTACGGAACCCTACACTGAGCGTGGCCCGACACGCTCTTGGCCGGTTTTTTTTTTAAATATGGCTCTTACGAATGGAGATAAAATATTGAAGAACCGATGGCCGTTGGTCTTATAATTCTATACGTTGTGCAGATTTAGGAATGTCGACTTGTCAAAAATCGATGAAAATCGTGTGGAGCCCCTTAACGTTTTACCTTATATTGACAGTGCGACACCATATTATGGTCTCGTTTGGTGGTTAGATACTTTTTTATTATATACATATTTCTAAGAAAAGGATAAAACATACGTACTCATGTTCATACTCAGACTCATAATTTATTGATAATATATAATTACAGATCATCGTACATTCACTGCCTATAAATGAGGAGTAGAGGAGGAGAGTAAGAGGAATAGGTAGAGGAATAAGTTTAAAATAATATTGCATTTATATTATTTTTAAATGTTTTACAGCAAAGGAAGGAGTCTAGTTATTCTGTAAGTGAATTGGCCCCTTCAACAGAAGAAGCGTCTGTCGAAGAGGAAGAATCTGACTGGGGCACATCATCAGACGCACTCGATAATCAAGCTTCCCGATACAAATCTATGATCAAATCTAAATCCACTTCGTCAAGACCTTTTACGTCGAAAATGACTGTCTCAAGAGTGTCGACAAATAAATCTCTTATAAGAAAATCATCTATAAGATATTCAAAAAGGTTTTCAAACGTCCCACTGTCATCCGACTCCCCAGCCTGTACCGATGATGATTTAATTGTTCAGGGTAGCAAGAAATATGGCAGGTAACTAACTAAGGTCAGTGTGGGGAAGACCGTCTACCCGGAAAGACCGTCTATTGACTATAACTTTTTTGTTTATATATTTACGCCTCTCACTCCTCTGGAGGTATAGCAGTTATTCATCCTTAATCCATTGGTCTTCAATACATATCCCTAGGACGAACACTAGTTAACAATAAAATTGTTGCTCGTTTCGAACTCGAACATCGAGTTCAACATGGTTCCGCAAAAAAATAAAATAAAATAGAAGCAGTCGGAATATTTGTATATCATGTATGTAACGCAGTCATTTAATAAGGTAAAATACCCCATAATGGACGGTGATGCCATTATGGACAAAAAAACACAAATCCTTAAAAATAAGTATCTAAAATACGTTTCTAAAAACTGACGGCTGTGTACCATAAACTAGAGTTGTAGAGCTGTTTAATTTTGAAGTTTCAATTAATTCGGTTATTTCTGAAGGATTTGGTGACAAGATAAAATTCACCAGTTTACTGAAAAAAATATCAAGACGAATTCTTAGTAATGTTGCTAAGAGAGATGAGTTCATGTAAAAAATAATAAAAAAATAACGCACGGTGTAATCTTGAATGCGTTTTACTTACTGCATTAAGCATGAGATAAGGTAATAAAACATACTAGTTTGTTGCTCCAAAGATATAAAGAAATGATGTTATTTTGCAAGTGTCCATTACTGGACCCGAAAAACTGCCTACCTCCTATGATGGACAAGGAACAATTTACAAAACCAAAATTTACAAGAAACAATCCTATGTTAAAATAACCCAAACTAATTGTATTTATGGTGTATAAAATTGACTCATTGCGTATCAGTTGGCTTTAAAAGTAAAATTTTAAACTTATATCACTGTCCATAATGGGGGATCCATTACTGGAGAACTGCCGTCCATAATTGGAGAAAAAACACCTAGTTTTAATTTGTTAACTATGAAGAAACCAATAGGAGTATCTATTCTGCAATACGCTTGAAATGTAGAAGAAGGATAGGACATTCAAGATTTAACACGCTTGGCGGTAGAATTTTTACATTTATCAGTGAAATATCAAAAACTGGCGAATTTTTTTCTTAAACTGTCCATGATTGGGTTCGTCACCTTAACCGTTATTTCTGACTAGTACTATTATTCTACTCAAAACGCGCTCAATTTCTAGTTTTATGTTCTGAAATATGTAATTTAGAAATTGTGCCTAGTCAGAAAGTCCGGCATAAAAGAGAAAGGCAAGACCGGCATATGATAAACAAGGAGTTGCCAACCTTTTTTAGGTTTTATTGGAAATAAGTCGAGTGTAAACCATATCAATATATAGGTACGTTTTTGGCTTATGATAGTTGTACCGTTTTTGATTTTAACTTCGAAATACAGTTTTGATAATGATTCGTATGGTGTTACTAAAATCATTCGAAAGTATTAAGTAAAAATAAAATATATGTGACATGATTGTGAAGAATGATAAGAGGTGAACAGAAGTAAGCCTACACTGCATTATTCATAATCATATTTAAGTTGGTAGAATTATCGTAAGCTCTAACTGTTTTTTATTATTATTGTTTAAGTATATTTAGATTGTGAAACATGTGGCGACAAATATTTCAAAAGAGAGTAGGGTTTCAAGTTGGTTATTATTTTTATAATCAGCATTACCCAACAGGGACCGTATGGGTACCCTTTAAAACGGTTTTGACACTTTTGACCGACTATTTTACGGGTACCCGACCGTTAATTGACATTGCTGGCTGTCACTTTGACAAAAAGACGTCATGGGTGTCGTCAATAGGTTTTCGGGGGTGGTAGCTCAGGTAGGTGGTGGTGGTAAGCATTGCTAAGAAATGTTACCAAACCAATTCACGACATCTTAATATCCTATTACCTTTTCTTAATAAAAAAGTTTCAAAAACAGATAAGTAGTTGGATTTATATGAGCTTGTAATATCGTGACTAAATTGTATCGCAGGTGTTCGTTGGAAAAACAGTATTATGCAATATCTGGACCTGAAAAGAAAAGGTTATGATCCCCATCTACGGGACATATGCCGGTCTTGCCTTATAAATAGAAAAATGCTTATATGTTCAAAATTTTAACATTATTTTATTAATTATCTAGCACATTCTGCCCTGTTATTACGTAAAATAACAATGATCATGATTTTGGAACCTAGTCTCATATGAAATTACGCGACAACCAGCACTAGACGGTCTTTCTGTACTCATCGCGGGAGGACGGTCAACCCGCCGAGCCTTATAAAATGTGATTTTTATGACTTAAAAGTACCTTATTTCACCAAAATATTATAAAATCTTTGTAAAATATAATATTTGCTATCTCATAGGACCATGCGCATTACGCCAGACTACATTAATTATAGAGTTTTATCCACTCAAACTTTATTTCAAATAAACTATGCCGGTCTTGCCCGCACTGACCTTAAATCAATTCTTCTGAATCAATATCTAATCTGTGAATCAGTTTAAAAATGGACTAGACAACATATATCATATCTACAACTCGGCTAGGATTACTGGATATAGGCTATATCAGTGTTATAACTGTCTTCCTGCTTATTAAATAATAATAATTAATACCTAATAATTTTCTTTTTGAAATTTGGCGATATACCTAGGCACTTATGCATTTTTAATTTTTAACCGCCTTCCAAATCTCAAGGGAAGGGGTTCTCAATTCGTCTGTATTTTTTTTTTGTTTTTTATTTTTATTTTTTTTAATGTTTGTTCCTCGATATCTCCGTCGTTACTGAATCGATTTTAATTTTTTTTTTCCATTGAATGTATATGCATACAGATTGGTCCCACTTTTCTCAGAACCCAGTTCTGATGATGGGATCCTGGAGAAATCGAGGGAACTCCTCAAATCTGAAAGGCATACATATGGTGATTTTTGTGTTTTTAACCGCCTTCCAAATCTCAAGGGAAGGGGTTCTCAAATTTTTTTTTATTGAATGTATATGCATACAGATTGGTCCTAATTTTCTCAGAACCCAGTTTTGATGATGGGATCCTGGAGAAATCAAGGGAACTCCTCAAATCTGAAAGGCATACATATGGTGATTTTTGTGTTTTTTAAGGAACAGCATGCATTTACGTACGGAACAGTGACATTTGGTGCAGTGGAACTCCTGATGATGGTCAGAATGGAACTCCTCAAATCTGAACAGCACACTTATAGTGACTTTGGTATTTTTATAAGAACAGCATGCACTTACGTCCAGAACAGTGACATTTGGTGCAGTGGAACTGCTGATGATGGTCAGAACGGAACTCCTCAAATCTGAACGGCACACTTATAGTGACTTTGGTATTTTTATAAGAACAGTATGCACTTACGTCCAGAACAGTTGACATTTGATGCAGTGGATCTGCTGATGGAGAGTGAGCCGCCCCTGGTTAGAGTTCCGTTCTGATAATCATTCTCATCTGTAAGTACTTCAGAATCATCCAAATTTCAAAATTGGTTCAGAAATGACGGAGATATCGACGAATAACAAACATTAAAAAATATACAGACGAATTGATAACAATGATAACATAATCCAACATTTGAAAGTATTTATCACCAGAAGCCCAAAGGAAGGCGGTTTTTTTTTCTTAAAAATTATTAAAGGAACAGCATGCATTTACGTCCGGAATAGTAACATTTGGTGCAGTGGTAATACAAAGATACTTATACATTAAAATTGGTCTAAGATAAACTTGCTCGAGTATTCACCCAATTACAGGCAAACACGGCATGCATGTTTCAAAATTTTTCTTAACCCTAAGTAGGAACTAAGTTGAAATGGAAGTATACATCTAAATTAACTAAATAGGTAGGTACAACTTTAAATACTGATACTATGAGTAATCTAGTTAGCAAGGAGGTAGAAATAGTTATATATGTAATTAATTTCAAAAAGTTTTAATATGTATTGTTTTATAAGAACAGCATGCACTTACGTCCAGAACAGTGACATTTGGTGCAGTGGAACTGCTGATGATGGTCAGAACGGAACTCCTCAAATCTGAACGGCACACTTATAGTGACTTTGGTATTTTTATAAGAACAGCATGCACTTACGTCCAGAACAGTGACATTTGATGCAGTGGATCTGCTGATGGAGACTGAGCCGCCCCTGGTTAGAGTTCCGTTCTGATAATCATTCTCATCTGTAAGTACTTCAGAATCATCCAAATTTCAAAATTGGTTCAGAAATGACGGAGATATCGAATAACAAACATTAAAAAATATACAGACGAATTGATAACAAAATCCAACATTTGAAAGTATTTATCACCAGAAGCCCAAAGGAAGGCGGTTTTTTTATTAAAAATTATATGTGTAATAATTGTAATAAAATATAGACTACCCGGCCTTATCAATTAGAAGAAGATTATGTGATCGTGTGCTTATGTGCTAGACCTGCTGGAAAGATTTTTTTTAATGAAGATTTCGATAATTCGTTTGTGTGTATGTGATTTAGTTTTCGTGTGCGTAGTTTGATTAATGATGCAGACTAGTACTTATAGACTCGACTGAACCTTTCTATTATTTATTTTAGAAATAATAGAAAATCGATAATTGCAACGTTGGAGAAAAATCCCCACTTTGACATGCTGTACTGCAACGAATCAGAAACCGACATGATCAAATGGAACTCGAAGTATAAACAGAAAGCGTTTGAAATATCAGCTTCTGATGAATTCAGTAAAAAAGCGGAGATATTGACTAAACAGGTACGAATACAATATATATATATATATGGTAAAAGAAACATGTTAATATGAAAAAATAATCTAGAATATCGTGGTGTTCCTGGTTAGGAAATTCACGGAAATTGCATAGTTATTAAAGTTTCTTTGGTAGGAATGCCACATTTTAGCTGGTCCAAGAAATCGGGAATGAAACCAAACGTAAATTTAGGGATTTGTTCATTTAAACGAACGTCTGGCGGGGAAATTAACAATACTAATATAAATATACTCTCTTTACACAAATACAATCTTTTGCACAAATCAAAATGGAAAAATAATACAGTAGGTGCACAGTACAGGTCAATTCACAAGAGCTGGCACGAATGTAACGAATGTTTGAATGAAAATATGCATGTGTGTGACAGATTAACCAATAAAATGGTTCCTCTTGACAGTTACGACTGTATACCAATACAGGTGTCACTCACACAATCAAAGTTTCGTTCATTTCATTCGTGCCAGCTTTCGTGAATCGACCTGTAACTTAAGAAGAGGATAAACAACAGACGGACTTATCGCTAAAAACGATCTCTGTAACCTCACAAACCTGTTTTTATTTTCAGATTTCTAAAGATTTCTATGATTGGTGGGTAGGTTTGGGCAACGTGGAGTTTAAGAGCGAAATCAAACGGCCTGAAGACATTGAAGACTTATTCCAAGTAATTTTCCACATTACTTACTAGTGATTGTGAAACATTATGGGTGCGCAACAAATAACTGCCGGCCTAGCCGCCGATCGACGACCGATGACGCTAGACGCCGATCGAAACGCACTTTGGCTCTGCGCCAATATGGAAGAGCGATTGAAATAGCGTTTGTGCATTTTGCTACGTTCTCAGAACGCACGCGCACGCGCGGACAGCACCTGCTGGTCGTGCCGGCGCGGAGACTGGCTAAGGTTCGAGGGTCACTCGGTGTACTCGGCCCTAAATTGTACAACTGCCTTCCAGCTGACACCATAAACGCGCCTAGTGATGCAATCTGTAAAAATAAACTAAAAACCATCTTGCTGAACATGACGTGTTATACATTCGATGAATACTTTGAACGGATTTCATTGCCCCACTCATAGTAGTAAATAAAATAGAATTTAATAATATTAATTTTGTTTTATTATAATAACTTATAATGTTTTAATATGTAGATTTATAATTATTTGACATGTAAAAATGTATTACTTTTTACCAATAAATGTCTGAGTGAGTCTGAGTCTGAACATTGCCTTTGATTTTGCCCGCCAGGTTTTGTTCGACGAACACGCCTCGAGATCGCTTGTTTTGGACCCGAAGATACTACCTTGTGTATTGCCGAGTATTGCGAAGTTTGTCGGCGTACCTAAGGTAAACGTAAAATTAACAAGGTTTTTACACTACAGTTGATATTTCAATTTATCCTTCGACTGCTTGGAATTTCATAAGCTCAAGAAAGTTATTAAATTTTATCCAGCTAAGTGTAACTCGTGGAGCGAAAAAAAATACTAATATAATTTTCTAGAATAATAAAGTTTTTAGAAATTGACAGGAAAATCCTTTTATTATTAAAACAAATATTTATAAATTTCCTTAACGAGGTTTTATGTCTTTAACACATCGTTCTGGGTATTTTATACCTTTTTGTTTAATTTACAAAATCGTGTAATACTTAATTAAATCAATAAGTGCCAACATTTTAAATTAATTATAGTTTCAGTTCTTCATACATTTCTATATTAATGCAAGTACTACTACTGTTGCTAGCATGGAATGACCAACCTAACCAACCTATTTTTCTTTTTCCTCCCAGGCCTCATGCTCCAGCGTGCTTAAGCGGCAAATCGCCTACGATATCCACGCGGAAACCAGCCCCGCCCATAAAGAGGCCTTCGGCACATGCCTCCCGCAGAGGATGAAGCACATTCCTCCCAATAATGACACCGAGAAGATGTGGCATTCTCTTGTTATACCTGAAGATCTTAAGACTATGTCTGCTGTCTGGGATGAAATTTCCCATCTGACGTAAGTTTAATTTTTAAGGGTCTCTCCAAACCTATCGACGCGGAATCGCTGACCAAAAAAACTCATTAGTATTAACATGCGTGTAGCGACGACGTGCGCCTTCATGCTGACGAGCGATTTTTGGTCGGCTAGCTAGGACCGATTTCGCTTCGATAGGTTTGGGGAAACCCAATACTAGGTTAAAGTTAATATATTATTTTGTATTCTCGTACCTACACTTAGGGCAGTTGCATCAACCACATTTGACAGACACATCATCGTCACGCAGCAGATGTGTATGGAACTTCCCATAAAATAAAATTTAACGAACGCTTTAACGGTGACAGACGGTTTAAGGTGTCGTGCTGCCATCGGACTACTAAGCTACCAAAGTCGATGTACCATCACCAGTATCACCACGCAATAAAATCGCTGTAACAATAATCTGCTATTGCAATGATAATGAGTAGTAACTGCTGGAAATTGGAGATCACAAAAGATGTTTTTCGACAACATCAAATGTCTACACGGAACATATTAATCTGATGGAACGCCCTTACTTAAAAATTATTTGAATAATTATTTCTTACAGGTCAACAAAATCCTTCCACGCGTGGCTTCAAAAGCGGCCACATCTTCCAATGGCTAAGTATTTGAAGTCCTTGGAGACTCCGGGAGACAAAAAGCAAACGTTTATTGTACCATCAGATTTCGTACTTGCTAAGGAAGGAAGTAGTACTTCTACTCAGGACTTAGCGCTGCCTGTTTCGGAATTCACTCTTGAACTGAAGGAAGTACTGCAAGAAATTATGAATGACTAATTTCAACCGTTAGTTAATCACATTGCTAGTGAAAAATGTATATTGCATTTGTTTTTTAACTAGCTGCACGTGTTCTTCTAACCACATTTTCAGGATGTTTTGAGAATATTGTAGTGAAAGAATTGATTGCAAATAAAAAAATACAGTATGAAATAGCGTATTAATAAAAATGAATAATAATAATAAATCCATTTATTTTCAGACAACATGAGGTCTGTCCTAACACAATCATATCGTCACTACTTTTAAAAAAACTTGTATCTTCGTCAGTCAATGAAAAGGAAATTGTAGTAAGTGTGTATGGAATGCATATAGACTTACTGCGTTTTAACTTTGAGAAGCAGCGTGAGATACGAGATTTTTTTATATCTATTTATATCTATTTTTTATATCTATCTATCTAATCTACTTAACTATATATATATAACTATATATATATATATATATATATATATATATATATATATATTATATATATATATATATATATATATATATATATATATATATATATATATATATATATATATATATATATATATATATATATAGTTAAGTAGATTAGGTTGCCCTTGTGACCTACAGATCTATTAGACCATTTATTGCACTACATTTTTCTTCCATGTCCGATTCTCATGACATGTCTTAGTTGAGTAATAGAAGTACAATTGGTTAAGAAAGATAATCTTATGATAAAATCATTATCACAAAAGATAAGACACTCCTTAATCTAAATACATAAAATTGTGTGATTAAACGAAATGTGTGTGTTGAATGTGAGTTCTTTGCTATTTTCAAATACTACGAGTAACACAACTATAGACGGTCAACCAAATTTTGGCGCTAAAAAAGCGCAAAATTCAAATTTTCTATAAGAACTAAAACTTGGCCCGTATATTTTCAATCAACTATTAAGTGTTATGGCTCGTTGATGATTCCGCCAACGTCAAAGATTAGAAAGGCACGCTTTTTATGACGACCATTGGCCGGTGAACCCTACATTTTTCAAATTTGCCGCCTTTTATTAGTGCCAAGATTGGGTAGACCGTCTATAAATCTACTCCTTAATGGACAATCAGTAGGTTAATGTTATTTAATGAAGTGTTTAATCATTTTCAATAGATGTACCAAGTATAGGTGATCGGTTAAGTGACAATTAGTAATCTTGAAGAATGACACCAGCAGCTGTGATGGAACTGGGGCATGTGCCCCGGGATCAGGCTCAGGATCAGCACGACACTCCGTTGCCTACGCCTCCTAGAGAGAAGAAAGCAAAGACCATGTATGTTCAATATTTTACATTATTTTAAACTTTCAAATATGACATTTTCGACGACTTACTTACGAGTTACACGCGGGTCGAAGACGGGTCGAGTCCGTGACCATGGGCAGTGCAACCTGGCCGAAACGTCGGAAAAAGGGTAAAATAATATTATTTTATCGCGTTCGGCCCGTGTGTGACTTTAAAAATGTGTTTAAAACGCGAGCGTTTAAAGTGTTTTATGTTTGTAGATTACTTATTTGTTTAGGGCTGCTAAGCCGCGGTCCTGGATCCGAATCCTGATTTAAGAGCATTTATTTGTGTGTGATTAACGGAGATCGGACAACTGGGCGTCATTCTAACAAAATAAGGTTCATTATTCCGAAAACGTCATACAAATGACGCCCAACTGTCCGATCTCTGGTGATTAATGATTATTATTATTTTGTGATTAAAACTATCGTTGTCATCATTAATGTTGTACCTTGTCACCTTCTTGTCACAATAAAGCTGGGAACAAATTATCACCGGCCGTCAGCCGCGTCCGATATTTTTTCCCCAGCTTAACAATATTTAAAGTCACACACAGGTCGAACGCGATTAATTAACATTATTTTTACCTTTTTTCCCAACGTTACAAATATGTGTGTGTGTGTGATATGACAAAGCGCGAGAACTTAAAGTGTTTAGCTTAACAATAGTTTAATTAAATGTGGTTTTCAACCGGCAGTGACACGAGACGTGGCGAGGCGTGAACTGATGACGAATTTCAATCCTCTCCTTTCTTCGGTAGAATTAGTAAAGATTGACGAGGATGTACTAACAGCAACACTATTAACCAAGGATTATTTATATAAAATTTACATACTTCATACCAAGCTACATGCTAAGAATCGTACCTCGATTTTTTAGCACCACCTATTAAATACTATCATAACTACACTGATGATGCCTACAAATTTATTTTTTTCCAAATGTGTATTGATGTGATATCATGATTTTAATATAAATAAATATGTGATTTGTTCTTATAAGACATAAAAACACGCAAAAATAACGGGGGAAAATATGATTTTGGCCACTTCCAGGCTGCGAACAGCGCCATCTAGTTTTAAGCCTAAAAGGCCCACATTTCAGGAGTCAAGTATTAAATCGTTCTTGCTCTTAACTAACCATCGGTAGACGTTATGCCTTTGTGATAAGGATTACAAATGTACAGCTAACAGTGTCGCCGATGGTACGAGACTAGAATTGAGATATAATTAGACGGTCAACCAAATCTTGGCACTAAAAATGGCGCGAAATTGAAATTTTCTATGGAAAAAAACTTTGCCCTCTAATTTTCAATTATTTTCAAGTATTATAGCTCGTCGATGATTCCGCCAACCTCAAGGTTTAGGAAGGCAGATGTTTTATGAAGACAATTAGTCGGTGAGCCCTACATTTTTCAAATTTGCCCAGATATTATTGACCGTCTTTATTTACCGAGAAATACCCTAATATTACTTAATATAAATTACTAACCTATAAAACTAAACCTATAAATTACTAAATCGTAATACGCAAGTAATCTGTCATTAGTAGAATTTGGTGCAAAAGGGTTCGATTTCAATTCACGCCTCGCCTCGTCACATCTTGCCCTGCCGGTGGGAAACAACCTTGAGATATCTAGTGAATTTATTTTGAATAACATAGTAACAAAAAAGCTGAAAAATATATAAATAACTTTGAATGTACCATACTGTACCTATTGTAATTACAATACAAATTACTTGTTTCAGAAAACGTTTGTCATATGTTCTGGGATTTCTTTACTCGTCAGTTTTGATAATATTAGCTGCAATGCTTCTTGTGACGACAACCCTTGTTAACTCCAAATGGTCTTCAGTAAGTATTCATAATTTTTACGAATGCTGAAATCGTTATTTGTTTTACAAGGGGACAACGTTGTTGTTGTTGCCAATATTAATAACCGAGCAAGCGAAAGATTCCAATATTGACATAATAATTCAATACTTTAATTGTTGAGTTAAGTACAAAATTCTGATTTAAACTTTCACGATTATTTTATAAGCAGAGATCGGACGGATTTGCGACATTCTTAGTGACTTACGTCATTTTAATGACTTTTAGTATGAGATGACGCACAAAAATCCGATCTCTGCTTAATAAGGTAACAATAAAAATAACTTTAATTAATTACCTGCTGTAAATTTAATAGTTGACACAATTTTCAGAATAAACTATGAAGCATTTTCTTATTTATAAATGAATAGACTTAACTGAAAAGGTTGATAATGAATGGCCATTAAAAAATATGTACCTATATGCATGATTAATCTTTATTTATTTTTTAATCAATTATTCATTCGGTAGAAACCTGCTAGAGTACGATCTGTTTTTAAGTAAATACCTACTCTTTGGCTAATGTCAAACGTTCCCGCTCCGAAAACCCCGATGTATGATTATTAAGTACACATAATTATTTTTTCTCAAACATGGTATGAAATATTGATGTTATGTGCCTTTTAATTGGCAGCGAAGTATGACGTTGCAGGTGCGGCTAGGACGATTGATAGATAATGGAATTTCATACAAACCTTGCAGGCCAAGGCCGGCAAAGTCCTCTTTTTTAATTTCCAAACACAGATAATTGTGACATAACATCCAGGTATTTAGCCAATTAAAAAAAAATATAAGGGGCTTTATAGACGTGCCGACTGCAACTGGTACGGGCCCTAGACAATATTTGATTTTGGGTGCGTTTTCATACAAAAAATTTTTTTTGGTTTTTTTTTGAATTTTTTTTAACTTTTTGTTTTTTTATAAGCGTATACGGGGTATCAAAGGGGAACGAAAATTCGATTATTTTTGCGCTACGACGCACCGTTTAGGAGATACAGCCATCCAAAGTTACTATTTTCAGTAGACTTTATTTATTTCATACCATGTTTGAGAAAAGCACTATACATACCTCGGCGGGAAATGGGGTTGCCCGCCTCAGACCTATCTATATGTCTTCGGCCGGCAACCCCCTTTGTCCCGGCCTCTATAGTAATGTACTATTAAATCGGGACCACGTCTACTCTGAGACCACGGGGACAACGCGCTCCCTGAAACGTTAGAGGTCAGTTTAATATGTAATCATACGCGATTAAGGACCAGTTGCATCAACCACATTTGACACACACATCATCGTCACGCAGCAGAGGTCTATGGAACTTCCCATACAATAAAATTTAACGAACGCTTTAACGGTGACAGACGGTTTGGTGCCACCGGCCTAAAGTCCCGATTTAAAAATAATTACGTACCAAATTTTCAAACATTAATTTCAAAACGTAATAATTTTCAGATAATCACAATCTACATAACAGTAAGCGGTTTCATAATACTGGCTACATTAATCGTGGACGTCAAACTCTTTACCAGAAGAATATGAAAACAGGTATCAGTTTTACGAAATAAAGAAGAAGGTCATCTGGGTGGCTAGCCGAATGGCACAATCGCTCACGAAACGCTCACGAAACGAAGCGCTAGTAGATATCTATCTCTATCGCGCTTGCGTATTGGCGCGACAGAGCCAGCGGCGTATCGCTTTCGTTTGGCGTCGGAGAAATGCCATTCGGCTACGGGGCCTGAGAGAGGTAAACAACACTTTTAAGTCTCCTACCTTTAAAATCCCGGGCAATGAATAAACATATATTACAATTATACAACAGTCAATATATACCTAATATGCTTTTAAACGCATAATGATTAGTGCATCGTAACAGCTGGTGAATTTCCAACACAACTTAGAAGAACCCTAGTTGTTGTAAGAATACGGTGGAAAGTTTTGCTGACTATGAATGAGGTCTTGGTAACCCATACAACAGAGGGCTAGATTATCGATACGGAGGTTGCAACTATTGTAAGTCAAATTCTCACTAAAGCCCAAGTCTAATTAAGTCTAATTTTCCCATTTTTGAATTTAATCTTAGGACATTATATAGAAAGAAAGGAGATCGGACATGTCGGGCAATTTTTATTGAATGCGCAATACACGTGCATCGTTTCTATATCTATATCTGTTCACATGCGAACGACCAAAGCGAGTCATGTCATAACGAACGCACTCAACGGCAACTATGCTGCGACTGGCTTGTCCGCTCTTTAGTATTCAGAAAGAAATCAAATTGCCTTTTGGGAGCGATGGTTAGGATCCTACCGACTGCGCCATATAAAAGAATAGGGAACATAAGTATCAATCAAACGACAAGATCGAGCAATGACTGATTATTTATTTTCAAAGACTACACATAATATGACAATATGCTCTTAGATTCTTAGCTATTAAGAGGATACGATACCGAAGCACGAATTCAAATTTGAGATTTTTAGGTCTTTATCGCCGTCGCGCTGACGGGGGCGGCACCCACAGAGAGGCCCTGTGTGCGTGCGCGCGGCGCACGCACACAGACGCATAAGCGCGGCGGCGCAAGTACCAACTCGCGCACCAATGCAAGTTTTATATTTGATATATTTCTCTAGTTTCGGAGTTCTGATGCGTATTGTTTTGGACTCCGGGAAGTATACTAAGTGGATTTGACAAAAATGCAAATTTGTAATGTTTTAAGTATTGTAAATACAATTCCTTATCTTATACATAATGTCGTTAAGGTGTAGGTATTCGGGTAATGCCGTTAATCGGATAATTCCAAAATTCAAATGATAATCACCCGTGATTCCATAGTAATAAATTACGTTCAGAATTACCAGAGTACAACTTATCTTAAAAGAAATAAAGTTATTCGGTATGTAAAAAGCCACAACCTTTTCGATGTCAAAGAGATTTGGATTATGTACGTATGGGATTATGTACGTACAATCAACCAATCTGAATCCTAGGTCCTAGGCCACTGTAGACCCCTTTCACAGTAAAAATCAAACTGACTTTTATAGCAAATAAAGCACGGTGTCAATACGACAGGGTTCTGAGTGGCCTAGGATTCTACATAATTGGTTGACAGTACCTACCAAAAGTTTATGTGAATCTTATTCATTATTTTTACCTAGGGCAATTTGGTATCTATTATACTTTACCAGACACCAGACTATGTTCCAAGAGCGTAGGTAATTAGAACTTTTTAGCAGAATTCTAACAAAAAATCTGCCAAAAAAAATCTTATTGCATATGAATCATAAGGACCTTTTTCAGATGGAAAGCCTTTATACATATGCACTTATATTTCTAATTGTCTAGGGTTGTATGTATACATATTACCCACCTAGCATTAGAAATACAAGGCTTAGCTCAGAACAAACCCAACCATAAAAATGCTTAACTAATTTGCCAGCTAAATTTAAACCTAGGTATCGGTACTTAAACGTATAGATACTTTTGATATTTTTATTATTTAAAACTTATTTATACTTACATATCAGCATTTCTGTTACCATAGAATTAAAACGTATATAACACTCATTTCATCTACCAACTAAGGGCATCTGTAATCTACATACAAATAAGGCCCGGTTAAGTCTCGAAATGTTATGTACATTTTATAATTAGATAAGTGTAAATGGGCCAAAAAATTGGGTCCATGTGCAATGTTGCATTAAGTAGGTGCACTTTTCCCAAATTGCTGCATGTATGAAATAAGGCCCATCAGTAACTTAACAAAAAATAAGGTATTTCTTACATACCGAATTAAGCGTAATTGTGTCGCTTAACTTCAAAGCTGGATAAATCCATTCTGCTACAAGATTAATATATATTTTTTATATATTCAATCTTAAAGCAGAATGGATTTAAGTACCCAGGTTTGAAACTAAGCGACACAATTGATAGTATGTATCTAGGAGATATTTTCTTTACAAAATCGTATTACTTATTCAAGAGCGCTATGATAAACGCACGTCGAAATAAAGTAAAATTGACAATATTTACCGATGAAATTGTGCTCTGTGTGTAATGGTAAACATTAATAATATGAAAAGTAATTGTTTCAGTCATGAGCATCTTCACTCGTCAATTTCGTCTTACTCTTTAGTTGTGAAACATGGGTGACAAAGTACGGTCGCCGGAAGGAAAAGAATAAAAATATATGGATACCTATATATATTCTAATATTTATCCCGTAGGACAGCAGGTTACTTCAAAGTACTTTAATTAACTACCTAATTTTAATGTTGTCTTCGGTTCCCGTCGTCGTTCGTCGTTTGTCGAATCCCGGTAAGGGTATTTATTTCTGTGATGAGCACAGATATTTGTTCCTGAGTCATGGATTTTTTCTATGTATATTTTCTTTCAACCCCTTATTTGCCAAGAGTGGCACTGAAGCTTTAGTAGTTTCATGTGTTCTGCCTACCCCTTTATGGGATACAGGCGTGATTGTATGTATGTATGTTATCTATTTAAGTATGTATTATTTATTTATTTATTAGTAAAAACATGTTTACATGACATTACAGTAAAACCAATGCGTCACGAAACTTAGATAACAAAAAAGAAAAAAAAAACAATAAAAAAAAATAAAGTTTAAAACTAAAAAATTTATTTGGGCGATGACGTAACAGCGTGGCTCCGTTGCGTCGTTTGCCCCGGTGTAGGATTCGGCAAGTTGCCCCGGAATCGCCGAAAAACCACACCTTTCGGCTAGAAGTCTGTTCTCGCATTGGTGTCCTGCGCTATATCGTCGCCTAGCACCCATAGTACAAGCTTTGCTTAGTTTGGGGCTAAGTTGATCTGTGTAAGGTGTCCCCAATATTTATTTAATTATTTAATTACTTACCATAATCATAATGTAATAAAATGTGCATTTTTTCGTGGTTACCAACATGCATACCAACCATAAAAATGCTTAACTAATTTGCCAGCTAAATTTAAACCTAGGCTATTTAAACGTATAGATACTTTATATACTTTTATTATTTAGATCTTATTTATACTTTTCGGCAAAGCATTTTTGTTACCGCAGAATTAAAATGTTGGTAATACTCATTTCATCTACCTACTAAGGGCATATGTAATGTCAATGCAAACAAGGCCCGGCTATTAAGTTTCGAAATGTTATGTACGTTTTATAACTTGATAAGTGTAAATGGTTCAAAAATTTCGTGCAGTAAGTAAAAAAGTAAGTATTATTAAACAGAAAAACTATGGGTCTTATTTGATGCAGGTATGAAATAAGGCCCATGAAAATGAAAATGAAAATGAAAATGAAATATTTATTTTTCAAGTAGGCATATTACAATGCGCATATGAACGTCAAATAAAGCTACGCCGGCTCTAACCCTACGCCTCAGCCTCGAGAAGATTTCAGTCCCCCCTCAGTTGGGAGGGGGGTATCCACTATGGGACCGGCAAGAAACTCGGCGGGCAACTTCTTTTCAAAACATTACATCTTATAATTAACATGCATTAAATAACAACATACAATTTAACATGCAAAAGTATTCATCAAAGAATATGAACAGACTAGGTACTCTATGGAAATCGATTTCAATAAATTATATTATTGCTTAATAATACGTCGTTCTTCTTCAGAGAAAACATATCAAATTGTCATAGAAGAAAAAGATAATATGAATCTCAATATCATTAAATATGTAATTTACCTACACAACATAAAATATAAAATATTTGATGTGCTTTCTTATCTGAACTGTGTCCTCTATACATAATACAATTATTTTAATTGCTATTCGTTTTTTGTAGTTTCTGGTTCGGGCCATGCATGTTTGTCTGTCAAATAGTCCTCGACTCTGTAATAAGCCTTTAACATCAATGATTTTTTTAAGTAGTTCTTAAGAGCTGGGAGGGGTAATCTCAAAGCAGTGTCAGGTAACTTATTATAAAAATGAATGCATTGCCCAACAAATGACTTCTGTACTTTACGGACACGAAACTTCTTTATGGCAAGCTTATTTTTGTTTCTAGTGTTATAATTATGGATATCAGAATTCTTAGTGAAACAGTCTAAATTCTTAACAACATAAATTATACTATCATAAATGTATTGGGAAGCTACAGTTAAGATATTAATTTCTTTGAAGAGTTCTCTTACTGATTCACGTGTTCCTAAGTTGTAAATAGAACGAATGGCTCTCTTTTGTAATACAAAGATAGTCTGTATGTCAGCTGCTTTGCCCCAAACCAGAATACCGTATGACATTACACTGTGAAAATAACTATGATACACTAGGCGAGCTGTCTCAACATTAGTCAGTTGCCTGATTCTCCTAACGGCGTATGCGGCTGAACTTAATTTGCTTGCTAGTTTCTTTATATGAGGACTCCATTGTAGATTTTTGTCCAATGTTAAACCAAGAAACAGTGTTGTATCTACCATCTCTAAGCATTCATCATTCAAAAGTATTTTTGTATCGATTGGTTTAACATTCGGCAGAGAAAATCGAATACATTTGGTTTTCTTAGAATTAAGAAGTAAATTGTTGACAGTAAACCACTGCCGTACATCAGCTAACGTGCTATTAATTACATTGTAATCCGTAGATTTTCGGTCAACATTAAAAAGCAGTGATGTATCATCAGCAAAAAGTACTATTTCACAAAAGTTTTTCACTATACATGGCAAATCATTTATATAAACCAAAAACAGGAATGGACCTAAAATTGAGCCTTGTGGCACTCCTAATTGGACTACAGTCCCGCTAGAGCGAGTTTTGTTAACAACTACTGTTTGTGTTCTATTGCTAAGGTAAGAAGACATAAAGTTTAGGGCATTTATAGACAAACCATAGTGTTCTAATTTCAAAATGAGCGTTCCATGATCCACACAATCAAAGGCTTTTGAAAGATCACAAAATATGCCAATTGCATCACAAGAATTTTCCCAAAAATTATATATATGTTTAATGAGTACCGAAGCAGCATCGGTCGTGGAACGGCCCCTTGTGAAACCGAACTGTTTGCTTGTAAGTAATCTATGTCTGTTGAAGTGTCCCAGTAGATCATTTAACATTAGCTTCTCAAAGACTTTACTTAGTACAGGAAGTATTGATATGGGACGGAAAATGCCACCCATGTGTCCACATGTTCACAACCTTCGATACCCAAGAAGTAGCGCTGTGGAAATAGAGATGGATCGGATATAATCTTCAAAGTTGAGCTATCAACAGCGCCACTATTTGAGTGGTGGCCTCAGAGTGGAAGGCGACCCCGCAAAGCCTAGTACTGTACTGTACTGTATTATGATACACAATACACATAAACAGAATACATTATAATATTTATTGCCCCGTAGGACAGCAGGCTACCCCACACTACTTTAATTAAGTACCTAATTTTGTCCCTTTAAACTTAATATGAAATAAAGTCAGCCTATCTTGACCACATTGACCTTGACGCACTGCTTGTTAAGACTTGAATCCCTATAATTTAGAGTACCATATCCTAAATGCATAGTCCTGAATAAATGTGTTTTAGACGACAGACCGTAGTGTAAATACTTATCACACAAATTGATGATTGAATTCATGAACACAATGTTTACACAAAGTTATAAAACTTAAGAAGCGAGCGATGGGCCTTATTTAGAGAAGTAACTATTTAGGGCATTTTTTGATTCTATGTCTGCGAAGAAAATATACAAAACGGCATGATTGATAAAACTTAGAAGAAATATAAGCACTGGGCCTTATTAAGGGCAGGTACTGGTACCAACCTGAACAAACTATGTATTACTAAATAAGGCCCATCGTTTTTTTAAATATTTTAAAACATGACTTAAATTATTAATATTATGTCTGTTTTTATTGTGTGTAAATAAGTACATATAATATGACTAATATAACTACTTACCTAATTGGTGTTCGGCAGAATAGTAATAAATAAACAATGATGACCGAATACCAAATTTTCGGCAAAATGGCTGAAAAGACCGAATACCAAATAGTTGCCTAATATTCGTGGAATCTATCGTAAAATACAGCATAACTTTATAATTGTTACTAGTAAACCAATGACGAGAAAAGTTATGCATGTATAAAATAAACCTATACCTGTATGCAATTGTTACATACCTATACTTATAAAAATATGGACTTAGTATTTCCACAGAATATATAATACAGATTCAAACTTTCACGATTTTTACATATATTTAAAATTGCAAACGGGACTTAATCGCGTATTTACTATGTTTTAAACACTAACCTCCGACGTTTCAAGGACGGCATTGTCCCCGTGGTCTCGGAGCAGACTGGTCTTTTTGGACCACCAATTTTAAATATGAACATATTATAGTACGTATTTCTAACTAAAAAGTTCGTCAAACACGGTATGTCGATATTTCGACGTAGTATATCGATAACTTTTCACATCACTAGATTATCGACATTAGATGTCGAGTATTTCCCATCACTTTATTTCAGTGTCCGTATATAAAAACTTAGCCCCGCCCCTAAATTTGGTGCGATAGGGACAACTGCAGCTCAGGCGCGAAATCCCGCGTAAAAACTGCAAAAATCGAGGTTCCGCTCTCGACTGTTTCCTCCTCCAAAACTTAACCAATCGTTACGAAATTTGGAAATCAGAAAGACAAGGAAATTATCTGTGTCGGACCGTTTCGTTTTTTTGGATAATTGATCTCAGTTTTGAATACCACGCCTTTCTTTCTGGCAAATTCAATTAAGCCGTTTTGGCCAACTTTGAGAGGCTCTAATTCCTTTTAAAACAAAAATATCACAGATATTGAAAAAAAGCAAAACGGTCCGACACAGATATTGATAATAAAAGTCTGTGTTGAAAAAACCATTGATCTAGCTTCAAAAACCAGAGAGGAAACAGGCGAGAGCGTTTGTATGGAGAAATGAGGGGTATCGTAGCGTCTTAAGTTAATTACAATCCCCTACATTTTCAAACAGTTTTCAAGTGTTATGGCTCGTCGATGATTCCACCAAGATTTATGAAGGATTTATGAAGACAATTGGCCTATGAGCCCCACAGTTTTCAAATTTGCTGCCTTTTTTTAGTGCCAAGATTTGGTTGACCGTCTGTAAATACCTACTAAAACTGTACTTACATGTCGTCCACAGATTTCGCGTTAGGCCACTTCGTGCACACCTTGCTACTGGTGGTGATGGTGCACTGGAGCATCGCCGTCGACAACGCGCATTGCATCAACTCGGCCGAATACATCGCCGGCCTCTTGCAGTGCCTCTACTGCTTCACGCAGCTGTTCTTCATATTTAACTATTCCAACTTGATCATCCTTAAACACAAAGCAAGTACATATATCTGATATGTTCTATCAAAGTAAATATCATTCGTCCCTTCAATCGACGGGCATTGCATCAATGCGGCCGAATACATCGCCGGCCTTTTGCAGTGCCTTTACTGCTTCACGCAGCTGTTCTTCCTATTCAACTATTCCAACTTGATCATTATTAAACACAAGGTGAGCTAAGCTAATCGTTGATACATGTATCCAAAATATTTAAAGATAAATAGTGGCATGGCGTCAAAAGCATCTAGTCAGTCAACAACGCCCATTGCATCAACGTGTCTGAGTAAGCTATCAGCCTCTTGCAGTGTACTTCTTCACGCGGTTGTTATTCATGTTTAACTATTCCAACTTAATCATCCTTAAACACAAGATAAGCACATACATTGTACGTGATGTATGTTAAGTCAAGATAATAACAAATAAGTTTTACCATGCCGAGAATGAGTCGTGTCATATAACACGAAAATGGTATTCCATCGGCCGACCATGGTTTAATTTCTTATTTTTCTTGCGTGTAAGTATCATATAATATTCTATTAATACTGTTTTTTTATACTACGTCGGTGGCAAACAAGCATATGGTCCGCCTGGTGGAAAGCGGTCACCGTCACCTATAGCCGCCTGCATTAAAAACGTACCAAAAAGAATGTACAAATTCTAAGGAGGGTTTGGGTTACTGTAGTACTGTTCCTGTAACATAATGTATGATGTTGCAGAATATTCTACGAGTAGCATTCCTGCACGTGATGGCAGGGAATATTTGCCTGTGGCTTGCAGCAGTTACCACAGAAACAAGAATAGCATTCAGAGCGTACGAAGCACTTAAAAAGAATCATACGGGTAAGTTACCATAATTATCAGCAAGCATCTGATCTGATAATGCTTTTGTACATTATGATACAAGTGTGCAAGGTTGGTCATTATATACGAGGCATCGAGGGAGGCGATATTGCGCGTGCAAGCGAAGTGAGTGCGCTAAGAGAGCCGATGTGTGTACCGGATATACAAAAGTGTTGTCACTTGATAAATAAATACATAAATAAGCATTTTCAGGACATTTTCAAGCTTCCCTTACAATTTTTGAATACGTAATTGCACGTAATCCTGCTGTGCTTATTTGCTAGTTCACTAAACTAAAAACATTTTTAACATTATTGTGTTGCCTAAAATTTTATGGTGCCTACTTTATTGTAAGTACCTACTTAATTGCATTTCAATTACAGTGTTGCATTGTTCATAAATACCTATAGCTACAGATACATTTATTTTCAGCTCACAATGGCACAAACACTTGACTACTCCCAGATACAGGGGACTTCAGGTGGGAAGATTCTTGCAGACCGACTGCATCTGCTGCAAGAATCTTTGATGGATACTCTTCATACTTGTACCCGTTCACAGTAGAGTTTAATATTTTAGTAGGTAAAATAGAAAAAAAAACTATTTAAATCTTATTGATGCTTTGCTTGACATTTAAAGGACGAAACTTTGCTCCACTTTTGGTTAAATACAACAAAAATATGAATTAAAGTATAAACATATTAAGCTCCGTAATAATTCTGAGCTTTCGTCAGATAATAATTACGGCTTTTGTTTTCAGTTGGAATCTTTTTCATGGTGTGGAGGAATAAAGACTGTATCGTTAAGTATGAAGACAACTTTGAGTAGCCGTATTTATTTGCTATTTTTTTTTCTTATAACAAGACATGGGCTTAATAAGGCACATAATAAGGTAGACATTTTGTCCTAGAAACTCGACGTAAAGCATATGGTTTAGACAGTATTGACTTAATCCTCCCGAGTACCAATTACGATTCCGGACAAATGCTACTAGAAAATTCACAAAGTGCGTAAAAGACGATACGATTGTGAAAAAAAATTGTACGGTGCGAACCTCAACGACACATGATCGACAAAGCAGAATATCTGGACATAGTCTAGCCACTGTTATTTTAAAAATATAAAGTTCAGGATCTGTGTATGGCGGTCATTTAGAGAATGTGGCATGGTGCTTACTCTAACTCCGACTTTGATGTCGAATTTGACTATCATACACTGTTTATATCGATCTGGTTTAGGCACTGTTCAAATACCACGAATATCAATTAGACTTTGGCCTATGGCTAATTTTTTTTATCTGTTTCTGTTATCCTGCTCTCATCAAAAATTTACGGCAATCCGGAACGTTGCTCAAAAATGCATTTTTTTTTAAATTATATAAATTCACCGCATTCATTCTGCAAGTACCCAATTAAAAAACCACGAAGAGGACTCTTAAATAATATATTTCAGCAGCATATTAACCTTTGTTTGTTGAAATCGTACAAAGAGTCATTGAAATATTGTCAAATTAAGCCAGATAGGGGTTGTCCGAAATTTATTTGCTAGACCTTAATGAAAGTACCATAAAGTCCCTAAAATAAAAAAAATATCAGACCTTCTTATATTAAATTGGGGGGATGCAGCAAGCCTTCCAGAAGAGCAGAGCTTACAGCCTAATTACTGTTCGGGCCCTCCCCGTGAGTAGCGGCCTACCAGCCGTGAAACCGATTGCTGCGCACCGAAGGCGATCAAAGAGTGAAAAGAAGAGTGCCAATATGCCACATATGCGATCAAGAGAGACGGCCCCTGTGGGCCCAACTCTGACAATAATATCCGTCAATATAGAGGGAATATCAGCTGAAAAAGAGTATATACTTTCCGATATGTGCATGTATAACAAATGTGACATCCTCTGCATGCAGGAAACTCATAGAGGACCGGACAACTGCCGCCCTACCATCGAGGGGATGGTACTTATTGCGGAAATACAACACCGCCAGTATGGAAGTGCATTATTTGCCAGACCAGGGATAAGCATTAAATCTGCACATAAAACACACGTGAACAATATCGAAGTCATCACTGTCGAACTCTGTAGCTGCACTGTCACCTCCTTATACAAGCCACCTAATGAAGTCTTTCAGTTCCACAAACCCTTGAACTTCGAAAATCAGCCAGTCCAACTGGTTCTAGGAGACTTTAATAGTCATAGTGAGAGCTGGGGTTACCGAGCTGGAGATGAAAATGGCATCTTAGTGGAGGAATGGGCAGAGTCCTACGGTGTGTCACTTATCCACGATCCTAAGTTACCACCCTCTTTTAACAGCGGAAGGTGGAAGAGAGGCTATAACCCCGACCTTATTTTCGCAAGTGAGAGGATCTCGAAACAATGTATAAAATCAGTATGTGAGGTCATACCCAGAACCCAACACCGACCAATAGTCTGTAAAACATACGCAGCAATCCGGCCACGCACAGTGCCCTTTAGGCGAAGATTCAACTTTGCAAAAGCGGACTGGGAAAGTTACGCCGAAGAACTGGACCACCTTATAGCCGACCTCGAACCCACCTCAGAGAACTACGCTGAGTTTGTTGAACTGGTGAAGCTAGCATCGAGACGACACATACCACGCGGCTGCAGAACTCAATACGTCCCGGGAATGTCTGACGATCTTCAAGAACAAGCAGATGCGTACTATACCTCCTATGCTGCCGACCCCTTTTCCGAAGAAACCCTCTACTTGGGTCATAAGCTTATGGAAGAGATCTCCCAGGCACAGGGGAGAAAATGGAGTGAGCTAGTAGAAAACGTGAATATGACCCATAATAGCAAAAAGGCATGGGCTTTCATCAATCAGCTCAACGGAGATAATAAATCGAGCACATATCACTCTAACATAACCGCCGATCAAATAGCACACCAACTACTCCTAAATGGCAAAACAACAAACCCACGGAAGCCTATTAAGCTTACTCGCCTCCCCTCCGCTCAAGAAAATGACCATCTGAAGGTCCCGTTTTCTATTTCTGAACTAGACGTAGGTATTGGAAAGCTAAAAAACGGGAAGGCATCTGGAATCGACGATGTTAGGGTCGAACAAATCAAACGATTCGGACCCAAGGCCAAACTGTGGCTACTGCAGCTTTTCAATTTCTGCGTCAGTACAACGTCTTTCCCAAAGCTATGGAGGAAATCCCATGTCATTGCTACACTAAAACCAGGCAAAGATCCCGAAGACGCTAAAAGCTATAGACCGATCTCGCTACTCTGCCATACATTCAAGCTGTTTGAACGCCTAGTACTGGAACGAATTACAACTACGCTGAAAGATGTATTCATCGCCCAACAAGCAGGTTTCAGACCAGGTAAATCCCATCACAAGTACTCAACTTGACACAGCACATCGAGGACGGGTTTGAGAAGGGTATGGTGACTGGCGCGGTCTTTGTCGATCTCACAGCGGCATATGACACAATTAACCACAGAAGACTGGTGACTAAGATATACCACACAACTAGGGACTACAGGCTCACGCAAATGATCGCTGAACTATTATCTAACCGAAGATTCTTTGTTTCCTTCGGAGGGCGCAAAAGTAGATGGAGACGTCTCAAAAATGGTCTTCCCCAGGGTAGCGTACTGGCACCAGCACTATTCAACATATATACAAACGACCAACCCATTGAGAAGAACCTACGTCATTTCCTCTTTGCTGATGACCTGGCCTTGACAGCGCAAGAAAAATCTTTCGAGGATGTCGAGGGTGGCCTAGCGAAAGGCCTGGAGTCACTTTCAGAGTACTACCATGAGAACCAACTTCGACCAAACCCAGCTAAAACACAGGTATGCGCTTTCCACCTCAAAAATAGACAAGCAACTAGGCAATTAAACCTTAAATGGGAGGGTTGCAGGCTGGAGCACACTCACGCACCCAAATACCTGGGCATAACGCTGGACAGGTCTCTCACCTACAAAGCACACTGCCTTAACACCAAACAGAAAGTGTCGGCAAGAAATAACATCATCCGCCGGATTACTGGAACCACATGGGGCGCAGCCCCACATACACTCCGTACTACCGCACTTGCACTTAGTTTCTCAGCCGCCGAATACGCATGCCAGGTGTGGAAGAACTCTGCACACACAGGTCAGGTAGATATTGCCCTAAACGAAACCTGTCGCCTAATCACTGGGTGCCTAAAACCTACGAAAGTCGACCATCTATACCAAATGAGCGGTATCGCCCCTCCTCATATCCGTAGAAACGTGGCAACTGCTGTAGAACGCACAAAACAACTGTGCGACTCCCGACACCCACTTCATGTACACACACCCACAACCAGTAGGCTAAAGTCACGCAGGAGCTTTGTCTCAAACTCAGCCCTCGAACACCAAACGGCGAAAGAGGCTCGTCTTATAGCGTGGAAATCGGAGCTCAATGAAGACTCGCTAAGCATTACACCCAACGAGCATCTGCCCCCTGGTGCGAGAGAAAAATGGGCGACCTGGAAATCACTAAATAGATTAAGATCGGGGGTAGGCCGATCTAAAGACAACCTCCTAAAATGGGGAATCAACCCGGGACAAAGTGACGCATATTGTGAATGTGGTGTTATACAAACAACGCAACATATGATGCAATGTTCCCTGTGTCCAGCTAAGTGCACTGCAGAAGACCTTATAAATGCTACCCCCCGAGGGTTGGAGGTGGCAAGATATTGGCAAAATATTATTTAGTTTATAACTCATGATCCCTTCACACGATAAGAAGTAAGATATTAAATAGTGCTTACCAATACCTTCAGATCATACTCTCGGAAAGTCGGAACATAATAATACAAAATTATGCACATGTCAACATTTAGACGAGGTTTGTTTTGTCCTTTTACTTAACGATACAGTCCTTATTGGTAAATGTCGACATTCATCTGATTTTCATCACTCTTTATATGCACAGTGGTGAGTATTTATTGAAACAAAATACTTATGGCTCCTTTATACGATGGCCTAGCGCTGGACAAGATCTAGCGAAGAATCGCCGCACCCTAAGCCATCCGATACCTTTATGTAACTTCTGTAGACGCTGACCAACTTAGTGTAGAAAAGCCTTGGGTGACTAGTCTCGTCTCGATCAATGGCCTCCCGTTAGAAACCCGCTTAAACCCAAATCCTAACAAGTAAGAACTTAACATGAAGGCTTAATTTTGGTAGTGACCCTGCCTGCTAAGCCGAAGGTCCTGGTTTCGAATCCCGGACGAACACGGATATTTGTTCGTGAGTTATGTATATTATGTATGTATACGTATAAGTATGTATTTATACCTATATATAAGTAGGTATGTATATCGTCGCCTAGCACCCACAGTACAAGGCTTACGTAGTTTGGGGCTAGGTTTATAAGTGTAAGCAGGTGTCCCCCCAATACTAATTAATATATTTATATTTTTATTTTATTAATATTGTAGGCTCTGAAAGTCGTGTTCATGTCTTTATGCTTTTCTTCCAGTCACGTGACTGGGGATGTAGTCCTCACGCTCTGGAGATTCACATCAGCTGTCGCAGCGCGTTTTGTGGACTCTTCTCTAGTCTTATTACGATTGTCCTAATCGTTGTCGCCATCATAATTAGCTTCGTACTCGGCAATATAAAAATCGAGTAAGTATGCAATACTTCATTTTAATACTGATGATATTGAGGATAACGGCTTCATGAGTTTTGGCGTTACATTAGTTACCCTGTTGAAAAATAACTCCGTACCAGTTATCGGAACTGATGGTGCCACACTGCGCGTATCATACTAAGTAAGTATTATTTTTTGTTAATAATCGCTAAAAAATCTTAGTAAACATAAAATTCAATACAATCATTTTAGATTTGTTTGAGTGGCGACTGAATCATATAGCCTATTAACACACCACATCTTAGGTAAGTACGTAATTTTACGAACACATATGAAAATTCTAAAGCATAAAGAATTGTTTAAATGCATTTTTTTAGGGACTTTCAATACTTCAGCCAATATTTTAGTGACACTGTGAACCTAATACTTCACATAACGATGTTGGTGACTTGTGGAATAGTTTTCTACAAGACGCAATCCCTAGACATCAACAATCATCCGGTTCCGTGGCTGGACGATGTCTTGTTGTATATCTGCGTGCCTGCGTTTTTCCTAGAATCGATGTTGACCGTCATTCCTGCTATCACGGCGCTAAACATAGTAAAATTTTTCGATACTATTATTATGGTGAGTAATCGCAGACGATTATAAATGTTGTAAAGATAATCATTGTCTTTCTTATATATTACTAGCGACCCGCCCCGGCTTCGCACGGGTACTATACCTACATGTAAACCTTCCTCTAGAATCACTCTAAGTATGTATTAAAAAAAACCGGCCAAGTGCGAGTCGGACTCGCCCACCGAGGGTTCCGTACAAACTTTCAATGGTTAAAATAATCATACTACTCATACTCATATTCATTTATTCATTCAACGCCACTTTACACGTCAAGATTTGATTTAAAAAAATAATATTTATACATCAATAATACTTAGAGAATAAATAGACAGAAGATTGAAATTACAAAAAGTTCGGCAATATTCACATAAAAAATGCACAAAAATATTTTTCTAATTAGGTAAATAAAACAATTGTCATAAGTGTAGAACGGGTGCTCGACCAGCCAATTTTTAAGCGATAGGTACTTAAAGTTCGACACACTTAGGCGCTTCAACCACATATTGCGGCAATTTATTATAGACGGCAGGGTCCATCACATGTGTTAATTTGACCGTAAATTGGATTTCGCCAATTTACGGTCGATACCTACTAACTTTCCGGCATTTCGAATGTTGTACTTGGAACACATGTTTTGTCACAGAATATATGTATAATAGTACAAGTACAGAAGGCTCACTCCTTTGATGTTCACAAAATGACGCCATTCTAAATTCTTACCTACATTAACAAACGGACCGCACGCGAGCAGCCAACATTGAATTTTTCTCCTCTCTAGCTCGGAAACACGTGTTTTGTCCTTTAATACCAGCGGGTAAAAACGCATTTTATCCACTAGTGCTTTAAAATTGATAAAAGTAGGTGAATCTAGTAATAAAGATCATTTACCACCTGCGGAACTACTGGAAGCAGTGATAAAAGACAATCTTGCAGTACAAAAGGCGGACTTATGCTTTAAGGCATTCTCTACTATGTTGATCTTTCTTTTATGCGGGGGGCTTCGCCCCCCGAGCCCTCCTTTATGTGCTCTTAAGGGTCTCAAGAAAACCCTATCCCAACTTATTTTAAATACTACGTTGATCTTTCTTTTATGCGGGGGGCTTCGCCCCCGAGCCCCCTTATTCATGCTCTTCAGAGTCACAAGAAAACCCTATCCCAACTTACTTTAAATACTACGTTGATGTTTATTTTATGCGGAGGGCTTCGCCCCCCGAGCCCCCCTTTATTTCCTCTTAAAGGTCTCAAGAAAACCCTATCCCAACTTATTTTAAATACTATGTTGATCTTTTTTTTGTGGTGGGCTTCGCCCCCCGAGCCCCTCTTTACTTGCTCTTAAGGGTCACAAGAAAACCCTATCCCAACTTATTTTAAATATTACGTTGATCTTTCTTTTTTGCGGGGGGCTTCGCCCCCCCCCCCCTTTGTTTACTCTGAACGGTCACAAGAAAACCCTAACCCAACTTATTTTAAATACTACGTTGATCTTTCTTTTTTGCGGGGGCTTCGCCCCCGAGCCCCCCTTTATTTCCTCTGGAGGGTCACAAGAAAACCTTAACCCAACTTATTTTAAATACTACGTTGATCTGTCTTTTTTGTGGAGGGCTTCGATCGCCCCTGAGCCCCCCTTTATTTGCTCTTAAGGGTCTCAAGAAAACCCTATCCCAACTTATTTTAAATACTACTTTGATCTTTTTAGTAGTTCCAGTTCATATCTTCCGGCTCCATCATCAGACCTTGAAACCTAATCGTAGTCAAAGTTCATTACAAGACTTTTCTAAGAAACCCAAAAACTACTATGATACGATGTTCTATCATGTAGTTCCAGTTCATATCTTCCGGCTCCATCATCAGACCTTGAAACCTAATCGTAGTCAAAGTTCATTACATTTTCTAAGAAACGCAAAAACAGCTATGATACGATGTTACATCATGTAGTTCCAGTTCATATCTTCCGGCTTCATCATCAGACCTTGAAACCTTATCGTAGTCAAAGTTCATTTCAAGACTTTTCTAAGAAACCCAAAAACTGCTATGATACGATGTTCCATCATGTAGTTCCAGTTCATATCTTCCGGCTCCATCATCAGACCTTGAAACCTAATCGTAGTCAAAGTTCATTACAAGACTTTTCTAAGAAACCCAAAAACAGCTATGATACGATGTTCCATCATGTAGTTCCAGTTCATATCTTCCGGCTCCATCATCAGACCTTGAAACCTAATCGTAGTCAAAGTTCATTACAAGACTTTTCTAAGAAACCCAAAAACAGCTATGATACGATGTTCCATCATGTAGTTCCAGTTCATATCTTCCGGCTCCATCATCAGATCAGTTCAACAGTACCATATTATTGTACTGTCATCAGAACTACATACAGCTGCCAATTATCATTACGCTACGATCCTTGGAAGATGGTTAAATTAGCCTCCGTAGATTCCATTACATAGTTAGTTACATACACGACGACCTAATAAAAGCGTGTTAATATTAATATTAGCGCCATCTAGCTGAGCCCTTCTTCTGTGTGGTACTGAGGTAAGTACGTTTTATTCTTAGACTTTATCTGTCTATACGGAGTTATATATGTCTTTGGCTAGAAGTATAGATACTCTAATGAGTATTATTGTATTTAGCGCCGTCTCTCGGCAAAATTTACTAAGTAATTTACGCGACTTGAGACTTGTGCGAACCTTTAGGCATGGAAAGTCACATGAAAAGTTGTCGAAACTAATAATAGATGGCGCTGCATTTAAATTTCTTGACTGATAACTCTAATACTAAATTGAATATACTCTAAGGTAGAGCAGAGTCTAATACCTCCGCTTTACAAAAGACCACCAGCACTAGACTTTACTCATTGTTGTGTTCCTGCCGGTGAGTAAGGCAGCCAGAGCTCAACGAGGGTGCGGTACTCCTTCCTTCCTTCCCCCTCCTTCCTTCAATCGTCGGCACCCAGGCCCCTTCTAAGTACAGGTTTGTACAAGTTTCTAATGAGTCGAGTCGGCAACGCACATGTGCCACTCCTTGAGTGGCAGGCGTCCATATGTAACAGTCACCGCTTTCCATCAGGCGGACCGTATGCATGTTTGCCACCTACGTGGTACAAAAAAGAACTCTCGACGAATTCACCTTAAACATTAAAAACTAAATCAAAATCGATTGATTCGTTCGGGAGCTATGATGCCAGACAGACATGTCAAGCGTCAAACCTATTATTATTAAGTATAATATTTTTGCGTTGGTGGTTAAAAACAAGAAACCTCCTTCAAAACTATAATAAAACACAACTTTCTATGAAAATCGGTAAAGTGCGAGTCGGATTTCGACATTTCCATACAAAAAGGTCATGAGCGCCTGACTACACTAGATTTGTACTTTAAAGATTTTGCGTATATTTTGGAAACTATAAGAGATAGAGCAAATAGACTTCAGATTTTGGTTGTCGGTGGCACAATTTTTTTGTTTTCGTATATATACACCATTTTTTGGACCTATTAGGGCAATATTATGGTCAGTGCAGTTCTAAACAGTCGTAAGCGCCTCTTTTTTAGTAGGAACTTAAGTCATTTTGGCAAATGCTTAAAATTTTTAACAATTTCTAAACAGAAATGAATTTCTTTCTACCTGTCCATGGCGCTCACAAAATTTCAAAACATTTAGTAAGTACTTGCAGCGGCAGTGAGTGAAAAATCTCAATTTGAGTTTTTTTCTCTTAAGTCCGACTTACGCTTGACTGTAGATTTCTAATAGGTTTTCCTGTAATCTACAGGTAGAGGGCTATCTCGTGTATTTTTTTGAAAATTTTCCGCTAAGTAGTTTCGGAGATAAGGGGGGAATGGTAATTTTTTGCTTATTTTCTTAAATTACTTCTAAATTACCGAAATAAAAACTATAAAAAAAATATATTTGAGATGCTTATAAAATGCTCTTTCATTTGATATGTAGCACAATATAGTTCTAATAACTTTGATTTTTAATTTTCAATTTTACCCCCCAAAAGTGGCCCCTATGATTAAATTTCGTTTAATTTCATTTAATTATATTACATGTCCGTCTTTGGGCCACTTGTTTACATACGTGTGCCAAATTTCAAGTAAATCGGTCTAGTAGTTTCGGAGAAATCGGCTGTGACAGAGGGACAGACAGACACGCGAGTGATCCTATAAGGGTTCCGTTTTTCCTCTTTGAGGTACGGAACCCTAAAAAACCGCATCAAAATTCGTTGCGTAGTTTTAAAGATTTAAGCATACATAGGGACATAGGGACAGAGAAAGCGACTTTGTTTTATACTATGTAGTGATATGGTCCGGCAGGCAAGCATGGTCGCGCGACAAATGATAAAAATCAGGCTGTCCCTATCGAACTTACGCGCGACCATACTTGCCTGGCATTTATAGGTAATTACTTAATTATTATCTGTACAGTCAGTACAGTAACGACTGAAAGTTACATGTCAGAAGGATGAACTGTTTTGAAAATGCTGAATAATGATTAATTATTTAATCGCACCGTCAAATTCTCTGGCAAGTTATTGATGTCGTTCAAGCGATAACTAAAAAGGAGTCGGAAATAGCACTTTTTTCTCAAACGAATTCAAACCATGTTCAACCTCTTGTTATTGTATAGGCTAGTTTCCTACTAGTCAAATCAGCTTCTTTTTAAAAACTGTCAAAACGATTTGCTAATATGGAATTACTATGAAATACTGTGGAGTGACGTCACGGTCAATTAATTTACTTTTCCCCTCACTAGCTCGGAAACACGTGTTTTGTCCTTTAATACCAGCGGATAAAAACGCATTTTATCCACTACTGGGTAAAGTAATTTGACCTTGAATAAAGTCCAATTAATTGCTTTAAAATTGATAAAAGTAGGTGAATCTAGTAATAAAGATGATTTACCACCTGTGGAACTACTGTAGGGCAATCATGGTCGCGCGATAGATGATAAAACATCGGGCCGTCCCTATCGAACTTACAAATAGTGCGATAGGGACGGCCTGCTATTTTATCATTTATCGCGCGACCATAATTGCCTGCCTGGAAGCAGTGATAAACGCATTTTTTGGCAAATGTTTTTTTACTTCTCGTGTGTTGAAAAACTCGCAAGTTCAGGATTCTATTCTCGAATCACTCGCTTCGCTCGTGGTTCAACTATAGAATCCTTTCACTTGCTCGTTTTTCAATTCCACACTCGGCGTTAAAATACAACTTTGCCCCCTTGTATAACAAATAACTATTATATCGTTCTCCATGACTTATTAAATGGAAATCATGTTTAAACATAACTGCTGTCCATATTTTTCTTCTAATTATGTGGTACTTTATTGCGTGCACTATTTAAAATATTATATTTTAAGTACAGGAAACTGGCCTATTCTGTTTAGGATTCTGATGACATAATTACATTAATTATACTCGAAGAAGATAACATGTCTTTGATATAAATATATTTAGATACTCCGTTACTTATTGTTAGGTACAGTCAACCAATTGGAACCCTAGGCCACTGTAGAACTATGTCATAGTGATGTTATAAATCAGATTGTAAGAAATCTGTTACTGCTTGTCATTTTGACATGGTTGTAGAGTGGCCTAGGGTTCCAATTGGTTGACTGTACTGCTTGTAACCAACTTTATTTTGTTTCAGTCTTTACAAATGATAATACAAATGGTCTTCATAATTGACGGCTTGCGGCGATGCAGTAACTCTCGAACTCTGCGACGAACTAAGCCTGGAAGGGAACTTGTCCTATTCTTGCTCGTCACGAATGTGTCAATGTGGGTGATGTACACCTTCTCATACCAGTCCCCGGACAGCAAAGACGTGAGATATAAGTACTACGGGAAAGTGGTGTGGCTCGCAATCGGCCATTTTTGCAAACCCATCATAAAAAGCAAAACAAATGACATAATCACACTTCAGAAAATAGGCATGAAAATTGAAAGGTCGTACGATGCTTACAAAATTTTTGTAAATAAACACAAGTTGGACATGTATCTGGACAATAAATTATGGCCCGACGGCATAAAGTTTTGTCGATTTATGCGCTTTAAACCCAGTAACCCTACAGCGAGGAGTGGGGGGCAGGGGCTAATAAACAATTCTTCTTTTGATAACGACCCAGTTAAATAATAATAGTAGTACTTTTATAACATACAATTGTAAGAACGTAAAAAGAAGCGTTGAATGTGTGAGATCGCTTCGTAAGAAGGCGGATGTGATTGCTCTTCAGGAAACTTGGCTGTTGCCCCATGAAAATGAAAATGAAAATGAAAAAAATGTTTTAAAGTGCAGTAGTGAGCGTATCGCGGGAATAAAAGTCGTAACTAAACATCGAAATGAGTTCATAGTGCTATGTATATGTATGCCAACAGATGTACCTGATAATTTGCCAATATTTACGCAGTGCTTGGGCGAAATGAATGCTATAATAGAGGACAATAGTGTTGAGAATGTTTACATGTTAGGTGATTACAATGCCCACCCAACGGCTCAATTTTACGAAGAAATGTTCGAGTTTTGTAATGAAAGACAGTGGCTATGTGCGGATGTGATTCGACTGGGTGCATCGTCCGGAACTCACACATTTGTTAGTGATGCGCACGGATCCCAAAGGTGGTTAGATCACTGTTTGGTAAGTACTTCTGCATTTTACACGTTAAATAATGTTGAGGTTCTATATGATGTATACTGGTCGGATCACTATCCATTAAAAATTGAATGTAACATTGACGTAATTAGGTCAAAAGAGGTACAAAAAAGTGATCTATGTAATAAAGTATTATGGGGTACTAGAAGTCCTGAACAAATTGCGAAATACTCAGAGCTATGTAATCAATATTTAAAAGTCATTGAATTTCCTCAGGAGCTACACTATTGTGCCGATAATATGTGTCAAGATGTTTCACACACAAGTGTTATTAACCAATTATACTGTGACATAATAGGTGCACTAAGTAGCGCATCTGTGGAAAGTAGTGTACATAGGTTGAATAATAACGGTAAAAATACAGCGTGTGGATTCCATACGGGCGAATAATGTATCCAGTTATAGTATCTAATCATACGAATCATATAGGATAATCATTTTATTAAAAAGTGTTATTAATTAAGAGTAATTATTTTTTTAAATCTGACCAAGCAGCAATGTACGCCGTGCACATTAACTTGACATGACATAAACGTCATGTCGTAATGACGTTTAGGTAGGTACGCTAATTGATGTGGACGTAATACATTGCGTGCTGAATTATTATGTATGAAAAAAAATATCTCATCTATTCAATAAAAAAACCATGTAGTTAGGCTCCTTAGGTCCAATACTAATCGTTATTCAAATATTCGCCCGTATGGAATACACACGCTGTATTCTAGGCTGGAATAAACATGTATCACAAAGTCACAAGCAAGCTAGGACAGATTTTTTGACTTATGTATTACATGGAAAGCCCAAGAGTGGACCTATTGATGAAAGTATGTGCTCTAGTCGTAAAATCTTCAAATCTAGGCTTAAGTTTTGTCAAAAAAATCAAGAGCAAATTAAATTTGACATATTAGCAACACAACACGCAACTAAACAGTTTAGTAAATTCTGGAAAAGTACAAAAAAGTTAAATTGTAAACCAAGTCTGTCAGCAAGTGTGGATGGTATAAGTGAACCCAAAGATGTTGCGAACATGTTCAGGGATTATTTTAGGGTAGAGCCCCCGTATCAAACCGTGAGGGAGGGGTTCGGTGCTGAGTCCAAATTGAAAGGTACTGCGATTACAGTCTCCGCAAAGGATGTTAGACTAGCTATAGCTAACATGAAAAGAGGTAAATCACCGGGACACGACGGGCTCAGCATTGAGCACCTTCAGCACGCGGGCCCGCACTTTAGTAGGTTATTATCTATGTTGTTCACGCTCAGCTTGAGGCACACATATTTACCTCCTGATTTGATGAAAACTGTGGTTATTCCCCTTGTTAAAAATTCTACGGGAGACCTGGCAGATAAAAGTAACTATAGGCCCATTTCTTTAGCCACAGTCACTGCCAAGGTACTAGATAGGTTTCTTGATACTTGTTTAAACCAACATGTTAAATTACATGATGCTCAATTTGGTTTTCGTGAGGGACTATCTACGGAAAGTGCAATATTAGCCTTAAAACATGCAGTTAGTTATTATGTCAAGAGAAATACGCCTGTGTATGCATGTTTTTTAGATATATCTAAAGCGTTTAGAATAAATAGAATAGAATAGAATAGAAATATTTTTATTCATGGCAAAATAATACATAAAAGACACACACAAATACAGATCAACAACAGAGAATTATTTACACACATAACATCACAAAAGGTAAGGTTGATACCGTGTCTTATGATATACTGTGGTCAAAGTTGGAAAAGACAGGAATAAATCCGGCTATAACGGGAATCATGTCGCACTGGTATAGCAAGCAGATTAATGTTGTAAAGTGGGCTAAAGATTATTCAGATCCTTATGTGCTCAAGTGTGGGGTCCGGCAGGGCGGGCTAACCTCACCGAGATTATTTAGCCTATATGTAAATGAACTGATTGAGAGGCTCAGCAGTACTCATGCCGGTTGTCGAATTGATGATGTTTCTGTAAATAATATCAGTTACGCCGACGACATGGTGCTGTTGAGCCCATCAGTATCAGGTCTAAAACAACTTATCAATACATGTGAGAGGTATGCGCAGCAACATGGTTTGAAATACAACGCTGCCAAAAGTGAATTGATGGTTTTCAGGGGTAAATTGAGGTGTCCAGCGTACACGCCCAGAATAATGTTGAGCGGAGTGCCTTTGAAGCGTGTCGCACATTTTAAATACCTAGGGCATATTGTGACCGAGGACCTAAAAGACGATCTCGACATCGAACGGGAGCGCAGGGCGTTGTCTGTCCGAGGTGGGATGCTGGCGCACAGGTTCGCACGCTGTAGTGCTCAAGTGAAACTAACTTTATTTCGAGCTTATTGTCAGAGTTTCTATACGTGCGGCCTGTGGGCCAGTTTCAGGCTGAAGACCTATAACGCCCTGCGTATCCAATATAATAACATTTTCAGAATGCTGTTTGGGCTTCCTCGATTCTGTAGTGCCTCTGAAATGTTTGCCGATGCTAGTGTAGATGACTTTTATGCTATAGTGCGGAAGAAGACGGCATCAGTGGTGTTACGGATGAGGACGAGCTCAAATAGTATTCTAAAAATGATAGCAGATAGGTGGGATTCGGATATTCTTCGCCGATATACCGACCTACATGTCTCACGCCCAAAAATAATTTAATTGTAATTTTAATTTAATTTTAATTTTAGTTAGTAGTTCTTCCGGTTTCACTCGAGTGTGTGCATAGCTGACATTTGGAGTCATGCATATAAACCAGGGACTGAAGCTCACTGATTTTAACAATTGTCAGTATTAAGATTTTAGTTGTCAATTATCATTACAATTACTTGATCTGCAGTAAGCATATACCTAGTTTTTGTGTCAAGTCATTGCCATATCTGTGCGAAGTTAGCGTTGACTAGAAAAATATGGATCGGATTTTGGTATTTTTTTGACTTGCATGCTTATACTAAAAGAACGATTAGGCCGTATGTCTAATGTTAGCAATGACTTTGTACAATAGTGTATGTGAGAAAATGTATTTGTTGTTCTTTCTTCCGTAACGAGGAGCATTTTCATTGAGCACGAACATGTCGAGCGATGTTCGACAATTTTACGTGAGTTACCCGATTTTACATGTTTAATTAGTACTTCTTTGTTTTAGAACGTCATTATTATGCCGTTTATCGCCGAACTTTACTATGGAAAACTGTTAATTATTTGTAGTTCATGTGCTCTGCCTACCCCTCTATGGGATACAGGCGTGATTATACGTATGTACTTATGTAAATTATTTGAAGTATTTATTTAAAAAAAAACATAAGTAGGTATTTGTTTAATCCCGCTCGCTCTAATCGCAGTTTGATAATAAATAACTTATTGTGTTAATGTTCTGGTTTGTACTTTGTAGATAGATAGATAGATAGATAGAATACTCTTTATTGGCACACCTCAGCAAGAGATACAGAAAAAAGATACAGCGGAGACAAAACAAATGATAAGATATCATTTGATAATGATATAGATAATATGATATGATGTAGATAAGATATCAACTAATACTAGTTAGGTTAGGTACTATTTTTTTAATAAATTGGTTGTTTCCTATTATTCCTTTTCTTTTCACCTGTCCCTTTGCACCACCCATCAGTCAAACGACAATAGTACATTTCGATACAAGTGCGAAAAAGAGGAAGTTCGAAACGAGTGGCGATAAATTAAAACACGACTGAAGGGAGTGTTTTAAATCGACACGAGTTACGAATTTCCTTTTCGCTCGTGTATTGAACGACGTTTTTCAGTACAGATGGACCTCCGAAGTTTCGACCTGACATATAATGAACCACTTCTCACACTAGTGCGTATAAAAACACCATCTGTACTGAAAAACTCTTTAAGGACTTCCACAAAACATTACGTTAAGAAATAAAAATGAAAATTATAAATAAAAATAACTTAGTTGTTGTAGTTGACCTTAACCGAGATTTAATATGTTTATGTAAAATACCTAGATTTGTTATCTAAGTATAGTACCTATAATATATCATACGCCCGCTGACTCGCCCGTTCTCTCCTTTGAACTAGGCTTGACCTACAGCAAAGAGGATAGAGTATTATAGAGAGTTACTGTCAAAGTAAAATGTGTAATCATAGTGCATAAACTGCCATCTCTCGACAAAACTTTTGAACCTTTTGAACCTCAGTTTTGACAATGTGGCCCATATTGTTAGTTTGATATGACGTGTTAAAATGTCAAATATTAATATTAGCGCCATCTAACCGAGCGTCCCCCAAAGGTGTAACGCCATCTAGGCCACGGTACCTTTTTCTCTATGGCTTTGAGGTACGTTTTTTTCTTTGACTTTATCCGTCTATACGGAGTTACATATGTCTTTGCCTACAGTCAGCCCGTTTCTTCAAATGCGTAAGCACAAATACATACAATCAATCAATGTACGATTTAAAAACGCATTTTACAAAATCAACAAGGAAACGATTGAATGAACTTCACAACAATCACGACATCGTTAGATTGCTACGTTTCGGCTTGATAACAGATATCAATCGGAATATTTTTATTAATTCATTCGCAATCTAAATTGCAGGACTCATTCGATCAAGGAAGGTACTCTTTAATCGTCCATGCTTGATGAGTAGATATGGCTGTTTATTAAGTTATTTGCAAAAAAGAAACAAATTTTAAAGGCGAAGTGATTTCTATTGAAAGTGATTCAAATATGACGGAAACAGGCACAGGAAATATCAGAAAAGACCTTTTAGATGAAATAGTGAATAGAAAGCGAATGGGAGACAAGAAGTTTCATTCCGAAACTTCTTTACAACATTATGATGAACCAGATGATGAACCTGATTACGACATGGAAGCGGAAGCTGATAGGGATCCAGGGGTATGTATATATTTATAACCTTATGTATATAATCAATACACTATTTCTTTGTAAAAAAAGCACTATTTCTTTGTAACCGTTTTAAGCTACTGCGCTTTATAGCGAGGTGTCTTTGGTGATCGTAATTAAAATAACTATTACTGACTTTGAGTAAATGTATTTTAATTGAAACCTAAAATGTCAGATTTGAAAGAAATTAAGTCACAGTAACGATGACTTTAAAATTAAAACCCCATGTTATTCTTTTAGGTTGTAAATTCATCAGTGAATGGATCTCCGGGGGAAGAGGTAACCGTGTCCGCCCGGCGGCGGCGCACCATGTCGCAGCCGGGACCGGGCGCCGGCAACTTCCTGACGGCAAGCGCCGCCCGCGCCGCGCGCCGACGACCGCAGCGCAGCGTCAACTACGCTGCAGATGTCGAGAGGAATGTAAGTAACATCATCTCCTTATTTAATTTTTTTCTTCTGTGCGTTATCCTGGTGGCATTTTGGCACGTCTCTTCGGCGCCTGGGTCCGTCTCGTAGGTAACTAATCTCGTGACACTAGTACTAGTTTGGGTAAATCCACGTAAAAGTAACGTGAGTCACGACTTCATTGAGTGTTTATTTGAACTACAGCTGCAAATGAAAGGATCTATGCTTAGATCGGGAAAGTAACATAGAGATCACTATCACTTGAACTTGCATCCTGAATAAATGGAACATGCTATAAAAGCGTGATTCGTGTTACTCTTGCCGCGGATTGACCCGTTTTACGAAATCGACAGCCAACTGACCTTCCAACCCAGCGGATAAACTAGATCTTATTGAGATTAGGCCAGTTTCCTCGCAATGTTATTTATGTACCTACAAGGCTCGGAACCGGTTTTTTTTTAAAACCCTGAAAGAGCTGAAGGAGTAATTTTTTTTAATTTTTTTAACTGCCGCTCAAAATCTCAAGGATGGGGGTTCTCAATTCGTCTGTATTTTATTTTTTTTTTTTTTTAATGTTTTATGTTGTGTAATTCGATTTCTCCGTCGTTACTGAACCGATTAAAACATTTTTTTTTATTGAATGTATATGCATACAGATTGGTCCCATTTCTGATGATGGGATCTTGGAGAAATCGAAGAAACTCCTCAAATCTTAAAGGCATATGGTGATTTATGTGTTTTTATAAATTTGGTGCAATGGAACTGCTGATGATGGTCAGAACGGAACTCTTCAAATCTGAACAGCACACTTATAGTGACTTTGGTATTTTTAGAAGAACAGCATGCACTTACGTACAGAACAGTAACATTTAGTGCAGTAGAACTGCTGATCATAGTCAGAACGGAACTCCTCAAATCTGAACGGCACACTTATAGTGACGTTGGTATTCTTATAAGAACAGCATGCACTTATGTCCAGAACAGTGACATTTGGTGGAGTGGTACTCCTGATGTTGATCAGAATGGAACTTCTCAAATCTGAACGGCAAACTTGTAGTGACTTTGGTATTTTTATAAGAACAGCATGCATTTACGTTCAGAACAGTGACATTTATCTGTTAGGAGATTTGTTCTCTTTGTTATGTTTGTTAAGCATATTGATTTAGTTTTCAAGTCAAATTTTGTCAGCTCGATTTTTTGAAATAGGATATCATATTGATTTAGTTTTCAAGTCAAATTTTGTCAGCTCGATTTTTTGAAATAGGATATCAGATTCAAAAAATCAAAGAACGGAATGGAACGATATAAAAACCGGTATTTTGTATGAAGAAAATACCGGTTCCAAGCATTGGTTATTTATTTATAGAAAGAATCTAAATATATAAAAGAAGAAGCTGACTGACTGACTGACTGACTGACTGACTGACTGACTGACTGACTGACTGACTGACTGACTGACTGACATATCAACGCACAGCCAAAACCGCTGGTCGTAGAGATTTCAAATTTGGCACGTAGGTTCCTTATACAGTGTAGAGGAGCACTAAGAAAGGATTTTCCAAAATTCACCTCCTAAGGGGGTCAAATGGGGGTTCAAAGTTTGTATGGGGAAACAAGATTAGTTCGACTATTTTATTCGAAACTTCACAGGAAGATTCCTTAAGACATATGACTGAATACGTGTTTCAGGTTTTTTGAAAATTTAACCCCTAAAAGGGTGAAAAGGGGTGATAAAGTCAAAAAATCAATATGGGTATCGTTTTTATGGTTTATCGGGTCGCTGATCACGATAAATACAACGTTTTTAAAATCTAACAAGGCGGAAGTGAAATACCTTCTCCCCTGTTGTGGTGCAATGGGGTTTAAATATCAAAAAAATATATAAAAAAGAAGATACTGACTGACATATCAACGCACAGCCGAAACCGCTGGTCCTAGAGATGTCAAATTTAGCACGTAGGTTATTTATATAGTGTAGATGAGTACTAAAAAAGGATTTTTCAAAATTCGCCTCCTAAGGGGGTCAAATGGGGGTTCAAAGTTTGTATGGGGAAACAATGTTAGTTTCACTGTTTTATTCGACACTTCACAGGAGGGATCCTAAAAACATATGACTAAAGACGTGTTTCAGGTTTTTGAAAATTTTACCCCTAAAAGGGTGAAAAGGGGGTGAGTGAAAAAACAATATGGGTAACGTTTTTATGATTAATCGGGTCGCTGATCACCATAAATACAACGCTTTTAAAATCTAACGAGGCGGAAGTGAAATACCTTCTCCCCTGTTATAGTGCAATGGGGTTTAAATATCAAAAACCGCTGGTCCTAGAGATTTCAAATTTAGAACATAGGTTCTTTATATGGCGTAGAGGAGCACTAAGAAAGGATTTTTCAAAATTCTCCCCTTAAAAGGGTGAAATGAGGGTTCAAAGTTTGTATGGGGAAACAAGATTAGTTTGACTATTTTATTCGAAACTTCACAGGAGGATTCCTAAAGACATATGACTAAATACATGTTTCAGGTTTTTTGAAAATTTGACCTCTAAAGGGGTGCAAAGGGGGTAAAGTCAAAAACACAATATGGGTATCGTTTTTATGGTTTATCGGGTCGCTGATCACGATAAATACAACGATTTTAAAATCTAACGAGGTCGAAAAGAAATTTTCTCCCCTGTTGTTGTGAAACGGGGTTAAAATATCCAAAATAGCCATAAGTATAGGTTTAGTTTTTATCTTTACTTCTGGTTCAAGAGATTTCAAATTGACACGGAAGTTCCTTAGAGGAGCACTAAGAAAGGATTTTTCAAAGTTCACCTCCTAGCATGATAATTTGACAGGGGCAAGGACAGGGACAGGGACAGGGACAGGGACAGGAACGGGATAGGGTTAGGGTTAGGGATAGGGATACGGATAGGGATACGGATAGGGATACGGATAGGGATACGGATACGGATACGGATAGGGATACGGATACGGATACGGATACGGATACGGATAGGGATAGGGATAGGGATACGGATAGGGATAGGGATAGGGATAGATATAGGGATAGGGATAGGGATAGGATAGATATAGGGATAGGGATAGGGATAGGGATAGGGATAGGGATAGGGATAGGGATAGGGATAGGGATAGGGATAGGGATAGGGATAGGGATAGGGATAGGGATAGGGATAGGGATAGGGATAGGGATAGGGATAGGGATAGGGATAGGGATAGGGATAGGGATAGGGATAGGGATAGGGATAGGGATAGGGATAGGGATAGGGATAGGGATAGGGATAGGGATAGGGATAGGGATTGGGATTGGGATTGGGATTGGGATTGGGATTGGGATTGGGATTGGGATTGGGATTGGGATTGGGATTGGGATTGGGATTGGGATTGGGATTGGGATTGGGATTGGGATTGGGATTGGGATTGGGATTGGGATTGGGATTGGGATTGGGATTGGGATTGGGGTTGGGGTTGGGGTTGGGGTTGGGGTTGGGATTGGGATTGGGATTGGGATAGGGATAGGGATAGAGATAGGGATTGGGATTGGGATTGGGATTGGGATTGGGATTGGGATTGGGATTGGGATTGGGATTGGGATTGGGATTGGGATTGGGATTGGGATTGGGATTGGGATTGGGATTGGGATTGGGATTGGGATTGGGATAGGGATAGGGATAGGGATAGGGATAGGGATAGGGATAGGGATAGGGATAGGGATAGGGATAGGATAGGGATAGGGATAGGGATAGGGATAGGGATAGGGATAGGGATAGGGATAGGGATAGGATAGGGATAGGGATAGGATAGGGATAGGGATAGGGATAGGGATAGGGATAGGGATAGGGATAGGGATAGGGATAGGGATAGGGATAGGGATAGGGATAGGGATAGGGATAGGGATAGGGATAGGGATAGGGATAGGGATAGGGATAGGGATTAAATAGGGGATGGGGACGGGGATAGGGATAGGGGAGAGACGGGGGCAGGGACGGGACGGGGACGGGGTTGGGGACAAGGATAGAGATAGGGACGGGGATAAGAATAGGGATTGAGGTCGGAATAATCGGTCGGCAATCGATTTCTAGGCAGTGTAAAATGCAGGTGGCTCAGTGGGAAGGGATTAGTATTTAAGTAGGCATCGGCGAGTATCCTGCATCCGTAATAACTATTACATTCAATGTGCTGTAAGAAGATCGTTGTTTGCTTGCCTTTTATATGTTTACGTTTGCAATAAGTATAAGCAAAATTGAAAAAAATTGTAAGCGATAATGCAAGGAAGTACTTTTTACCCTACCGACCATAGCGTCGAGATACTGGCTATGTGGGTTGTATGAAGTTTCCCCAGTATAAATATTTATTATAGGTAAAATACATACATATTCGTACCTACTACCTACGCTGTGGTCGCTGTGTAACAATTCTAAAATAATTGCAAGAATTTCTTTTAAAACAATAGAAACAATCTCAAAATCTCAATCTTTTTAAACAATTTTCTTTTAATGTGTAAGGTACAGTCAGCCAAAAAGCAGTGTAAGGTTCTTGGCTGACCGTACAGCAAATAGATCAGTTACAATGGCCCCCCAGTCGAAAATTGCCCCGCTTTACCTTAATCGAAATAATCGCGGACAGATGTACCTACAAAGAAACCTACGGATCCAAATGAAAATCTTATTTTTGTAAACGTTTCAATAAGAATACTTTTATTACGCGGGCGAAGCCGCGGGTAAAAGCTAGTAGATAAATAAATACGTTAAATACGTCATTTCATTGTCAATAATGAAGTTAACAACATGGTATACAAACATTAACAATACGGGTCAAACAGATTAAATAAAAAAGTCACTTCTGTGAACAATATTTTAAAAGTTAACGTATCTGGTCCGTTTTTCTTATTTGAATTTCAAGTAGAGAAGTAATATTTACGGTCTGCAAGAATACAATACAAGCACAATAATTTAAAAAAATGGTTTTGATTTCTTTAAGTCTTGTCATGTTCACAAGAAATATATAACTGTAGGTACTATGAAATCTGTATGGCCCGTGCTCATTGTCATTATTTTAAATTCAATCAATATTTTAAAGTCAATTAAAAAAGTCTTAACGCTTTTTATGGATAGCAATATGTCTGCCATAACTTAAATTTCAAATGGAGTGCATAAGTATTGTTTTTCGTCGTATTTTCTCGAAATCGTTCGTATTTGTCGTGCTACTATACTGCAGTCAACGTCAATAATTCTTTTATTGAGCCTGACTTAAATAGCATCACAAGTTTATACGTTTCCGTGAACATGCGATAGAAAAACAGTTTGCATGTTCAAACTCATTCTCATTTTTATTTGTTTATTTAAGTAAATATGTGTTAAGTAAGTCAATTTACAAATATTCATGGATATTCTTGGATACATTTTAATTTAGTCCGGAAGTGCAATTAAACATTGCAGTATCCTTTTCAAACATATACATTTATTTAACGAAGTCCATTTATTACCAGCAAAAATGTAATGTAAGGGAATGTGAAAAGGTACAGTTCCATATGATCGAGCGGCGAGCGGGCCGTGTTTGCAAGGCGGGCCAACTCCAGCGCAACCAACTGTGAACCTTTTGAGTAGGGGTGTCACGAATATCCGGCGGCTTTCGGTATTCGGCCTATTAACCCGCTTTGCTGAATTTGGAATATTTACATACATACATACATACATACAATCACGCCTGTATCCCATAAAGGGGTAGGCAGAACACATGAAACTACTAAAGCTTCAGTGCCACTCTTGGCAAATAAGGGGTTGAAAGAAAACGAAATTGTGACATTGCAGTGACAGGTTGCCAGCCTCTCGCCTACGCCACAATATAACCCATATCCCATAGTCGCCTTCTACGACACCCACGGGAAGAAAGGGGGTGGTGAAATTCTTAACCCGTCACCACACAGGCAGAAAGGGGGAAAGAAGCAGCAGCAGCAGCAGCAGGGGGGGGGGGGGGCAGAAGGGGGGGAATATTTAGCCAAAGATAACCTAAATAAATCCATCGAATATCTAATATCTGCACTTAGGCATAATACCAAACATCTGTTAGGTAATTACACAAAACTCAAACAAAAATATAAAAAAAAAAAAATAATTAGTGCAAATCACTATAATTTTCTATATAAAAGGTATTTCTAGAAACTGATAAGCAATATTATAAATATTCAATCTTATCAAACGCTGTGCTTTGTTGGCGAACAGTTTTGATAATGATTGTGAATCAAAATGAAGTTGAAGAATATCATATTCTGATGCCGCCGACTATCGGTATTCGGCCTGGAGCGGAGACCGAATATTAAGAATTCGGCTTAAACCACTAATCAGGGCATCACTACCGTATAGTCCAGCCACCCTCGCCCCACGTCCCGTGCTGTAAATACCCACTGCGGACTCGCCGTGCCGCCCCAACGCCTCGGCTAATGAAATTTCATTCTCTTTATTTTGTGTTCCCTTACAACTCATCACGTCACATAATCGAAACATTTCAGGACGGGACACTGGTGGAGTGAAAAATCTTATCATTTTTTTTCTTTTTTTTCTGATGAAAGTAAAAATTAAATTCGTGATATTCTTCTAGTACTAGTGTTTTATTTAGACCTAATAGTTACTTTTATTTTTACCCTCCTAAGGCGCGAGATATTTTTTCCCCTCACTAGCTCGGAAACACGTTTTTTGTCCTTTAATACCAGCGGGTAAAAACGCATTTTATCCACTAGTGGGTAAAGTAATTTCACCTTGAATAAAGTCAAATTAACTGCTTTAAAATTGATAAACGTAGGTGAATCTAGTAATAAAGATGATTTACCACCTGTGGAACTACTGGAAGCAGTGATAAACGCATTTTTTGCGTTGTAGTTTCCTCGCTATAGTGAGGGGAAAAGTTTTGTGTTACACTCGGGTGCAAATGTATTTTACTTCTCGTGTGTTAAAAAACTCGCAAGTTCAGGATTCTATTCTCGAACCACTCGCTTCGCTCGTGGTTCAACTATAGAATCCTTTCACTTGCTCGTTTTTCAATTCCACACTCGACGTTAAAATACAACTTTGCCCCCTTGTATAACAAATAACTATTGTACCTCGTAATCCAAAATCTTTGAGGGATCAAATGGGTATTCAAGACTTCTATGGAATCTTATAAAACGTAATATAAGTATGCTATAAGTACATTCAATTGTATGTAAAATGTTTATACATAGTGTTTTTTATTAAATTCCGTGAACTTCGGCATATACCTCTATGCTTGGGTCCATTATACATTATATTGTATATAGAATATAGAAAACAGAATAGCATAGTTAGTTTTTTTTAATTCATATTTTTTTCTGAAAAACACCATACACCTGCGATACATGTTACATCAATCACTCGCATCGTCACTCTACGGTCAACTATGCAAATTCTCATACAATAAAGTTTACAAACGCATGAACGTTGACAGACGGTTTAGTGCAACCGATCCAGTCCAAAAAAAAACAAAGGTGTTTTAATAGTTCCGTTATATGGTATTCTTATTTAATTCCACGAACTATTCTAAACTGATCTTAAACGTTATATAAAAAAACAAAGGTGTTTTAATAGTTCCGTTATATGGTATTCTTATTTAATTCCACGAACTATTCTAAACTGATCTTAAACGTTATATAAAAAAACAAAGGTGTTTTAATAGTTCCGTTATATGGTATTCTTATTTAATTCCACGAACTATTCTAAACTGATCTTAAACGTTATATAAAGTAAACTAACCTTAAAGTAACCTTTAAGATTCGTTTAGAATAGTTTTAATTTAATTTATTTTATTATACCTAAGTATTTGTAAATTTATACCATCTTACTCGTATTCCACAAACTTCAACGTACGGCTGTATTCTTTTTTTGAGGTTCCGTAGTCAACTAGGTCAATTAGAAACTCTTATGGTTTCCTCTATCTGCTGTCCGGACTGGCCGAGGCTTTGCTCGGTAATCGTTACTGCTAATAGAAAGCTGTAGGTTAGCAATTATGTAATAGCAACCGAAAAGTACAAAAAGCTCATTCTTAATAAGTATCTAATTATTAGGATTCTGGAGCTGTGTTTGCCTAGACACTTTGATGAGCCGTGCAGGCGACGCAATTCCAAACCGGAACTTGAAAACAAGCAAATGTTTATAGGTAATCGTACGGCACGACATGCGTTTTTCCTATGCCAGCGAAAACTACCGTCACAATTTCGTTTCCGGACAACGGGGAATACCGTAATAGGATTATATAGTGAAATACAGGTGGTGTCGATCGAGAGAAACAAGCGACTAATGAAGTTATTAATCCGGTTTTGCACGGCTTTCGACGTCCGCGCTCGTGCAGTTTTTAGCCGTTCCGTGAGTGTAAATTGTATGCAATTTGGATTTCGATACACTGAGCGATGTTCTGATATATATTTTTTATATTTCAAATTAATAAAGTCTACTTATTAATTTTAAAATATATAAAATGATTATTAAATATAATAGGCTAGTTTCCAACTAGTCAAATCAGCTTATTTTTAAGAACTGTCAAAACAATTTGCTAATATGGAATTACTATGAAATAGGTACTAATAAGTAACGTCAGGGTCAATTCATTTACTTTATATATTCATCTTTGACTTATTAATTATAGAAATAATGTTTAAACATAAGGACTGTCCATATTTCTTCTAATTATGTGGGTTTTATTTCGTGCACTGCATAAAATATTTTATTTGAAGTAGCCTATTAAAGATAACTTTTTGCCGCCATCGACTTGAATCTTGAATTGATACGCTTATGTGCCCCATACCACAGTATAATAAAGAGTACTATCTTACAGTATGGCCACTCCCGCACCCCGCTGAAAGTGCCTCCCACCCCCTCTCGGTTACCTCACAGTTACCGCTTGTCAAAAACGCCAACAGTCGATCTGTCATATCTCACTCACACAAGCATGGTACGCGTTCACCTACACGAGCTCAGACTGTGTGCTAAGGAGCGCGCCTCTTTCATATATTATTTATGACTTATGACACATTCTTATTTCATTGATGTACGAAGCAAAGTTTACTTACCTCATTACCTTTGCTCCTACACCAAAACTATACAGTATGTAAACCAACGAAAATCATTTACTGAAGCCTGTTAATATTTAAGTTACACAGAGCAACTTTTACTATGGGACCAACACCCAAAACGCGAAATAAAAATTTACTCTCCCATAGGAAATACTTACTATAAAATAAAACTATCTATGAAACTGTCAGAAGATATTTTCGTGATTTCGGGGTTGATCCCATAGTAAAAGTTTCTCAGTATCACCTGGACCACAGAACTAAATCAAGATAGAAGGAAAATGCTCGGCGATTAACAGCGAAACCGAGCGTGTAACGTTTTGTGTCGAGCCTATGACGTCACGAGTGTACTTTAGTGATGGGAACGTTGTCGCCGCGTAACCCATTCGATCGATTGTGGAGGTTGCGTGCGGGATGCCCGCCGAAGTTAAAAATATCGGATGTTCATCTTCGTTGTGAAATGAAGTAAGTATATACCTGTATTCGTGTGATGACAAACAATTCACTAGTAGGTATATAATTTGCCTAAGGCCAGGAACAAAGATTTTAGTAGGTAGGTATTAATACTAGTTAATATTTCGTAATATTTTTAAGAAAATCGACCATGTACTCACAGCATTATCCTCATGTTATTTGTTACAACTTTTAGTAATATATAAATATAATTAACCATTAACACATTTTTAGAGTTATTTTTATTCATAATAAATATAGAGCGTATTATGTTTGTATTTGTTTTTCTGCCGACCACAAATTCAACGTTAATACCGTAACTGTAACCTATTTTAAAGTTAAATTTACTTTTCACTCGTACTTTATATGTATAGTTTCATAACAATATAAAAACATAATTATAATTTCCACTGCTTCGCAAAATCGATTTAAATCGAATAAGGAAATCGCAGCATACATGACGATATAGTTCCGTGGTGCACCACTATTCTTAAGTTCGACGTGAGTTCGACGAACAAAATAACAAATCTACCTTCACTTTGTCTCGACAGTTTGAATAGCATATTTTTATATCGCTTGTTTTAAACGCACGCCAAGTCGGACTCGTCAAATTAAAGCCGCTATGGAAAACTAGTTTGACGGCCGTACGTCAGCTAATGTTTTGATGATAAAAATAGGAAAATCGTGTTTTTTATTTAATAAAAAATATTTTAGGACAAATGGTACTTACCGATGCTAGGAAACACTTTGTTTAACACCCTTGCTTTTATTGGTGGTGTTTGAACAGTTAATTATCGAATACCGACCCATTTTGTATTTTTCACTGTATGTCACTCGCGGGCAGCGGTCGGGAGCAGACTGACTTGCGCGGCGAACAATGTTGCTCGCTATTTAACTTTTGCGCACGCGAAGTAGATACACTTTTTCCTTCTATCTTGATTTAGTTCTGTGACCTGGACATTTACGGGTTACAGTAAATGGTTTTCGTTAGTTTACATACTGTATACAGAGCCTTCAAATTTTATAAAACAATTTTCTATACATAGTGTCCTTAATATTTTTCTCATGGTGAAGACAGATACTTCTTTTTATATAAAAAAATGTGTTACAGGAATCTATTGAGAAACCATGGAAAGTTTCAAATCCGGGAAGGAGTGATGATTCCGGCAGCAATACGCCAGTTGGTAAGTTGTCTACATAGGTACTTAAGAGCGTTATAACATTTCGGCGTCGGGCGAAATTAGGTATTTTACCCGTCGCGCGAGCCCAATATGCCGACCCTTTCTAGCACGTCTTTCCACTCGCTCGCACTACAATAATGGAGAAAACAATCTTGATCCTTCCTATGGAATTTTGATAACAACTACAATCTACTATCTCAATATAAACTTTTGATTTCTAATAAACATTATTTTGCACGAAAATACTAGAATATAGCGCAAAATAATATTAATTATGTTAAAATTTATTTAAAAATTAGTAATAATTATAAACTATGATCATATTTAAGTAGATCCCATCCCAAGTAATTGATTTTGTTATATGATAAGTATTATTATAAGTATTAGAGCAAAGTATATATTAATAATACATGGTGATAAAATAAGTCAAATACAATTCTAATTACATCAAGGTGGTACTCAGGGTCTGATGATGGAGCCAGATGGTGGTCACCAGTACCAATGAACCATATGACTAAACCGCTTCGTGTTTATGACTCAAAACGCTTGACAAGAGGTGGTTTAGGCTCATGATGGAGCCAGTTGGTGGTCAGTACCAACATAGACTAAACCGCTTCGTGTTTAGGCTCATTGGGTTCGTCTCAACAAGACCTTTGACAAGAGGTGGTACTCAGGGTCTGATGATGGAGCCAGTTGGTGGTCACCAGTACCAATGAACCATATGACTAAACAACTTCGTGTTTAGGCTCATTGGGTTCGTCTCAACAAGACCTTTGATAAGAGGTGGTACTCAGGGTCTGATGATGGAGCCAGATGGTGGTCACCAATGAACCATGTAACTAAACTACTTCGTGCTTAGGCTCATTGGGTTCGTTTTAACAAGACCTTTGATAAGAGGTGGTACTCAGGGTCTAGGAGGGAATGCAGCTAGAACCGAAAACCGAGTTTCGGTTTTTTTTCGGTGAAACTCGAAACCGATTCGAATTTCGGTTTTTAACCGAGTTTTTGTTACCTTCAGGTAAGTTGTTAAATAAAACAGATTTTTCGCTTATATTGTGTTTTTATGAGCTGTGTAAACAGAGTATTAAAAAAATAATCTCATAGGACGATTTGTCGACTGTTGGGACCACTTTTTCTTTTCTTTTTCTTTCTTGGGACCACTTTCAATTTAGGTGGAGATTATTGCTTTGTAACGTAAGTGATGTTACATATTTTCTTTATGTTAGATGCATCATATTCCGATTTAAAATGGGATGGGACACTATTATCAACTCTCTGAGAACGAATCGAATTGCGAACGCCTATATGAAGAACCTTTCCTGATCGTTCTCCAATGATAGCCGCAACTCCAGATAATGCGGAATAGTTTGATTTATACGACCGTTTGCTCCAACATGCATCGGCTTGTACTGCAATTTTGGTGAGCGTCAGGACCCCTGGACCACTACAGATATTTGATGTTTAGTACATACTAAAATTTAGTACCTATTTGATACTATTTGGTACCTGAGTACATATATTTGGTACCTCCACTGATATCGAAAAATCGAGCGAATAAAGTGGCCAGACATTCTGACGTCAGGATGTCTGGACCATTTTTGGTTTACATAGTTCTAGACAACATTACTAATTGATATCTTAGTCAATATTTACTACCTATTTGGTACCTGTCAATATATTTTTTTCAAATTTTTTTGGCGTACCAGAAAAAAGTAATGATGGAATTTAAAGTTGTGAGCCCAGCCGTGGCGTTGAAGTATGTAGCGCCTGTCAAAAGAATAGAGGCAAATCCGCCTGCCCTCCTGCGCGTCAACTTAAATAGGATTATATTTTTAGGCACTCGCACATCATCTCTACTGACTAGTGGCATTAATATAGTCGAAATATAAAAGTAATTAGTGTAATTACACTAGTTTTCCATTTTCCTCTGAGTCCTCCTACAGTCTCAATAATCTCTCATGTCCCTGAGAGACACTGGCGGAGAAAGTGTTTACCCCTGACAGCCGGTCATTTTTGCGACTGTTCAGCAGCTGTAGAGCTGTATGGCAGATTTGGCGGCATTGTGGTTGTAGGTACTGATAGTAGATGATTGATTTGATGTTTGTATTTATTCTTAATTCATAATTGACACTAATCGATGCAAAAAACAAATGTTACCGAAAGCAGTGGTTTATTTATATGATGAACCCCTATAACGGAGCTCGTGGACCATAGACTGGTCCACATCATCAAAATACATCCTATATACCAATATTACCAATGACGCTGTTAATTATAACAGTTTATGCTATTTCCCCCCTAGAATTTGCCCAACTGTTGCCACGTGTTTAGGTCTCTCAGGAGGAAAATGGAAAACTAGTGTAATTACACTAATTACTTTTTCCCCTCACTTGCTCGGAAACACGAGTTTTGTCCTTTAATACCAGCGGGTAAAAACGCATTTTATTCACTAGTGGGTAAAGTAATTTGTACTTGAATAAAGTCAAATTGACTGCTTTAAAATTGATAAAAGTAGGTGAATCTAGTTATAAAGATGATTTACCACCTGCGGAACTACTGGAAGCAGTGGCAACAGTAAAATGAAAATGAAATGAAATGAAATGAAAATGAAAATGAAATGAAAATGAAATATTTATTTTTCAAGTAGGCATATTACAATGCGCATATGAACGTCAAATAAAGCTACGCCGGCTCTAACCCTACGCCTCAGCTTTATTTGACGTCAAATAAAGCTACGCCGGCTCTAACCTCTTTGCATAGTTTCTTCTGCAGTATTTTTCCACATATCTTCAACTATGTCATGACATTTACTGTATAAACGGAAAGGTATAGTCGGCAAATCTACAGATGCAGCAAGTTCGTTAAGATTGGAGAGGCCAATACCAGTCATGATAGTTCCAGAAACTGCGGATGAATTAACGTTAACTGTATCTCTGTCATCCGATGTTTTAATAGCAAACATTGATCCACACATAGCACATTTTGCATGAAACGTTGACGAGAAACCAGCCTGTTTTTCTTTTAATATTTTAATGTGACTGAATCTGCAGCCAAATCTTTCACTATGCTCATCTATTTATGGTGTATAACTGCTCCATGAAGAAACGAAAATCGATTATCCTCCTCCCTTGAATTTCAGGGTTTATCTGTAAAAAATACTTGCTAGTATTTTGTGTCGCTCTCCAAGCTATACATACTTAGGCTCTAGAGCAAACCATACAACCTGTTTTTATGATTTCCGCTAACTTTATTGAAAAGTTAGTTAGATCCGATGCAATCAATTTCTCTGAGAAACTAGTGCCTTAATTTTACTCTTGTTAAATAAATGACTGAACAAGTGAATCGCAACCTTAAGTACATCCTAATGTTATTTATTTGGACATATATGCCGTCAGATATTTGATATTAACTTTAATGTTGTTAAAAAATAACATGTAACCTTATTTTCATCACATGAAGCAGAATTTTCAACCTGTATTGTATACGCATCGTTTGATTCATCAGATGCAATATTTATGCCGGTCTCACAAAAGGCGTTTTCATTATTAAGTTTCTGAAAAAGAATAAGTTATAACACAGAATTTTAGTAAATCTTATGACGTAGCAGTAGGCACGTATAAAATACTAGTAAAGAGTTTATACTGAGCTAAGGGATGAAAAGCACCGGACACCTGCCTATTTTGGATAAAAATTATAATTAGTCGAAAAAAACAATTCACCTTATTTTCATCACATGAAGCAGGAGAGCCTTCAAATTGTATCGTTAAAACTTCATCGGTTGCAACAGATGCATCATTCCTGCCAATCTGACAATAGATGTTTTCTTTATTAGCTTCCTGAAAAATAATAGTCAAATTACAAGTTAATAACAATTAATAACGCAGTTGACGCAGTATTTAAGTATAGGCACAGATTACTAAAAAGTTACTAACGTAAGAGATCCTTCACTTGCCCGCAAAACGACAAATACCTACGCTTTATTTTTAACTAATACTAATAAAACTCAGATGAATAGTAGGTACATGCCACGCGACTATATACACAGGCGGGCGCGTGGCGCCTCTTGACCACTTGTTCAAGTGTAGGTACTTAACGCGCGACCGCGAGCGAGTGACGTAGGCCTGGTAAAGGTTTAAATAAGTCTTACAATTACAACATACCAGCAGGCACGCGGAAAATACCTTACGGATAAAAATTACAATCAGCGTCAAAAATTACGATTTACCTTATTTTCGTCACAAGAACCAGGAGAACCTTCAACTTGTATCGTAAAATCATCATTTGATTCAACAAATCCATCATTCTTGCCGGTCTCAAAATAGGTGTTTTGTTTATTAACTTCCTGAAAAATAACGGTCAAATCATAAAGTATAACGCAGTACTTAAATAAAGACTATAAATAAGTCCTATAACATAACAGAAGGCGCGTGGAAAATAAGTAGCAAAGCTGGCCAAGAGGAAAACAGTTACCTATTGTATTCTGACAATGTTAATAGCTAATAGACAATTCTGGAATAAGTATTCTTGAGAGCGGTGCAGCGAAAAAGTGAAAATATTTTCTTAGCGCTTAACGAAACAAGGAAAACGATTCATTATCGAATTAAAATTAGTAATAAACATCAATAATTGATGTTTTTGATCTTACTTTATCAAATGTACCGATTTTTTCCATGTTAGTCCCTGAAGTAGAAGCATCATTGTTAAGTAGTTTCGATAGCTCTTTTCTGAAAAAATAAAAATGATGATTATGTTATGACTAGCTCGACATTAACTAAACTAAAAGCTACCTTGGCAATACCATTTAATGAACAAATCAAATCATGAAATTGTTTGATTTATGTACCTACTGTTTTTTAATACATGAATACCTGCGAGCAGCAAGAGCTTCTCGTGCTTTTTGAACGGCTATCTCATTCCGTCTCTTACGTTTCCTGAGACAAGGGTACCTGTTTTTTACTTTGGCCATATCTCGCAATAGTGTAACACTGCAATAAAAATAATTAGTGACATAAAAAAACAACTCGCATATGTGTGTAACATAAAAAACACGAAGTGGTTTAGTTACATGGATCACTGGTACCGGTGACCACCATCTGGCTCCATCATCAGACCCTGAGTACCACTTATTGTCAAAGGTCTTGTTGAGACGAACCCAATGAGCCTAAACACGAAGCTGTTTAGTCATATGGTTCATTGGTACTGGTGACCACCATCTGGCTCCATCATCAGACCCTGAGTACCACCTCTTGTCAAAGGTCTTGTTGAGACGAACCCAATGAGCCTAAACACGAAGTTGTTTAGTCATATGGTTCATTGGTACTGGTGACCACCATCTGGCTCCATCATCAGACCCTGAGTACCACCTCTTGTCAAAGGTCTTGTTGAGACGAACCCAATGAGCCTAAACACGAAGCGGTTTAGTCATATGGTTCATTTGTACTGGTGACCACCATCTGGCTCCATCATCAGACCCTGAGTACCACCTCTTGTCAAAGGTCTTGTTGAGACGAACCCAATGAGCCTAAACACGAAGTTGTTTAGTCATATGGTTCATTGGTACTGGTGACCACCATCTGGCTCCATCATCAGACCCTGAGTACCACCTCTTGTCAAAGGTCTTGTTGAGACTAACCCAATGAGCCTAAACACGAAGCGGTTTAGTCATATGGTTCATTTGTACTGGTGACCACCATCTGGCTCCATCATCAGACCCTGAGTACCACCTCTTGTCAAAAGTCTTGTTGAGACGAACCCAATGAGCCTAAACACGAAGTTGTTTAGTCATATGGTTCATTGGTACTGGTGACCACCATCTGGCTCCATCATCAGACCCTGAGTACCACCTCTTGTCAAAGGTCTTGTTGAGACTAACCCAATGAGCCTAAACACGAAGCGGTTTAGTCATATGGTTCATTGGTACTGGTGACCACCATCTGGCTCCATCATCAGACCCTGAGTACCACCTCTTGTCAAAGGTCTTGTTGAGACGAACCCAATGAGCCTAAACACGAAGTTGTTTAGTCATATGGTTCATTGGTACTGGTGACCACCATCTGGCTCCATCATCAGACCCTGAGTACCACCTCTTGTCAAAGGTCTTGTTGAGACGAACCCAATGAGCCTAAACACGAAGCGGTTTAGTCATATGGTTCATTGGTACTGGTGACCACCATCTGGCTCCATCATCAGACCCTGAGTACCACCTCTTGTCAAAGGTCTTGTTGAGACGAACCCAATGAGCCTAAACACGAAGCGGTTTAGTCATATGGTTCATTGGTACTGGTGACCACCATCTGGCTCCATCATCAGACCCTGAGTACCACCTCTTGTCAAAGGTCTTGTTGAGACGAACCCAATGAGCCTAAACACGAAGTTGTTTAGTCATATGGTTCATTGGTACTGGTGACCACCATCTGGCTCCATAATCAGACCCTGAGTACCACCTCTTGTCAAAGGTCTTGTTGAGACGAACCCAATGAGCCTAAACACGAAGTTGTTTAGTCATATGGTTCATTGGTACTGGTGACCACCATCTGGCTCCATAATCAGACCCTGAGTACCACCTCTTGTCAAAGGTCTTGTTGAGACGAACCCAATGAGCCTAAACACGAAGCGGTTTAGTCATATGGTTCATTGGTACTGGTGACCACCATCAGGCTCCATCATCAGACCCTGAGTACCACCTCTTGTCAAAGGTCTTGTTGAGACGAACCCAATGAGCCTAAACACGAAGCGGTTTAGTCATATGGTTCATTGGTACTGGTGACCACCATCTGGCTCCATCATCAGACCCTGAGTACCACCTCTTGTCAAAGGTCTTGTTGAGACGAACCCAATGAGTCTAAACACGAAGTTGTTTAGTCATACGGTTCATTAGTACTGGTGACCACCATCTGTCTCCATCACAGATCCCGAGTACCATCTTGTTGTGTCTTAGACCGTATTGTAATTTTAACATATTAAACTTCTGTGATTCGCCCTTCGTGATTACACTATACTTTACATGTAGTAGCACGCGAATGTGCTGCCATCGTACACAATTTTAGAGTAACATTTTTAACAAAAAAATATCTCGCCTAAATTGGGGGTATTTCATACACGTTTTGTGTGGCGGCCATCGTGCACGTACTTTTCCTTTGTTAGTGAAATAATTGTGTTTTTACTAAGTTTAGTGTAGTGTTTTGTGTTTGCGGATAAAATGGGAAAACGCAAACATCGTGAGGAAGATGAGGAAGATTACTTGGAAAGAAAAATCCGAAGTCTCGAGAAGAAAAGATTGAAGATTCGTCGCAGGCGCCGTCATCGTAGTTATAGCCCTAGTACGTCCTCATATACAGATAATGAATATGAGTATGCGGACCAAGATATCGGTGAGCCCGATCCCTTGCTAGAGGATTCGCAATATGAAGGTAAGATTTTCAGTTATCTTCGTCTAATCATTTGATAGAATGTGTCCTATGTACATGCCAGCTTTGTTTTATTAAATAGATACATTGTGCAATGAGTATAGTCTGTAAGGCTATTACCGACCCTAATTTATACCTTCAGTTCAATCCGAGAGGTTGATCGCTGTGTAAAAGGGAAGCACATATATTCCTAGAGCATCAGTCCGTGAGGCTATGCCGGAATACTATAGGTAAAATACCTGGTTGCGGCAAATTGTCAATGCTATCAGTCTAGACTACAGTCCGCGAGACTGTAGCACGACTGCCTATGTCTAAGAACATTAATTACGTTAATTACAACGGCTTATATGTGTACTATACAATCCCCATTGACCAACAATACTGTATACGACTTAACCGATGATGAGGTCGGTGCTTCAACGTCGGGTGCGCTGCCTGCTGCTGGCGGGCTGCGATCGGTGGTCATACAGAATAGAAGCGCCGCCGGGCCCCGCGCGGTGGACGCGCCGGCCCCCGCGCCCCCTCCCGCACCCGCCGCCGCCGCCGCGCCGGCGTGCGCGCCCGCGGCCGCGACCACCACGCCGGCTGCGCCCGCTCCCGCGCCTACATCCGCAGCTACCACCACACAGGTGACCGGTGAACAAATTGGTTTACAAGAATCTACGCCGATTGTGACCGCGCTTGATCCCGGTTTATTATGTTTGTTGGGCGATGAGCCCGTAAAAGAAGAAACATTTGGTCCTTGCATTCACGACGATATCTCGACGAGATGGTCCGACATTCTAGTTAATGGTATGAAGGACGATATTAAGAATGATATTTTAAAACGTTACGAAATACCAGAAAATTTAAAATTAGCGCAAGCTCCTATACTCAATCCCGAGATTAAGGTGGCGTGTAATGATAATGTTTTAAAACGGGATAATATTCTAAGTGACAAACAAAAGTTGCTCTCGACTATTATAACAGGAGTTGCCAATACATTGTCGAATATCTTGACAACAGATTCAACTTTAGACAACAACAAACAGGGGATCATAAAGTCACTGAGCGATACAGGTAGACTATTATGTCACTTACATTTTTCAGAGACTCAGAGCAGGCGTAATTTCTTGGTGCCTAGTTTAAATAAGGAGATCAAGGATAATATTAAGGACTTAAAGCGCGATAGTTTGCTTTTTGGTAAAGAACTACAAGAAAGTCTGAAGTCAATAAAAGCAATGACTAAAACCGGAGCAGAATTGAGACCGACTGTCACAAAGCCTAAATGGACGCCCAAGCACCAACAGGCAGGAGCAGGACCGTCGACATCGAGGGCTTTAAACTGGAGGGGCAGCCGTCGTCGGCGTCGCGGCCGCCGCCTCGCCAGAGTCGCCAGACGCCAGCGAGGACGAGCTACACGCGTGGCGGGCGCAGACCGCCGCCGCCGTCCCGCCGCGCGAGCGACCGCCGAGCGCCGCCGCCGCGGCCGCACACCCGGACCTCGCGCCGCTAGCATCGGATGCTGATACACAACCTCAGGCTGGTAGACTTCAATTTTTTTATAAAGTATGGTTAGGCATTACCAAGGATCCCACCGTATTGTCTTGGGTCCGTGGTGTGCGTATTCCAATATCGGATTGTATATCTCAATCGAATATTCCTGTTAACAAACCCGAGTCGGTTGCACACGAGACGAGTATGAACGAGGAAGTCAAAAAACTTATTAGTGCTGGTGCCATACAAGAATGTGATCCGTGTCAGGATCAATTCTTGTCCAGTATTTTTCTTATTAAAAAGAGTAATGGAAAAAATAGATTCATTCTAAATTTAAAATCATTGAATAAGTTTATATGTACCCCGCACTTCAAACTCGAAGATTATAGGACAGCAATGAGACTTTTATCAAAAAACGCTTACATGTGTTCAATAGATTTGAAAGACGCCTATTTTGCGATAAATATTGATCCTGATTACAGAAAATATTTACGATTTCTTTGGAAAAACAAAACATACGAATTCTTGGTATATCCATTCGGCCTAAATATTGCTCCGTACATATTCACGAAGTTAATGCGTCCTGTTGTGCAGTTTTTGCGCAATCAAGGTTTTTTTCAGTCGTTTACTTAGACGACTTGTTACTCTTCGGTGACACGTATTCTAACTGCTTACATAACTTTAATGTAACGAAAGACTTGTTAGAATCATTAGGATTTACAATAAATGTTGATAAATCAATAGGTACACCAAGTCGAACGGCAAATTTTCTTGGGTTTAGTTTCAATTCTGCAAATTTGACAATTAATATTCCATGCGAAAAACGAGAGAGGATTAAAGACGAACTTTTATACTTTAAATCCATTCGAAGATGTAAACTTCGTAATTTCGCACATTTGATAGGATTATTAGTTTCTGTTTGTCCGGCAGTACCATACGGCTGGTTGTATACTAAGAGATTGGAAAGAATCAAATTTCTTTATTTAAGTAAAAATGATGACTATGATCAATACATTAGCATTCCGGTGTGCATCAGAATGACTGACCAAAGTGGCAGATCGATGTTGGAGTACCATCAGCATTTACTACCTATTTGCTACTATTTACTACCTATATTGACATATTTGCTACCTAAGTTAAAAAAAAGATTTTCCAAAAATAATGTGGGCAGTCATTCTGACGTCAGGATGACTGCCCAAACTGAGTATGTCGGGTTTGGACCCCCTAATTTGCAACAATGTATATACTATGATTTACTACCTATTTGCTACCTACACATATATTTTTTTCAGATTTTTTAGGAAAAAAATAACGATTTTATGAGCAAAGTATTATTTTTAGAGAATTCTTCCATAAAGTGAGCAGTCATTCTGACGTCAGGATGACTGCCCAAACTGAGTATGTCGAGGTTGGACCCCCTAATTTGCAACAATGTATGTACTATGATTTACTACCTATTTGCTACCTGCACATATATTTTTTTCGGATTTTTTAGGCCAAGATTAACGATTTTATAAGCAAAATAGTTTTTTTGTAGAAATGTGTTTCATAAAGTGGGCAGTCATTCATACTTCAAGTTGGACCCCCTAATTTGCAACATTCTATGTCCTATGATTTACTACCCATTTGCCTACTTACATAATATATGTATGTTTTTAGATTTTTTAAATATGAAAAATTGAATAAAATGAAATAAATATAGGCCCCGAGGCCCCATTTGCCTACCTACATAATATTATGTATGTTTTCAGATTTTATTTATAAAAAAATAAAATGAAAATATATAGATATTATATGTAGGTAGCAAAGGTAGTAAATCATAGGACATAGAATGTTGCAAATTAGGGGGCCCAACTTGAAGTATGAACGACTGCCCACTTTATGAAACATATTATTATATGAAAACTCTTTTGCTTATAAAATCGTTATTCTTTGCCTAAAAAATCCGAAAAAAATATATGTGCAGGTAGCAAATAGGTAGTAAATCATAGTACATACATTGTTGCAAATTAGGGGGTCCAACCTCGACATACTCAGTTTGGGCAGTCATCCTGACGTCAGAATGACTGCCCACTTTATGGAAGAAATCTCTAAAAATAATACTTTGCTCATAAAATCGTTATTTTTTGCCTAAAAAATCTGAAAAAAATATATGTATAGGTAGCAAATAGGTAGTAAATCATAGTATATACATTGTTGCATATTAGGGGGTCCAACCCCGACATACTCAGTTTGGGCAGTCATCCTGACGTCAGAATGACTGCCCACATTATTTTTGGAAAATCTTTTTTCTAACTTAGGTAGCAAATATGTCAATATAGGTAGTAAATAGTAGCAAATAGGTAGTAAATGCTGATGGTACTCCAACATCGATCTGCCACTTTGGTCAGTCATTCTGATGCACACGCATTCCGGGTAGCTTAGATGATGATCTAGATTGGTGGATATATAATATAGAAACATGTAGTAATCCGATCAAGACAGGAAATTATCAATTAGAGATATTTTCTGATGCGTCGCTAACAGGCTGGGGAGCAAGTTGCTCAGATATGACAGCCAGTGGTCAGTGGTCCAGTCATGAGCTTGGGCAACACATTAATTGTCTAGAGTTAACTGCCGCGTTTTTTGGTTTAAAAATATTTGCTAAAGATTACAAAAATTGTGAGATTTTGCTAAGGATAGACAATACCACTGCGATTTCATATATCAATCACATGGGTGGTGTTCGATTCCCACATCTGAGTGAATTAAGCCGACAGATATGGCAATGGTGCGAGGAACGCGATATACATATATTTGCTTCTTACGTTCGTTCAGAAAACAACGATATAGCAGATGCAGAATCACGCCGGAAACATGCAGACATTGAGTGGGAGCTAGCCGACAGTGCCTTTCGGAAAATTTGTAATTTTTTAAACAAAAGTCCAGAGATTGACCTCTTTGCGAGTCGAATAAACAAAAAATGTACTAGATTTGTTTCGTGGCATCGTGATCCTGACGCGTACAATATCGACGCGTTTACCATATCTTGGTCGTCGTATTTCTTTTACGCCTTTCCACCATTTTGTCTAATACTTAGGATGTTGCAAAAGATAATAACAGATAAAGCGGAGGGCATTGTTGTTGTGCCACTATGGCCTACACAACCCTGGTTTCCTTTTTTTGAGAGATTATTGATTTCTGAACGAATAGAACTCCCACCTAAACCAAATTTATTGTCCTTCCCTTACAGTGTCGAACACAAGCTGCACAGGAGCCTTACCCTGGTTGCCGGAGTGTTGTCCGGGCGGCGTTCATGAGGCAAGGCACTCCTGCAGAAGCGGCAGACATCATGCTAGCGTCACTTACAGAAACCACACTTAAGCAATATAATTGTTATTTAAAGAAATGGTATATATTTTGTAAGGAAAAATGTTATGATATTTTTGATGTCGGCGTAGCAGAAGTATTAGATTATTTCACATTACTTTTTAATCAAGGTTGTCAATTTGGATCAATTAATACTGCGAAAGCAGTTTTGTCATTAATATTGAATAATAATGTTATAAATAATCCAACTGTGAAACGTTTTATGACGGGAGTATACAAACTGCGGTCTCCAAATCCACGATATGATTTTACTTGGGACCCTTCAATCGTTCTTAATCATTTAAGTTGTTGGTATCCAAATGAAAGCCTTTCTTACGAGCATCTTTCTAGGAAGTTAATAACTATTTTGGCATTAGTTACGGCACACCGTGTGCAAACCTTATCGTTAATCAAGCTAAGTAATATTCATAAATGTAATAAGAAATATATTATTAACATTACAGATAAGATTAAGACATCCGCAGTTAATCGCATTCAGCCAAAACTGATTCTGCCTTATTTCGATGAAAATCAGTCAATTTGTCCTGCAAGGACTTTAGAACGTTATTTGGTTGTCTCATCTAAATACCAATCGCCCAAGCGATTGTGATTTTCCTTTTACAAGTTTTAAAAAACCATTTAGAAAAGTGTGTTCACAGACCTTGAGTCGATGGATCAAAACCACCTTGCTCGAGAGTGGTATTGATACATCGATCTTCAAATCGCATAGTACGAGACACGCAAGTACGTCAGCAGCCAACCGGCTCGGGGTTAATATAGAACTGATTAAGAAGACCGCCGGTTGGTCAGATAATTCCTTGACGTTCGCTAGGTTCTATAATAGAGATGTTCTGGCGGACTCGTCCGAAGTATTTGCTCGTACAATATTACATGGTAATAATAATTGAAGTGTCTGTTGATTACAGTTAAACTGACGTAAACGTTTGTTTTATTTATATTTTTCAAACATACATGTTTCATTTAATCTGCTATTTCGTGTAACTCTAAACATCTACATGTAAAGTATAGTGTAATCACGAAGGGCGAATCACAGAAGTTTAATAGATAATCAAACGAACTTACCTGTAAGTGATGTTCGATGACTATTAAACGATGTGATTCGCCCGAGTGATTACAACCCTCCCTGACCCGAACTGGTCAAGCTCCAGATTCTACCCAATTGGTCACGAAATAGCACACGTATTTGATGGCCTTTTTTATAAGAAACGTGTATGAAATACCCCCAATTTAGGCGAGATATTTTTTTGTTAAAAATGTTACTCTAAAATTGTGTACGATGGCAGCACATTCGCGTGCTACTACATGTAAAGTATAGTGTAATCACTCGGGCGAATCACATCGTTTAATAGTCATCGAACATCACTTACAGGTAAGTTCGTTTGATTATCTATTTGTCATCACAACGTTCTAAATGTTCTAATACTTTAACATTCAAACATAACAAAATATTACAAAAGCAAATACTTACGGATCTAGGATCAAATTCATTGGTCGCTGTATACACACACACACACAATGCGGGGTTAGCCCGTGTAGTGTATAAACAAGGCGTCCGACCCACACAACGATAAAATATTCTCGTCGTTTGCGATGAAAACTCGGAGAGCAAAGCGACATACGTCTTACCTTCACGAGCTCCGACGCGGCACTGAAATCGCGGGCGTTCGTCACCGGTAATATAGCGACGGGAGGGCTAGTTTTCAAAAAATTGGCAAAAAATCATTATAAAATATTATAACGACTAATGGATAGCAGCAATTTAAGCAGATTGTGCAGATTATTTATATACTAAAATAACTTCGATAACATGTAGATTTTCGGAGAAATGATAACTTGTTTCGATGTATTCTCAAGACAAAATTGAGTTCGTTTTACTTTCAATTTCTCAATTTCAAAAGGATTAAATGATAAATATTGTTTAATGGGCCTAAAGTACAAGATATTAGGAACTTAAATTTACCACATTTATGAGAGTGAGCTTATCAAATTGTACACAATAAGAGCTCCGAAATCAGTGCTTCACGCGGTTTTTCCTAAACGAGCATCAGAAAAAAAATCATTACTAATTGAATAAGCTTTTTCTTCCATATGTTGTTTAATTAACCGACAGTTAAAAAGATGTTCTAACTGAAACAAGTACTTTTACTGTCTTTTGGTAGGGGTAAAGTGTACAATTTTATCGATGAATATTGTGTATTTTACAATATATCGCCTTTTTTTGTCATAGCGCTCTCTTACGTCACATGTTTTGTGTTGAGCTACAAAGCATAGGTTTTAAGGTACGGAGGTAAATCTCGCCTGGGGGTCAAATGTAACTGGTCCATTTTTTCCATGTTTTACAATATTTGCATGGAGTGTTCAGTGGATACATGTAGAACTCAACATCATAGTGTAATAATGAAAAAATGGATTAATTACAATTGCCCCCCAGTCGAGATTTGCCCCGCTGTACCTTATTGTTTTATATTTACTTACCTACAGATGAAGTGCTAAAAGATTTTCCTTCGTATTTTTACGGAAACGTTCGTGTTTGTCATGCTTGTACAGACAGTGTCAGTACGTCTTGTACTGAGACTGATTGAAATAGCAGGACAAGTTCATTCGTTTCCGTAAAATTACGAAGGAAAATCTTTTCGCACTACATCTGTACTCCTCTTATTTTTATATAACCGGGTTATTTTTAAGAAGTTCAGTGTATCTTCCTTTTCCAACTCCTTCCAGTATTTCCTCTCGTTTCATTTCTAACGGAAATTTAATTTACTTTCAGGCGACCGAAACAATACACTACCATATAACGGCACATACAAAAGCAATGGCGACGTCAAATCACTAAGTGAGTAACAGTGAGCTCTGTTAATAGCAAATTACTGCGTAGCGATCACGGAAAACGTATTTCAATACTTAAATATGATTAGAGATTAATTTTAATCATCTAAAATAAGTGTTTTCATTTAATTTTATAAATTTTTGGTGGCATCTGTACCACAGTATAATAAAGAGTAGGTACTATCGTACAGTATGGCCACTCCCGCTCCTCGCTGAAAGTGCCGCCCACCCCCTCTCGGTTACCTCACAGTTACCGCCTGTCAAAAACGCGAACAGTCGACCTTAACTCATGCAAGCATGACACGAGCTTAGACTGTGTGCTAGGAACGCGCCTCTTTCATATATTTGATCACCAGTGTCCAAGGTGTGTTTGTACTTTAATTTTGTGAGTTAGTTAAATAGTGCGGGGCGGAAGCGGCTAATTAGTATGAGAGTACAGTCCCTGCTGGCAGAAAGCATGAAACTTGGCATGTATATAGCTTATAGGGTTTATAAGAAAATATGGAAGTAGAAACACGCCGAGGTGTCAATGTTTCCCCTCTTTCCCCCCACTTTTGTATCCCTGATTTCAGTTTTTTAATATTTCCATGAAAACCGTGAAAGCTACCATCACAATGCCTAGGAGAAATATGTTCTTCATAAAATACATACATACATACATACAATCACGCCTGTATCCCATAAAGGGGTAGGCAGAGCACATGAAACTACTAAAGCTTCAGTGCCACTCTTGGCAAATAAGGGGTTGAAAGAAAACGAAACTGTGACATTGCAGTGACAGGTTGCCAGCCTCTCGCCTACTCCACAATTTAACCCATATCCCACAGTCGCCTTCTACGACACCCACGGGAAGAAAGGGGGTGGTAAAATTCTTAACCCGTCACCACACAGGCAAAAAAGGCAGGTCTTCATAAAATTCTCTACAATATTGTCTTTGGAAGTATAAAGCTAGAACTTATAATTTTCAAACTATGCTCATTTTCCCCTAACGATATTTCTCTTTGGTGGCCTGAACGATAAGTAAGACTAGCGACTTTGCTCTTTTACCTGTGGCGATGTTGCTTCACAAAATTGTTCCTTGGGTCAAACTGATCCGATTTAGCTCAATAGTCATGAAATCACACGTCACTACCCCCACAAAGACAAGGGGAAAGGGCCAGTTTCCTCGGTGAAAACTATGCATTACTTCTTTTTGCTCTTAGTGACTAGGGCAAATCGTATATCATTTTCGTGTAATATATGGACGAGTTAATCATTTCTGAAAAAATCGTTGCACCTTATCATACAAAAATAACGATTTGTCACTGTTCTGAACGTAAATGCATGCTGTTCTTATAGAAACACAAAAATCACTATATCTTATGCCTTTAATATTTGAGAAGTTCCCTCGACTTCTCCAGGATTCCATCATCAGAACTGGGTTATTGGCTAATCTGTCCTATGTTTTATTTGTTGATAATTGCCGCGATGTAACTGTAAATGTCATAACTTCCATACTTAATGAAATACATAAAAATTCATTATTTGTCTATAAAATCGTTATTTTTGTATGAAAAGGTGCAACGGTTTTTTCAGAAATGATTAACTCGTCCTTATATTATACGAAAATGATATACGATTTGCCCTAGTCACTAAGAGCAAAAAGAAGTAATGCATAGTTTTCACCGAGGAAACCGGCCCTTTCCCTTTGTCTTTGTGGGGGGTAGTGACGTGCGATTTCATGACTATTGAGCTAAATCGGATCAGTTTCACCCAAGGAACAATTTTGTGAAGCAACATAGCCACAGGTAAAAGAGCAAAGTTGCTAGTCTTACTTATCTTTCAGGTCATCAAAGAGATATATTGTTAGGGGAAAATGAGCATAGTTTGAAAATTATAAGTTCTAGCTTTATACTTCCATAGACAATATTGTAGAGAATTTTATGAAGAATATACTTCTCCTAGACATCGTGATGATAGCTTTCACGGTTTTCATGGAAATATTAAAAGACTGAAATCAGGGATACAAAAGTGGGGGGAAAGAGGGGAAACATTGACACCTCGGCGTGTTTCTACTTCCATATTTTCTTATAAACCTATAAGCTATATACATGCCAAGTTCATGCTTTCTGCCAGACCGGACTGTACATCTGGTTAAGAACTCAGACTAAAAGAAGTTAGTGATCTTTCATTAGGTACCAGAATTTTATTGAATTACTAGTGACGAAAACATGATATCTGTGTTTTCTCGAAAATTCGCGCTTCCTTGGACTTCTTATATCAGTTACAAAATTCAACCCAGGAAAATGTACAATATGGTTTACCTTCTTGAATCATATTTAATCGTAATTATATTTTAGATAGCTACCGCCTTTACGCGCCCGCGAACGACATGCGTGGCGCCGTGACGCCGCGCAAGCGCTCCGTGGTCACCATGGACGCGCAGTCCATACGCTCCGTGGAGACGCACGCGCCGGCGCCGACCCGCCCCGAAGATAACCGAAGACTTACGAAGTCAGTCCCATATTACCTCATCACCATCATAAAATTAGTACTTCAGTTGTTTTCAATTAATTCTAATCTTTGTTATTTTTCATTCTCTTTGCACCATTTTTACTTTTCTCTGTTTGGCCCGATGGTTGACTGGTAAAGAAAGCCATTAGGCATTAAGTCCGCCATTTGTACATTTTTTTTACTTATGTGCAATAAAGTTTAAATAAATAAATAAATAAATTTAAGAGATAATCTCTTGTCGGTGGAGTATTTTCCAGCTTTATTCTATCCTGTGCCAGCTCTTTGACTCTTTGATACGACACGGCCCCTACTTTTTCTTTTACTTGGTCCATGTAGCTGCGTTCCTCGTCCTCTCTTACGTCCTATCCACCCCTCTAGAATAGTTATAAAAAAGTGGTCATGTCGCATCAAATGTTCGATCATTTTTCCTCCTCTATTTTCAATTGTTTTCTGGATGGCTCGTCTTGCATTTACTCTTCTTAACACCTCCTCATTCGTAATCCTGTCTCTCCAACTAATTCCTTCCATTTGTCTCCAGCAGTGATCAGTAATCAGTAGTTCTTTTCTTATTTTTGCATGACAAACGGGATTTCAACAACAATCCTTGCAACGATGTCCGGTGTATGTACATCTAGAGTCCCTCGTAATTATGCTGCCTAAATATTTAAAACTATTAACTCGTTGAATTGGCATATTGTTGAGAACTATATGGTCTCTGATGCATTCCATTAATTCCATCATAGCAAAGAGGATCGAGTATTATAGAGTGTTACTGTCAAAGTAAACCGTGTAATCACAGTGCAAATACTGCCATCTTTCGATACAAGCTTAAAACTTTCGAACCCACAGAACTTAATTTAGTTATGTCTGATTATAGTATTAAGCATTACAGTATTTCATTTTTAGGGTTCCGTATCAAAAAGGTACGAAAGGAACCCTTATGGTGCCGATCTGTCCGTCTGTCTGTCTGTCTGTTTTAACGAGTCTTTTATTGTTTCAGTGAATACATGAATATAATTTTAAGCTCAATTTACGCCATATTATTAGTGACTTTTGGGATAATTGTATACTTATCAGAGCCATTCGTCGATTTTGTAGAGAACACTTCCACGGTAAGTGCACTATGAAGGTACCTATCAACAAAATAATATATTTATTATTAGATTATTTATTACGAAACAAATACATGTGTAAATGAATGTTTTTTTTTTCAGTATTATACATTGGCGCTGACCTCTGTAGGATTTATTTACCACTTATATTTAATTATTGACATAAGCCGATACAAGAAAATGGCCTTGCAAAATCTAAGAACTAAAGGTCTGCATGAGCAGAAAATTGTGGAGTATTTTAGAAAACAAGAGGTAAGTAACATCATTTGACTAATTTGATTGTTCCATTCCATTGTTTCTTCATAAAAAGAAAATGTATTAAATAAATTATTTCTTCAGTTTGACTCCTTCAAAATGCTTTTTGAAGCCGAAAGATATGAACTGGAACTACATGATGGAACATCGTATCACAGCTGTTTTTGGGTTTCTTAGAAAAGTCTTGTAATGAACTTTGACTACGATTAGGTTTCAAGGTCTGATGATGGAGCCGGAAGATATGAACTGGAACTACATGATGGAACATCGTATCATAGCTGTTTTTGGGCTTCTTAGGAAAGTCTTGTAATGAACTTTGACTACAATTAGGTTTCAAGTTCTGATGATGGAGCCGGAAGATATGAGCTGGAACTACATGATGGAACATCGTATCATAGCTGTTTCTGGGCTTCTTAGAAAAGTCTTGTAATGAACTTTGACTACGATTAGGTTTCAAGGTCTGATGATGGAGCCGGAAAATATGAACTGGAACTACATGATGGAACATCGTATCACAGCTGTTTTTGGGCTTCTTAGAAAAGTCTTGTAATGAACTTTGACTACGATTAGGTTTCAAGGTCTGATGATGGAGCCGGAAGATATGAACTGGAACTACATGATGGAATATCGTATCATAGCTGTTTTTGGGCTTCTTAGAAAAGTCTTGTAATGAACTATGACTACGATTAGGTTTCAAGACCTGATGATGGTGCCGGAAGATAAGAACAGAAAAAGGGGGGGGGGCTCGAGGGGGAAGCATGAAAGAAAGATCAACGTAGTATTTAAAATAAGTTGGGTTAGCGTTTTCTTGTGACCTTTAAGAGCAAACAAAGGGGGCTCGGGGGCGAAGCCCCCGCATGAAAGAAAGATCAACGTAGTATTTAAGATAAGTTGGGTTAGCGTTTTCTTGTGACCTTTAAGAGCAAACAAAGGGGGGCTCGGGGGGCGAAGCCCCCCGCATGAAAGAAAAATCAACGTTGTATTTAAAATAAGTTGGTTTAGGGTTTTCTTGTGACCCTTAAGAGTAACGAAAAGGGGGCTCGGGGGCGAAGCCCCCGCATAAAAGATAGATCAACGTAGTATTTAAAATAAGTTGGGTTAGGGTTTTCTTGTGACCCCCCGCAGGTTGCTCACCTTGTCGTGGTGGAGGGGCTTAGTAACCGTGGCTTGGTCACCCACGGTGAAGCGAAGAGGCAACCAGGGCCGGCTTGTTGCTGGGCGAGCTGGCCCGAGGAGTATGCTCCAAGTGGGCTTCATAAGCCCGCTTGTGACGCATTGGCGGAGGACCGTCGAGGAAGAGGAGTGTCGGTATTGCGGTGAGCCGTTCTCCCTGTCCTCGGCGGCCGAGGTGGGATCGCAGGGGGAGAGGCGTGATGGTATAGCGGTGCGCCACTCTCCCTACCCTCTGCGACCTTGGCGGGGCCGCTCCGCTGTAGCGGCATTGGTGGGGCCGCAAGGGAAGAGGAGTGCCGGTATTACGGTGCGCCGTTCTCCCTATCCTTTGCGGCCGACTTGGTTAGCGGTGGAACCAAAGACCATGTCCACCGCCGGGCGCCGGAACTCTTCTGGCGCCCATGGAACCTGCGGGTGATGGATCGGGAGTCCCATCACCCGCCTAAACGAGGTTCCGAGCTGGAAGGCCCTCCCGTGTTCCGAGGGCCTTCAGCGCAGTAAGCTGCCTAAGCAGCCTTCGAGAAGGCCCCGCAAGGGCAACGCTGACGGGGTATCGGAGGCCTACAACCGAGTGCCCGAAACCCCGTCCAAACAGCGAGCGGCGGAACGCCCCAGGGGGTTTAGTCCGTGTGAGTCGGACATACCCACTGGCTTCTCCCGGGCCAGTGGGATCCATAATGGATTCCCCCTGGGTCATCAAAAAAAAAAAGGTTTTCTTGTGACCCTTAAGAGTAACGAAAAGGGGGCTCGGGGGCGAAGCCCCCGCATAAAAGAAAGATCAACGTAGTATTTAAGATAAGTTGGGTTAGCGTTTTCTTGTGACCTTTAAGAGCAAACAAAGGGGGGCTCGGGGGGCGAAGCCCCCCGCATAAAAGAAAGATCAACGTTGTATTTAAAATAAGTTGGGTTAGCGTTTTCTTGTGACCTTTAAGAGCAAACAAAGGGGAGCTCGGGGGGCGAAGCCCCCCGCATGAAAGAAAGATCAAAGTTGTATTTAGAATAAGTTGATTTAGGGTTTTCTTGTGACCCTTAAGAGTAACGAAAAGGAGGGCTCGGGGGGCGAAGCCCCCCGCATAAAAGAAAGATCAACGTAGTATTTAAAATAAGTTGGGTTAGGGTTTTCTTGTGACCCTTAAGAGTAACGAAAAGGGGGCTCGGGGGCGAAGCCCCCGCATAAAAGAAAGATCAACGTTGTATTTAAAATAAGTTGGGTAATGGGTTTTTTGTGACCCTTAAGAGCAAATAAAGGGGGGCTCGGCAAAAAAGAAATACTTAAATTTTGTTTGAATTAGTTGAAATGTGACAATATTTTCTAATCGAGTCAAACAAAATCCCTCTAGCTGAGAGCTTCAAAACAATGTATGGCGAAAGTATGTCTCTCTAATGTCTTCAAAAAGTCCGCGATGGCACATGTCTATATTGTCTATCTTTAACGGATAACTTACTAGGTATAAACATTTTTATGATAATACCGTAATAAGAAGGTAGCCGCTAGTTATTATTAAGTAGCAATTAGCAATAAGTACACGTTAAGCCACAAATGGCATGTAAAATCCGACTACTTGAAATAAATTTATAAATAAATGTTAAAAGTATTTCATTATTAATGACTAAAAAGTATAAAATAAATTAATAGTTTAAAAAACACTATAAAACACGCTTTTATAAATGCACGTAAAAGCCAAAAATAAATTATGGATCGTTCAAGTTGTCTCTATTTGTGAGCTGATGTTTAAAAACTATGTGCTTTTAATTATAATATTTGATTGTAAAAGCGTGGGGCGCTGGAACAGGAAAGACTTTCTTGTAAACAAATACTAATCCGAACTTCCTGGCGAATGAAGTTGCATAAGAACATAACGTTTACAAATGCCGCCTAAGGGTTACCAAAGAGAACCAAAGATATCTCGTCCACGAACAAGAACTCTGCATCCTGTCACTGTAGACACTTTCCCCTTTTGTATTTTGAATACCGGAAAAAAGCGGCGTTCTAAGTGTCGGTGACTGTCGACTCTCCTCGCTACTAGCGCATATTTTGTCTGAGTTCGACAAACTGGTACCTACTTTGAACACTGACTTTTAATTGATTTGACTGTTTAATGTAGAACCTACTAGTCATGCTGCAACTCCAGTTAGCGCGTCAATCTGTGTAACCTCCTTCCCGTAACATAGCATAATTTGATTTATCAGCAAGTTATACAAAAAGTATTTCCTGTTCCAGCGCCCCACGCTTTTACAATCAAATATTATAATTAAAAGCACATAGTTTTTAAACATCAGCTCACAAATAGAGACAACTTGAACGATCCATAATTTATTTTTGGCTTTTACGTGCATTTATAAAAGCGTGTTTTATAGTGTTTTTTAAACTATTAATTTATTTGTATATCCGGATGTCCTCCCCTCCAGGTCGCAATTCTCAACTTATTCACGAAACTGAAATTCTCTCTTTTGAACTTAAAGAAATCGTTGCAAGTTTTGGAACGTTTTTAAAATGCAGAAATTGGCATAAATGACTTAAGTACCAAAAGCGTCTCTGGCATATAAGGTGATTATGACTCAAGGAACTAAGTTTTCACTTTCACGTCCAAGCATTTGAGTTTACACCTCAGGTGCTACTAGTAGATTTACAAAATCCGTATTTTTCAGGAAGAATTCGGCCCGAGCTCTCCAGGTACGCCCGGTTCCGAAGCGTTTAGGCCGCCGCCGCCGCCACTCATTCCCTTGAAACACGCTTATTGCTTCAGCCAAGGACGACATTCTGGCAGTTTCTATCTCAAACTTGGCGCTGCTGGTAAGAGAAAAACAATATTCACTTTAAAGAATAACGGGCCGAGGTATTTAGCCAACGTGACAATCGCTCTGTTACGAACTAAACGCAACTTCTGTCACTGTCTCGCTTAAATAGGAGGGTGATACACGTAGAGAGACACAAAGCGTTTCGATATTGAAGCGCAAGTGATGTCCCCTTGTCTGCTTAAGCTTTTAAAAACGACTAATGTTCATTACGACCGGTCTGGCTCAGTCGGTAGTGACCCTGCCTGCTAAGCCGCGGTCCCGGGTTCGAATCCCGGTAAGGGCATTTATTTGTGTGATGAGCACAGATATTTGTTCCTGAGTCATGGATGTTTTCCTAAGTATGTATTTATCTATTTAAGTGTGTATATCGTCGCTTAGCATCCATATGACAAGCTTTGCTTAGTTTGGGGCTAAGTTAATCTGTGTAAGGTGTCCCCAATATTTATTTATTTATATTTATTTATTACTTAGTTATTGCAGCATGTGACAAGTTTCTATTCCTCTTGAATCTTATGTGGACACTACCCTTGAAATTATAGAAAGAATTGTTCCTTATCCTTTTTTTCATAGCCTGTGTCCCACTGCTGGGCAAAGGCCTCTCCCCGTGATTTCCACAGGTCCCGTTGGTGTGCTATTTCTGGCCAACTCATCATGAAGGTGTCAAGGTCGTCCCGCCATCTCCGTCTGGGCCTGCCACGTCCGCGCTTGATTCGAGGCATCCATTTAGTGGCTAAGCTGGCCCACCTATCCGGGTGCATGCGGCAAACGTGGCCTGCCCAGTCCCACTTTAGGGCCTTATCACACTTGCGATTTACAAGCGAGGCGAGAGCGAAGCGAGCGCGCAGTGAGTTCGTCGCGAGCCCGTCACTAATTCGCAGCGAGTGCGTCGCGAATTCGCCGCGAGCGCGTAACGAATACGCTGCGTATTCGCTGAAAGTGATCTGCGTCTTAGACAGTCACTTACATAATGGATTCCGACGACGAAACACTTCTGTTAGCTTTATTGCTTCGAAGAAGTAAGAAACGAAAACTAAAGCAGAAACGGCGTGTTTGGGAGGATCCATTTTTAAGTAATCGACTGCAAGAGAGCGACTATTATGTGCTGTTTTTTGAACGAATCAAAAATTTTTTAAATTTTATAAATGCCTCGATATCGATTCCAACAGTGTTTGATTGTTCCGCCATTATTGTTACTGTCCGCTCACACTCGTAGATAATAAACTACTACAAATGATAGGATTAAACTAAAGTGGGTAGAAATGAATTTTGCTGACGAAGGTACAGCATATCTAGACGCGGCGAACTCGCTACGAAATCGTTGCGCGCTCGCGGCGAAGTCGCGACGCACTCGCTGCGAATTGGTAACGGGCTCGCGACGAACTCGCTGCGCGCTCCCTTCGCTTTCGCCTCGCTTGTAAATCGCAAGTGTGATAAGGCCCTTAATCTAGCGGTCTTCTGGGGAGAAGACAACAGCTATTCGTGTTTCGGAGCGTTCCTTATCTAAAAAATTAATTTCCTAAATTTCCAGGTTTCGCTATGGGGCACTTAGTCCACTCTGTGCTGCTGATCGTCAACCAAGTGGCTTACATAAACGACGAGAACGTGAACACTGACAAGTGTGTCAACTACTCGCAGATCGCGCAGGACGTCTTCAGCCCCGTATACTGCTTCCTGCAGCTTTACTTCGTCTTCAAATACTCAAACGTCATCATTTTAAGAAATAAGGTAGTTAACTAGGTGCCTTACCTAAATAGGTATTAACTTGCATTTCTTACGCATATATATTTATGGTTTCTTTCAACCTCGTATCCCTTTAAAATTATATAATGTTCCCTCTAGTACAGAAAAATAGCATAGTTATAAGTTTTCCCTTCGGTCGTTTTAATTTATCGCCACTCGTTTCGAACTTCGTCTTTTCCGCACTTGTATCGTATTTCAGTACATATTATATAGCGCCACTTTGTAACGTTAGTGCGAGAAGTGGTGTACTTTCTGTGCCTATCTTCAAACTTCATAGAGTAATAATTATGTACAGAAAAACGTCCCACATACGAAGAGAAAATTCGTATTTCGTATCGATTTGAATTTTACGCAACTCATTTTGAACTACCTATTTTCCGCACTTGTATCGTAATGTACTAATCTGTCTAATAATTTCGTCCACAGGGATTGGCTAGTTACGCTTTCATGCACATCATTGGCAGTAGTATTTGCTTCTGGATTAACACGATCGTCCGGGAGACGATGGTCGCGCTCACTATCTACGCCTACTCCCAGTATGGACCGAGAGGGCCTTATGAAAACGCTACTTATACCCCAGGTTAGTTGTTGTTGTCCTGAAGACCCCATAGATGCAAAGTGTCTTCACGAACTCGCGCCAAACATTCCTTCAGCGACACTAACCTCGCTTCAGTTTAACCCGGCCACTCGTAGCTCATTTTTAGGGTTCCGTAGTCAACTAGGAACCCTTATAGTTTCGCCATGTCTGTCTGTCCGTCCGTCCGTTCGTCCGTCCGTCCGTCCGTCCGTCCGTCCGTCCGTCCGTCCGCGGATAATCTCAGTAATCGTTAGCACTAGAAAGCTGAAATTTGGTACCAATATGTATATCAATCACGCCAACAAAGTGCAAAAATAAAAAATGGAAAAAAATGTTTTATTAAGGTACCCCCCCTACATGTAAAGTGGGAGCTGATATTTTTTTTCATTCCAACCCCAACGTGTGATATATTGTTGGATAGGTATTTAAAAATGAATAAGGGTTTACTAAGATAGGTTTTTGATAATATTAATATTTTCGGAAATAATCGCCCCTAAAGGAAAAAAAAAGTGCGTCCCCCCCCTCTTAACTTTTGAACCATATGTTTAAAAAATATGAAAAAAATCACAAAAGTAGAACTTTATAAAGACTTTCTAGGAAAATTATTTTGAACTTGATAGGTTCAGTAGTTTTTGAGAAAAATACGGAAAACTACGGAACCCTACACTGAGCGTGGCCCGACACGCTCTTGGCCGGTTTTTATCCAATCGTTTCCATGAGTATACGGGGCGCCTAGAACCACGGCTTGCATTCTGCGGTTTTCAGCTGGCGGTTGCGTTAATACTTTCCCAGATTGGTTAGGTTACATTGTTAATAGTGAGGTGCAATTCTTTCCAAATTTTCAGTAGGAGGTAGGGCATAGCGAATGATATTCCGCTTTGTGTGGTAGGGCACAGCACAGCGGATATCGTCTCGCTCGAATCTAGAGCAGAGCCCAACTGGGGAAGTACCTCCGCCTTACAGAAGACCGCAGCCAAATAGCACTAGACCCTACTCATAGTGTTGTGTTCCTGCCGGTGAGTAAGGCTGCCAGAGCTCAACGAGGGTGCGGTGTGCTGATGACGGGAGGACTTACGGAACTAACTTGTTCCGTCTATTGTCCTTTGAGTCGTCGGCAACCCGAACCCTCCTTGGAACTTGTACACTCCTTTTTGCTGTGTACTTAACACAGCAAAAGGGAGTGTACAAGTTTCTAATGGGGTGGCAACGCGCATGTGACACTGTTTGAGTTGCAGGCGTCCATAGGTTACGGTGACCGCTTTACATCAGGCGGACCGTATACTTGTTTGCCACCGACGTAGTATAAAAAAAAAAAAAAAAAAATTTTACTCAATGTACTTTAAAAACGTGATCTATAGGTGTTTTCTTGAACACGGCAACGTTATACAGAATGATTATTGATGACCCAGTCTAGCTTTTATAACTATACTAGCTAGCTTTTTCCCGCGACTTCGCTCGCGTTTAATTCGAAAATTGCAGAATTCTCCACACAAACTTACACTCCCCCATTTTGGGGAAATAGGGGGTCAGAGAGAGAAAAAAGGTAGCCTCACTGTCCATCCCTTTAACTAGCTCCACTTAAAAAATCACGTCAATACAGCGCTCCATTTTTAGGGTTCCGTAGTCAACTAGGAACCCTTATAGTTTCGCCATGTCTGTCTGTCCGTCCGTCCGTCCGTCCGCGGATAATCTCAGTAACCGTTAGCACTAGAAAGCTGAAATTTGGTACCAATATGTATATCAATCACGCTAACAAAGTGCAAAAATAAAAAATGGAAAAAAATGTTGTATTAGGGTACCCCCCTACATATAAAGTGGGGGCTGATTTTTTTTTTCATTCCAACCCCAACGTGTGATATATTGTTGGATAGGTATTTAAAAATGAATAAGGGTTTACTAAGATCGTTTTTTGATAATATTAATATTTTCGGAAATAATCGCACCTAAAGGAAAAAAAAGTGCGTCCCCCCCTCTAACTTTTGAACCATATGTTTAAAAAATATGAAAAAAATCACAAAAGTAGAACTTTATAAAGACTTTCTAGGAAAATTATTTTGAACTTGATAGGTTCAGTAGTTTTTGAGAAAAATATGAAAAACTACGGAACCCTACACTGAGCGTGGCCCGACACGCTCTTGGCCGGTTTTTTGGTATGGATCCTTATGATCTAGCGTGCTTAATTTTCAATTTTCAGCTTCGAGTGAGCAAAGCAGATTTTTTGACGTCAGTGGCCTTTACAACGAAGAGTGCTTAGGATCGACGGCTATCATGGGGGTCATTGAGAGCTTCTCTCCGTACCTTTACCCGTTCAGTGTGGAGTTCAACATCCTAATAGGTACGTAAAATAAGACACTTCCAAACACATTCTTTTCCGACTGTACTCATTACTTCCCTGTACTCGTACCATAAATTCATTGACACAAACATAGCCGATGTCGTAAGTATTAAATTCATACTCAATGTATCTCTTGCATCAATAGTTCTACTGACTGCGCCAGTTTGGCAGTCGTGCATGAATGATGAAACGCGGACTACTAATATTACGAGACGAGTACAGCTGTTTAAATGATATACTAACTAGCTTTTTCCCGCGGGTTCGCTCGCGTTAGAAAGACAAAAAGTAGCCTATATCACACTCCATCTCTTCGACTATCTCCACTTAAAAAATCACCTCAATTTTTCGCTCAGTTTTGACGGACAAACAAACAAACACACACACTTTCCCATTTATAATATTAGTATGGATTATTTTCCCACACTTTTCAGTTGCTATATACTACATAATTTGGAGCAGCATCGGTAAATGCGAGAACGAGGATACCGCGGACGGCACATCCAGCTTGGGTGAGAACAACAATTTCTGCCAGTAAGTACCAATCAGCCACATATACGAGTACTCGTAGTACACTTTCTATCGATAAATTAAGTCGTCGTAACTCTTTTATAGCAGGTAGTTTGCCCCTATCTGAGAAAGTGAAGAAATATTCAAAAGTAGCTACAAAGCCATTTTAGGAATTAAAGTGTTCGCGGAAATAAAAATCCTGGAAGATATGAGAGAATGTATATATAGTATGGTTTCTATGACTTCCGCACAGATAATAGTGTGTCTAACCAAGCTCAATAGTTTTTATTATACATGGAAATTGAACCACCGTCTTGTTACTTCTTTAGTTCCTTAGCTCTATTGCATTTTATCTATTTTTCCGCAGAATCCCAACAGCCAACGAAGAGAACGACTTCACGAGTAACATCGTGATCCACGCCGACTGCCACGCGTCCAACCGCGGCATGTTCATGGGGCTGGTGCTGATGGTGTTCGTGGTGGGCATGCTCATCATCGGCTTCGTCTTCAGCAGCGGCGGCGAGTTAGTCTCTTTCTTAATTCTTCTCTATAGAACCCCTATAAGGAAGAGAACGACTTCACGAGTAACATCGTGATCCACGCCGACTGCCACGCGTCCAACCGCGGCATGTTCATGGGGCTGGTGCTGATGGTGTTCGTGGTGGGCATGCTCATCATCGGCTTCGTCTTCAGCAGCGGCGGCGAGTTAGTCTCTTTCTTACTTCTTCTCTATAGAACCCCTATAAGGAAGAGAACGACTTCACGAGTAACATCGTGATCCACGCCGACTGCCACGCGTCCAACCGCAGCATGTTCATGGGGCTGGTGCTGATGGTGTTCGTGGTGGGCATGCTCATCATCGGCTTCGTCTTCAGCAGCGGCGGCGAGTTAGTCTCTTTCTTACTTCTTCTCTATAGAACCCCTATAAGGAAGAGAACGACTTCACGAGTAACATCGTGATCCACGCCGACTGCCACGCGTCCAACCGCGGCATGTTCATGGGGCTGGTGCTGATGGTGTTCGTGGTGGGCATGCTCATCATCGGCTTCGTCTTCAGCAGCGGCGGCGAGTTAGTCTCTTTCTTAATTCTTCTCTATAGAACCCCTATAAGGAAGAGAACGACTTCACGAGTAACATCGTGATCCACGCCGACTGCCACGCGTCCAACCGCGGCATGTTCATGGGGCTGGTGCTGATGGTGTTCGTGGTGGGCATGTTCATCATCGGCTTCGTCTTCAGCAGCGGCGGCGAATTAGTCTCTTTCTTACTTCTCTATAGAATACAGCTCAGCATTTCTCAAAAAGTTTGTACAAAAAATAAGGAAAAAGTAAAATTTGCTTTTTTTTAATTCCTTTTCTGTTAGCAAGGTTCTCTAGTATCTATATTTTCTTAATTATAACAATTATCCTGTATATATCTTACGAAAGTCGACTAAATGTTGGTAACAAAATAGGATAAATTAAAATTTTCTGATGTGCCTATGTACAAACTTTTTAAGAGCTGCTGCTCTTACTTAATCTCTTTACCTTTTTTTGCAAAGATTTGGCCAGGGAAACCTCGGACGAATCAACCCAGGTTTTCTGGACCCAAACTAAGCATAGCTTGTAATGTGGGTACTAGTCGACAATAATAATAGAAGACAACCATGAATCAGGGAAAAATATCTGTATTAACACACATAAATGCCTTTACCGGAATTAGAACCCACGACCACTTGACACGCAGAGTCACTCTCCACCAGGCCAGACCGGTTTAAATAAAATAAAAATTCAAGTACTTACTTTTTTATTTCAGGGGACTTTTGGAGATCGGATACTTGATGAACGATTCCTCAAAGCTGGGTCTTCACGCGGCTATATTCATTGCAGCGATATTCGCCTACTTCCAAACGAGGAAGTTGGATATCAACGAACATCCCATTTCGCTCCTCGACGACATATTACTCTTTATCTGCATACCCGCCTTCTTTTTGGAGACAGTTCTGTCTTTGGTGGCTACGATCACCTTGTTGAATGTAGTGAAAACTGTAGATTTGATACTTATGGTGAGTTATATTTTAGTAACTTATTTAACTTGCAAAATAGGCATTAAGTAAGTTCCACCGAGTTGAATTAATACAACAAAAACAAAGTTTCCCAGAATCGTCTCGATATAACTTTTAACTGAAGTCAAAAGAAACAGAAAAAATGTTCCTGGAAATCATACAAAGATAAAAATATAAGGTATTTTTTATTCAGATGTCATCAGGATTTACAATATAATTTGTAAAAGTCAAATATACTTTTACATAAATAAAATCCAATACAAAATACATCACACTATGAAAATAAGGTTATTCGCGATAGTATTAAAAAAATATACCTAGCAGAAAACTATGTAAGTAAAAAAAACAAATGACTAATGCCTCCTGTGAGGATTGAACTCACGACCCCTGGTTTACGAGACCAGTGCTCTACCACTGAGCTAAAGAGGCGATGAGCTCGCAATGCGAAATTAAGAGTCACTATCAGCGCTGACGACGATAGCAGTAAGAACAATAAAAACACTCCCAACGCACACACTTACACCTACACACACATATACACGGACGCCTGTTCGACATCGACATTATCAATCAAGCGATTAATTTAGTGCTACTTACAACAAAACGTCGTCAAGATAACATGAGGAGTATATAGTAAAGACGACACTTTTTCAGAACATAAAGGTACAGCGGGGCAAATCTAGATAGGGGGGCAAATGCAACTGGTCCATTTTTTCCATGTCTGACCATGTTTGCATTATTAAAAAGAGTGTCCATCGGTTATACTGATCAGCAATACGCATACAGACGCAACCGGTCAACTACAATGGCGGCGCACAAGATCATTGACAACATTATCACAGGCCTCGATGAGAAGCACAAGACGGCAGGCATTCTGTGTGACTTATCAAAAGCATTTGATGTTATTAACCACGACCTACTGTTAACTAAACTAAGCATGTACGGTATTACAGATTCTGCTCTTAAATTGTTCACGTCATTCCTGTCGGACCGTAAGCAGGTGGTGAAACTGACCACGAATGGGAAAGTACTCACCTCGGATATGGGTCATGTCAACTTGGGTATTCCACAGGGCTCTGCGATTGGCAATACGTTATTTTTGCTATTTATTAATGATCTGCCTTCAGCAATAACGAGCGGCATTCCTATACTCTTTGCGGATGACACGACAGTTGTAGTTGTAACTAAACCGTCGCTCACCTTACTTATTTACTTACTTACTTGACTAACCAACAGTATGGATAACCTCCCTTTAAATATACCCCGTAAATTTGGCCTTCATCATCGTCTAGTGCGAGTATGTAGAATCCTTCGATGTGAACCGCGATAACCCAGATCCTTTAATGAGTAACGACTATATTTTGAACTCTAGTTATTTTTTAGTTTGTAAATATAAATAACCTGTTGTCAGAGCATAATATATTTTAAAACGTTACAGAAATAGGAAGTTATAATAAGAATAATGATGTAATGTAAATATTTTGGTTTTTGAACTAGTTTATTGCAGCACTTAGAAAATGAATATTTAAAATATTTTTGTAATCATCCGCTACGCCTTATTAGTGGTCCCGGCTTGGGCAAGGGCTTGCGATACGGTATGGGACCCCTGACCTGACCAAACCACTTTATCAGGATCCTAAGCAAGTAAGCCTGAAGGGCTATCTATCTACGAACTAACCCCCCTTTTGTTTTGTTTGTACTTCCCTAGCTAAACCCCCTTTCCCCAATACTGCTAATAGACCATAACTTCTCGATCCTTCTAATGTTTGAACGAAACACCGAGTAGTCGCTAACTTTTACGAGAACTAAGTAAGTCTACTAACTTTTTTTAAGCTTTTGACTTTCCATCAGTGTCCGGCGCTCGCATGCCACTGGACCCTATAACAAACAATCCTTTTATTCCAAAGACAGTTTGTTTCCCTAGCCAATTTGATAGAATTTACCTTGAATAACCAGTTAGCAACACTTAGCGTTCCGCAGCTACACCGAGAGATCAGAAATTGCTACCACAATTATTAATTACACTCAGATAAATTAAGTATTAAAAGATTTTATGAATTACCAGTTTACCACATATTTTAAGATAGTAAACACCACATTTAAAGTCCATTTAATCCATAGAAATTCACGCCTATCAATTATACTTCAAGACCAATCGTAAAACAACCCTAATTTCATAGAAATAGTGTGTGACGTTACCCTAATCCTATCTATTTCCCTACTCTAGCATATCTGAACCACAGATCATCACTTACCATAGATCTTGAGTTCAGAATATGCACAAGTGTATCCCTACTAGAACTGTACAGTTCAGCCAGCGAAGCTGAGATAGGCAACCTATAGGCTTGTGTTCTGATCCCCCCCTCTGCGTCCGCAGACTAGGTAGCAGAGAGTAGACCGCCCTATCTGTGTATATATCCAGTATTCTAGGACACTCCAACACCAGTCACTTGAGGAGACCCAGCTGCGATCAAAACTTTGTCGTTTAGGTATGGATCAATCACAACTGAAATTCCCCAGCAACCAGCACCATCGTGACCCAGAGCACCGAGTAAATAAATATATATAATACAAGACCTAGCCTCAATTACTGCTGACTTCAGTGAGCAAGGATTACTCCTAATGTCTTTCTTCAATCGCGAAAGTCCTCACTTCCATCTAGCAGCTGGACCTTGAGACCAGGGAGGAATGTTCGCCTTTTGTAAGTATAAAAAAGACGCCAAGCCTCCTCAGACTTGGAACAAAAGACTCCTAATCGCTCCTTTTTGGCACCGTTAGGTAAGAAGCGCTTAGTCGGGCAAACTGTCTGCCCAAGCAATGACCTGGCTTAGTAAAATAGCAAAATATCCCCACAGAAAACTAAATTCAATTTTACTAACACAACTCTTTGTAAAATCACATAAATAAACCGACAAGTGAAATTTCCTTTAATTACTATGATCTGGGCTTAACTTTACAAGAATCACTTCCTATAAAATCAAACACAGACGCTTTCCCAAATCTCAGCCATACATCGACCCAGTCTTTGTATTGCTTAATGACACTTAGGAAATCACAGCGTAGAAACTTCACTATACACGTTAAACTACAAATAACTCTACACTTAATTAAAATGTAACACTACACTATAAATAGAACACTAAAATAACCCCAACTGACAGTAAAGCAATTCCACTACAAGCCTAAGTTCAACTGTACAAAGATATTGTCTTCGCACAACCAAACAGAGACACAATTTCAAAGTTTACAATCACTTAGAATAATTTCCAAGTAAGTACAAACAGAGAAACAATAGCAGAATAACTTCACTCACCAGTATAATACACGATAGCCAGGGACACTGTTAGTCTCGTTGATATTTGAAGAATGACCTGTGACGGCCTGCCCCGGCCCTTTTATAGTATCTATCTCCGACTTAACTCCGACATCCGACATCCGACCTATCTCCGACTTATCTCCGACCTATCTCCGACATCCGACCTAAGTCCGACCTATCTCCGACCTTTCTCCGACTTATCTCCGACATCCGACCTATCTCCGACGTATCTCCGACATCCGACGTATCTCCGACCTCCGACCTAAGTCCGACCTATCTCCGACCTTTCTCCGACTTATCTCCGACCTATCTCCGACATCCGACCTAAGTCCGACCTATCTCCGACCTTTCTCCGACTTATCTCCGACATCCGACCTATCTCCGACCTATCTCCGACATCCGACCTATCTCCGACCTATCTCCGACGTATCTCCGACATCCGACCTAACTCCGACCAGACGGCTATTAAACCGCGTACTTTGTTTACTAAGCCATGCGCCCTACGCATTAAAGTTCATGTTCTCTCAGCAAACGAATGTTTACCTATCAGTAGTAACACGTGTTTTAGAGTGAGATGGAGATATCTTTTGTTGATTCCTAGTACGTAATGAAACATTTTATATTGTGGTAAATATAAATATGCTAATATTACTTTATCAAAGGGTTTTAACCAGTTTCATGAATCAAACCTGTGGCATAATATCAAATTTCTTTCTAAAAATTACATCAAATATTGCATTCTAAATATATTTTCCAAGGAATATGTTCAAAACTAACCTATACCAATTTTCCTGACCTGTATTTGAACCCAAGATGTAATATTGGAACGCTACTCAGTTGACAGCTGTCAGTGTCAGCATTCCGTCCATGTGAACGTAGCTTGTTGGTAAATAAACTTTCCCAACCTGTTTTGCATCAAATAATAGTGAATTTTATGTGAGATAATATGATAAGACATGTGGACAAGTACCACAGTGAATTAATTAAAATATCCAGTGAAATAACGTTGGATGAATGCTTTCCAAGGGTCGAGCAAAGAAGTCTCCAGTTGCCTTGACAATGTAAGTATTATTTAGGAAAAAAAAACAAGAATAAGACCACGAATCAAATGCTTGTTCTGTCACATAGTGAGGGCCCAAAATCACGAACAGTTGGCTGAAAGAATCAGTGAGGCATGTGAACAGCTTCAGGCGTGGTTCTCGTCGAATGGTTTGCTCCTGAACTTTTCGAAGTCCAGTGTGATGATTTTTTCGGCCCGTAGCACTGAAGCACCATCATGTATTGAAAACGGTCCAATGCCATTGTGTTTCGAAAGCAAATTCCTGGGTTTTACGGTCGACTCGAATCTTAACTGGAAGTGCCATGTTGACAAGTTATGCAACAAGTTGAGTAGTGCTGTCTTCGCCATTAAGAAGCTTCAGCCGCTTATATCGAGAAAAGCACTGAAGGCTGTATATTTCTCAAATTTTCACTCGCTAATATCTTACGGGACGTTGATTTGGGGAAACTCCACGGATGCGAAGCGAGTTTTAATCCTTCAAAAACGAGCGGTACGACTACTAACCGGAGTACAAACTAGACATCCGTGCAGGGAGCTCTTCAAACAGAACGGTATAATGACACATTACTCACTTTACCTCTTCCAAGTACTAATGTTTGTGAGAAACAATTTCTCGATGTTCAAGTGCGTTGAAGTTTCCGGGAAACAAATTCGGTCCACAGGGAGATTGCGAACAGTGCCGCGTCGCATGGCGCTTTCAGTAAAGAACCCGAGAGTGATTGGACCGACATACTACGAACGACTACCCGCGAAATTGCGAACAGAAACATCTGACGAAACTTTTGAACGCCAATTGAAAATCTTTTTATTGGAAAATCCATTATATTCTGTAAATGAGTATATGGAAATGACATGTAATATAAATTGACTGTAATCCATTATTGTATTTTAATTTTAGTTTGACGATCATTATGAGATACCTTGTTTTTTCTTTTTTTCCTTTTTATGTAAAAATTGACATTGTGATTACTTATAAATCATTATTGTTATATTTTTAAAATTAGTATCAAATTATAATTGTAATTGATATTTCATTAAAAATCATACTCGACGATCATAATATAAATTCTTATAGATTAAGGTAGAATAATTTATAATGTAATTTTATATTATGAAATAAATAAATCTAAATCTATATATGGTAGGCCTATTCAGTGGATGAAAAATGGATTAGTTACAATTGCCTCCCAGTCGAGATTTGCCCCGCTGTGCGTTATATTTTTCTTACACTTTGAATATTAAAACATTCTTCATTCCGTGACTAAGCTAAGTCTATCTATTTTATTATACACTATTGGCCTGATTCAACTTTAACATGCGGCGTAGGTATGCCGATTGCCGAGCCGAGTGTAACACGAGCCAACAATGAAAATACTCTTTCTCCTTAAAGGAAGATAATTCTTTTCAATTTTTTTTTAAATTATGAATATTTTAGATTATTTTTTTTTACATAAATTAAATATCTGCTTCAATGTACGCTATTTCTGTTGTCTATAATATAATGCCTATCTGTACTAATGTATTGTAACTAGGTATATTATAGAACAATGAATTTTACCACGGCTTATTTAGTTAATATGCATTTAATCCAACTTAATCGGACTTAATAACCCTATATTTCATAATATAATAGATTAATAACTGATTGGTTCTATAACCTTGATAATTTGGCAAATGTTTTATGAATAAATTATGTAGGTACACGAGTAGGTAAAGTACCTATATGTATATATAGTCCTCCTCATCGTTTTCGATGACGGCGACCCTAAATAAGCCTTACGGACGTTTCCTTGCGTGTGCTCTCATGTGGCTGGCCAGGCCGAACTTGCTTTTAAATACTCGCTGGCACGGGTGGCAATAAAGTTCGCCAGCGGAGTTATACGTGTACACGTAGGAGGGCTTAGGTCTCTCTTTTCGTAATTGGCGCTTTTCATCTAAGGTTTTGAGGCGGTTATCCTCAAATGCCTTAACACCGTTATAGATGGTAGTTCGCCAAGATGGTCGCTCTGCTTTCCTCTCCACCTATATGTATTATTCTAATGATAGCAAAAAGTCACAAATCATTTTTTTACATGAGGATTGTTAGGTTCTGTGATTTTTTAATACCTAAAAAATATGAATAGTACAGTCACCGGCAATAAAATCGCATAAAAGGAAGGCAGCACAAATATCGGACACGCTGCGTGTCAGATACTTATGCAATATCTTTTTGTGCAATGTTATTGCCGTTGAATGTACTTTAGGTAGTAGGTACCTAAAGAATCCAATTTATTTGTTAAAGATGATCCAAGTGGTCCTCCAAACGGCGCTCCTAGTGGACGGTTTGCGTCGCTGCAGCAACAGCCGCAAGCTGCGTCGCACCAAACCCGGCCGGGAGCTGCTCATGTTCCTCATCATAGCCAACGTGGGCATGTGGCTGCTCAACACGTTCTCGTACAAGAGCCCGGAGAGCCTGGACGAGCGGTACGCGTACTACGGGAAGGTCACGTGGACCATACTCGGCCACATCAGTCTGCCGCTCATCATGTTCTACCGGTTCCATTCCAGCGTCTGCTTTGTGGATATGTGGGACTCTGCTTACAAACCTGGGGCGGAACATTAGAACACTTTTTTTTGCTATCCATCAAAAAACGTGAGCATGTAGGCTTAAATTTTACATTATAACTTAGAAATGTAGTGGAAACGTGCCTTTTTATAATTTTTTTAGGTCTTAAGATCATTACCTGGTAGAATTATTTTAAATACACTAAAATTAATAAGTAATTGTTTTAGAAGGTAGATAGATAGACAAGTTTAGTTGGTATTAGTAGTTAATGTTAATACATATTTCAATTAAGGCGAACCTGAGAAAAACACTTTTTACGTTGATTTGCAAATTTTAAATTGACATAATTAAGTTGTACACTGGTCAAAAAGAGAAATAAAAAAACAAAGTGTGATGTAAAGCTGCATTTTTGGTATGTTATTTGGGATCCTTGGGGGAATGTAGGACTATATTTTGCAAGCAAAAAAATGGTGTGCTAACTTCGTAATTTAAAAAAAAAAGTAAAAAAATCAGACTTTTTTTGGTTATTGCCGTTTTATTAAAAAACTATGCATTTTTGGTCAAAAGTTGCTTAAATTCCAAACAGTTTCACATCTTTTTTATCAATGTCCGTCAAATATTTTTTGAGATATGAAGCGTCAAAAAAGAGCATTTTTCCCCTTTCTATGAAAATATTCGTTTTGCTAATATTTTGAGACAGATATCAGCAAAACAACTCAGGCTATTACATAAATTGTAAAATGAAAATGTAGAAAATTTCACTAGCTTTCATTTAAGACCAAAAGAGTGCCAGTTATTTGAAAAATAGGATTATATCATAAGTCTAGTATAACTGGATCAGAAATAATCGGTGGATGGTAATGGCCAAATGGGATAGTTTACATATATTTACAGGAGGCGTAGCGGAGAACGAATTATTATTATTATTTGGGGGCTGTTCAAGTATTACTCAGACACATATTTGCGTATATCAAATCAACACTTATTTAGTAAGTTAAGTTTACGGTCAGAAAGAGCTTAGGATCGCCGCTTGGCGGAAAAAAATATTTACGAGTAGAAAACCCTCATTAATTGAATCAGATTGTTCCGAAATTGTTCTTGTACGGACTGGTTTTTAAAGCATATCACTGAGGGTCAATAACATCGATGCAATCTCACGAGCGTTGTCGTGGACGTGTCCGAATCATACTATTCTCCGTTTAACGAAATATCAGTACATAGTATGTGTAGTATTGCACGCGCAGGTCTCTCACCGCCGCGCAGGTGTAGTCGGACCATAACTCGACAGTATACACGCTTGTACAAAAACTGAGGAACAGCTGTCTTTTTACGCTGTCACTACATTTGGCGAATCTTCTAGCCAACATGTTTGCCCTTACTGCGGTGGCTCGCCTCTGCCTTTCTATGTCCTCGTGGTCTTTTAAACTGGACAACAAGATGTGGCCAAGATATTTGACTTCGTGTACTCTCCGCAATTGAACTCCATCAAGCAAAAGAGGTGGTACATGTGTGGGCATATGTGCTGCCTCCATGAGCATAAATTCAGACTTGTCCGGATTGTATCTCACGTTATGCTGGCTGGCGTATCTCTCGCATTCTGCAAGTAACTCACGCATAGCTCCCACAGATGGTGCTAGTAGGACCATATCGTTTGCATATGCGATGTGATTTATCATTTGCCCATTGATGGAGCAGCCAACCTCGGTACTGGTCAAAACATGCGACAGCCCATCCGTACACGCTGAAGAAAGCCGGAGACATACTGCCTCCTTGTCTCACGCCACAGTTTAGCCCGCTGGCTGTGGACAGAGTTGACTTCCATCTTACTACGTTCTTCTGCTGGGAATAGGTACCACTTCTCCAGTATCTTAATAATTGGCGTGGGCGCTTTCCCTTCCCGTAGTTTATTCAACAGCAATTGGTGGTCAAATACAACTCAAGTGGACTTTCTATCACTACAGGAGTTATGCCATCAAGATACAGAACCAGGACCCTCAAAAAGGAAAAAGTAAAATGTAACTAATTCTGTTTTATTTTTCTAATTTACTAAACTTCAAAATTTTACTGTATTTTATTTCTTCATCTAGAAATAGTCATATCGATGCAAAGTTAGCTTAGACAATTTTTTCAGATAAACGGATGTCAAAGAAAGTAAGATCGAATAGATAGCACTTTCAACCTAAAACTTTTACCGTAAACTATTTTACCTTGACCAATCTACCACACTCTTGGCTTCTCTATTTATAGATTTTTTTTTGTTTACCAAAGTAACTATTCGTCTTACTGACCTTTATTTGCACTAAAACTAAAGCAAAATAATTTTTATACAATGTTATATTGCAATATCATATCATGAAGTATTTTGCAGATATTTGTCTAAAAATATTGGCAAAATGCTACATTTTATAAATTCGTCAAAAATTAACCTTTTTTGACGCTTCATATCTCGAAAACTATTTGACGGACATTGATAAAAAAGATGTCAAACTGTTTGAAATTTAATGCGCTTTCAACATTACAAAGCAACTTTTGACCAAAAACGCATAGTTTTTTAATAAAAAAATAAAAACAAAAAAAAGTCCGATTTTTTTACTTTTTTTTTTAAATTACGAAGTTAGCACACTTTTTTTTTGCTTGCAAAATATAGTCTTACATTCCCCCAAGGACTCCAAATAACATACCAAAAATCCAGCTTTACATCACACTTTGTTTTTTTAGCCGATTTTCATGTAAGATTTGACCGGTGTATTGCTATTTGTGTAGCTTTAGCTGTAAGACTTGAATATAAAATACATGTACATATTTACCTCACATTTATTTTCCTACTAGAACAGAGTCCAAAAATGACAGACAGGTAAGTGGGTATTAAAAGCCAATAAGGTGATCTATTTTAATGATGGTAAAAACCTCAAACTACCTCCCCCCTTGCACCATAGATATGTAATATGTCAGACAGCTAAAACGAATGAAAGAGCCACTGTTTTTTTGTGCCATTTCAGGATTGGTCCCGTAGGTAGTAAAATTAGTTCATCGTATATTCACCTCGAGAATTATTACAGGTGTCTAAATAAACAGCTTATATAAACACCGTGGTCAAGATTCAATATTAGGCCGACCACGCCCGTAGCCACGCGGTAAACGGATTGAGTAGTTACTCACGATATGCGTTTGAGCATAACCACAAAGCACGTCTCAATACGGCGTCTAAGCTGACCAACCCAGAGCTAGTTAATTAATGCCTGTACCTTGATGCAATTACCGAATATTAGGTTAAGTACTACCGCCGTAGAGCCGGCGCACTTAGCTAGGATACAAACTAGTTAGGTAGCGGAAACATAGATTAAATAGGTTAGAGTAAAGATTCGTCACTGACGAAAATAGTTGAAAGAAGTTTTGGACTTTCTTCCCTGATATTTTTCGCAATCAAATGACATTTCATCGCATCGTTTTCGCGTCTATTTTTTTGTAGGAAGGAAAAGTTCAGTGAATCTGGAATACTTTTTTCTTGCAAAGGATTAGGTAACAAGCGCAAGACTAGTAAAAATATTCAAACTATACGAATATTTGGAAAGTGCGTGAACAAGTGGCGTTGATTGATTGTATATTGGGCACGTAAAGTTACTCTGTTATGGGCATGACAAATATTAATGCTGGCAGCGGCCGTTTGATATTATCGAATAGAATATCCCATGAGAATGAGAGCAGCACGAGCTATGCATATAAAGGATATATTGCCATTGTAGACCTTAAAGGGTAGTTCTATCATTTCGTGCAAATCGGCAAAATTTGGGAGAATTTTTTAATTTCCATTTTTTTGTGTGGTAATGGTAAGAACTATGAAAAAGAAACATTTATCAATAATGCATTTTCTATTATACGCAAAATTTACCGATTTATGAACAAAAGATTTTTCCATAAGAAATGGTAATGATGATAGATATTTATGGGAATGAAAATGCGCTGATGGTAATGAAGTGTCAAATAAAAAAGCCAAAAACACAAAAAAAGAGAAACAGTAATTAATAATAACATGTTCCATTTTAAATATACCTACTGAAACCGTAGTTTTGAATATTTACTTGTTACTTTCGATAGTCAGGAGCATGCTAATAAACGATAATGGTAATTAACATAAAATGATGGTAATGAATTTAATACTGCAATTCATTACCACCGTTTTATGTTCATTACCATTCTCTTTATAGTAAACAGTAAATTACGGTAATTAAAAGAATGGTAATGAGTTTTATTTACCTTTTGTCGATTAACTCTTTAAAAGCAAATGCTATTCTAGGTATATTTATGGGTGATTCTCTGTAAGGATGTTCAACAAACAGTCCCCTGGCAATGATTTTTTGAAATATTTATTAATGAAATCCTAAATAGTTAGTATAATTTAATAAAACCCATTTGCCTTAATTAAATTATACAAACTATTTCTGATTTTATAAATAAATATTTTAAAAAATCATTGCCAGGGGACTGTTTGTTGAACATCCTTACAGAGAATCACCCTTATTCACTAAGCTTTCGAATAGAATATTCATTATTTAAATATTCATAGTTCAATAAAACACGTAACAATAAATAGCAAAACAGTGCAAATGGTAATGAAGAAAAAACGTACCAAATCCAAATCTCCGGCGCGATATATTTTTTTATAAAAAAATGGCACACGTCCGTCCTGTTCACTGTTTGCTGGCCGACTGACGTGGTGATCGCGGTCAGAGCGAACGTCGTATAGAATAACACTTGCAATGCCTACTGGCCAATTCCATTGTTGCAAATTAAACTTATGGTAATGAAATTATTTTCTGTACAAAAATATTTTGAAGCGGTGGATATAAATATCAATGTTAATACTGTATAAACCACCAAACTTTTTTTCCCTTATAAGTACTTCATCTAAATTAAGAGGTTAAATTAAAGCAGTACATGCATGTAATAGTTATGTAATTTGCTCTCGAATCTATAAATCTAGGTTCTAACTGGTAATGGTTTTAGCATGTTTATATTTTATTTATATATTTTATATTGCAATAATATAATTCATTTTAGATGCAAAGTATACCTATGAACCTTACGCAACATATAAAAAATATTTGAAATTAATTTAGGAGTTAGTATATGTTTTATATCAACAAACATATGATTTGCACGAAATGATAGAACTACCCTAAAGTACCTAATAAAACGAGTATTTTTAAGTCCCGTATCTGCTAAAGTTAGTTTAATTTGCACGGCCACGATGGCGCGCGCTGTGTGTCGAAGCCTGTGTACTTTATCCACATAGTCGGGTGTACTACACTGTTGCTTTCGTCAAAGCATTTCTAATTTATTGGTAGGTTTATAAATGAAGTACAAGGATATTTTTGGACGCTGACAATTAAATTTATCAAGCCTCAATTATTGGTTCATATTTTTATTTTATGTTTAGGTCAGAAAGTTTTTGCAAAACTGACCCGTTGATTTGATAATATCCTGCGTTATATCGATATAGACAGAGATACGACATTAAAATGTCATGTATCTTCTGTGATGTTATGATCAAGTTGTCAACTATGAAAAATCCTGAACTTTAATTACATCCCAAGCGAATTTTAACTTCGCACTCACTTATGTCTCAATTGTTTTATGGCCAAAGCTGACCACGGCGTAATCACCATCTAGAAAATATTTTTATGCAGTGCACGAAATCAAGCACCACATGATTAGAAGAAAAATATGGACAGTGGTTATGTTTAAACATAATTTCTATTTAATAAGTCAAAGAGAAAGACATAAAGTAAATTAATTGACCGTGACGTCACTCCTCAGTATTTCATAGTACTTAATTCCATATTAGCAAATCGTTTTGACAGTTCTTAAAAAGAAACTGATTTGACTAGTAGGAAACTGCCTATTCTACTTTTTGAACTTGGCTTGACACACTTCCAGGCGTCTAACGTCTATGTACTCGTAGGTATGTCGATGCAAACAGAGACCTTTTTTGATCTGCAATACCGGTATATAGGTAGGTATTTATTTAGGGTATTGCTGTTGGTTTAATTTTTGTAACGTACGTGTGTGAAATTGAAACGGCAAAACGCGAGACGGCACATTTTGATATCCAAATTGTGCCACTTTATTACGATTTGCATTTTCGCTCGTACTTATTCATATTAGCATTGGCGCGAGTTAGACGACGATACGACGGATAACGAAGACACATCCTTTTGATTTCAAAATATACGTTAGCCCCCAATAAGTTTCATGAATATTGTCAATTGTTACGCGAGGTCCATGTGATCCGCGAGTGAAGCAGTAGGGCACGCTCGCACCACGGATCTGCGCTCGGCTGACCAATGCCACTGTTGTTTAATTGTTTCCGACCTTCTCTGAATAACGAGTACTATTGACGAATTTCAACCACATGAATATAGACATTTTGTGTGCTGCGGTTATCTACCCTAGTTACATTTACGTAGGTATTTAGTTAATTATATGTAGATAGCTAGTTATCTGCTACAAGTAGGTATAATGTCTACGAATCATATCATGCACTGAGTTTTTTTCTAGTTTATTTCCTACCTGTGTGGTGACGGGTTAAGAATTTCACCACCCCCTTTCTTCCCGTGGGTGTCGTAGAAGGCGACTATGGGATATGGGTTAAATTGTGGCGTAGGCGAGAGGCTGGCAACCTGTCACTGCAATGCCACAGTTTCGTTTTCTTTCAACCCATTATTTGCCAAGAGTGGCACTGAGGCTTTAGTGGTTTCATGTGTTCTGCCTACCCCTTTATGGGATGCGGGCGTGATTGTATGTATGTATGTATGTTATTTCCAAATTGATATACTTTTCTACATATCTATATCATGATTACCTATGAACTGACCTCAAATAGTCCGACAAGTAAGTTTATTGATGAAATATAAAATTACTGAATAACTTCAATAAAGGTAAATATTTTAAACGCCAGCTCAGGTGGCCCTGGCCATTAGCGTGTCACGATTTAATTGATACCCCTTTGTTTTTCACGTCATTTTAACTGAATGCATTAATTACGTTATAAAAGCTTTTTCAGCTTTTTAGCTGCTACCTAATTGGTTTATGGTCCTCTTATTACCATAGCAGCGTTTAACAACGAATTACTTAGTTACATTAATTTTTGTTATCCATTAAAAGATTAACTAAAATCAAGTTTTGATCATACATGAATTCTCGATACATTTATTTAATGGACAGTTAGGTTCGCTCTGCGTGCACATATGGTTCAGGACAATGAGATATTATAATGGATAGCGGTCACGCTCGAGGCGCGCGCGCAAGCTAGCATTTCCATCGCTTACCGAGTAACCACGAAGATTTAGACTATTGATCTATGATCTCTATAGCCACAATAGTCATATATATAGCAGGGTAACAGTTAAACTGGTTTGACTGAATAGAATAGCCGGCTAAGGTTAAAAAGCCGTGGCAATGATATTGCAGACCGGAAGGGCGCGACGACGGAAGCGCCCCTGCGACCCGTGACACTGCGCACACGCGCCTGGTTGCCTGGTCGGGGCACACGTGATCTATGGACCTAGAAAAAAAAACAGTGATTGAAAATTGAAAAAAAAAATAAAGAGACTAAAGTGAGATCATAAATACTTACTTTTTCAAACTAATCTGTGCATACAACTATTTTTAGGTACATCATTTAGTCCCGAGTGCTTCATAACGATTATATGAATCCGATCAGTGTAGTATTACCTACTAAACAAATTGAATTTTATCCCATACAATCTGAATCTGAATCTATTAATCTAAATCGGTCACATATTCAATTTTCAGAGGCAAGTTGCCAGACTAGAAATGTATATTACATGAATACCGTTATTATTACATCGTTGAAATCGCATAACACGATATCCCAAAATAAAACTTCCATTTCATATATAAAACATTAGTTATGATGCAACTTCATTAGCTATTCACCACAAATATATTGACTACCAACTTAAATTGAAGCCATCGCGCCAAGTAGTTTAAAGCGGTCAATTTTTGTCCTAGATAAATATTTTTTTGATGAGTGAAACTACACTAATATCATCCAATTACGTACAAAAGAACACCTCAAAGTGGCACAGATTGCCACAAGCCGTGCGGAACAAACGTGAAGAGTCTCCACGTCCGTCTATCAATAGACGACATACCTGTTAGTGTAGCGCCGCGTCGAGGGTGCTCCGTCTGCCGAAGGGCCCTACAGCCTCAAGGTAAGCGACTTATTATCCCACTCGATCACTAAATGCACTCCGCAACACTATTAACTTCAATGTAGAGACGTGTAAACATGTAATAGTTTATCTTTCTTTATTGCAAAGAAAATTCGTTTCTTCGGAGCTAAAATTAAATTGAAATTAAATTGAAAACTCGCGCGTAATCAAGGATTTATACGATACTCACGGAACTTGAAAGTTTCTTGCGGTAGAAGACATTGTGCGTGTAAACTTGCGTCGTTGCCGTGGTCTCGTTTTTTATCGCCTGACATCTCAGGATGAATATGATAACGTAACATACTTAAATTAATAGTTAGAAGCTCAAGAGGCAACCATGACTAATAAGTAATGATTCTGACCAATAACTGATCACCTTTATGTTATCATTGCATCAACTTTCAGTCTAACGTGTAAACCGATGGGCCAATTTAAACCTATCAGATATATGTATAAGATGCCAATATAAATAATGACAGAATGTTATTTAGTTTCGAGCACCTCCACCGCGTCATACACATATAAATTACCTATATCTAGGTAAGTGAGTACTTGCTTCAAATATATTTAATTTACATGTCAAATACGTTCGAATTGCAATATAAGTAACATGACTCATATCATTTTGATATCAGAGTAGGTACAGTCAACCAATTGGAACCCTAGCCCACTGTAGAACTATGTCATAGTTAAGTTATAATTCAGATTGTAAGAAATCTATTACTGCTTGTCATTTTGACATGGTTGTAGAGTAGCCTAGGGTTCCAATTGGTTGACTGTACGTAGGATTGAAAATAATACAAACTAAGTATAAAAAAATACAATTATTGCTTGAGATATTGCAAGGCTAACTCCAAGTCTTAATGCATCTCTATTATAACTACTAAACACTTTAAAGAATTCAGTTTAGCGGTAACTATATATAATATTTGACAATGACCCATAGAAGTATAGGTACCTATTACATAAAGTAAAATGTGGGCTTTTAGTAAAAGCATTTTTCACGTCGACAAAATAACTCAACAACCAACACTTTGCGATAGATTTAATATATCACCGCGGCTAAAAGCAATCTCCGCCCAAAAATCTCCTATATTTAAGTTCCCAGGAAGAAACTATCACAATATTTGTATTTGTAAAATATTTTTAGGTACCATAAAATATGTTGGTAAAGTATGGGCATTTTAACACCTCGTTGGTTATCAAAAGGAGTTAAGAAAATTACACATACAAAATTATCTAATGAACCTCCGAAGTGATTAGTTGAACCAAATAGGTCCATGTGATCAGTGTGCTGTGTATAATGGGGTGGTCCGGAAATAATGTGTAAAGGCGGCGCAAGACGGCAACCCTTGCCGACCAGTTTACCGCCACACGCGTGTTCGCGACTCACTTATTTGGGGTGTAAAATTGAATTACTTTGGGGAACAAGAATTTTCGAAAATGCTTTTAGTGATGTTGCTTGATAAATATCCCTCTGCGGTTTGTTCAAAACCAATTGTGAACATAAATTTATCAATTTTATCATGTTATGTTATATCTATATCCTATGATTATGTTATATTTAAATATTGTTTCGTGCACACCTACCTACGTATTTCAAGCTTTTTAATCTAAACTTCTCCAACAAATTGATCAATACTAATCACATTAAAAACTTTTTACGCATAACAGTTACAAGAATATTTTAAACTTGTATTTAGTTTGTACAAGCAGTTACTTAGTTGCCATAGTTAGTGGATCAATTCGACTATTCCCGGAGTAGTCGGGCCGATCAAAGACGCGACGCCGCTCGCCCGGAAAATTGCCCGGGCTCAATGAATATTATTAAACTCTTCAATAGTTTCCTTGTACTTTTATCTTGTTAGGCGAAAACCATAGACACGCTAACACAATATAAACAATGTAAAGTTTATGCAAAACGGGCAGATTAGAAATAACTCGTTACGAGACTTAATAAATGCTAAGCGTTTTATCATTTGGAATGATCAAAGTTTTGAAAAGAAATCAACCTTAACAATGAGTAACAAAAAAAAACCTTAACAATTATCGTTTCTCGGCTTAAATTTGTAACCTAAGCAGTAGGTATGTACCTATTCATCATTAGCGATTGAGAGGATATACATTAAATTTATTGGATTCCTACCTATAGTACTAACTCAACTGTTTGTAGGCCTTTATTGAAGCGCTACATTGATTGCCACCTGTGTTTCTCACCAACAAATTAGTGTTCAAAATCACATACGCTGATCTAAAAGAGGCATAATTTGCTTTAATCACCGAGGCACGGGGAAGGCCTCGTAATCCGATGGCGCGGCGCCACGCTCCGCCGCTCGTATTTAGAGATATGTGACGATCCAGCGGCTGCCCAGTGAACCGCGAGAGGATGTGAGTTATTAAGTGGTACACTTTCAGGTGATCTGTCGAGTGAGAGAATCATGCCCGCGTCCCGGGCCGTATCGGAAACATGGTGACGTGGAATTAGAAATGTTTTAGATTCAACAGAAAGCAGATAATGTTGTTTACTGTCATGTAGGTAAATGGTTGTTTAAACAGAGATGTGTCATTATGTCATTAACTACTTGCCTCTATATGTCTATATATGCATAAAACATATCATTACATTAAGTAGTATCAAAGTAGTATTGAAATAGTCAAATAGAATATTTATAATATCCAAACGCCATAAGCAATTATTGCCATATTAATTGTTGCCCATATTATTACCTAACCTACTTTTTGAGAGCAGTTTCATTTTAGGCTATTAATATGAACTTCGAAATGAATTGTTTTTAAATAGTAATTCACATTATTGGATTGTATTTTGTAGGTATTAAAAAGTTAAAAGTACCTATAGATACCTAATTCATTTTAAAAATTATCTTAGCATCTAAAAAACATATTAGCTCCGATTTGCTCGGTGTAAGTGTTTATATAGTAGATGTTTGCCTTCGTATTATTTACACATCACACTCGTGTTTACAATTATTTACCAATTTACCTACGCCTGCACCGAAAGCATGGTCGCGCGATAAACTATAAAACATCAGGCCGTCCCTATCGCACTTACAAATACCACCAAAAATACAAAACTCGACACGTGTTTCGCCTCTCTACGAGGCATCCTCAGGAGCTGATGTTGACGGTCCGAAGTCCCGCAACTGACTCGGGACTTCGGACCGTCAACATCAGCTCCTGAGGATGCCTCGTAGAGAGGCGAAACACGTGTCGAGTTTTGTATTTTTGGTGGTGGGTTGTTATATTTATTTGCGTATTTATTTTTATTTTTGCGGTGGGAGGGTGGGAAAATTAATTGCATGTAAAAAATACGCAAGTAATTATAACAGGTTAGCACTGATTGACTTGCACGTTATCTATTCGCGGATTAGCAAAGGAAAGTTCTAGTTTACGATTAACATGGATTTCCGCAAAGTAACGCCTGATTCCATCGATTATGTGGGAAATGTTTGCGTGAATAACCTGAGTTATGCGGACGATATGGTGCTGCTCAGCCCCTCAATCAAGGGTATGAGGAGGCTTCTTTCGGTCTGTGAGCATTATGCTAATGCACACGGCCTGAAATATAATGTTTCCAAGACCGAGATGATGGTATTCGCGTCGGGTTCTGGACCGGACAACGTACCTCCGGTGTATCTGAACGGAGTGAAGATCAATGTTGTTGAGCGGTTCAAGTATTTAGGACATTTGTTGACGGAACGGCTGCATGACGACGAAGATATCGAACGCGAGCGGAGGGCTCTTGCTGTCAGAGGTAACATGCTCGCTAGACGCTTTTCTAAGTGTAGCAAAGATGTAAAGACCAACTCTTTAAGGCGTACTGCTTAGGTATGTCTCCCAGCTGTGGGTGACGATATAAGTATAATGAGTCCGGTGTTTAAACACTGCAGAATTCCACTTTTTCGATAATTAGAACCCGCGTTGCCTCCTTCTGGAGAAGACTGGACTCTAGAACAAAAATGACGATATAAGAAGTCCGGTGTTTAAGCACTGATCTGGACCAGTGCTACTGATTAGTGCTTATTAATTAATTTTATTTTTTAAATGAGTGGCACCCCTTTACAGTGTCAAGACACTTAATTTGATTCTTCTATTATATTTAGTTTTAAGCTAGTTGTAACCTATGGTCTATATATGCATAAAACATATCATTACATTAAGTAGTATCAAAGTAGTATTGAAATAGTCAAATAGAATATTTAGTAGGCTATTAATATGAACTTCGAAATGAATTGTTTTTAAATAGTAATTCACATTATTGGATTGTATTTTGTAGGTATTAAAAAGTTAAAAGTACCTATAGATACCTAATTCATTTTAAAAATTATCTTAGCATCTAAAAAAACATATAAGCTCCGATTTGCTCGGTGTAAGTGTTTATATAGTAGATGTTTGCCTTCGTATTATTTACACATCACACTCGTGTTTACAATTATTTACCAATTTACCTACGCCTGCACCGAAAGCATGGTCGCGCGATAAACTATAAAACATCAGGCCGTCCCTATCGCACTTACAAATAGTGCGAAAGAGACGGCCTGCCAGGCAATCATGGTCGCGCGATAAACGATAAAACATCGGGACGTCCCTAACGCACTTACAAATAGCGCGATAGGGCCGGGCTGCTGTTTTATCATTTATCGCGCGACCATACTTGCCTGCCAGATGTTATATCATTTATCGCATGATTGCCTGCCTGCACTGTCTGTCCCACATAAGTTTTTTGTTATCGGTTAATTTTTAATTTTAAAGTTGCATCAAATATATTAGTGACTGATAAAATACATTGCCACATCCATTTCACACCTGTCCAAATTAATAGCTTCACAGTGAAAGCACGGTCCCGTATGCGGTTCATCCATTTGAAACGGGCCTGTGATGTTATTTATCATATCAAACGTTTACCGAGCATTATACGATTCCCACACTGTTTGGATTTACCTATTATCCCTACTCATGAACACGGCGGCCTGTTTAGCTGCTCACTCTGGACAAATGTGGCTGTTTTATACAGAAGGGTCTGCTTCAAGTGCAGTAAGTTACTTTTCAAAGCATTTCCAAATATATATATAGTTGCCATGGTACAGGATACCGGGCGATATAAAACACATACATATATACACTGTATTCCCAAAAGGGGTAGGCAGAGCACATGATATTGCTTAAGTTTCAGTGCTACTTTTCGCAGGCGGGTTGAAAGAAACGGAGGTTGATATCACAGTGACAGGTTAGCCCATCGCCCACATCACAATGGAACCTAAATCCCAGAGTCAACTTCTAGGACTCCCACGGAAGGAAAGGGTGGCGAAATTCGTAGCCCGGCACCAGACGACAAGGATGGTTGGTTGGTTGCTTAATGAATGACCCTTTAGGCGCGGAACGCCGCTAAATACTCATGTTGATAGTATACCTAACCACCTCTCTACCGGGCTTGCACTGACGGTAATATGCAGGTCAAACTATACTATAGGGATAATATTTATTTAGTAAGTTAGACATCGTTTAACATCTAACGAGTAATTAATTACATACATACATACATACATACAATCACGCCTGTGTCCCATGAAGGGGTGGGCAGAGCACATGAAATAATAATTAATTAATGCTGTTAATTTTTTTTTATTTTAATACAGTTGTCTGTTTTAACAAATACGAAATTCCATGTTACAAAAGGGGGACCTAGCTAACCAAATTTTCCCCAGTCCAGGTAATTTGTGTCCTCAAGAACTTTTCTCCACTCATCTTTAATGAGCCATGCTAGCAATTTTAAATGAATTACAAAGTAATTGGGCACACAAAGCACACGTGGCAGTGTATCGCTGCAGCCGGAACCGGGCCCGAATGGCCGCTGTAAATCAATATCCGGTGGGCGCGCCGGCCGCTGGCTACCGCCGGCCGCAACTTGAGCCTATACCATGAGATTTTGGCGTGAAGGGGCTGATGAGTACTATGAGCAGTTCACCGGATGGTAACGGGCTGTTAAAAGTGACCACCGAACAACCGGCCGGAAAATGTCTGTCAACTGGATACCAATGTCACTCTCGCTTAGCTTTCGTAACGGCTCAGCCACGACATTGGTCTAAGCGCGACAGCGGTGAGCGGCGGCCATATATTGGAGCGAGACAGTGCGATGGGACTTTTCATTCGCACGTATGCCTGCCGCTCACCGCTGTCGCGCTTAGCCCAATGTCGTGGCTGAGCCGTAAGCGTTTCGCAGCAATTGCTCTTCTGGGTATGCAGCCAAATGCAGAAACGCTTACGATAACGATGTTGTATATATTGCTATCTCTATCACCAAAGAGGATCGAGTATTATAGAGAGTTACTGTCGACGTAAAATGTGTAATCACAGTGCATAGACTGCCATCTCTTGACACAGGCTTAAAACTTTTGAACCTCAGTTTTGAAAATTTGGCCCATATTCTTAGCTTGATATGTGTTATAATGTCAAGTATGGTACTGAGGTAAGTTTTTTTCTTAGACTTTATCTGTCTATACGGAGTTATATAGTCTTTGCTATTGCTCTTCCGTATTGACACGACAGAGCAAGACTGCGATTCGATCAGCGTCTAGCGTCAACGAATGTAATTTCAGCTAGGCCGGCTGTAGTGGCGTAACAGAGCCAGACTGCGATTGCATCGCCACGTATCGTCAGCGATAGTCACTAGTTTGGCTTTTGGCTAGGCTGGATGACCGGCTATAATGTCGAGCGGCGAACTGGGTACCTACTTAGCTTATCGTAGCACTCTTTATCGCTCGATCTCTACTCGTCTCGTATAACGTACACTAAAATGTCAATAACTCATTGTAGATGATCTGTAGCCACTGTCGAGAAGCGTGGAGGGCCGTGAATATTGTCACACACGGCACGCATTTTATGGACCTCGATAATAATAATATAGGTACGGTACAGCGGGGAAAATATCACCTGGGGGGCAATTATAACTGATCCATTTTTTCCATTATTACACTATTAAGTTGAGTTTTTGTATCCACTGACTATAACCAGTGGACACTCAATTTGATAATGCAAAAATTGTAAAACATGGAAAAAATGGATCAGTTGCATTTGTCCCCCAGTCGAAATTATCCCGCTGTACCTTATAACATCCTTAACCAAGTTTTTGTCAAGCAGAACCGTCTTCTAACAACAACTACTAAAAAAGTTAAATGAATAAATAACTAAATACTACTCTTATAACGATAGGAATATAATTTACGAAGCGGATCATTACGAAAGGAAAATCTTTAGAATTATTTACCGCACTATTATGCTTAACTTAGGCCCACTTGCACCAAACATTTAACTCGAGGTTAGTGGGCTGTCATCTGTCAAATTCCATATAAAATGGTGGGTCAGGTCAACCCTCGGGTTAACCCACCATTTTCGTTGGTGCAAGTAGCCCTTACAGTATCAAAAGAGTCAGAAAGAAGTTTCATACACGGTAACGTACATTATCTTCTAGAAAGTATGGCTTTCACGAATTATTCATGTCATATCCATATAAATAAAATAAATAGCCCTGTATCATGAGTTTGCAAAACCCGAAAAGTTGCTGCATGTCAATAAAGTAAGCTTTAAAATCATTTTAATGAAAACACCGTACAGAGATCAACTAACAGTGTTTCATTAAAAGTTTGTTATTAAGTTTCATTGCTCGGAGTTGGAAACATGTCGGGTGAAATTTTCTTGCGATGTTCAATCCGTAATACGAGCGTTCGAGCAAAATAACTATTAAGCTTTGATGCGAAACGCACTTGTAACTCAAACTAAGTAATGAGGAGCAAAATGTTTTCTCTATTCCGACTTCGTTAACCGTTCTGCTGTATTTATGTTCGGCAGTACAGTCAGCAATAATAGTGAGATTAGTAATTAAGTCTTTACACTTATGGGAGACATTTAGAGCATCGGTGTGACTTATAATATGTTATTCTTATTAAAGTTTTGAACACGAAATATCAAGAAGGTACTCTTATATAGCAGTTTTTTTTTTATTTTTACTACATGGTATATTTTGTATCCTATTATAAGCAAAAATCTATAAAAACACTTTTATAGGTACAATAAGTTAATATTTATGGAGGTTTTAGTTAATTATTGTCATTTTCTACAACTAGCTACAACGATATAATTATTCAGGAAAACTTGACTTGTTTTTTCTTGTTTTTGTCGGCCTTACAAGTATCATGCATATTTTCTGTTGACTGTTACCATACTGTTAATAAAATAAGATCTAAGTGGCTCACAAAAAGTATGTAACTACGATTCCGAGAACTTAGATTACAACAACGCTTGATATTTTATCAGAATAGCTATTAAAATATCCTAATAAAGTGCTTTAACTAATAACCTTTCGCAGTATACAGTGTTTACGATATATCAATGTATTTATAGCAAATGCCCATAACCAATGTGGGTATTTACGTTTAAATAAAATAAATAAATAAAGTTTTATTTCAGGCAACACGTATGTACACCCATATCAATAAAATTTAGATTAGTTTAATGAGAACGCGATAAATGTATTAAATAACCAGCAAGAGTGTATAGTAGTTATACGAGTACCTAAACCTGACTCGATAATGCACATGTCTCACGTGCAAGCTAGGACGCAAGGCATACGTCGGTGTAATGAAGATTTGAGGATAATCGAAAGAGCCGGTAGACGATTTATTTGCGGCGCGACCGTCCGGGTAATAATGCCTTTAACAGCGCTTCCGGGCCTGCACGCCTTCACACGGCCAGTGCACTTGCTGGCGAGCTATTTTTTATATCACACATATTAGTTACTAAAGTAACGCCGTAATTTCTTAACCGACTAAAAATCATGGACTTTTTATTGAAAACATATACAGAATCAGAATTTCAACTTTCTGGTGACGGGCTAAGAATTTCACCACCCCCTTTTCCACCTTGGGTGCAATAAATGTCTACTATATTTTTCATTGCGGTGTGGGAAAAAGGCTAGCAACCTGTCACTGCAATACCTACCTACCACAATTTCATTTTATTTCAGCCGCTTAATTGACAAGAGTGACTCTCTATAGGTACACATATAACTGTTATTAGATGTTATTAAGTATATGTCATGATAGATAAACACCCTTTTCTAAGGAGCTGCCATAAAACCATTTAAGATGTAGACCCTGTGCAGAAAGAGAAAGGTCATACCCCCTTATTCATAAAAAAGTTACTGACCTGATTAGTTAAAGTGTTTTGTCCCATTCTGTCATGTTGACTTATGTACTTGTGACAAAGGGACAATAGTTATTTGTTTTACAAGGGGGCAAAGTTGTTGTTTAACCGCACGTGCCAATATTGATACCCGAGTATGCGAAAGATTCCAATATTGAACAATATTGCCTTCGAGGGAAGCCAGTACTGTCAAACTGGTGTAACTTGACAGACGTTCAGATGTACTCTCTGAGTAATCATTGGTCAAACTATACAATGTGAAAGCAATTGGTTCGAGAAGTGGAATCAAAGGTTTCAAGGCACGAAGGTTAAACAAACTTTACCGCCGAGTGAAACACAAATTTTTTCACCACACCAACACGAACAAAATACTAACTGTAAAACATCAAACCAAATCCATCAATTTTTATTCAATATTTATTATTCAAAATCATCATTTACAGGTAAATTCGATCAGCCAGGATAAGACATCAAGTTAAAATTCGTATGAAATTACTTAACACTCTTGTGGATAAAATGCAATTTTGCTATCCGTTTTCAAAAAGCAAAGAGACTTTACCAGTTGGTGCCCCATACAACCATTTCAGTCGCAAAATCTTCAAATCAGTAACTAAAGCTAGGAACATACTACGCGGACGTCCGTCGTAAAACGACCGCGACCGCGACCTATCAGTGTGCACGGAACAAAACATCCAGAGAGCCAGATTTCGATCGGACGTCCGTGCGCTCAAGGCCACGTCCGCGTCCGTCGACCGATAGTTTGCACGGTTATGTGTATTTCCATTGTCCAGATTCCCGTCCGCGGTCGATTTACGACGGACGTCCGCGTAGTGTGTTCCTAGCTTAACTGTCAAATGTGGTGTGTGTGTGGATTGAGTGAGCACCTTCCGAAAATAAAAAAAAATATGCTGATCATTTAGTAAAAGTTCTAAAACAATTGTAAAACGAATCTCTGAATTTGTAAAAAGATAAATCAAAAGATACAGCCATTAACATGTGCTCACTCAGTTCTCACAAACTACCAACGAAAACAGTGAATATATTCATTTAACATATAATATTTATATACTAACATTTAGTAAAAAATAGGCCAACCTACCTCTATAAATATTAGATCACCTAGTGACGTATTAAATTTTTTACAAATAGTTTCTTATGCTCACTCAATCCACACACTTTTGAAAAGCCGAATTTTGATGAAAAACATAAGATTTAGACCGCTATTATATGTGTATAGTTTAGTAAAAGTGAAATGGGAATTTGTAAAATACAAAACAAACCACTAACGTGTCAGGTTTTTTTATAATATATTTTTGTAAGTGCTCACTCAGTCCACACGTTTTGAGAAAGTTAAAAATGTAAATATCTTACGATTTGTAGCACCTAAGACACTCGAAAGTACTTCAACATTTAGTAAAAATTTTTACTAAATATCCACCATCTAATATTTTATATTCGTTGTCTGGTTTTAAAGATATTCAGACATAACTTTTCTCATACAAATGTATCAAGTAGGGTGACCACACTATGTCGGCTCCTGATTTTCCCCACCTTCCCATTGTCATATTGAGATTGGGAAGTTTCGTTCAATTTTGATAATAGTTCACCGGATTTGTAAGTGGGAGCGAGAAAAGAATAACTATTTCTCGCTCCCACTTACAAATCCGGTACGCTCATCTGTTAGCGCGATTAGATTACCAGGTTCTGGTTTCTTACTAGTGAAGTATTATATTCTTTGTTTCTTACCAATTATCATTCATGTCCTTTTTAATGCATGCATGTCGATATGGTTATTATCCTGACGTCGATAAAAATTACACAATACACATCATCACTAGGCCAAGAACATAACTTAAAAACAGTTTGCAGATGGATAATTAATATGGTATTAGTTTAATATTATCAAAATTGAACGAACGAAACTCCCCAATCTCAATATGACAATGGGAAGGTGGGGAAAATCAGGAGCCGACATAGTGTAGTCACCCTACTTGATACATTTGTATGAGAAAAGTTATGTCTGAATATCTATAAAACCAGACAACGAATATAAAATATTAGATGGTGGATATTTAGTAAAATTTTTTACTAAATGTTGAAGTACTTTCGAGTGTCTTAGGTGCTACAAATCGTAAGATATTTACATTTTTAACTTTCTCAAAACGTGTGGACTGAGTGAGCACTTACAAAAATTTATTATAAAAAAACCTGACACGTTAGTGGTTCGTTTTGTATTTTACAAATTCCCATTTCACTTTTACTAAACTATACACATATAATAGCGGTCTAAATCTTATGTTTTTCATCAAAATTCGGCTTTTCAAAAGTGTGTGGATTGAGTGAGCATAAGAAACTATTTGTAAAAAATTTAATACGTCACTAGGTGATCTAATATTTATAGAGGTAGGTTGGCCTATTTTTTACTAAATGTTAGTATATAAATATTATATGTTAAATGAATATATTCACTGTTTTCGTTGGTAGTTTGTGAGAACTGAGTGAGCACATGTTAATGGCTGTATCTTTTGATTTATCTTTTTACAAATTCAGAGATTCGTTTTACAATTGTTTTAGAACTTTTACTAAATGATCAGCATATTTTTTTTTATTTTCGGAAGGTGCTCACTCAATCCACACACACACTCAAATGTGACATAACGCGTGGTAACGTCGTGCAAACAATGCGACCGTATTGATACAATAACAAAATGTAGTCGTCGTGTGCACTCGTTACGGTAACAAAATGTGTACGAATTTGTGGCTGTCAATGTCACTGTCAGAATGACTTTTAACGACACTTTATTAGTCGACGTTTGCACACATAACGGTAACAACATGTGGACGAATTTGTGGCTGTCATTGTCACTGTCAGAACGGTTTCTGACAGTGACATTGACAGTATTTGTACACACATGTGTAGGTCTGATTACCGAACTGCTCCTAAACCACTGTATCCGCAAATGACAATCTGAAATACGAAGGTTTCTCAAACTGTCTTGTGAAGTTGTGGACTGGTTGCTTTGAATCATTTAAATATGAGCGAATTAAATAATAATAAACGACGACGACCATTTAAGCACTCTTCGACATTTTATAGAAATGTGGGAAAGTTAAGAAAAGTGCAGAATGATAATACAAATAGATAAGCACTTTATAGTTACTTAATGTATTAAATATATAATTTTTAATTCTTATTGATAAAAATGAAGTGTAGTGTTGCTTTACACAATAAAAGTAGGAATCAAATGAAATAGAGTATTTACTGTGATATTAATAGAATTTCTGTTGCGCAATGATAGTTTTTTTCAGTACAGATGCTGCTTTTTTAACGCTGTAGTGCGAGCAAATCAAGCAATGATTCATTTCTTGTCTGGTCGAAACTCTTAGCTTAGATTTAGGTACTGAAAATCGTCGTACGATACACGTGCGAAAAGGACATTCACAACTCGTGTCGATTTTCCTCTTTTCCGCACTCGTATCTACAAGTATTTTGTTTGGGTTCCAAAAAAAACACATTATTTACTCTACTACGTTTTATTTATGTCTCTTTAACATTACAAATTTGTAGACACTTATCTATACAAAAATCTTGACAAAAGAAGTACAGATCGCTGAAATTAATGTTGATAGTAATATTAATGACGACTACTTCAACAAGTGTTAATTGTGAAATGCCGCAAAATACGTTGCTCTATAGAAGACCATATGATCCCCGATCCTTTACAACCCAGCAGCTCGGTACGCACGTTACAATTTTTTTTTAATCTTCTTTAGTGAGGGCAACTGAGTACGACGGCATATTTAATTGTTTATAAAGTTTGAGGATACCTGGAAAAAATGAATACAAGAAGCCATTTTGAAAATATAATACGCTGCTTTCCGTCACGCGTGTACGCTGCGACCATTTTGCGACCGTTTGTCGACTGTTTGGTGACCGTTTGGCGACTGTTTTTTACATGGAATATTACCATCTTAATCCATATTTTAATAACTTTATTGGTTTTCTAGGCATTATTTTTATTATTTCAGTATAGTATATGCACCGGAGCACTAAAACTTCACCAATCAATATACATAACACGCAAACACCGAGTAGTCAATAATATTATTACTGGTTAAACTGAGGTAAATTGATGGCGCGTTGATAAATTTAGACTTATTTTATGAAATTACTCGAGCAATTTAATTGGCCATGGTAATTAGCCCACATTATATTACAAATGCAAACAATATTTATCTTTAACAAATTCTTACGCCATTACATTTTAATGTCAAATGATTTTATTTCTTTTTTACTTTGATGTCTCTGACAGTCGCCATTTGAAAAGAATGAAATGAACGAATGATTTTGGGAAAGTAGTCGCCAAACGGTAACAATGTGTGCACGCGTAGTGCACACTTCTGTGACCATTTGTTCCTGTTACCAATCGTCCCCATTTGGGTCGCCGCGACTAAACGTCGACCGTACTGCGACTAAGCATTGAGACCCGAAGACCTGTGTGTACACAAAATAGGAGGATTTGCGTAGGAACGGCGACCGATTATGGTTATATGGGTGTGGTGAAAAACACTTTTTAACTAATCAGTTCAGTAACTGTTTTATGAATAAGGGAGATAGTTACTAGAACGGCAATTAGCAAGTAACTTGCTTAGTGACAGGTATTTAAATAGTGACACAAACGAGGCTCGGCCGCAGCATCGCTTCAAGTCATGCTGCTCGCTTGTTGATAGAGTTTCCACCTACAATAAGTGTTTCCTGAACATCCGGCCAGCTAAATATATCGGAGGTGCCTAAAGCGATTATACGGGGATCTACTGTGTTTAAAAGAGAATTATGTGTTAGGTAAACACCGATTTTTGTATTTTGATAATGAATTTATGAATACAACTAATTGATTAAAAAGCTTTTGTAGCTGGTTGCTCTTAAATACTCGGAATTATAATTAGATAAATGTATTAGGTTATTATTGTATATCAAGCGTAAAAGGTGAAAAATTATGAAACGTCTTGTAATAACAACATAGTAAATGTAGTAGTAGTAGTAATCACATTATTGTGTACACTTTATTTTTTCAGAACAGTTTATATACAATTTGTAGGAATAGAGATAGATGAGCTTATCCCTATAAGGGATCTCTTCCAGCTAACCTTGGAGTAGATGAGAGGATTGGAGGAATGTATTTTAATACCACAAAAATAAATTAATTCCAAACACAAAGAATGTATTAAGTAATAATTAGACGATTCGAATGACATATCGTTTCTCAAATTCTAATGAGTACTTTAGAAGTTATGAGGGAACAGATGAACATACATACATACATACCCACATACATACCGGTTAAATCATAACCCTCCTTTTGCGTTGCCGTAGTCGGGTAAAAATAAAATTGAAGCAAAATTTCAAACTAAATAAATATTAGCTATTTACAAAGGACTTTTCATTAACTCTTAAATGCATAGTGATGTACTCGTATATATGCATCATGCTTTTTTGACTCTATTGATAGCATGTCAAAATTCAAATTTTGAATAAATCTTTGTCAAGGTCATGCATTTAAGGGATAAAGCACCTTCTTTAATACATCAATATTTCAAATTCTATAAATGTAAATTTTAGCCCAATGTGTAACAAATATTATAAGAAGTGTGACATAAAAATAAATGTGTATACGATTGTCGCATTAGCTGGATATCCAGTGAGCGGAGCAGAGCGGAGCGGAGGCCGACAGCGCGTCAATAAACATGACAAAATAGGCCCATAATAAATATGGAATAGGGTTTCCAATCAAGTCTGCTTGGCGCCCCGCCTCGCTGCGGAAGAAGCGTAGATATAGCAACGGAGAGACCTGGAAAGATTATCCTTTTTTTTTTAATGTGATAGCAAATGAGCATACGAGCCGCCTCATGGAAAACGCTCATGCATTTATTTTGCAGTGACAATGTGTGCGACATCACACATAAACAGCAAGTTCCATATTTGATTTAAAAATTGACCACTACAACTGTTTTGACCTTTTCCATAAATTGGCAAAAAATTGGCAGATCTCCCGACAAAGCCAAGTTGAATAGAAAACGATCTTAATGTGGGATACTTAGCACATGTAAATTTACACACCTATAAAATCACGCCTTTATTCCCAAAAGGGGCAGTTTGAGCAATCATGCAAAATATCATATAAGTTTGACGTTTAAAATAACCCATGTGTTGTCTGTGGGATCAAAATTGATGTCAACTTAGTTTGGGCTGACTGTAAAGTCAGTGGTGCTACATAGGTGCTACACAAACATCCGTAGCGGGTAGACCCGTAGCAGTTCGCCTCGTTCGTAGCGCTACGGTCGCCGCATGGGTACCTGCCCCCATAATATAGACGACGCCCGACCGACGCCTTCAGGACAAATTTTTAAATTGCCTCCTACCTAGCCCTGCAGACGCTTGCGACACTGATAAATTATTCAACTTGTAGTTTTATCAAACCACTCAAGTATTAAAACAATGTCGTACCTAAATAAATGAAATTCAACTGTCTATTTGCTTATAAAAATATCGGTTTTCATTACACCTACTTACACAAAGGCTTACTACCTCTTTTTTGTATAATTGCTTTTTACTACAGTGGCAAACAATCATACGACCTGCCTAAAGGTAACAGTCACCGTAGTCTATGAACTCCTGCAACTCCAGAGTTGTTGCGCGTTCGTTGCGTATTCTACCTGTTAAATTGCATCGTCGTCATCGTCTTTTTACTATAGTACAAAAAAGTTTACCTATTGTATAAATTCTAGTGAGATAAAATAGAGATCCATGCGGCTGTAATGTGTATCTGTTTAATCGTTACACAGGACAATTCAAACGTACACAACAAATCAAAATGATATCTAAATGATATCTTCTAGTTACCATGCATCTTACTTGCGTCAATACACGTGAGCACAAGTACAAGAAAAAAATACCACCATATCCAGATGACTTGAATTAGATATCATTTAGATATCAGGCTACGTTCAAATCGTCTTGAGAGTTGTATTCTGTGTGGAGCCATTGTTGAACCGGGCAGATAAGCGGAACTAAGTACATCAAGATATCTAACTTACCAACTTTGTATTAGTTTCATGTAGTTTGCTTTTCAAATACCCAGTTCAAGTATTTAAAGAGGTAACAGTCGGGAATAACCTGGCAGATTGATATCATCCGAACAACTAAAGGATTTTTTTTTAGTATTTCTACATTTAGTATAAAAATCGGACGTTTAGGTTAAAGATTATTTTATGAAGTAGGTACCTGTTTAGATATTCATTTCCTTAAAACTAAGTGTTAAGCTTATTATTATAATTTTAAATAGTAATCACGCTAGACTTATATTGACCGGAATATAGAATGTGATTACCTTTTTGATTTTTATTGAGGTCCAGATATTTCGACGCAGTTGCATGCATCATAAAGATAAAGATAAAAATTCGTTTATTGCACATAAACACAAAAATAATTGTTGAAGGATATGTTTACATCCATTTGTGCACTCTGCTAGGCCTGTACCGCGGGAGACCAGTATTGCATTTGTATGTCATGATCATGATTGTCATGAAAGTTAGAAAAACATATTAGCTATAGAATTAAAGTACAGTGTGAACAATTATTAAACATTGATTCTGTTGCCTAAAATATTACAGTTTACAGAAGTTATTTTAAAGAATGGTTATAGTTAAATTATTATAAAATTACCTATTGAAGTAAGTTTCATCATGATCACGTAAATCAAAAATTAGGCAATCACGGTCAATATAAGTCTAATGAAACTAACCGTGAATCATTTAAAAACTCTTTCCACACTAATTTTAAATTACAATTAAAATTTAAATAACTTTGATTTATCGTCCCCTACTCGGACGCTATCCATGGATTCATGCTAGTTGGTAGAGGACAGAAAGCCATTTATGTGCACAAATATTTGAATCCATATTTACATAATTCAGGCTCCACGGGATGGCTCGTGTAGTTCCGTAATACACAAAATGAGCGTATCCCAAGATCCCGCCTACAAATTGAAGCGGGCTGCAGTCCTATTCTGCTCCAAATATCGCAATTTTGCCCATTGTTATTTAATTGTAATCTTCAACGGAATCAGTAGGGATAAGTATGAGACATTCGATATTTTGGACAAACGAAAAAGTTACAAAGGTTAGCGTTTTCGTCTCATAATTACCTCCTCTGCTGACCCTATCTTTAAAGCAAGAATATTTAAATATTTGCCCAAGGGTACCTACGAGTATCACAAGTTTTTGCAAATCATTAGGACCTACCAACGCCAAACATGGTAAAACGAGAAGTAGGTCAGTGGGTCAAATTTAACTTCCGAAATTGACCTATACAAACATACATTGTAAGCTTGTCAACATTATATATTTTTAGGTGCTTCACCGTATTGGCTTAACTAACTATTGGTTCATTTATTTGGTGACTTTATTCGTCGAATAAAATATAAGATAACCCACTTTTATACGAAATAGGATTGTCATTATGTGCCCTTAATGATTACTGAAGTAACAAATAACTTTTTATTTTATTGTAAACTTTAGTATGTTTTTAGTTAGGTAAACATGGACAGTATTGACAAGTTCGTATTAGTACTCAGTGTAGGGGAGACCGGTGCTAGTTGACTATAGGGGTAGATTGACTAACTATTAAAAAATTCAGCCAAAAATAAAACTTGAGCCAACCAGTGTGGTACCAAAGTCCGTCAACTCCCCCCGCTCAGTCACCGGTGAGCCTCTCGTACCTCATATCGTATCACTGGTTGGCTCAAGTTTGATTTTTGGCTCAATTTTTTAATAGTTAGTCAACCTACCCCTATAGTCAATTAGCCCCGGTCTCCCCGAAAGATAAAAAGTAGAAACATGGCAAATTAGATATCACAACTTTTTGTTAAAATTTACCTGTTTATAATTTTAAACGTTTACCTACCCCAAACTTAATTGTTTTAGGAGTGCATGCGTACGCCCAACGCATAGAATAGGTCTCGCGGCCCACGGGACGGCGCCCGAACTTAGCGCGCATACTAATCGCGCCGTTCGAGGAGCATTCAAATAGCAGCCGAGCCCGGCTTACGGGATATGTGAGGGGCCCAAGATTTAGTTTACAACTTAGATTACGGCTCTCGTGGTCAAGAATTAAACAAGTAATCTATTGGCTCGCACGTGACGCCCTTTGAGATTTCAATTTAGTGGCACACGTCCCGTCAGGCTTACGTGGGTCATTCGCTGAGAATGTTACTGCGATCTAATTACCGCGACCACTACATTTTCATATAATTATAAGGTAAACTAAAGGTGTGGTTATTGGACGCATCCGCCGCAATATTCTTATACCAAATAATTGGTTCTTTACGTTCATTATTGTTAAAGACAAAATATAAATACAACGCCGTTCATAAAATATAAATTTATCAACACTCCAGAAAAATGATTCATTCATCACTAAGAAAATACTAAATTTCACCTCCTGCAATTAACAAAAAAGCTGTCCCAGGAATAAATTAACAATTTAATTCCGACCCACTTCTAGCGGTAAACAAATAATTAGAATTGTAAAGTAGGTAATTCGTAATCCGACAAATCCACTGACTTCAATGTTTCTTTTTTAACGCAAAATATTAGCTTTATGAATTAGAATTAAGTTCGCTTTTCCTGCTTTAATCCTTGTCATATTTATTGTATCTTCTTAAATCCAACTTAATTAGCTTACATTAGTCTCTCAAATATGGCGTAGTCAAACATAGTATACATACTTCCAAGGCACCGTCTATAAGGAATATCTTAATATGGAACTTAATGAAACCTATTATTACTTCACACTGTAGTTGCAGTATATTTCTTCACCTACACATTATAGGTACTCATGTTTTGATACGTATTTTTGGGCTAGATACGGGTTTTATTTGCTGTGTTGGCTTACCTGTTGCGCTATTCATATTTCGACGCTTATCCCGCACTCGGATGCTCTAGCACCACTAATTTTTTTTTTCTCATGCATTTACGTTCCAGATTAAAAGATCTGACAGGCAAGCCGCCCGCCCTGCGCGCTCGTGGTTTCTCGGGGACGATCGGGTAGCTTCGCCATCGTCGCTTGTCTGTGATTGGTGGAGCTAGAGCTGGGGTGAGTTATGACGCGCTGGAGGAAGTTTTCGCGCTGGAAAATCAGTTGTGGTCGCGGGGTTGAGCGGCGCGCTCGCGCGCCTTCGCGCCCTATCGAAACCCACCATGCCGCCGGCTCGAGGGTAAGTGAACACTTTATTTGATTAAAAAGCAATTTCTACGGTGTCTCGCGAATATACTTACGCTTAAAACAGTTTAATTTTGTCCAAAATAATGAAACAAGGTGAAGTTCGGCTTGTTTTAGCAGAATTTCAAATTTAAACGCACCTAATTCTACGAAAGTTTCGACTTAAGTTAAATAAAAAACTGAACATATTCAATGTTCAACTTCTAATGCGCTTGCAAAAGTTCCGTTTTTTACTAACATTTTTTGTCGTTATAAACTGATGAATAAAAGCTGCCTTTTTCATGACTGATCATGAGTCAGCTCATACGACTGATAAACCCATTATGCGTGTTTGATTGATACGCAAATATCGCGTATTTACCGAAGATTGAATACCGGCCTAAGTTGGAATTTGGTTGATATTTTCCTCGACGCCGGGTATTAAATTTGGATAGAACATTAATCTTCAAAGGATTGTAATTTGGGCGGGAGCAAGCGAATCATCCGTGAGCCTGTCCTCGTCTGACCTTTTAGCACTCGCGGATTATTGCTCAACAAATATGGAAATATATAATTTTCAATTTTACATTTTTGAACCCAATCTCTTTGATTTACTTACAGGTTTACTTACTTACAGGTTACTTACAGGTTTACTTTACCTATCTGGTAAATAATTATCTTAATTGCTTTATATGGATTTTTGTTTTATGAGCGTATTTTAAAATAATGTATGATTATTACGATCGATTGATTTACTTAAATATAAAAAAATGCATTAATTAAATTTGCTAATTATATTTACTAAAAATTGAAACGAGTATCATAAATCGTTAAACAAATTAGGTTTCTTACACTCGTAAGTTTCCTATTAAATTTTTACTCGCTCATTTTAGTTTATTAAGCCAGACATACAACCAACCAATAAATAGTTTAAATAATTAAATTAAATATTACACTATTGAGAATAAAAAATCTTAAACTATAGTTATCTAAAAAATAAACCTAAAAACCACCCTCCAGGCCCTGGCCCCTGGGCAGGTTGCCCAACGCGCTGTATTGCAATAGCATGCTATTATAGGTACCTATATTTTTTTCTTTTTCCAGAAATCAGTTTTAGAATTTTAAAGGCTAAATAAAAATTACACATGTTGTAAAAATACGTTATTTTAAATTTAGCACTGCGAGTAACGGGTATTAAGTATCTAAACTAAAATAATCTGATTAATTAGTGTCATTAACTACAGAAAAAGTGTCCAAATCTACCGGTGACTAAGGCGGGAATCGAACTCTTACTTCCGTAGCTAAAAAAATACATAAAATAAATTTTGGTTTGTTCCTTACGTGGATATTTAGCCCTGTTGATAATAAAAACGCGTGACCATAACCGCGTATAAAATCTACTTGCAAGCCTGACACAACAAAGGAAAATTCCAACGGCCCGGCACAGCCATCTAGTCATCTAGTAATGAAAACCACTCGGCGCCCTGGCGCTACTCTCCTCTGCACAACCCCCGTAGCCAAAAGTGCAATCCTTGACGCTCCGTGGCAAACTATACACAGCTCACTCTGTCTCACCAATAGAGAGGAGTGATAGAGATAACTACGATTCGCTACGAAGCGTCAACTATTGTACTGTTTTCTACTGGCCCTGTTCTGGGCAACTGTCCATAGAGATAGTTGTTTCAATGACGTTAATAACAGGTATAAGTTACGGTAACCGCGCGCCTGTTGAATGTGGATTGTTTCGAGTTGTAAAAATTTGGTTGTGCTGAATTTGTTTGTTTTGACTCGACCTTATTCAATTGTTAAAGGGTTAAGATTTAAGTTGGTACATACATATACTATATGTATATAACATACCTAAAAATCATCCATCCGTATGGATTTTAGTTTGTTAATGAATATCAGTTTTTCGAGTTGATAATTTTAACTAGGTACAATTAAAATAGAGCAGGAGTAGGAAATTTCACTTCACTTAAATAGCAATGGGGTGAACCTGGGATTTTTCTCTAGAGAGAAGATTCACTATAAAACTAAGAAAATAAACATACCATCTAAAATTTTGCAGCAGTCAATCATTTATTGATTACTTATTAGTGACTGACTTGCCCCAGTCATTTAGCAGCAACTGCAATCAAGACAAGAGTCTCATACTCGTATGTCATATTCAATAAGGATCTAAATTAGTCGCTCATGTAACAGGTCCGGAATAGTTGAGGAACAATCCTCAATGTATTATGTATCCGGCGTGATCCCGGGCCATATCCGGCAACAACTTCAGCACATGAAGTTGTAACGGCGTCGGACTCCGCAGGCACGAAATACCTGATATGTGCCGTTCTTAAGGCAAGGGTGCCATGTTGTCGCTTAAGCATGCTCTAACGGGTTGTTAAAATTATATTTAATTGGGTTTACCCTTAATCACAGAAGATGCCATGGCCGAGGCGAACACATGGCCTACGACGGCTACGACGTAGCTCGTCCAGAAAGTGCCTGTAATTCCCACATTATTTCTTAAACATGAGGACGTTCCAAAAGATATTTTTATAATACTAGCAAATTTCTTCCTTCTAGTGAGAATTTTTGACATTCGACCACTCGATTTACGAGGCATAAGTCGACTTTCAAAACAGGATACAGGATAATTGTTATAATTAAAAAAATATAGATACTAGAGAACCAATAATCTTGGTAACAAAATAGGAATAAAAACAAATGATTTAACTTTTCCTTTTTTTATAGCTTAAAAGCTAGCTGATGTCTAAAATAGGCCCTTGCGGCATTGTACCAAGGCTACTGGCGATATTTCATCGCTGTATCGCAATGCTGATACGTCGTGCGAGGAAGTCGGTCACACGTTTTACCTCAACCAACTTTTCCTTAATTTTTGTACTTTTTGAGAACTACTGACTATCTATTAGAATCGAAACCGTTCACCGTTTTTCACAGATTTTCGAGTGACGCATCAGTTTGGTTCGAATTTAAAAACCACACCCCTGTTAAGCGACAATGTGACCTTCTACTCAAGAACGCCACATATACGTATTAGCCACATTTGATTGGTGTTGCGACATTCCCTGTTTACTTTTAATGAGTTTCCACGGCGTTCCGACTTCTGTGATTTGAAGCCAATCAAACTTTTTCGAATCACTCGGAATTCAAATAAAATAACGAAGGTAATTTTATACCTTTCAAAACAAATTAAGCGGTGTTCAGTAATTCGTCGAGATTATATTTTGCCGACTTTAGGAAATTATGCGTGATCAATTAATTTATCTTCGTGTAGAGTAGAGATGGGCCGAATATTCGGTAAATATTCGGTATTCGGCATATTCGGCAAGTTTTTCAATGTTCGTATTCGGCTGAATAATTCGGTTCCATTGCCGACTATTTACCGAATAAACAAAATAAATAACTAACGAAGATCTTACGTAAATATTCCATTGGATAATAAGCTCCTATTTTAGTTGCTTTCTAAGTAACTACTGAAAAGATATAATTATGCATCAAAATACAAACACAATTGCTTTGTAAAAAAGCTAAAAAAATCGTTGTTTAAGAGTTGAGAAGAGTTCAGAGTTGTTATAACAAAGTTTTAGTTATCCACTAAATCATAAGAACATAGTTGTAGTAACATATTAATGTAACCATTATCAATCACTTTTAATCTCTACCTACTCTTTAAAAATATGGCGTAACCGAATATTCGACCGAATGTTCGGTTCGGTAAGAGCTGAACGGCAAAGTTCATATTCGGCCCATCTCTAGTGTAGAGTAATAGTTATTTGTTATACAAGGGGGCAAAGTTGTATTTTAACGCCGAGTGTGGAATTGAAAAACGAGTAAATGAAAGGATTCTATAGTTGAACCACGAGCGAAGCGAGTGGTTCGAGAATAGAATCCTGAACTTGCGAGTTTTTTAACACACGAGAAGTAAAATACATTTGCACCCGAGTGTAACACAAAACTTTTCCCCTCACTATAGCAAGGAAACTACAACGCAAAAAATGCGTTTATCACTGCTTCCAGTAGTTCCACAGGTGGTAAATCATCTTTATTACTAGATTCACCTACTTTTGTCAATTTTAAAGCAGTTAATTTGACTTTATTCAAGGTCAAATTACTTTACCCACTAGTGGATAAAATGCGTTTTTACCCGCTGGTATTAAAGGACAAAACACGTGTTTCCGAGCTAGTGAGGGGAAAAGTAACTTATGTAAGCGAACAGTGAAAGTTAAATACATATTTTTAAACAAGTTATTGAACAAGAACCATACTTTTGACAAGCGATTAGATATAAATTACTATTATTAAAATATTAAAACTTTTTAGCACCAGGTAAAAGTATTTAATAACTGTGGGATCCAACTGTAAGATAACTATCGTAACGTACGTTAAATATTAGTTTTAGATACGATATGGATCGGATACAAACGCCGCAGTGTCTTTTGTGATACTTTTGCTTGAAGAAACGTCATTATTTTGAAGTAAGAATCGCACTGTAATTCAACTCCAAAGATACATATCTCTAAAACAGTCAGCCTTAAAATATGCATCTAATAGCGCGTTGCAATAGAGCCATTGGTATTGAAAATGCATTCTAGAGCATGCGGGGACTTGATTGATCGAATTCGCCACAGAAGGCTATTGTCACCACACGTGCGGTGGACCGAGGCAGGCACGAACACGCTGACGTGAATAGGCCGCCGCGCTGGTGTCATATTCCCTGATTCTGTAACTTCGACATTTGCCGCTTTGCCTACAATTCGAATAACGTTTGCTTAGTTTTCTATTGGATGTATATGATTTTATGCTGCATAAAATAAAAGTGCTGGATAGACTTGAATACCCTCTATTGTTGTAGGTATTAGTTGTGACAAGCACACGTACACCTTACAGTTATATATTAGTGGATTGGGATACCAACAGACTACAAAACACTCGGAAGAATAAATTATTACAGTTATCATTATTACCAACCTAATATTGAACAATTAATTATTATATCAAAAATGTAAGAGTATTTAATTGCTCTAAAAATAAAACTTTTGCGTTGGTGCAGTTGTCCTGTCAACCAAGTCGTTTTGTCTAGACAAAAATAGCAAAACGATAACAATAGTCTCTGTAACTGCGAGATCTGAAGCCAGTGCTCGAGCCCCGGGGGACCGCGCGGTAATGACGTCACCAGACGCTGCCGGACAAACGCATTACGGGCGACACACGACACCAACCTTCCTGCAACCACCCTTTCCTTAGCGAAGTGTCGCAATCAAAATAACGCCATTTTAGAACGATATCTTTAAACTAGCGCATGGCTTAACGAGTAACTAAGAACTCCCCTAAGGGCTAATAATTACACAGCCGGGTACGCCGGTCGGCCTCGGTTACATTTTATAAAGTCCGCAGACGAAATAACGATTATGAGCGTTCGCGGGCGAGCGAGCGGCTTACCGCCGACCGCTTAACTTTGTAAGTCTGCCACAATTACTTCTAGGTTCGTTTAATAAGACGAGCCGCTGAGAGGAACTGTTAAAGGATTTTTAGGATTTTGTGTCGCGCCGGTGTGCACTATGCGCGCCGGACGGCAGGCTTAATCCGAGCAATAAACGTAACCGTGCGTGCTTATTGGAATGGCTTTAACAAAAATACTGCCATTGTAAATTTTTACCTCTCCAATTCTCGTTACGCCAATCGCTTTACTAGAGTATTAATTTCTATTATTTAAGGTTTTTTTACTTGTTTCGGTTGGAAATTAATAGTATTTTATGCAACAGGCGTTTAAAGGAGGTCAAAAAAGACGAGTGGCGTGGGTAACAATTTGAGGCGAAGCCGAAAATTGTTATTAAGACGCCACGAGTATTTTTTGACCCAGTTAAACACCGTTGCATACAATACTTTTTCTACGACCGTGCACTTTGTTTTTAATAGTTTTCTTGAATAACTTTAGTGAAATTCACACTGTTTCCTGTATTTTGACGCAAAGGTTTGAATTGTCAGCTCAGCTGCCCAAAGCCTTCCCGCGCACGCGCGCAGTATCGTTATAACAATGCGTTGCCATGGTTACAGAGCCAAACAATGCGTTTTCAGTTTTTTCGATACTGCGCGCATGCGCGGAAAGCCGGCGGACGCTGGCTTTGGGGAATAGACTTTTATGTAGGGTTTTAAAGATCTATGCACGAGCCTGTAAATGACGAATAACAGTTCGGGAGTAGAAAAAAGTTTATTAAATTCCTGAGTGTTTTTTATGGTTTAGGGATTGTATCTAATTATGACATTACAATCCCTAAACCATAAAAAAAAACACCTGATAACTAGTTCATATTCGTATAAAAATAAATATCTATTACGTCAAATCACTACAGAATGATATGATATGTCTGATCACACTATGAGCCTATAGGAATATAGGTCATTAACACTCATAACATAGGTACTTAATTTTTTTTTAATTCCAACCATAACCGAACCATTCATTTTAAACTAAATATTGAAACCTTATTCTAATATTATTGTCTTCGGTTATTGCGATAGTTACTCATGAAATAAAACTATGGAAACGGATTTTATATCGCATATAATGACTAACGCTTTTTGAAACGTCGGGATGAATTTTAAATTCATTATACGCGTATAAATCCGTTTCGATAGTTTTATTTCTTATTCCTAAGTCAACATTATACATAGATCTATTAGACAATACAAACCCCGAGCTTGTTATAGGTATTTAATTATAATATTGGGAAGGTAAATTCGCCCTCGATCTGATAGTAAGATTTGGGCCTCGAGCCGCCTGATTGTCTGGCGCGCGATAACGAGGCAGTCGCGGTGCCTTTGTACCGTCGCCACAACTCGAGCTTTATCCCGGTGCACTTTACTTTGATGACCTGCGCCTCCTTAAACCTGACTATTCCTTGGAAGGCTTATTAGCGATGTTATTGTCGGGTATCGCTTCGGTTTATTATTTGTAAGCTTGTTCTAGGTGTTGTATTTAAATATTATTCTCGATTCCCTTGACTTCATAATCGAGTACTTGTAGGTATTAAATCGTTTCAGACATTCACCCTAATAACATAATCAATAAATGAGATAATAGAGATATAAGCTTTGTTATATTCGTTGGATTTGTTACAGCCATAGCCAGTGTTAGAGGAAAGGAAGTGTGTGAAGCAAAGACCACTATAATTATTAAAATAATGTAGTATTGAGACTATATAGTCCTAAAAATAGTTGAACTCCTTAAAATGTAATGTTTTCATAATTTTCTTATAGTCTCACAAAATATTTCTCTTGATATCAATTATCATTGTTCAGTGTTCACATCTGAGTGACATTTGATAATAATAAGTCTTGGTTGTAATTAAGATTCGTTTATTTTTCGCTGACCATGAAACTGCCGATAGACCCACAGTTTGTTTGACAATGCAGAAAACTTTTAAATAAGTACACTTGATAAAGAACAGTCTTACCTCCCCCGGAAGTAAGCCAAACGAAACACAGTAAATGCTTATACTCGCACGACGCAGACGGCGGTTTTCATTGTCCTCGAAGAATGCACCTTTATTGCCTGCGAAACCAAATAACTTCCTCTATATCTCACTTTATACTAGACCGCCTTTTATTGGAGGCGCGCAGTCAATCGCCTTTAAACCCAACTCGATGAGTACCATTTAAAAGATCCATGTAACTAAAGAAACACAAAAAAATGGTAATGGCAATGTAAAATTCATATCCTAGCTCAGAAGTCTCAGAACCTAAAGGCTAAAAAAAAAAGAGCAAATAATTGTGTTATATTAATGATATTTAAATTTTAATTGTGTAAATTATTGTAAATTTTGTATATTATTTTTGACTTGTAAAATGTACTTTTATTTTATCAATAAATTCTGTATTCTGTATTCTGCTTATTATCACAATCTGTATTCAATGATTTTTTAAAATATTTATTTATAAAATCAGAAATATTGTATAATTTAATTCAAATGGGTTTTATTAAATTATACTAACTATTTATTTCATTAATAAATATTTCAAAAAATCATTGCCAGGGGACTGTTTGTTGAACATTTCAAGTTAATAATGTTTTAGTTAATTACATTTCTATAACTTCAGTCAATCTTTTCTGATATCTAAAGGAAATATTTTTAGAAGTAATTATTTCGATGAAAGTAGTACCTAAGTAAGTACCTTCCTACTTCATTGAAGTTTTACTTCATTACCATGTACCAGATCCGATACTTTAAACCAGAGACCATAATGATATATACCACACAAACTGATACCTACTTCACTTTCGTTTTTTTTATTATTTGTGTTGACAAACGATCAGACGGATTTCCACGCAACACCAGAAAGAAGGAATTAGGATTTTTTGGGACTTACTCTAGGACTAGACTAGATTACCTATCCTCGACATTTTTGTTTTAAAACTATTACAGAAACATACGTCCACCCATTGCCCACTGCTTAAAACGCTGACCACTTTTCACCACGCACTTGTGCTAATGTACTCATAATGCGTTATGAGGTTCATGGTTAAAAGGGAGCAAAGCAGACACGAAATGAGGCGTGAGGACTGGTCTGCCGGAAGTAATGCTGAGGCTTCATTGTTCCTGCGGCACGCGCAGACTCTTCCCAAATTAACATTCTTTCTGCCATTGTGGCCGCTTACTCCTCTAACGAGTTTATTAAGAATCGGTTCGGTCATCGGTTTAAGTTTAATAAACACACATATTTTAATACCTTTTCACTTTATAATGAACTTAAATTCTTTAATTTAATTTCCCACGTTTAAATTATATGTATTAATTAAAACTTTAATGTTGGAAGATATCCAGTACAAGGGCATTTTCAGAATTTGGGACCCCCCCATTAATTTAATAGCGTAAGTTGGTAACTCACTGTCAGTTTTGTGACGACAATTAAACATGAAATTTCAATAAAAATATTGTTTTTGTGTTAGTTACATAGAGTTAAAGCGATAATCTACATTCAGAATGTGGAAAAAGTAAAATTTTAACTAGACATATTTTACGCTTAATGGTCGTCACAAAACTGACAAGTTAATTTTTGTTAACGACTCTAACTGAGACGCTAATTGGGGGGACCAAAATTCTGAAAATGCCCACAAAATAAAATCGTAACCGCATACGAAATACGGAACCCTAAATTAACCTTCAAAGATACACTTTTCAGTAGCTACATATAATATATATTTTATTAGCATAATTTTCAATAAAAGTATAAAATCGTAAGAACAGCATAATCATCGAAGCATGGCACTCGTCCCTGATCAATGTCGCTGCGTGTGCACCGTCAAGTGTTATCTATTTATTGTGAAGTCGACCCAATTTAGCCTCAACCTATCCGCCATTACCGAGACCCTTCGACAGCACAATAAAAATGATTTATAGACCGATGAGATCCTCGCTCAAGAATATAATACGACTTTATTTATTACGATTGCGAGCGAAACTGATAATAAATATCAGGACATCTAGGTTAGTTTTAAATGACATTGCATAAATGAAAGTGACTACTTTACGTACACTTTTAATCAACATCATAATATTTAGAAAATGTTAAAGCACTAAATATTGTTATTTACTATGCACTTGTTTGTATCGTAATTTATATGTACTATTCAAACAAATTTTGCTTTTGTTTATTTTGCCACTCGCGTTATACACTTGTAGGGCTGCCATCCGTCCGGGTTTCCCCTGATTTGTCCTAGTTTGGAGGCCGTCCGGGGGCCGTCCGGGCGGGGTGTCAAGAAGTGTCCGGGGAAAACCCGGACACTTTGGTGGTGCTGTAAGGAAGCACCTTTAAGTTGACTGATTAACTAATATCTGTTTACATAATAAAAAACCGGCCAAGTGCGACTCGGACTCGCCCACCGAGGGTTACGTATTCGTACAAACTTTAAATAGTTAAAAAAATCTCATCTCATATAACTCAACTTACTTAGGTACTTGACTTGACTTAGGTACTTGAGTATAGATACTAATGAGCATTATTGTGTATACTCAAAGACATATGTAACTCCGTATAGACAGATAAAGTCTAAGAAAAAAACGTACCTCAAAACCATACAGAAAAAAGTACGGTGACCTAGATCGCGATACACCTTTGGGGTACGCTCGGCTAGATGGCGCTAATAATCTGACATTTTAACACATCACGCTAAGAGTATGGGCCAAATTGTCAAAACTGAGGTTCAAAAGTTTTAAGCCTGTGTCGAGAGATGGCAGTCTATGCACTGTGATTACACATTTTACTTTGACAGTAACTCTCTATAATACTCGATCCTCTTTGGTATAGTATAGCGCAATCTCTCGGTGAACTCTCTAACTAATATGGGTATGATGGTTTTTCAGGGATAATTGTTTAACCGATTCCGACAGTTTTCACTTTATTTTTTTCTTTAAAAAAAAATTATAAGAGATATAGTTTTGAATGTTTTGATATGCACAATTTGAGTTCTTTCTAGCGATAAGTACCCCACTTGACCTAGTAACTTGAAATTTACAGTTTTGCCCCCTTTTAGTTTGGCCATTTTCTATAAATAATATTGATAAACAAAATAAAAGAATACTTTCAATTTATAGCGGTTAACAATGTTATAACTATTTCAAATTTCAAATTGATAGCATAAGTAGTTCTCGAGATATTTAGAAATGTGACAGACGGACAGACAGATGGACATAGTCGCACCATAAGGGTTTCTTTTGTACCTTTGTAGTACAGAACCCTAAAAACAAACAATTTTTTTTTGTAAGAAAAATTGTTTTGTTTATTGCAAATTACACATTGTGTGAAATTTAAAAAATTAATGGATGAAAATTAAAGGTCTTATAAATATTTTCGGACTCGTCCGGGGAAAAAATGCGATTTACGCCAAATGTCCGGGTTTTTTGGATCTTTGTCCGGGTTTGGCGAAATTCGAGATGGCAGCCCTATACACTTGCATTGTTGTTTGTTTTTATGCTAGAGGTATTGTTTCAATGTCATATAAAATGGAGTTCATTTTTGGACTGATATAATTTTTGCTATGCCTTCTCTAAGAAAGTAGTAATTATTAAGTTTTGAGTTAAATCCAGTTACAAGTACATATACGATCACTAATCTGCCTAAGTCGAGCTTATTAAGACGCTACGGGAACTATTGTTAATCAAATACGTGTAAATGCTCCGAAGATGATTTATTGAGTGACAACTAGAATACAATGTCATGAACATCATGTCATATTTAAAATTATATTTAGAACATTGCATTCCTTATTCAAACATACACTGTAGATGGCGCTGCTGGATATTAAAAAACAACACCCCCACTATATCTAAGCATAGCCATCAGCATCATCAGCATTAAGCGAAACAGGTTTAAAACCAACTAAACATACCTACTACTACTACTTAGGCACAAGTCCTAACTTCTCAAGGAATCTAAAGTGTTTGACAAACCCTAGACCCTTAGTCAGCAAATCGGCTGGCATCTCAGCTGTCGATAAGTATTTTGTTTCTACCAAACCTTTAGCAACTATATCTCTACTAAAGTGATAACGAATGTCAATGTGTTGCGACCTATTGTGAAACACAGGGTTGGCCAATAACTTCAGAGCACCTTGATTATCATTGTATATTCTAATCAATGAAATTTTATTTGTAATTTCATGGTATAATGACCGTAAGTACATAGCTTCTTTGATACATTCAGAAATACTAATGAATTCCGATTCACAACTGCTCAAGGACACGCTAGTCTGTTTCTTACTACACCATGAGATTACACTTCCCGACAAAGTGAAACAATATCCTGAATAGGACCTCCTATCAAGAACATTACTGCCCCAGTCTGCATCAACAAACCCGGTAAGCTTTGAATCAGAATCACTACTATACCTGAGGCAATAGTGTTTTGTTTTCTTAAGATAACGCAAAACACGTTTAGCATGAGCCCAATGTTCTTTACCATGGCATTTATTAAACTGGCTCAGATAACCTATATTAAAAGAAATGTCGGGTCGCGTCAAAACTGCTAAGTACATGAGACTACCAATGAGTTGTTGATAAGGTAATTCAGTATCACAGCACTCACCCTTATCTAAGTTCAACCTTTCCTCCATAGGAGTCTGAACAGTCTTACAGTCTGTCATATTGAACTTATGCAACAACTTGTCGACATAATCTTCTTGATCTAAAGTTATAACATTGTTTTCTTTATCAACACAAACATTCATGCCTAAACACTGTTTCATCTGACCAAGATCTTTTAATTTAAATTGTGAAGATAGTACCTGTTTCAAGCATTTTGTTTCTTCAGCGTTGTTTGAAAAAACAAAGAAATCATCGACATATAGAGCTACTACAGTCAAACCGTTATCGTTTTTCACATATAAACAAGGTTCTAATTTAGACCTAGTATAACCATGCTCGGTTAAACAATCATCTACCCTCCTGTACCACGCTCTTGAGGATTGTTTGAGCCCATATATGGCTCGCTTCAACTTAAGTACCTGCCCTTTACCTACAGGCGAAGGAAAACCTTCTGGTTTCTCCATATAAATATCCTCCTCAAGGTAGCCGTTCAGGAAAGCAGTGGTCACATCTAAATGACAAATATCTAAGTTCAACTGCACAGAGAGAGCAAATAAAAGTCTTAAAGTTGTATGCCTTACCACTGGCGCGAATGTTTCCTCATAGTCCACTCCATACTTCTGAGTATAGCCCTTGGCTACTAACCTGGCTCTGAACCGCACATTGCCCTCACTATCATACTTCTTTTTAAGCACCCACTTGCACTTTACCACACTAGAGTCTTTTGGAATACTGACAAGGTCCCAGGCCTGGTTTTCTTCAAAACTATTCAACTCTTCTGCCATAGCTTGTCTCCATTGCTCTTTCTCTGGTCCGCATAAAGCCTCAGATAGTGACAGACCACTGGCATCGTCCCTCGGGCTAGCGTCTGAACAAAGATTTGAAATTCCATACCTTTCAGGAGCTTTTCTTTGTTCTGCTGTTCTCAGGACTGGCCCGGTTCTCTCAGGAGCAGGAACATTATCCGGAACTGAAACACTTTCTGCTGTGGTATCTGGATCCTCATACTCACTAGGATTGATCGAATCATATGAATTATCAGTTAAAGTTCTGGAATTATCTGGACTCTCATCCCCCACTGAACTTTGACATCCTACCTCAGTTTTCTGTATCTGTGGTTGAACTTCAATTTGACAATACGTCACTTTATTTTCAATAATTTTAACATCCTGTGCTGTAAAAAAGGTTCTCTTTTCTGGATCAAATAGTCTATATCCTTTGACCCCTTCTGGGTAACCCATTAGGATAGCTTCTTTAGACTTCTTCTGCCACTTCAACCTTTTCTCTTTGGGAATGTGGACCATGACAGTACTGCCGAAAATCCTTAGATGGCTCAGGTCTGGCTGTGTCCCTGTCCACATTTGAAAAGGAGTTTTGTTGTTGAAACCTGAAGCTATTGTCCGGTTCCTTAAGTAAACTGCACAATTACACGCTTCTGCCCAGAACTCTGTGGGTAGCTCAGCATCAAATAATAAGCATCTAGCTTTCTCACAGACCACGCGATTCTGCCGTTCACATAATCCATCTTGTTCAGGAGTATAAGGATTTGTCCTTTGATGCAGTATCCCATTTAGCTTCAGGAACTCGTTGAACTTCTTACTGCAAAATTCAAGACCATTATCACTTCTTATAATCTTGATCTTTTTGTCAAGTTCATTTTCAACTCTAGCTTTAAACTCTTTAAAACAATCAAGAGCTTGACTTTTCTCCTTCAAAAAATAAATAAATGCCATACGACTATAGTCATCCACAAATAGCAAATAATATCTTGATCCTCCAAGAGATTTTACTTCCATTGGACCAGCTATATCCATGTGAATAATATTTAATAAATCCTGACTTCTGTTGCAATTATTAGGAAATGGCAGTCTGCACTGTTTGCCTTCACAACATACCTTGCAATTACTGATGTCTATCTTGCCGCCAATACTGTAGCCTTGCACTGCATCCTTCATTTTCGCCATGTAGGAGCCATTAACATGTGCGAGACGTCGGTGCCAAATCTCGGCAGACACTGTCATAGCAACATTGGTCGTATCTTCTGGCATATTCAATTTGTAAACGCCATTTGTCAGAGCGGCCGTAGCAACATGCTGTCCACTTCTATTGTAAATCTTACAATCCTTTTTAGTGAAGTCCACTCTGTTCCCTTTCTTTATCAGTTGGCTGACCGATAAAAGGTTTGTAGTTAAACTCGGTACACATAGAACATCTTCAACTGTTATGTCGACATATTCAGTATCTGGAGTCACAGTCGCAATCTGTACGTTTCCGGTACACAACACAGGCAAACATGCCTTATTTGCAACTATAATTTCACTAGTTGCCGGCTCGTACGATGCATTCATAACCCAACATTCGTTTGGTGTTAAATGGGTACTAGCGCCACTATCAATATAGTACTCGTCTTTCTTAAAATCGGCACTTAAAAACACAGCACTGAATGCATGAGACTGTTTCCGTATACCAGTTTTATTTTTAACTGAATTATTTTCGTAATTCGGGCATTGATTTCTATAATGACCCGATTCTTTGCATCTGAAACAATTGACTTTGACATTTCTGACTTTTGTTGTCATTTCGCCGCCATCCTGTTTACCACAGACAAATTTCGTTTTCTTTTTCTTGTTATGTTGGTAACTTGACGTACTCGCGAATGCATTCTCAGTCTCGTTCCCATTCCCTGTCAAATTTGAATTTTTCTCTTCCATGTCTAAAAGCTTTGTTTTGATGGCGTCTGTCGTGATGGAAATGCCGGAATGCTCTATTGCCATAATCATCGGGGAATATTTCTCAGGCAAACCTGCTAATAATAGCGAGCTGATCCACTCATCACTAATGGCAAAACCTGTGCCACTTAATTTCTGACCATTTTCTACCATTTTTGTTACGTATTCTGTCATCGAATTTGAATTTTCGAGCCTTATGGAAATTAAATTTCGTAACAACGTAATTCTTCTGGCGAAACCAGAGTCGTCAAATAAGCTTTTGAGTTTTGTCCACAATTCAAACGTAGTTTTGACACCTTTTACATGGACATACAAGGAAGGGTCGATAGTCAAAATCAATTTCGCACGGGCTTTTTCCTCATCTGCAACTTCTGTACCCGTAGCTTCTGGCTTACGCGTAACAAACTTCTGCGTGCATTGAGGTATATGTACTACGTACTAGAGGCGACGCTGCTAAGAGAATTTTTTACACACCCCACTGCGGTCCACTGGACCGCAACGTTGTCAGTCGTCACCAGGCCCTCGCAGTGCAGTGACGTGCCGTGATGCATTTACTTTCCACGTGAATAATGCGTTCTTGTGTGCTTAAAAATTGTTCTAATCACTCGAAAAAATCAAATAAAAGTCAAGGTGTGACATTTCATCGGAAAATTAAACAAAAAACTCGTCTATAATATTTTAAGATTGAATATTCTACAAATACGCGAGCGGGAGCGATACTGCCGCCATTTTGGTGACGCAATCATAGACTAACCGCGCAGATGTGCCATTTACATTGTTCCTACTAATGTGTTTCACCTCTAATATATTTGCGAAATATATATATTTCTATTTGGCAAATTATTAGGTAACTAATTGCTACTTCATGAATTATGTTACTATAATATAAAAAAAGTTTATTTGTTTATTGATTGTTAATATTTTTTGAGTGAAATTGTATTTTTAGCACGCTCACTTTTTGCAGTTTTCTTTGATCTGGTCATGAAAAAAGGGAACAATGGATACGCTTTGTCCAACACATATATATGTTCATTCATTGTATTTTAAAGAAGAAGATAAGTACATCACAATTATATTAATTTGTATTGTTTAAGTTGTAAATAAATCATTTTGACTAGAATAGCCGTATTTTAAAATGTAAAATTTCCATTAGGTAGAATATAATAATAATGTGTCACATCTGATGGTGGACCTACTCTATGCGTAAATTGCCGCTCCCCCCACCCCGCGCATTTGTCAGCATGTGCAGTGTTTTCGCTTGGCAACGTCGCCTCTAGTACGTAGTACATATACCTCAATGTCTGCGTGCCTTCTAGGATAAGAAAATTCTCTGCTGCGAAAACCCACTCACAATAATTTTCTCGGCCACGTAACTTGGGCACATTCGCCACATAGTTTGGTGACGACATCTCCGGAGATTAGTCACAGATCACTTCACAATATAAATAAATAACACAATACACTGTAAACTGCAATCTAATACTTGACTAAACCCCCCGTATTGATCAATAAAATATACCCATAACCTATTGTTAATCAAATACGTGTAAATGCTCCGAAGATGATTTATTGAGTGACAACTAGAATACAATGTCATGAACATCATGTCATATTTAAAATTATATTTAGAACATTGCATTCCTTATTCAAACATACACTGTAGATGGCGCTGCTGGATATTAAAAAACAACAGGAACGAAAATGCTAAAATGGAAAGGAGTCTCCCTTTCAATTTAGGAATTTCAGTTAAATATACTAGTGTTATTAACTAGATTTATCAAAAAAAAAATGTCCATTAAGAACAACTCAGTTAAAATATATTTCTAAAAAATCTCTAAAATCGAGGTTCCGCTCTCGACTGTTTCCTCTTTCAAAACTTATTTAAACGGAACGAAATTTGAGAATCTGAATAACAATGAAATAATCTGTGCCGGACCGTTTAGATTTTATAGCTAATTGTTACCTATCTCGAGTATCACACCTTTTTTGAGCCATATTTAAAAAGGCCGTTTTTAGAAATTTTTGATTGGCTCTAGCGTCTTTTAAAATAAAAATAGCAAAAAAATCAAAACGGTCCGACACCGATAAAAATAATAATAATAATATGTGTTGAAAAAATCAATGCTCTATCTTCAAAAACCAGGTAGGAAATAGTCGAGAGCGTTTGTATGAAGAATAGACCTGTTTCGTATCGTCTTAAGACCCATTTAGACGACGTGCAAACTCGCATGCGATTTCACAGTTACATTGCGGACTGTTGAGGTTACATACAACTCAAAATTGCAATGTAATGAAACTGTCATTGTTTAAATGAGCCCGATAGTAAACGATCATGTATGTATTAATTTTTTCTAACTCGAACACTGTATAATAAAATAATTATGATAATATTTCACCACATGAATTTCAAAAGTAGCACTACCATGGGCTGGTTAAGGCGCGTCGCGTCATTATTGGCCACATATTTGCGGGCCGGGTCGCTGCTGAACAAACTAATCTGGAAATTACACGCCCCTCCCTTCGCCCGTGCGGTAAGTTGGACAAAATACTGAAAACTATCCCCTTTGTATTTTCACAACTTTCAAAATAACTTTATCGGAGAATTTCATATTTGGAACTACGTAATTAAAAAACCTCGATATCAATCACCATTATCATCTATATAAGATTTCCCACAATGCTTTAATATACACGTACATTACTTGAAGTTACATACTTACATAAATGACTAGTCGAAAAATAGCAGATGTAGAGAGCACTCTCTGAATGCACATTCTCCATAACTCTGAGTTATCCTAATAATCAGGAAAAATTCAAAAAGATGATCAAAAGTTATGTTAATTCATCATGTACTACTGATTATGTTGTTTTATGATTAAGCAACTTTTTCTTTCTCGTAATAACAATATCTTCGCAATAAAATCTGGTATGAACGGTCCACAAAGTAGAAATCCCTTGCAGTGAGGTCGAGACATTAATTTGAAACAAGCAATAAAGGGGCAGCTAGATGTCTTCACCGCGACGCCGCGGCGCGCCGCGCGGCCCGCTCGGTGTGACGCTCTTAAACGTCGCTCTATAAATTTCTCAATAAAATACTGCTCCACACGACGCTATACAAAAATGAACCTTCGCCCCCTACCTCAAAATTCACCACAAGCTTTTCATAAACGCGAGAGATGTGCAGTTTCGTAAACGAAGGCAAACGAGGAAATAATTTACTTTGATATGATTCTCCTTTATAGGGAATCTGCGCCCAGGAAATGATAACTTAACCCCTTCCCCTAAGGTTTCGTTTCGGGTCGTCTAAGCCAGGGTAAATACCATTTTTGGCAATTGATTTTATGTAGGAGATTAACGCTGTGGCTTTAGCTCACCGCCAAGCCGTATCATAAAATGTAAGCGAGCCTTATTCAATTAAATTTCGCAACATTATAATGTGACAATCTCAGTGATCTTATTTAAGCACAGTGACAGCCTGTGGCCTCATTAATTACGCTGATTCAGTTAGGTAATCCATAACAGCGAGCTAACCGAGCGGTATATTTCGTACATTTGTCGATGGCTTATTTACACAAATCGGATCGCAAATTACCTACAGATCCAGCAACTATGCTAATTAATCGAGTCGTTTGAGTACTTCGCATGTTTGTTATTTGCTAGAGCTAAGTAATAGGGAACTATAAAACAGTGATGAAAGCGGCTAATTTAGGTACTAGATTATTCCGCAGAATACAAACACATTGTCCAAGCAATCATTGTTCATTCGTGCTCATTATGCAAAGCGAAATCCTAACCACAACGACCATGTAGCTGTGGGAAGGATTCTGAAATCTCGGCACCTATATTCAGCTTAATCTATTGAATTGTATTTTTGTAGTTTACGAATATCAGTTAAATAAATATAAATAAATAAATATAAGAACAACATATAAACTAGGTAATATACCTAATATTAACAATGTGAGTCATAATAACTGAAGGCAATCAGTCACGTCTTAATTTAATGGAACCTTCAAAGATACGTTTCAAGATTTGAAACAATAAAGAGAAGATTCAGCCAACTGATACAAGAGCTGCTGAGGGTAGATGGCTCGTTGTTATAGCGTCTAGTAAACTTCGGTTGCCGGGGAACTTAGCGGCGGTCAGCCGACACTTGAAATAACACACTGCCATTAGACACACCGTATTTATCTCTAAGAAGAAAAGGGCTTGTTGATTTAGAGCTTTGTAATCAGTTAACCACAGTTTTGTTTCTATACTTTGTAGGTATGTACTTAACTACATAATCAGTGTATAATATCATCTTAATTCTAATTAACACAAGTCAAATTATATTCTATTGAAAATATTTCAACTTGTGCTATCTTAAAGTAGCCACACCACTATATATATAAATTAAAACCGAAATAAATTACACATATGAAAGAAAAAGTGACCAAGGCCTCCAGTGCCTGAGGCTGGAATCGAACCAGCGTACCCTGCAATCGCGGCAGATGCCTATTTCCGCTCGGCCACCCAGGTCACAGCTGCTGAGGTCGAAATTATCTCTCATATGAGTAATCTATACAAGGACTCGTAGCGCCCTCTGACCATCCCTAGGGTAGAAAATATATATATATAATTCCAGCATCAGGCACTGGAGGCCTTGGTCACTTTTTCTTTCATATTATGTGTAATTTATTTCGGTTTTAATTAATATCATCTTACATTTAAATATGAAATTCCTTTATCTGTAGTGCACTAAAATCTTATCACAGCAATCATATTTTCAGTCAACCATTACGTAACTAAAAATTTCCAGGAAAATATAGGATTGATAATACCTGCAGCGCTTATTGTACTCACATAAAATTTACCGGATTTTTTATTGAAAATCGGCAGGTGCATCGTCGGATGCGGTGCATTGAACGAACAATTGTTGTAATTTGCGGACGGTCCACGTCTATTCCTAATCGATTGCGATTGTGTGGGGCTCGCCGTGCCGGCCAATCTAGCCACTCTTCCAATATTGTTGCAGTGCACTGATACCCGCGTGGAGGCTACGCCGATACGAATTTCTCTCATAGTGCCGTAATAGCCCATCGCTGAGCTTATTACGCGGCGCTATCTATTGAGAACGGCTTTACAGGGAAATCCCGAATAGGTTGTACTCGGCGCTAAAGTTAATATTCTTTCAGCGTATTTTCTGTTTTCATATCTAACCTCGTTAGAATCAGAATTAATGTTTAATAAAAGTAGTCCGTTCTGCTTTCTTTATTTTATCATTTAGTAATTGCAATAGTCTGATATTGCAAACTATAAAGACGTAACTATTGATTTATATGATTGGTATTAAAAAGAAGTATTTTAGAATCTCATTTTTAGTACTTAATAGTTAATAGCTTATATGTATACTTAAGTACATTATTTTACTTTGGGTTTCTTAGGAACGAGTTTCAAATTAAGTTGTAGCCTATGTGGCTTAATAATGGCAGGGAGAGTGAATGCTAATTAAAGTGCCGGTAAGTTTGGCAGTTGAGGCGTTCGAGCTAGTAGTCTTGCTGTAAACTTTTATCCCTGCAGGGACGCACGGACCACGCGAACTAAGAAAATGGTCGCCACAGACGGTCACTTAGCTGGACATACTCTCTAATAAATTGCGGGGCTTGGACGAAATGCAGGCATACTCTTAAATACTTAATTTAAAGGAGATGCAAACTGCCAGTGGGGATAGGGATAAAGCTGAAGGAATTGGTATTATTTGCCCGGCGGTGCAGTGAAGCCAGTCCGGATATAATTACAGGTGGCAATCGTGACTGCTGACCGTTCTCTGGGATGCATAGAAATACAAGCTCTTAACGTAATGGAGGAGCTCTTTCATTACGGCGCAGAGTCCGGCGCGCAGCGACAATGCCTGCCCTGCCGCCTGACGCCGCACTCTACACTTTTATGAATATTACAAATAAGTATATAGACTCAATCCTATCCAGGAAAGTCCTCAATTTAACAGAGTTTCCATACAAACGTACCTTATTTTCTATTTTCCATTCCAAAATATTTTACACAATTTGAAAAAGCAAATGGCGAGGGACTATCTTTCTACAAGTGCGTTTCTTTTCACTTAACCAAACTTTTTAGTTATAACTAAATCAAAATGTCTTATTAATGATCCAAATAGAAGTAAATTTGAAAAGTTTAAATTTTTAAAGTAAATTACCTACCTAATTACCTATTACACATATTCAAACTTATTCAGCTTATTAATATTCAAGAAAAGAATGAGGAATTTGATGCTTAAAATAGGCGTATAACAAGCCACTCACTGCGTTGTGTTACGATATATCACCGTAGAGACGGTCAAACAATTGGCACTAACATTTTTATTAGAAGGCGCGATCCTCCTAGTTTTATTTTAGCGGCCTCATGTGAAAGCCAATACACAGCAGTGGAGTGCTTAATGCGCCGACCGTAATATCAATAAAGAGGGGCGGCGAAGGTAGAACAAGACCTGGGGGGACCGCCTTACCCTGTTTCCTCCTCTGGGTGTCGCATTCACTCGACTTTCTTCCGATACTTAAAATATGGCGTGTCATCTTAACAGCTCCGATTACTCGTTTGAACGGCGAGATTTGTTTCACGGTTATTTCGTGGATATCATTTTTGTCACGCGATGCTTTTTGTGCTTTAGCTAGTAGTTACGGTAAATTTACTTGTGAGTTTAATAAAACTTCTTTAAAATTTGCTTTTTTAACTCAAAGTAGGTAAGTATGTACTAGCTATCTAAGTTACCAAAAACCGAAGATGGTAAATATCAAATGACAGATGTCTAAATTTTCTTAACTCCAATAATTAGCTCCAATATGCACTGAAATTATAAATCAAATAAACAGTAATAAATCATTTTTTTGTCTAAACTCGAGATTAACAAACCCAATCATCAAAAGGTCTCTTGTATTCCTTTCAAATTCGAACACTAATGTTCACAGAAGGGATACCTACACTACATAAAATACAAGCTCTTAAATACTAAAAATATCAGTCTCTGTATTTCCTAACCCTTTTTATCCTATTTTTATTCGTGTTTGTTCTCACGGCTGTATTGTTTGCCTATTTAAATATGTGTCAGAGATTTCTCCCCTTTAAAAAGGGTGATAAAAGCCTACAATGTCAACACGCTATACAAAAGTAATCTTAACTGTGAAAACTCTTTTCTTTGCTTTTTCTTTTTGTCTGTGTTCATAAGTAAGTAGATGAAATTGTAGAGAATTCGAAATATCGTTGTATATAAAACGTTTAATACGTTTAAGTGTAGATACAAATGTACAAACTTCGACGAAAATCGCAACAAGTGCTTTACATTCAAAACTATTAATTAAGTTGCAATTAGCTATCATTTATTTAAATTCATCTTAAAAGTGCGCGTTTACCCGTAGTAAATATTGAATGTAATAATAGATAAGTCGTTGATTTTTAATAATGGTAACTCTCGTCGTGTCAAAAAATATGAAATGGTGTTCGTAGTAAGCGTATTTTAACACAATGTTATTCTTATTACTTGCCTGCCAGTACACTACAGAGCCAGAACACATCAAGCGGACTCGTCCGCTGACGCGGCAGGCGACCGAGACTGTCAAGTGTGCACACTCTTAAAACATCCAGCGCGCCAGATGACGTCGGGACGTCCGGTAGTTTACAGTTCAGTGTATTTTCATCAAATTTTCATAATAGATTTTCGTCTAGATCTCGACAGTGGACGCGCGTCCACGGACGTGACCCACAATATGTTCCTAGCTTAAAGCTGCCGAATTACGCCACCCGGCCGGCTAGCGGCCGGCAATGCTACGGAATTCCGCGGCTGCCCTACTGACAGCCATACATGCGTCGGCAACAGGCTCACCACAATCGGAGACGCCTGCAGCAACTGTTTGCCTTGTTAAATGGAGCATTAACACAATATAATATTCTATGAAGTACCTACCTATATTTCATATGTGACGAGTATGAATTCAGCGCCAACAAACCAATATTCAAAAGTAAGTACCTAACACTTTATTGTTAGTTTATTTTGATATTAGTATGCTTTCAATAAATAAAATAGTGAGTCCATTACTTATATGACAGCCCCACAATTTCCGCTGTTTGAATTATTAAATGAACAAACATAAACAAAGATTTACTAACCTAAAAATAACGTTTTTCGTTTTTTTTTTTGTAAATGATAATATAGAAAAAAAATATTTTTTTCAACCTAGGTTGGTACCTAGGTTTAATGTATTTGTAAAGTGTGATCAATAATTATACGCGAGTAGATATTATGTGGCACTATATATTTATTTTAAATGACAAGTTTATTATAGGACGTTCTTTTAGATAAAAACTATATTCATTTAAAAAATGTAATCAAGCCAATGCAAATGCAGTAAGCCATGAAACAAGGCCTCTGGTGGCATGAGTTCAGCGCAAATAGGTCACTCCCGACATAATCACAGGCGAAGCTCTTTCGCGCAGTCAATAGTTTGCATTCGCTCCCCACATTATTATCGTAAACCCAAGTACGATCATAAATAGAAACTCCAAATATCAAATTGGTATAAAAATTGAACGAAGTTAATGAATATACTTAGGTACTATCAAGTTTAGGTACTGCGAGGATCATAATGTATAAGTTTAACGTTTGATGAACTTTCAAATGTAGTCATTTTGATGGGACATGCTCAGGTGCACAGGTTTTAAGAACTTGGCTGAAATACCGTCAGGGCCACTTGCTTTGTTGCTTAGTTATCATTTTTACAGAAAAATTATTATAATTCCGCGAAAAATCTCCAAGGCCCTTATAAATTAAAATCAAATTCATTACAAAATAATTAATAGGCACGTAAATGCAAATGCTTAAAAATTACTCTGCAATATCCAATTTAAGTTTAATTTTCAAACCATAAATTCGGTTTAGCTCCCCCGAGCGCGGGCGCGCGGCGCGCGCTGCGGGCCGACTCGCTCACTCTTCTCTCAAATTGCACCGAACATTTTTATCCCTTTGTACTGTAGTTTGTAAATGTACAAGTGGATCCTTTTAGCTTGGTAGTTTTGTAACTCATTTTGATTGTCCGTCGATGAAACGCGCCGCTCGTTGCGGTTGAAGGACTCGGAAAAATAAACTTCACTTTGTTTACTTCAAGTCCAAAATAATCTTCTTAGCGCTGAATTTCTACGCTGCGAATAAATATTCTCATTTTACCGAGTAGCTAATATGAATATTTTAGAGCAACGTGACATGTTATTAGCATTATAACTTAAACGATTTAACCGCATATACCCAACTTAGTGGGTATGAGTAAAGTTATACTCAAGTGAACTTCGAAACTCTTCACTTGACTTAAGTCGAGGTTTTTTAAGAAAATATGCGAAGTCGCTCGCCCTCCGCATGAAATTAAATTTGCGAGAACGATTTTTCCTCGGAGAGTAACTTATTTACAGCCGCGATGTTTTACGCGCTAACACTTTTTTTTTCAATGAGTATATTCGATTTAGTGAGCTACTTAATGTGAAAATCATTTGAAGATGCGTCTCAGAAGGTCACATTATTACATTCTCAAATAACGCCATAATCACGACTACAGAACTTTGAAAGACTGTACCTCTAGTTTTACCACCTCGAGCATTAATAAAAAGGTTGGATGGAAATAATCCCTTCTTAGCAAGGTTTCCCGGCTTATAGATTTAAAGCCTCTCGCAGATTTCGATACCAACGCCGCGTCTACACAGAGACTAGGGCCCGATTCGAACTTTAATGTTCATTGCTAATATTTGACGTATGTGATACGATATGGATGGAATATTATCAGTGTTCAAAATGTCGTACTTGTTTAAAGAAACTTAACTTCTGACACTGACAAATCGGTATCATATCGCACTGACATCTTACCACATCTTAGAAGCATCGTGCTATAGGCAAAATAGTTGAACGAAATTGTACCTTTGACCATCCTACTGTACACTATTTTATGCAAATAAATTACTTTACTTATTAAAGTTTATTTATACCTAATATGGATAGGTACTATTGTCATACATAATTTAACATTCACACTTTTTGTACCGTAACCATATCAGCATGAATTTCCAGCTTAGATAGTCGAATCTGTAATACACACATGAAAACACTCGCTAGTAAGTCGCAACGTGACATTTGAATATGAATATGTCGTTGGCGCGTCTTGCGTCTGCTAATAATACCACACATCTCGATGGAAAATGGCACAAGTGACTATGAATCACGAAGCCAGATACGACATTATTGGCTTTAATGTACAATGTAATTTTTCCGCACATCTGCTCTCCCCAACTAACTGGCTCGACGCATCACAATTAAGCTCCGATGCGCTTCAGCTTTTATGCACACTCTAGCCTGGTGGCAATGCAGTGCGCTGATAATATAATTATGATCTGTAATATTGTAAAGGAATCTTTTTAGGGTTCCGTAGTCAACTAGGAACCCTTATAGTTTCGCCATGTCTGTCTGTCCGTCCGTCCGTCCGCGGATAATCTCAGTAACCGTTAGCACTAGAAACCTGAAATTTGGTACTAATATGTATATCAATCACGCCAACATAGTGCAAAAATAAAAAATGGAAAAAAATGTTTTATTAGGTTACCCCCCCCACATGTAAAGTGGGAGCTGATATTTTTTTTCATTCCAACCCCAACGTGTGATATATTGTTGGATAGGTATTTAAAAATGAATAAGGGTTTACTAAGATAGGTTTTTGATAATATTAATATTTTCGGAAATAATCGCCCCTAAAGGAAAAGAAAAGTGCGTCCCCCCCCCCCCTCTAACTTTTGAACCATATGTTTAAAAAATATTTAAAATATCACAAAAGTAGAACTTTATAAGGACTTTCTAGGAAAATTGTTTTGAACTTGATAGGTTCAGTAGTTTTTGAGAAAAATACGGAAAACTACGGAACCCTACACTGAGCGTGGCCCGACACGCTCTTGGCCGGTTTTTTTATTTCCTGGGACTACTGACGGTATTCAATCATTTTCGTCTGATTCTATAATTATTGAATATTCCACATGAATTGTTTTCATTATGCCACAAAACGCAGCCTAAATATTGCGCTCGCTTCATTAGATTATGATAAATAAAAGCGACAGGGGCTTTATTTTATTTATAACTGTGAAAATAAGATGAAATTTACTGCAATAGTTAATTTTAAATGCCACTTTATGTTACCCATTGTACCCACTTATTTTTAAATGTTTTGTTAAATAACATATTTTTTCCCCTCACTAGCTCGGAAACACGTGTTTTGTCCTTTAATACCAGCGGGTAAAAACGCATTTTATCCACTAGTGGGTAAAGTAATTTGACCTTGAATAAAGTCAAATGAACTGCTTTAAAATTGATAAAAGTAGGTGAATCTAGTAATAAAGATGATTTACCACCTGTGGAACTACTGGAAGCAGTGATAAACACATTTTTTGCGTTGTAATTTCCTCGCTATAGTGAGGGGAAAAGTTTTGTGTTACACTCGGGTGCAATAGTTATTTGTTTTACAAGTGGGCAAAGTAGTTGTTTAACCGCACGTGCCAATATTGATACCCGAGCAAGCGAAAGATTCCAATATTGAACCGCGAGCGTAGCGAGTGGTTCAAAAAGTGGAATCTTGAGCGTTGCGAGGGTATCAAGGCACGAAGGTTAAACAAACTTTGCCCCGAGTGAAACACACAATTTTTCACCACACCAACACGAACAAAATACTGACTATAAAACATCAAAATAAATGAAATCCAAATTCAAAATCATCATTTATAGGTAAAATCTAGCAGCCAGATTAAGACATTGAGTTAAACTTTGTATGAAATTACTTTGCCCCTTGTGGATAAAATGCAATTTTGCTATCTGTTTTCGAATAGCAAAGAAAGCCTTTACCACTTGGTGTGGTGAAAATGTATTTTTCTCAAACATGCAATGAAATATTGTCTTTACGTTCCTTAAAATTGGCTGGGAAGTATCGCTTTTTGGGCGCAACAACTCGAGAGGACTGTAAAGGGATTTCATATTATTTTTTAGGCCTAGGCCTGCAAAGTAACTTTTTTTTATAAAATATTGTCCTTTAGAGCATTTTTTTTTATTTCATTGTATGTTTGAGAAAAGCACTATACATGCCTCGGCGTGAAAACGGATTCCCGGCCTCGTATCCCTATCCGGCCTCGCTCGCAGGCTCGCTCGGCCGTATATACCCACTTGGCCGGAAATCCTCATTTTCCCGGCCTCTGATGTAATGTACTATTACTTCTCGTGTGATAAAAAACTTGCAAGTTCAGGATTCTATTCTCGAACCACTCGCTTCGCTCGTGGTTCAACTGTAGACTCCTTTCACTTGCTCGTTTTTCAAGTCCACACTCGGCGTTTAAATACAACTTTGCCCCCTTGTATAACAAATAACTATTATCATCATATCATATTTTTAAAGTTCGCAATTTTTATCCCTGTTGCAAAGTTTATTCCTGAGTTGCAATTTGCCCTAAACTTAAAGAACAGCGACGAGTGACAGATATTCGGGAGTATGTCAACTTACAACTACCTCGAAAGCATTTCTCACAAATTGACGTCACCCTACACTCGACAAAAGTTTTGATTCATATCTGAAGGACTGAGACGGGATCTACAAACCATTTACTGATTACTTGTATGGATAAAGATTTCGAAAAAAGGGTGTTTGATTATTTATTTTATAGTTAAGTAAACTGAGTTTTTGTATTTAGGTTAGGTTAGACTAACATTCGTACAAGATACTCATATCTTGTACGTTTGTTGACGAATGCAAAAATTCGTACTACACAATATCCAATAAACGGATTTCGACCAAAGGAAGCAAGCAGATAACCTACTTACTGATCCGGGTATTCTATTTGCCTGTAATAATCGCGATGACAATCTTATATTACATAAAAGATTTGCCCTCTTTCGATCCAAATGCGATTTTCTCCCCCAGAGTTATTGGCGCTCAAATTTTTCGCCATTGAAATAGGAGCGCTACTATCTGTGAAAAATTTTGAATGTAGTCGAATGAATAAGAAATTTTGGCGCCACAAAAAATACATAATGTATTATGAGAAGAGTTTAGCAGAGGACGGGGCGGGACGGGCTGCGGATAATGGAGCCGCCGGGCGAGCCGCGCATTCATCCGGACAATCGTTATCAGTGACAATAATGACCGAGATGTTCTTAAACATACACTAACTGCTATCGACTATTACACTGAACACTTTTGAGCATCGACAAGAAAGTAATGCATTGTTTCCTGCGTTAGCATTGATCGATCTCCTTCTCTAGGGTGTCAACATGGCAATCGTTAACGCTACGTAATTAACGAAACTCTAACGATCTACGTAGCATGAATATGGAAATGTGATAGAAAGAGGTTACCATTTCGTTCAATTAATTAGCATCTTGACTAAGCGTACTGTAATATGATACTACCAATTAGAAGCTTGAATTTCTTGTGCCGGTACGGCATTAATTAACTGTATTTCTCAAATCTTCTAGAGACTTGTTCTGTAGGTGTTTTAAAAGGACAACTTGGAGTGAATAATTATTAAATCAAAGAGTGATCTTTGTTTATATTATCAACCCACTTAGGGTATTACTTTATGTTTGATTATTCATAGCCTAACAACTTAAATCAAAGCAAACATGCCATGTAATTGAATTACTAAAATTAGCGTGACGATCTCTTAATAGAAGCGGCCCTTCGTCAAACAACCTCACACATTGTTAACACACTGATACTTCGCTAACTCTATTCAAACAGAAGTAGGGCGATGGGTTTCGGACAATTAACTTCAGAGCGTGCGCGGAGGTGACAACGGCGTGCTGTGACAGACCGGGCTAGATAAAGAGGGAATTCGGCAGGCGGGATCGTCGCTGGCGCATTAGCCTCGGAAATAAGTTTGTTCATTACGAGGGAACAAAGCGGTAGGCGCGTCGGCGGCGGAGGAAACGTGCGCCGACGCCGCGACAATAGGCGCCGCCTTATCACGCCGGAACGCGTCGCCTCCCCCCTCCCCTCCCGCCACGCCGTTACAACTTGCCACTTGACGTATGAGCACTGAATAAATGGGAAAACTTTTAGCGGCTGCCGTTATGGGAGAACGAACAATTGGTCATCTGTTGCGTAAGAGGGATGCTCAGGCGTGCGTTAATCTTGAGCTAGCGTGACAGCGCAATAAACAAACGAACGTTGCCCTAGTTTTCCTAAATATTTATCTCGATACATCTTACTATAGGTAAGCGTTGGTGGCCTAGCGGTAAGAGCGTGCGACTTTCGAACCGGAGGTCGCGGGTTCGAACCCGGCTCGTACCAATGAGTTTTTCTTAACTTATATACGAAATGTCATTTGATATTTGCCAGTCGCTTTTCGGTGAAGGAAAACATCGTAAGGAAACTGGACTAATTCCAATAAGGCCTAGTTACCCTTCGGGTTGGAAGGTCAGATGGCAGTCGCTTTCGTAAAAACTAGTGCCTACGCCAAATCTTGGGATTAGTTGTCAAAGCAGACCCCAGGCTCCCATGAGCCGTGGCAAATGCCGGGATAACGCAAGGAGGATGATGATGATCTTACTATACGTTAAAATACGACAAACATTTGCATTCGACATTGACTGTGAAAATGATTCCTTCAAAAAAAATTGGCGTATTCGTTCCATATGTCGAATCTAGTGTAAATATTTGATGTATCTAAATATTATTATTTATAACTTTATTTTGTAACTTCAAATAACGCTAGTACGAGTCGAGAAGAAATAAAAAAAATAAAGAATTTTATTTGCATTACATAAACCAAAATTGCCTTCGCAGTGAATGGTTATTTATAGTCCATTTTGTTTTCTAAGCAAAGGCTTTTCTTAATTACTTAACTGCCCATTTAGTTACTTATTCATTAAAATTAGGAAGTGAAATACGCAGGCATTTTTTATGAGTGTTTAAATATGAAATACGCGTATAAGGATTTATTTTCTCAAGACTACTTTTACACAGTATTTTAATAATAATAACTGAAAAAGAATACCTCAATAAATACTCGTAAACAAGGTACTACTTACTAACTGCTAGATTAAAGTTTAAGATAACAGGTAATTAACCATGTTTTTTTTTTCAAAGATGTCCACCCCTCTCTTTTTTGGGTGTGTAATGATTGGTATAACTTTTTTTGGTATAATAACACTTGATATAACAACATTTCGTATATATTTATAGGATATAATCACTCATTTGACATAATTAACTTTTGGTATAACCACAAAATATCTACTTTTATTTTGTATAATCATTATTTCGTATAACACTTATTTACAATAACCGTTATATGGTATAACTATCTATTGATATACGACTAGTATAATATAACTAGCAAACAGTATAAAACATTTCATGAATTAATTTTATTATTTTTTGAAGGGATCACAGTTCTAACCTAACCTAACCTACTTTTCTGATAGCAGTACATATGTTTAAGGGTCACAGTTCTAACCTAACCTAACCTATTTTTGTGGTAGCAGCGCGTTGTGTGTAGGGGTCACAGTTTTCTAATCTACTTTTCTGGTAAATGATGGATAATTTTTGTACAATTGTTTTTTATTCTAACACTTTAGAAAGAATTTGTGTTATACAATGTATTTATTATCGGAAATAAGCATTATACTCAAACTATGTTATAATAAATGTTATTCGAAAAAATGATCATTATATTAAATAAGAATTATACAATTTGTAAGTATATTATTTGTTGTTATATGATTCAATAATTATATCAAATGATCGTTATAACGACTAAAAATATATCAAAAAAAGTTATATCGATCGATACGCACCCCTCTTTTTTGGATTGGATTTTTTTTATGTGGTTTCTACTCAGAATCGCGAGCTCTTTCAATCCTAATAGGAGAAAAAAAGTGTTCCAAGGTTTTCTTCCCATTCCGTTACCATTTTTTCATACATTTTGTGTGGCGGTAACGGAATGGAAGGTTTGAAAAATGTATGGAAATCTTGGGACATTTTTTTTCTCTTATCAGGATCGAAAGACCTCGCGATTCTGAGTATGAATCGCGTAAAAAATACCCATGTTACAAAAAAAGTGGGGTGGACAACTTTGAAAACATGGCCCAATTATTAAGATATCGTCATATTATAGTAGTTCTATATACACTATGGATCCTTAATGTCAGTGTCAAAAATTACGTTTTTGTTTAATGAAACAAATTTCATTTATACTGCCCTCATTCGTATTTATAAAAATAACATTTCAAAAAAAGAGTAGAAATTAAAGTAGCAATATCATTATGCCGTCGCGTTTTTTCACACATAATGATTGATGATGAAAGAGACCACATTACGATGTAGTCACTTTTACATTTGCCAGGCTGAATATGATGTTCGAATTTGGCCGTACATTTCTTTTAATTCTGCTACGAATCGTAGCACAGCAATCGTCTACGACGACTACGAATGCTACGACGTAGCACACGGAGAAAGAAAATATCGACACGAAGGGCATGAAGGCACATTCGAACGTACACTGGCACCAAATAGATATATTTTCTCAAATAACAGGATTTTGACTTTTATCTGACCAGCGTTTTGATGCTGACAGACAATTTTTGCTATCAATGCTATCATATTTGTATAACATACGTGATAATTTTAACTTATTACATTTACTGCCAGACTTAAAATGGTGCCCTTCTCCAGAAACTGATCGTTATCTCTTGTATAGTGACGACACTGAAGACCCGCCTAGCGGGTTGAACGGCATCTGAGGAAAGTTCACGAGCGCTCACCAGGAGGGTTACCGGCAGTGGATGTGACTTACACCTATGTATTTTTTATATGAATAAAACTCACAGATTAAAGGAGATTAATCAAGATGAACAGAAGAAACCGCACATGATTCGGGTTTCGAGGCGATGCAACCGTGCCATTAATTGGTTCGTTGTCGACGAAACCTGCAAAATGTGCGGCTAGCCTACGAGCAACCTGCACCAGCGGCCAGCAGGCGACACCGCAGCCGAATCGTCATCACTTCACCAAAACTCTCCTCTGACATGTGTTTTAATTACCAAAAAGGTACAACAGGAATTTATGTCCGTCTGTAAAAAGTTCTATCCTTATTTGGAATAGTTGTTTTACTTTCAATTTATCCACCCTTGCGGATGTATATCGTACTTCAAATTAATAAAGACTGTATCGTTAAGTATGAAGACAACTTTGAGTAGCCGTATTTGTTTGCTATTATATTTTTTTCTTATAACAAGCCATGGGCTTAATAAGGCACATAATAAGGTACACATTTTGTCCTAGAAACTCGACGTAAAGCATATGGTTTAGACAGTATTGACTTAATCCTCCCGAGTACCAATTACGATTCCGGACAAATGCTACTAGAAAATTCACAAAGTGCGTAAAAGACGATACGATTGCGAAAAAAAATTGTATGGTGCGAACCTCAACGACACATGATCCACAAAGCAGAATATCTGGACATAGTCTAGCCACTGTTATTTAAAAAAAATATAGTTCAGGATCTGTGTATGGCGGCCATTTAGAGAATGTGGCATGGTGCTTACTCTAACTCCGACTTTGATGTCGAATTTGACTATCATACATTGTTTATATCGATCTGGTTTAAGCACTGTTCAAACACCATGAATGTCAATTAGACTTTGGCCTATGGCTAATTTTTTTATCTGTTTCTCTCATCCTGCTAGCATCAAAAATTTACGGCAATCCGGAACGTTGCTCAAAATTGCGTTTTTTTAAATTATATAAATTCGCCGCATTTATTCTACAAGTACCCAATTGGAAAAACCATGAAGAGGACTCTTAAAGAATATATTTTGGCAGCATATTAACCTTTGTTTGTTGAAATCGTACAAAGAGTCATTGAAATATTCTCAAATTAAGCCAGAAAGGGGTTGTCCGAAATTTATTTGCTAGACCTTAATGAAAGTACCATAAAATCCCTAAAATAAAAAAATATCAGACCTTCTTATATCAAATAGTACTTACCAATAATACCTTAAGATCATACTCTCGGAACATAATAATACAAAATTATGCACATGTCAACATTTAGACGAGGTTTGTTTTGTCCTTATACTTAACGATACAGTCCTTACGAGATGTTCGCACTTTTTTTTTATTCGTACTGTGTGTTACAGGTACATATATGTCGTACGCCGAAAGGCACATCATGACTTCTTATCCAAATAGACAACTTTTGTAATCTATGATGATGAAATAATATAGAATGTTCAACGTTCAACTGCCTTATAAATCAAGTCCCCTGATGCCGCGTCTGTCTGTTTTTTTTTTCATTTTTGTTTAATTACTGAACACGGTGTGACATCCCTTACCACTTCCTAATGTTATTTGTTTTGAACCGTCAGACACTTGACACTAACTTTAATGTTATTATTTAATTCATTTATTACGTATGAAAATTAAAAAATATTTTTTTGTGGTTTCTGATACTTAATGAACTTAACTGCGTATCGAATTTAACTAAAAACAAAAAAACAGGATGTATGATTGGTTAAGGTTTTTATTTTAAATTGATTGAAATAATTGCTATTCAATTTGGAAAAATCACGCCTAGCAATGTACTTTAATTGAAAATTCTACCCAATCCGTTTCAGTTACAGTATAACTGGTACTTAAAAATAAACTTATAATAAATTATACAGTAACTTTAATTATGTAGATAATTGCGACATGTGGTAGCGACCCCTAAAATGTAACAGAAAATTCTAAAAAAATTACAATATTTTTTTACTGGCAGACAAAATTTTTAGGGGGTGACACATAAAAAAATTTAAATTCGATAAAATAAGAAACACCCTAGAGTATACTAGATGCGTGTTTTTTAGGATTTGTTAATTTCTACACCTGAAAATCAATGGACATCCATTGTCTATAACAATATTCTATCCGCTTTTCTATCCGAGTTGGTACAGACGCTTCCATTCCAATCAATTTAAACAACAAAAGCAAAAAAGTACCTACATATTCTGGACAATATGCTTTTACCAGTTTATTCTGAATATGCAAGTGCTTTTTTTTAATTTGACAGGTGAGTGAGCACGCCTTATTCTCGTCTATTGTGTTGTAAAAGTATCGAAATTGAACGAGCGCAGTCCATTTGGAGGCTGTATGCGAGCCGACAATAACCGGCCGCCCATTCGTTTCTCGCTCTCTGAATATCCAAATCATTTTTTCCTCGATTTCATTGCATTTCGGCGTCCGTGCGAGGCCGGCTGATGTAAATCGACGATCCGATGATAACTTAATTACGCCAGTTATTCTGACGTTTTGTGAAAGCCGATGCGCCGCAGATTTTACAATGCAAGTTAAAATCCAGATCGCAATCTCCATGACGCATCATTATCGTCGAATGACATAATCGTATCAAGATAGGTATTATTGCAGGGGCCTTATTCGACTCACGTTGACTATCGAATCCTATTTATTTTTAAATCAACAATGGATAATTATTATGTATTCGATGAATTGTTAAATCAAAACGTTTTCTGAATTTAAAAATATATTTTAAAAAAATCTACTTTGATTTATTACTAATATACGATTTATTCGTACTATAATACTTAGTTTGATTTGGTGTGTCACACTTGGCACCTAACTGTGGATTGCAAATGTCTAATTTGCTAGATGATTGTACGTAGGTATCCGACAACTTGTGAGTTTATCCACGTTAGAAGAGCATCAACTAGTAATGTCAGTTTTGGCAAGTCAAATAAATCTCCATTCTTGCTCCTAATTTTTGTTTATTGTTAAGTTTGTTTATAATTTATTTTAAAAATATATTTAAAATGTATGTCAGTTAATGCCAAGGCTACAAAAATAATTTATAGCCGCAGTTACAGCAGCAGCAACGATTTTTTTTCATGTGAAGCGGTGAGTTTTATAGAATAAATGAATAAAACAACTCAATAAATTATCTCGTTTTACATTACATCTGGTGCAAAACTTGTAAAATAATTCTCGAAAACAGAACGAAAATCATCATCAAGCTACATGTTTTCATGGGATTGAATGTAACACTATCTCAAGTACGAACTAAGTGAGTTGCACCTACGTATAGGTGGCAATAATTCAGATCTTGGCTCCAATTTGGGTTCAATGAGAATCGGTCGAGGAAATAGCACACCTGCAGATTGCCGAGACATGTAGTATGCGAGGGTATCTAGCCAACGTCACCATCGCTTACGCTTCGAGCTAGCTCTCCCTATCGCTCTTCTGTAGTGGCTCGACAGCGCCAGACTGCGTTTCGTCTCACATAGCGTCAACGATTGTCGCTTCGCCTAGGGCTGCAGTAATAACATATCTGCATCAATGGAGATTGCAATGAATGGTAATCATTAACTACCATCGCATAAGATCGTCAATAGTGGACTGAAACGCATACGTTAACAATTAGGTGGTGTTATAATAGGTGAGATATAGCGGTGGTTCAATAGGTTCGATCGTCTTGAAATTATATGCGTGGTCTATTAATATCATAATGTAATTGCATGAATACCTACAGATATGTAAGTAATGCGATCTGTCAATTTAGGTATTGACCTTAGTGCCGTGGGAGAGAGGAAAGTGCCTGCTATGGGACGCCACATGCGTCAGCACTTTTGCTGCTTCCCATGTCACTCGCACGGTGAATTTAGCGGGGGCAGCTGCTGAGACGGCTGCTATTAAAAAACGCGAAAAATATTCGTGCTTGGGGGGTTACTTGTTTGTTCCACTCGCGGTGGAGACCACTGGGTGTTGGTGCTCGGAGGCTCGGGCCTTCTTTTTGGAGCTCGGGAGTCGGCTGAGGGAGAGGGGACTCGATCCCCGCTCCGGGTCATTCCTGGTGCAGAGGTTATCGATCGCGGTCCAGCGCGGAAATGCAGCTAGCGTCTTGGGAACCTTTGCACCTGGAATGACTCGTGGTGGGTTGTTTGACGGATGATGCGGTAAAATGTGTTTGTTAAATATAATTTATTCTACCATTTTTAGGGTTCCGTAGTCAACTAGGAACCCTTATAGTTTCGCCATGTCTGTCTGTCCGTCCGTCCGTCCGTCCGTCCGCAGATAATCTCAGTAACCGTAAGCACTAGAAAGCTGAAATTTAATACCAATATGTATATCAATCACGCCAATAAAGTGCAAAAATAAAAAATGGAAAAAAATGTTTTATTAGGGTACCCCCCCATACATGTAAAGTGGGGGCTGATATTTTTTTTCATTCAAATCCCAACGTGTGATATATTGTTGGATAGGTATTTAAAAATGAATAAGGGTTTACTTAGATCGTTTTTTGATAATATTAATATTTTCGGAAATAATCGCTACTAAAGGAAAAAAAAGTGTGTCCCCCCCCTCTAACTTTTGAACCATATGTTTAAAAAATATGAAAAAAATCACAAAAGTAGAACTTTATAAAGATATTCTAGGAAAATTATTTTTAACTTGATAGGTTCAGTAGTTTTTGAGAAAAATACGAACACACTGAGCGTGGCCCGACACGCTCTTGGCCGGTTTTTTAGTTTTAGGGTTATGTATTTAGGTTTTTAGATTTAATTAAGTTTTATTTTTAGGCTATATCTATTTGTACCTACCTATTTTCTGTAATAATTGTAAAACTTTAATTTGACAATAAATTTAGCTTGATTTAGGTATAAAACCAGTACTATTGGACTTTTTTATACACATGGTATTAATATTATTCTTCTTTTGATTTTTTTTAAACTCATACAACTTATTTTCTAACAATTTTCGTGGTAAAACCTTCGGGGTGTTATTACATCTCAATACATAGATATATTCAAGACCATTCTATAGTTCCTTTTTCCTTTCCATTTTTCGCCCGAGTCACTTACAAATATCTGAACACGATTATAATGCCAGGCGTGTCCAAATATTTTTGAACGCCTACGGCGCTCTATATTTATGGAATGGCGCTTGTATTAAAAGGCATGCATAAGGCCTTAAATTCCAATGACTTGAAAACCTACAAAAAGAGTTATTTCACCACCTTATACTACAATAAAATACCTTATTAATTTCAGTCAGTCTTAGTTACAAGGCGCAATTATGACGTTGACTGAATTAGCATGAAAAATAGGAACGTTTCCGAGAAAACAGGATGGAAAACTATTACGCACTACATCTGTACTACGGTACCTACTCACAATTCTAGCGAGAAAGAACATTACCGATGCAGCCTTAAGTCCTTTTTAGGGTTCCGTAGTCAACTAGGAACCCTTATAGTTTCGCCATGTCTGTCTGTCCGTCCGTCCGTCCGTCCGTCCGTCCGTCCGTCCGTCCGTCCGTCCGTCCGTCCGTCCGTCCGTCCGTCCGTCCGTCCGTCCGTCCGTCCTTCCGCGGATAATCTCAGTAACCGTAAGCACTAGAAAGCTGAAATTTGGTACCAATATGTATATCAATCACGCCAACAAAGTGCAAAAATAAAAAATGGACAAAAATGTTTTATTAGGGTACCCCCCCTACATGTAAAGTGGGGGCTGATATTTTTTTTCATTCCACCCCCAACGTGTGATATATTGTTGGATAGGTATTTAAAAATGAATAAGGGTTTACTAATATTGTTTTTTGATAATATTAATGTTTTCGGAAATAATCGCTCCTAAAGGAAAAAAAAGTGCGTCCCCCCCTCTAACTTTTGAACCATATGTTTAAAAAATATGACAAAAATCACAAAAGTAGAACTTTATAAAGACTTTCTAGGAAAATTGTTTTGAACTTGATAGGTTCAGTAGTTTTTGAGAAAAATACGGAAAACTACGGAACCCTACACTGAGCGTGGCCCGACACGCTCTTGGCCGGTTTTTTTATGATTTGACTTTTAAATAATGACTGTAATTTGATGAACACAGAAACAAAATTTTACAAGGAAATTTACAACATACTTGTGTGTTCATATTATTGTCACCGCAGTTCTATTTCGTGGGGACATTATCAGTAACTTTAGTGTTGCCTAAATTCGAAGTAAGCTTAAGATACTCATTTCAACGTAAAGTACAGTTATGTAAGGCGAGTAAGCAAATAATGTGATTTCGACTTAAGTGCACAAACGTTGTAACTAAGTGCAAAGTCCCGAAACGGTGCCAACTTCACTAAGTATAACATCTTGTAAATATCCTACTTTGGGACCTGACTGCACGAACTCTAGAAAGATTTAACGTTAACTGTGAAACACCGAGTAGCCTGATTCAGAGCCCGCATATTCGCCTTTTTTTTGCCAAATTGAATATAAATGCAATTTCCTTAATATTATGGCATAAAAGGCTTCACACTATTCGTATTCAGCGGCGGCGTTAGTTATTCCCGAGCGCAGATCGCGTGAATGGGGCGAGTGCAGACACGTGTGATCACCGGCTGTAGGCTGAATGCAGGACGCGGCAGCGCCGTCCAATTTCGCGCCGTAAATTGTTCATAACGGAAGTTCATATCCGGACGTCGAGCCGCCTGCGCTTCGGGCGAGATTAGGCGGTAATTACCATTTCCGGTGACAGCGGACGCAGACAACGTCGGAGAAGAAGCTGTTCCTCAGAAACTGCGGCGGAAACGCGCCCTAGCCGTCGGAAGGAAAAATTATCGGATAACAATTGTCTTTGCGGAATGTTGGATTTTCATCTCCTACAAGCTATGAAAACATAATTCATGTAAAAGTATTTTCATGATGTGAAATATTCTTATTACTAGCTATCTTCTATGTAGATTGCTCCCAATGTTTAATTTTAAAAGTGCAATAAGTAGGTAGGTAGGTATCCATTGAAAGACAATCACAATTTATTCGTTATACTTAGGCACAATCTAAAAAAACAGCCTTGGCCCAAACTCAATAGACTAATCCATACTAATATTATAAATGCGAAAGTAACTCTGTCTGTCTGTCTGTTACGCTTTCCCGCTTAAACCACGCAACCGATTTTGATGAAATTTGGAACAGACAATCTTTAGACCCTGAGACAGAACATAGGCTACTTTTTATTTCGAAAAAAAGGGATGAAGGGGTTGAAAAAGAGGTTGAAAGTTTGTATGGGATTTCTTAATTTTAAATGATAAAACCATGAAACTTTATATTTTAGCACTTGATAAGAAATCATTAAACATATATTTAAAGTCACATACAGGTCGAACGCGATTAATTAACATTATTTTTACCTTTAAAATAAACATGGTGGGAAATAAACATTAACTAAAAGCGGGTAGATTATATTTATTTGTCTACCCCGAACATTTATATAAATTAATATCGGGTAGTTTTGTGTTGTTTACATCTCCGGTGACATTTTGCTGGGACGTCAGTCTTCCGCGACCACGGCCAGTGCAACCTGGCCGAAACGTTGGGAAAAAAGGTAAAAATAATGTTAATTAATCGCGTTCGACCTGTATGTGACTTTAAATATGTGTACAAAGCGCGAGAACTTAAAGTGTTATATCATTAAACATCTTGATAAGGGATAGGGATAGGGATAGCGATAGGGATAGGGATAGCGATAGGGATAGCGATAGGGATAGGGATAGCGATAGGGATAGCGATAGGGATAGCTTTAGCGATAGCGATAGCGATACGGATACGGATAATATGGGTATCGTTAGAGGGATACGGATAATCGGTCGGCGGTCTCTTACAATCAATGTGCTCTAAGACGATCGTTGTTTGCTTGCTTGAAGATTACGTTTGCGATAAGTATAAGCAAAATGTAAAAAATTGTAAGGGATAATAGAAAAAAGTACTTTTTACCCACCGATCACAGTGTCGAAATACGGGCTATGTGGGATGTTTATAAAGGTTTCCCCAGCGTATATAGAATTACCTACGCTGTGGTCGATGTGTAATATTTCTACAATCATTGCAAGCAAAAGTATTATGTGCAATCGAAATAATCGCAGATAAATATATCTACAGAGAAACCTACGGTCCCTACGGATCCAAATGAAAATCTTAATGAATAAGTACTTTTATTACGCGGGCGAAGCCGCGGGTAAAAGCTAGTGTAGAAATAAATGATTTGAAGTGAACATTTACCATAGGTACGTATGTTCCTACATATCTACTATTGGGAAAGCAGTGTATAATAAACGTCGTCATAAAAGCCGGTCCTATTTGTTTGAGGTTGTTTCCGCGGAAGTGAGTGGAGTGTATCTGTGCACCATTACGCTACTAAAACTGATTACCTGCATACATGAGCGCGACGCGCGCGCCGGCCCGTCTCGATATGATTGAATAAGCGAGCTCCCAGTTCCCTAATGAAACATATTGAACGTGTATCGAATCACTTAGGCCTTGCGCTCCTGCACTCGCTTTTTGAGCACAACAAGTCGTAGGTGAACCTTGCAAATAATATTACGCCCGAGCCTCGTTTTAAGAGAAACAATAAATTGCATTAGCTCCGCCAGCTTTGATCGTCAAAGGGAAAATAAAAATTGGGGAACTTAATTTAACGCGGCGTCAGCATTTTGTGTGGCTAAGAAAATATTTACGGAAATCTGTGCTACAGAAAGGGGGATCCTAATTAATTCATCTCTTGAATTTTTAGCATTCATAAGACACATTCATTTCCATTTGCGCCGCCTTTTTTTAACCGAATAACCATCCAAAATGTAAATAGTTCAAGTGTTCCAAGTGTTAAAAAATTGCCCAGTAAGGATAAGATTTTGCAAAATCAACGGATTTCAGCCGACAAGCCGTTACAAGCTGACTGTTTTCAATCAGGCCTCGTGTTACAGAACGTATGGACCTCAGCGCCATAATACTGCATTAGACGGCAAAGCTTTGAGCATGTCGTCCACCGTACTACTAACTACCTGAATAACCGGCTTTGTCCCCACATCGCCTACAAATGCTGTCAGCATCCTAGTGATTCGTCAAAGAGCTTTGCAACCGATCCCGATCCCCGAACGAAACCGCTTCACACAATTAAAAAAACAAACTAATATGGCACGAGTGCTATGTTGTGAAGCAGGGCACAACGATAACATCACTTGCTATATAAGATATACCTAAATAGTTTCTGCCCATTGAAACTGATATGTGTGTGATAAGGGAAAAATTATTTGATAGTTTCATGTTTTGGAAGTATACACTGAGAGAAATTTGTGAATTTAATAAGTTCGACTTGTTGCAGGTTTATCCCTTTGAAACAAAAGTATTTTAATATACGGAATAAATCACAATATTGATGGTACAAGTCGAATTTGTTCAAACAACAAGGTCAAACATGTTAAAAGATATTTGATGGAATCAGCCAAACATATGTAATTATGTGTCACGGTGCTTTTATAAAATCGACTTGTTGATTCAAATGACAAGTAACTTGTAGAATGTACTAGTTACACTTAACAAAATCTAACTTGTTGTTTGAACCAAAATATTTTAACCAAAAAACTTGTTGAACGAACATGAAAACTGGTTGTTTTTTCTCTCAGTATACATATAGGTAAGTTAAGTACTTATATACAAAGTGTCGATGCGTGGTGATGCGTGGTCGATGTGTACTTATACATGTCGGAGAATGGAATATTTCATCTAATTTACTGTTGAAAATGAGAAATGTTTAGTTAATTTATTATTTTTAGGCCATCTAGCGCCCTTGTATCACACTAAGTTCTCAGAGAACGCAATACTTCACTAAGTTTATTGTTGGATTATGGGAATGTTTAGTTAGTTATTATTTTTAGGCCATCTAGCGCCCTTGGTGAATACTATGTTGTATCATGTGTTTGTTATTTTTAGAAAGCTAAGCTGACGTCGTACAGCAGCTGTGATAAGTTCTTTAGTGCCATCTCTTAGTGTGCCAGGGTACCTCTGAGATAGGTACCTGGACAGGCTCGATCAGCCGGTAAAGCAGTTCTGCCTTGGTATTTTCAAAACAGAAGAATAAAAAACAGAAAACGGTTAGACAGATGGTTTTGCTGAAAATCGGTGGGCCGATCCTGTCGGCCACTAAATTGTTATTTTCTGTAATACGGTGTGATGTTATTAAGTTTCTAACGTTTGGTTTATAGTTCTTGTTGTTTCTTATTGTGCGAACAAAGTAAACATAAGGATGTGTTGAAAAGCTGTGTTTGATTAACTAGTTAACTGCCCGAGAATAACCCGCCCGTACGAAGATGAATAACGAATCTAATGGACCCTCCCCGGTCCAGTTTCCGACATCAGAAGTGGACCACTCTCGGGCTTTAGGTGATGAGAGAAAAAGTAATGAGCAGTGGAAAGTACTGGTAGAAACCCAAAGCCGTCAAATCACCGAATTGATAAACTTAATTAATAAACCGCCGGCCAATGTAGGAGGAGGAATTAATAAGTTAATTAAGTTACCTGAGTTTAACCCGGAACAAGAGGAAGCCGATGCGCGAGCGTGGTGCTCGACAGTTGACATTTGTATCGCGGAGTACCCGCTCCAGGGTGGTGCCCTGGTAGTCGCACTGAGTAAGTCTTTAAAAGGAAGTGCTGGAGCGTGGCTAGCTAGTGTGACGTATGAAGGTATGACTTGGGCTGAATTCAAAATTATTTTTCTTGCTCGTTATGATTCCACTGATACGTATGCGGCTACTCTAATAAACACTATTAAAAGTAGACCAAAAGAAAATGAATCTTATGCGGCATTTGCTGGTCGCTTAATGACAACATTAACTACAAGATGGAAAGATTTAACTAAGGAGGGAATTGCTGTTTCTTTAGTACTAGCACTCCTCTCAAGATTTGATAACAGAATCCAGCGAATAGCGTATACTACTGAAGTAATAGATCGTACAAAGCTGTTACACGAACTGAAAGGAATTGTTGGTTATAAACATACCTACAGCGGATGAAACTAACGACTCGAGCTATGGAAAACGAACCAAGTATACTTCGGTTGCTACTTTGAAGTGTTACCACTGCGATGAACCGGGTCATAAAGTGGCCGATTGCCCGATCAAGAAGTTACGTGAAAGAAATAAAACTACTAGTTGGACCACAATATCTAATAAGCCTATTGTAGAGGCGAAGCCTTTAACTTGTTTCAGCTGTGGCGAAGTGGGCCACGTCGCTACTAAATGCCGGAAGATGAGTACTGCTGCCAGCTCGGACACAGTGGGTAAGCAGCGGTCGGAGAGCGTGCCCGTTACGCAGCGCCACGTGAACCTTTGTGAGTCTCAACCTGTCTTGGGAACCTTACGTCATTCAAGTGAGTCATTCGTATTTTGCTTTGATTGTGGAGCAGAATGTTCTCTGTTAGGGGAAAGCATGGCTACTAAATTTAATGGTAAATGTTTTAATATGTTAGTGAACATTACTGGTATTGGTAACTCTAATGTAACTTGCAACCGTCAAGTTTTGTGTAGTGTAATTATTGACAACAACTGTCTAGAGATTTTATTTCATGTAATACCTGATGAGAGTTTGAATTACGATATTTTAATCGGTCGTGATATTTTAATATCAGGAATAACTATGACAATGAGACAGAATTATTTCAAATTGACAAAATCCGTGGTTGTGAACACTTGTGATTTTTCTGACGTAAAACAATTCGATAAAATAGATACGGACCTAGTTGATGATGACAAAATTGAGCTGATTAACCTCTTAAAAAAAATTTTCCAATTCATTTTCTGAGGATTTGCCACATACTAGTGTAAAAACAAGAAACTTGCAGATTAGGCTTATTGATCCTAATAAGATTGTACAACGCCGTCCTTACCGCATGACACCCGATGAGAAAGATATTGTTCGTAAAAAGATAAATGAAATGTTAGAAGCTGGAATAGTCCGTCCTAGTTGTTCACCGTTTTCTAGCCCCATATTATTGGTAAAAAAGCGCGATGGCAGCGAACGCCTTGTTGTAGACTATCGTGAATTAAATAATAATACAGTCCCAGATCGATATCCTTTACCCAATATTGCTGATCAAATTGCACGTTTACATGGAGCTAATTTCTTCACGTGTCTCGATTGTGTGAGCGGCTTCAATCAAATCGGTATACATCCAGATAGCGTGGAACTTACAAGTTTCGTCACCAATGAAGGTCAGTTCGAGTATTTAAAAATGCCGTTCGGGTTACGAAATGCGCCTAGTGTCTTTCAAAGAGCTATAACAAATGCATTAGGAGACCTAGTTTACTCGTACGCTATTATTTACATAGATGATATTATGATCCCTTCATCGACTGCGTCAGAGGGATTGGAGAGACTCCAAGTAGTTCTACAAGCTCTGACAGATAGTGGGTTTTCATTGAAGTTCTCCAAATGTTCGTTTCTAAAACGTCAAGTAGAATATCTCGGTTATGAAATAACTGGAGGCCAAATTCGGGCAAATCCGCGTAAAATTCAGGCATCGACTGACTCGCTGCCCCCAAACTCCATTCATCAGTTACGCCAGTTTATTGGGCTCGCTTCTTATTTTAGGAAATTTGTCCCAGGGTTTTCATTGAAGATGAAACCACTGTTTTTGCTACTTCCTGGAAGAGAACTAAAATGGTTGCCGGTACACGAGCAGATCCGACAAGAAATAATTTCAATTCTTACTCAAAGACCAGTGCTGGTTATTTTTGACCCTGAACTCCCTGTTGAGTTACATACTGACGCGAGCGCAGATGGATATGGCGCTATTCTTTTTCAACGGGTTGGTAACGAGTTGCGTGTTGTTGAGTATTTCAGTAAAAAAACTGTAGGTGCCGAAACTAGATACCACTCATATGAATTGGAGACCTTGGCCGTGGTTAATGCTATAAAACATTTTAGACATTACCTCGCTGACCGACATTTCAGTTATAACGGATTGTAACTCTCTAGTTGCTTCTAAAAACAAAAAGGATTTGACACCGCGAGTTTACCGTTGGTGGGCTTTCTTGCAAGCTTTTGATTTTAATATTCTGTATCGTGAAGGTAGACGTATGCAGCACGTAGACTTTTTGTCGCGAAATCCCCTACCCATTCAAGAATCTGACTTTGTTTCCGTCAACGAGACTGAGAGTACCTCAACTGGAGGTTCAGAAACGTGCCCCTCTCCCGGTCCGTCTACTACAAAAATCCATTGTCCTGTCGTTCCACAATTGAATCAGAAACGCGTAGACCTTACTACAGTTTCCCAGACCTGGCTGTTTGCAGAACAGTAGCGTGACGAAGAGATACAGGACATTGTGTCAAAACTTAAAGATAATCAGTTACCACGCGATGTAGCTAATACTTACGAGTTACGTTCGGGAGTTCTTTGTCGGAAAGTGCAACGAAATAGACGTAATCGTTGTCTTCCAATAGTTCCACACGCTTACAGGTGGTCGGTAGTTAACCAGGTGCATGAGACCCTTATTCACTTGGGTTGGAAGAAGACTCTAGAAAAAATGTTTGAACTCTACTGGTTTGAAAATATGACCAAATTTGTGCGCAAGTTTGTTGAAAATTGTGTAGTTTGTAGTGTCTCAAAATGTAACTCCGGAAAAATTCAAGCCGAACTCCACCCTATACCCAAAATAACTGTTCCTTGGCACACAGTACATATTGACATTACTGGAAAATTAAGTGGCAAAAATGATTCAAAAGAGTACATTATAGTACTCATCGACGCGTTTACAAAATACGTCTTACTGTATCACACAAATCATATAGATAGTAAAAGCACAATAGATGCTGTCAAATACAGCGTGAGTTTATTTGGGGCACCTGCTCGTTTAATTGCAGACCAAGGAAGGTGTTTTACAAGTAATGACTTTAAACAATTCTGCCAAACTAATTATATTGTACTACACCTAATAGCAACAGGCTCAAGTAGAGCTAACGGCCAAGTCGAGAGAGTTATGAGTACTTCAAAAAATATGTTTACATGCATAGAAACCAGCAATAAATCCTGGCAGGACGCGATAGGTGATGTTCAGTTGGCACTTAACTCCTCAGTCTGCCGTACTACTAATGCAAGTCCTTTGGAACTTTTAATTGGAAGACCCGGTAAGCCCCTCTGTTTAATCTCTTTCGGTGATGTCAATAGTGAAAACAATATTAACCTTACAGAACTACGAAATCAGGCCGATCAAAATATTCAAAATAATGCTGATTATGATAAATTGCGATTTGATCGTAATAAAGCTGCTATTGTAAAATTTAACATAGGTGATTATGTCTTACTTGAAAATGAGGAACGAAACCAAACAAAATTAGATCCGAAGTTTAAGGGCCCATTTAAAATTATAGAAGTTCTTCCCGGTGATCGGCACATTGTAAAATCGTTATCTAATAATAGGACTTTTAAATACGCCCATAATAGAATCAGGAGGATGCCTGAATGTAATGCTCCTTCAGATCTTGAAGATGATAGTGATGGAGAAGACAGTTTAGTTGATATGTAATGATTTTGTTAAAGTTGTGATTCATCACGTACCAATTCATGTGATGAGTTGTAACCGGAGCCTTAGTTGTTCAGAGGGCGTTTGAGGGCTGGGTGCTGGAGGGCACAGTCTCAATCGTAACTGCAACTTAAGGGGATCAGACCGGACGATGAGGCCGATTGTGCAGTAGAGCCGTGGTGATGTTTGTGTTAATCTCTCTACCATGTGCCTACAAAAAAAAGTCAGGTAGGCCGAGTAATAATTCTAGCGACCTTAAGAGTCTTTCTTTTCTTTTTGTCTACAGGCTCTACGTTACACGAGGGCGTGTAAATGTCAGTCTGACCGTGTCGGAGAATGAAATATTTCATCTAATTTACTGTTGAAAATGAGAAATGTTTAGTTAATTTATTATTTTTAGGCCATCTAGCGCCCTTGTATCACACTAAGTTCTCAGAGAACGCAATACTTCACTAAGTTTATTGTTGGATTATGGGAATGTTTAGTTAGTTATTATTTTTAGGCCATCTAGCGCCCTTAGTGAATACTATGTTGTATCATGTGTTTGTTATTTTTAGAAAGCTAAGCTGACGTCGTACAGCAGCTGTGATAAGTTCTTTAGTGCCATCTCTTAGTGTGCCAGGATACCTCTGAGATAGGTACCTGGACAGGCTCGGTCAGCCGGTAAAGCAGTTCTGCCTTGGTATTTTCAAAACAGAAGAATAAAAAACAGAAAACGGTTAGACAGATGGTTTTGCTGAAAATCGGTGGGCCGATCCGGTCGGCCACTAAATTGTTATTTTCTGTAATACGGTGTGATGTTATTAAGTTTCTAACGTTTGGTTTATAGTTCTTGTTGTTTCTTATTGTGCGAACAAAGTAAACATAAGGATGTGTTGAAAAGCTGTGTTTGATTAACTAGTTAACTGCCCGAGAATAACCCGCCCGTACGAAGATGAATAACGAATCTAATGGACCCTCCCCGGTCCAGTTTCCGACATCAGAAGTGGACCACTCTCGGGCTTTAGGTGATGAGAGAAAAAGTAATGAGCAGTGGAAAGTACTGGTAGAAACCCAAAGCCGTCAAATCACCGAATTGATAAACTTAATTAATAAACCGCCGGCCAATGTAGGAGGAGGAATTAATAAGTTAATTAAGTTACCTGAGTTTAACCCGGAACAAGAGGAAGCCGATGCGCGAGCGTGGTGCTCGACAGTTGACATTTGTATCGCGGAGTACCCGCTCCAGGGTGGTGCCCTGGTAGTCGCACTGAGTAAGTCTTTAAAAGGAAGTGCTGGAGCGTGGCTAGCTAGTGTGACGTATGAAGGTATGACTTGGGCTGAATTCAAAATTATTTTTCTTGCTCGTTATGAATCCACTGATACGTATGCGGCTACTCTAATAAACACTATTAAAAGTAGACCAAAAGAAAATGAATCTTATGCGGCATTTGCTGGTCGCTTAATGACAACATTAACTACAAGATGGAAAGATTTAACTAAGGAGGGAATTGCTGTTTCTTTAGTACTAGCACTCCTCTCAAGATTTGATAACAGAATCCAGCGAATAGCGTATACTACTGAAGTAATAGATCGTACAAAGCTGTTACACGAACTGAAAGGAATTGTTGGTTATAAACATAAACTTCTACCTACAGCGGATGAAACTAACGACTCGAGCTATGGAAAACGAACCAAGTATACTTCGGTTGCTACTTTGAAGTGTTACCACTGCGATGAACCGGGTCATAAAGTGGCCGATTGCCCGATCAAGAAGTTACGTGAAAGAAATAAAACTACTAGTTGGACCACAATATCTAATAAGCCTATTGTAGAGGCGAAGCCTTTAACTTGTTTCAGCTGTGGCGAAGTGGGCCACGTCACTACTAAATGCCGGAAGATGAGTACTGCTGCCAGCTCGGACACAGTGGGTAAGCAGCGGTCGGAGAGCGTGCCCGTTACGCAGCGCCACGTGAACCTTTGTAAGTCTCAACCTGTCTTGGGAACCTTACGTCATTCAAGTGAGTCATTCGTATTTTGCTTTGATTGTGGAGCAGAATGTTCTCTGTTAAGGGAAAGCATGGCTACTAAATTTAATGGTAAATGTTTTAATATGTTAGTGAACATTACTGGTATTGGTAACTCTAATGTAACTTGCAACCGTCAAGTTTTGTGTAGTGTAATTATTGACAACAACTGTCTAGAGATTTTATTTCATGTAATACCTGATGAGAGTTTGAATTACGATATTTTAATCGGTCGTGATATTTTAATATCAGGAATAACTATGACAATGAGACAGAATTATTTCAAATTGACAAAATCCGTGGTTGTGAACACTTGTGATTTTTCTGACGTAAAACAATTCGATAAAATAGATACGGACCTAGTTGATGATGACAAAATTGAGCTGATTAACCTCTTAAAAAAAATTTCCAATTCATTTTCTGAAGATTTGCCACATACTAGTGTAAAAACAGGAAACTTGCAGATTAGGCTTATTGATCCTAATAAGATTGTACAACGCCGTCCTTACCGCATGACACCCGATGAGAAAGATATTGTTCGTAAAAAGATAAATGAAATGTTAGAAGCTGGAATAGTCCGTCCTAGTTGTTCACCGTTTTCTAGCCCCATATTATTGGTAAAAAAGCGCGATGGCAGCGAACGCCTTGTCTTGTCTTGAACTATCGTGAATTAAATAATAATACAGTCCCAGATCGATATCCTTTACCCAATATTGCTGATCAAATTGCACGTTTACATGGAGCTAATTTCTTCACGTGTCTCGATTGTGTGAGCGGCTTCAATCAAATCGGTATACATCCAGATAGCGTGGAACTTACAAGTTTCGTCACCAATGAAGGTCAGTTCGAGTATTTAAAAATGCCGTTCGGGTTACGAAATGCGCCTAGTGTCTTTCAAAGAGCTATAACAAATGCATTAGGAGACCTAGTTTACTCGTACGCTATTATTTACATAGATGATATTATGATCCCTTCATCGACTGCGTCAGAGGGATTGGAGAGACTCCAAGTAGTTCTACAAGCTCTGACAGATAGTGGGTTTTCATTGAAGTTCTCCAAATGTTCGTTTCTAAAACGTCAAGTAGAATATCTCGGTTATGAAATAACTGCAGGCCAAATTCGGCCAAATCCGCGTAAAATTCAGGCATCGACTGACTCGCTGCCCCCAAACTCCATTCATCAGTTACGCCAGTTTATTGGGCTCGCTTCTTATTTTAGGAAATTTGTCCCAGGCTTTTCATTGAAGATGAAACCACTATTTTTGCTACTTCCTGGAAGAGAACTAAAATGGTTGCCGGTACACGAGCAGATCCGACAAGAAATAATTTCAATTCTTACTCAAAGACCAGTGCTGGTTATTTTTGACCCTGAACTCCCTGTTGAGTTACATACTGACGCGAGCGCAGATGGATATGGCGCTATTCTTTTTCAACGGGTTGGTAACGAGTTGCGTGTTGTTGAGTATTTCAGTAAAAAAACTGTAGGTGCCGAAACTAGATACCACTCATATGAATTGGAGACCTTGGCCGTGGTTAATGCTATAAAACATTTTAGACATTACCTCGCTGACCGACATTTCACAGTTATAACGGATTGTAACTCTCTAGTTGCTTCTAAAAACAAAAAGGATTTGACACCGCGAGTTTACCGTTGGTGGGCTTTCTTGCAAGCTTTTGATTTTAATATTCTGTATCGTGAAGGTAGACGTATGCAGCACGTAGACTTTTTGTAGCGAAATCCCCTACCCATTCAAGAATCTGACTTTGTTTCCGTCAACGAGACTGAGAGTACCTCAACTGGAGGTTCAGAAACGTGCCCCTCTCCCGGTCCGTCTACTACAAAAATCCATTGTCCTGTCGTTCCACAATTGAATCAGAAACGCGTAGACCTTACTACAGTTTCCCAGACCTGGCTGTTTGCAGAACAGCAGCGTGACGAAGAGATACAGGACATTGTGTCAAAACTTAAAGATAATCAGTTACCACGCGATGTAGCTAATACTTACGAGTTACGTTCGGGAGTTCTTTGTCGAAAAGTGCAACGAAATAGACGTAATCGTTGTCTTCCAATAGTTCCACACGCTTACAGGTGGTCGGTAGTTAACCAGGTGCATGAGACCCTTATTCACTTGGGTTGGAAGAAGACTCTAGAAAAAATGTTTGAACTCTACTGGTTTGAAAATATGACCAAATTTGTGCGCAAGTTTGTTGAAAATTGTGTAGTTTGTAGTGTCTCAAAATGTAACTCCGGAAAAATTCAAGCCGAACTCCACCCTATACCCAAAATAACTGTTCCTTGGCACACAGTACATATTGACATTACTGGAAAATTAAGCGGCAAAAATGATTCAAAAGAGTACATTATAGTACTCATCGACGCGTTTACAAAATACGTCTTACTGTATCACACAAATCATATAGATAGTAAAAGCACAATAGATGCTGTCAAATACAGCGTGAGTTTATTTGGGGCACCTGCTCGTTTAATTGCAGACCAAGGAAGGTGTTTTACAAGTAATGACTTTAAACAATTCTGCCAAACTAATGATATTGTACTACACCTAATAGCAACAGGCTCAAGTAGAGCTAACGGCCAAGTCGAGAGAGTTATGAGTACTTTAAAAAATATGTTTACATGCATAGAAACCAGCAATAAATCCTGGCAGGACGCGATAGGTGATGTTCAGTTGGCACTTAACTCCTCAGTCTGCCGTACTACTAATGCAAGTCCTTTGGAACTTTTAATTGGAAGACCCGGTAAGCCCCTCTGTTTAATCTCTTTCGGTGATGTCAATAGTGAAAACAATATTAACCTTACAGAACTACGAGATCAGGCCGATCAAAATATTCAAAATAATGCTGATTATGATAAATTGCGATTTGATCGTAATAAAGCTGCTATTGTAAAATTTAACATAGGTGATTATGTCTTACTTGAAAATGAGGAACGAAACCAAACAAAATTAGATCCGAAGTTTAAGGGCCCATTTAAAATTATAGAAGTTCTTCCCGGTGATCGGTACATTGTCAAATCGTTATCTAATAATAGGACTTTTAAATACGCCCATGATAGAATCAGGAGGATGCCTGAATGTAATGCTCCTTCAGATCTTGAAGATGATAGTGATGGAGAAGACAGTTTAGTTGATATGTAATGATTTTGTTAAAGTTGTGATTCATCACGTACCAATTCATGTGATGAGTTGTAACCGGAGCCTTAGTTGTTCAGAGGGCGTTTGAGGGCTGGGTGCTGGAGGGCACAGTCTCAATCGTAACTGCAACTTAAGGGGATCAGACCGGACGATGAGGCCGATTGTGCAGTAGAGCCGTGGTGATGTTTGTGTTAATCTCTCTACCATGTGCCTACAAAAAAAAGTCAGGTAGGCCGAGTAATAATTCTAGCGACCTTAAGAGTCTTTCTTTTCTTTTTGTCTTCAGGCTCTACGTTACACGAGGGCGTGTAAATGTCAGTCTGACCGTGTCGGAGAATGGAATATTTCATCTAATTTACTGTTGAAAATGAGAAATGTTTAGTTAATTTATTATTTTTAGGCCATCTAGCGCCCTTGTATCACACTAAGTTCTCAGAGAACGCAATACTTCACTAAGTTTATTGTTGGATTATGGGAATGTTTAGTTAGTTATTATTTTTAGGCCATCTAGCGCCCTTGGTGAATACTATGTTGTATCATGTGTTTGTTATTTTTAGAAAGCTAAGCTGACGTCGTACAGCAGCTGTGATAAGTTCTTTAGTGCCATCTCTTAGTGTGCCAGGATACCTCTGAGATAGGTACCTGGACAGGCTCGGTCAGCCGGTAAAGCAGTTCTGCCTTGGCATTTTCAAAACAGAAGAATAAAAAACAGAAAACGGTTAGACAGATGGTTTTGCTGAAAATCGGTGGGCCGATCCGGTCGGCCACTAAATTGTTATTTTCTGTAATACGGTGTGATGTTATTAAGTTTCTAACGTTTGGTTTATAGTTCTTGTTGTTTCTTATTGTGCGAACAAAGTAAACATAAGGATTTGTTGAAAAGCTGTGTTTGATTAACTAGTTAACTGCCCGAGAATAACCCGCCCGTACGAAGATGAATAACGAATCTAATGGACCCTCCCCGGTCCAGTTTCCGACATACATATTACCAAACTAAACACCTATTATAATATCATTAGATTACCTATCACATTAGTCTGTGCGGAAAATGTAGTAGGTAGGTAGGTATAGTATCCAACACATTCTTCGATTCTGCTCTTTCTGAACAGACTTAAAGAATAAGTTACTAAGTGTGAGTGAGTAAGTAACTGGCGGTGAAATATGCAGTGGTTAATAATATTCAATCGACAATATTTTTAGAATGACTAAATTGCTAAATGACTGTTCTAATAGGTGTGCATAGGTAGATAATTATGGTTTTTTTTCCGCACCAGTTCGCAAAGTATATAGGTACCTGTACCTACATTACTTGTCATAACAAGATTTCAAAGAGCCGTGGATGCATAAACTCCTCCTACAAATAATGTAGACTTGAAGATCTGAAGTACAAAACATCAATTTAATAGGTATCATGAAATTATATATCGTGAGAAAATCGGCCTAATCCAGGAATTAGTCCCAATTGGATGCGTAGTCGAATGGCATTTCTCCGACTCGAAACGAAAACGTAACGCCGTGAAAGGTAGTCTGACTCTGTCGCGCCAATACGCAAGAGCGATAGAGATAGACATCTACTAGCGTTTCGTTTCGTGAGCGTTTCGTGAGCGTTTGTGTCATTCGGCTACGCACCCTGGTTTGAGAGGTCCGATGGCAGTCGATTTAATCTAGGACCGGAGCCAGAACTTGCTCTAACCTGCCTACTCGTACCTACTATTGAACCTCCAAAATGCAGGGTTACCGTATAGGTAGGTACTTATTGTTGCTGTAAAACAAATCATGTTTCTAAACAATTTTTGAAATATTAAAGTGAGATGTTTCCCAATAGGGAACTTGACTGTAGTTAAAATAAAATATCTTATACCATTCACGAAATAAAGTACTTATCAGATATAGATAAGAAAAACATGGCCAGCACGGCAAGCATGGTCGCGCGATAGACGATAAAATATCAGGCCGTCCCTATCGCACTTACAAATAGTGCGATAGGGACGGCCTGCTATTTTATCGTCTATCGCGCGACCAATGCTTCCCGTGCAGAAATTATTTCAAATCCAATTTCTATTTAATAAGTCAGGTAGAAATACATAAAGTAACTGAGTTGACCGTGACGTCACTCAATTCGATTTCATACAAATTCCATATTAGCAAGTCGTTAAATTCGTTTTGACAGTTCTTAAAAAGAATCTGATTTGACTAGGAGGCAAGTAGCCTATTGTGTCCTAGTAGTCCCGCCGGCGGGCGTGATCGCGTGGAAGTCGTGAAATATAACTTTATTCACAATTAGCAAGCCAATGTCGACTGCCACAATCTCCAAAATCACTAGGTACCATAGCGTCGGATATGACTAACGCCTGACTTGCTTTTTGTCTTATTCGATTTACTTTTCTCAATTCAGTGCGAGTGATAACAGGACTTGTGAAGGTAAATATTATTACCAGTTCTTTTTGTTATAGTTTAGTAGGTATACGTAACAATTATTTGAACATAAATATGTTTTTGTTGTCTACATAACATGTTTAGATTTTCATGTATTTGGATGATTATTGCTAAATTACGCATGAACATGTTCATGACAATAACATGCTTAGTATGTTTGCTCTTCAAGTGAATCATTTAAGAGGGTGAATAGGAAGCGGCTAATTAGTGGACGACTGTTTTTACTTTTATAATGGTATGGTTTAAGTAATTATTACTACATTGAATTAAAAATAGCATTGTAAATGCACATTTTTAAGATACGTGGATGAGAAATTACTAATATAATAAAATGGTATGTATAAAGTAGTCTATCTAACCTATAATAGTGTAAGTTTTCGTTGTACTTAAGTATTAGTGCGTTTTCACATTATCCGATCCGATATCGGATGTAGGAAGGATTTCAAAGGCAAAAGTCCCACATCCGATATCGGATAATGTGAAAACGCACTCAGAATGACAAAAAGTGTCGACACATGAATAGGTATTTAATTGGATACATATTAGGTAAAACTGTCAGGTTCGAAAAAAATATATAATACATAAATAAATACCTACATTTTCGAATAAGACGAATGCTGAAACTTAAAAGTCCTTGCACAGCTACCAACTAAATACAGGTTACTTTCATAATTACCTTAAGACTGTACCTAGACGAAAAATACCTAATACGTAAACCTGATGTTAGTTTTACGTCAGATCCATCATCCGATTCGATTTATTTCCGTCATTCTGCGGATCTAGTGCGTAAATTACCATAGTTCTAGGGCTATTACGGACCTTATTTTCACGGGTTCGGATCGTATTCGGATCGGACGAAGTGCAAAACCCCTCTTAGTGTACATACCTACCCTAACTATTGACAAAATACAGCATGTTTATCTGAATATTCTGAATGTCTATTGCATTAACATATATAAAACAAGGTTTACACTTCGAACAGTCGCAAATTGACTCGGATCACGACAGGCCAGGTGCTAAACATGTCTTATGTATGAACTACTTCACATGCCTTTTAATTGCGTGTGTAGTATGTCAGTGCATGAACAGGAGCGTGTGTTTCTGATTATTGCTTCAGCATTGGCTATTTTACTTATTTAATACAATCACTGAAATCTCCATTCGAACCGGAAATAAACGATTAGATCCATATAGATCGTTCTCCATCGAAATTCTAAGAATCTAAGAAATTGACTATTAGAATACAAATATAATCATATGAATAATATCTTAATTTTTACTTTGAGTAAAACACACAATTGTTGCCTTAGCTAATATTTGTATAGACATTCTTGCCTAAAATATAAACGGGTGCTGAACGTGAAGAATAGAATCTCATTTGCGCCTTATTAGTCCCGACAACCCCAAAAAGCTAAAGCCAATAAATTAATATCAAAATATATTTGTATGTTAGAACCATTCTAAATATTTCATGACAGTCTTTTGTTTACGTAAATCAAGGAGTTTGAAGTGCAACGGCGCTGCAGGGCATCAGGTGCGATACACTCACGCAAATATTTTATGAAAATACCGAGAACCTCGCACGCTAGGGATGCGCCACACTGTCGACTTGAGCCCGATGGCAAACATAAAGACTTCGGCACTCGGAGATATATATCATGACGTCTTAGTGTTATCCGATCGGGATAAAGCCGCGATAAACTGATGAAAATCATATCTGTACACTGTTTACAAACATTGGATAAATCTAACAGATAAATCTAATGGTGAAAATTTTGTAACAGGTGGTCGTCCATCTTAGCAGCCCTTTTCATTGTTTATAATAATGTAAAAACCGTGAAAGCGTGTTCGCGTTATAGACATTAGCGCTATCAGTTATGAACGACAGCTGGCCATTTCTCAAAATTTTGGCACCCCCACCAGGCAATACGTTTATGTCAAAACTTTTTTTAGTATACAATATCTTCATAAAAAAATCATCAATACATATTAAAAGACACTTTTTACATAAAGGCCTGATGCTGTGAAATCGATTTATCTTATATTTATTAAATAAATAATAATTGTAACTAAGTTTTGTCGTTCACCTTCCGTGTCCCAAGTCCCAACGTTACTTATGTTTCAAGTGATTAAAAGTACACAAATAATTAACTTTACTTACCTTTCCTACTGTATTTTATTTGAATATATCCTTATAACGAAAGTGACACAAGATTTTTTTTTTTACTAAATTATATTGAAGTAGGTGAATGATGTCTGTACCAGGTGAATGACCACCAAACTACAGGTGATCGACTACGGACGCAGGTTAGCGATGCTTGTCGTTAACCTGTCAAGTTTGTCATACTAATTTGTACTAATTTGTCGTTAACCTGTTACTGTTGTCGATAACCTGTGTATATTTTATCCTTCACCTGATCATAATGTCGTTCACCTGAATTTGAATCGACCATAACTTCTAAAATAATTAATTCATACCGGTGCCTTTGACAGTTTTGAAATGTTTGAGACGCATTAAAACGATCCCTAGGAAAAAAAATTAAAAATGCGACATTTTTTCGAAGCAAGTGCCGAAGTCAAAAATAAAAACTAGTTTCGCGGCCGCGCACCTGTCGGTGCCAAAAAATTGAGAAATGACCAGCTATTAAAATAAGTAAGATATGTCGTCTCAATACTCTCAATATAAATATAAAATAGATTATAATAAAATATTAACTACATAATATTTAAGTAGTATTTTAGTGAACTTGTCAAGATTAAGAATTTTTATTATTTGGATGCAAATCCTTTTAGTCATAAAAAGTAGACATTTCCAAGAAATACGGGTCCCTAAAAATAGTTTACAGTAGGAAACAGCAATAATAAATTTAAATAATAACTGTCTTAACATTTACATCGTCCATTTATTTGTTTTCAGTAACACTAGACATTTCCGAAGACGAACGACAATTTCCATAATTTTTCAATATTTTGTCCCATTAGCCGGATGGCGTGGATACGTAGACAATTAGTTACTCATGGCGGTGAAATTGAATGCAAACAGTAATGTTCTAATCTCGGAACTGAGCAGAGCCTCACGCTACTGTGTCTCGAACTTTGTTTCTTTTAAAACGGTACGGTCAACCAATTCGAATCCTGGACCATCTCTAGAATCCTGTCTTAATGACGTCGTGCTTTATTTGCCATAGAAATCTCTTTGACGTCTATTGTGAAAAGGTTCTAGAGTGGTGCAGGTTAGGTTAGCCAGCCAGCTGCATGACGGCTGGCATGACCACTCCGCGTCACGTCTCATAAAACCCCTTTTTTGACTATTCTAAAATTAAAAATAAATTGGACATTCTATCATGTCTGTCAAAATGGGGAGGATTAAGTTAGAAGTGAGAAAAAATATATTGGACGATTGGTGCAAAAATAAAGGGTTAACTATAAGAAAGCTTGCTAAAAAGTACAATGTGAGCCCTGCAGGTGTATATAAATTAATAAATAAGTTTGGCACTACAGTAACTTTAGAAGATCTGCCAAAGTCTGGTCGAAAACCAGGCCCTTCAGACCCGGAGTTACAGAGAAAAGTGGTTCAAATGTTCAATAGAAAACCAACTATGTCTGTTCGGGATGCTGCTCGTAAGGCAAAAACATCCATAGGAATGATCCAGAGAATTAAAAAAAGGTGCAACCTGAAAACTTACAAAAAACAAAAACAGCCCAAACGTGACGAAAAACAGACAGTTGCCGTTCGAAAACGCACCAGAAAACTATATGACCAAGTTCTGACTAAAAAAGTGCAGTGTATCGTAATGGACGACGAAACCTATTGTAAATTTGATTACAAAACTCTACCTGGCCCACAATTTTTAACAGTCTCGGCAAATAAAAAGGTTTCTCAAAAAGATAAGTCGATCAGTGTGGAAAAATTTGGAAAGAAAATATTAATTTGGCAGGCGATTTGTCAGTGCGGGCTGAAATCTAAAGCTTATTTCGCGACGGGAACTATAAATACCCAAGTTTACCGTGAGGAATGCCTACAAAAAAGGTTATTGCCTTTTATCAAGAAGCATCGAATGCCTGCATTATTTTGGCCAGACTTGGCCGCCTGTCATTACTCGAAAGTGACCAGAGAGTGGTATAAGGCCAATAAGGTAGATATTGTAGAGAAAGACATGAACCCGCCTAATTGTCCAGAAGTCCGCCCTATCGAGAGGTATTGGGCCCTTATGAAAAGGCATCTTCAAAAAAATGCCAAGGCTGCAACATCCCTTGCTGACTTTAAAAAAAAGTGGAATAAGTCTTCTGAAAACGTGACCTACATTGACAAGCCACGAACCGGCCTCCACCGAAGTCATGAGCCTGTGAGTATCTATATTATAATAGTAGTCTATTAGATACTGTTACATACTCTGAGAAGATACCGTGCAAATTTTAAAGTTATTTATAGATTCCACGTAAGAAATACTTACTTACTATTACTGACGTTTCAATTGTTTTTTCGTCCCTTGAGCATTATCATCGTTATCATATTGACGAGTTAAAGCATCTTAACTGCGATGTATAAAATATAGGATTAATGACGTTGCTACACTTGCTACTTGCTCGAGTCGATACGATATCTCGGTAAACAAAATGGATTAAGTGTGTCAGTCTCTCTCTGGAGCCTGCTACGTTAGCCTGTAGCTCAAACTGATTTTTCTCGTAATAACACGTTTTCCTGCGTACACGTTAAAGTTAAAAGGGAAACATAATAGGAAAATAAAATAAAAAACCTTAGCTGGAGGCAATTTGGATGTGCCGTGTCAATTCAATTACGCTCAGCGCTACAGTATCTTGCTGAAGATTAGGGCAATCCGGGCAATGAGAAAATATTCCAGGAAAAAATCGAACCCATTTTTAATTGACAGGTTAGTACCATCTACAAATTAAATTCGATGTGTTTTGTCCTACTTTAGCTCAAATTTAAAATACATAAAATATTACCTACTCGGTAAATGTGTGCCTACTCAGATAAAACGTCTGAGAGTCAATGCCGTATACATTTTAGAATATTTATTTATATTTGTATATTATAATTTTAATGTTTATACTTTATTTTAACATCGTTAATATCTACAAATTTAGTATATGTCATGTAACCATAATTTTAACATCTCATGCTACCTTTCATATTATAAAAATCGTATTATTAAGGTTTACAAATTTTATTGATTTATTTAAAATTCATGTTAGAATCAAAAGTTTTTTTTTTAATTATACATTTAGATTATACTTATAGATGAAATATAATGTATAAATTATAAATTTGTTACAGAATTCATCCATCCCATTTATTTGTTAGGTTTACAACCGCACAACAGTTTTTTTTTAATTAATATAATATCGTCTTCGGTTACCGCGATAGTTACTCATGAAATAAAACTATGGAAACGGATTAAATCGCGTATAATGAATTTAAAATACATCCCGACGTTTCGAACTCTTTACAGCGTTCAAGAAATATCCAAACGTTGAGATCAAGAAATATCCAAACTTTAATAGAGAGGATGGCTTTACTTTACCACCGGCTTGGGATCCAGTAGTACATCTGATAATGGAACAAGCACGACGAAGGCTGTGAGGCATTTGTGTTGTATGGTGTTGGACATTTGCAGTTTGTTTCTTTGTCAATTTTGTGTAGATTAATTGGTTAATTATTTTTTAACAGAGTAATGGTAAATTTTTTTGAATATTGTATAACTAGCTTTATTAATAGTGTGTGAACCTGCCTTAGAAATCTATATTATTTGTGGTCATGGTTCGTTAATATTTCTTGTAAGTGGGTAGCTTTTGCACTTTTTAATTTTTCCTCAGTCACCCGTTGACCACGAACGCTGTAAAGAGTTCGAAACGTCGGGATGTATTTTAAATTCATTATACGCGATTTAATCCGTTTCCATAGTTTTATTTCATAATATAATATCCTTACTATAAATAAAATTGTTTATAAAATAAAACAATTTACATATTTATTAACCATAGCTATTGAACTACGTTCTTAATGCAGGTTGTTGTAATAATTTAAGAAAGTATTTTTCAAAATTCACCTCTTAAGGGGGTGAAATGGGGGTTCAAAGTTTGAAATTTTGGTACGCGGGCAAAGCCTCGGGGAAATGCTAGTATATATGTACATCAAATCATGTAAAAAAAATCATAATATAAAGAGGAAAATGGGGCTTACGTTTGCATGGAGATACTGGCACTTTCAACCACATGGACTTGCTAGTCCATCTTCATCTCATTAGGTTAAAATGTAGTTTATAAATTTTTTAAGAGAACTTTTTTCTGTTAAGATTTTCAAATTGTTTAAATTTCAATGTTTAATCCACTTATTCTTGTTTACATTACTTACCTACTAGTTTTGAGGAAGAGCGGTACCCTTTACCACAGGTAATTGTTTACTTAAAAAGGAGTATCCACAAATAAAATTATGTAAGTAATTCTTAAATTGAATAAGAATATTTTTTTAAACTGGCGCCCGTTTCCTCTTAAAGTACTACAATACTCGTATGTAATGATGGTGTGTTTAGATGAGTCCAGGCAGGCGCGGACCCCTGGCCGAGCCAGGCGACCGGCCCAGCGTCACCGTTACCGACATGGACACTGTGCAGGAGGAGAACGACAACGACAGGTAAAATATTAACCCCCTTATTCATAAACGTACTCTAAAGTTATCAAGCCGATAAAGTTCGTTTGTCGCTTTCCGACGTATTGGTGTGACAGAAAAGGCCACCGAAAACGCTGTCAGCGATGTAGTGACGTCATCGAATTCAAACCTTACTGCATGTCAAAACAATCACGGACATCAACTTTATGCTTTCATACTTAAAAAGTCAGAAAATGTTGTTTTCGAATAGAATGACCTGATGCATAGATAATCTATAGATTAACATGACTGTGTTGTTTTCGCCTGATTACGTAAAAGTATACTTTAAAAATATTTTCTCAAACATGCAATGAAATATTGTCTTTACGTTCCTTAAAATGGGCTGGGAAGTATCGCTTTTTGGGCGCAACAACTCGAGAGGACTGTAAAGGGATTTCATATAATTTTTTAGGCCTAGGCCTGCAAAGTAACTTTTTTTTATAAAATATTGTCCTTTAGAGCATTTTTTTTATTTCATTGTATGTTTGAGAAAAGCACTATACATTCCTCGGCGTGAAAACGGATTCCCGGCCTCGTATCCCTATCCGGGTATATACCCACTTGGCCGGAAATCCTCATTTTCCCGGCCTCTGATGTAATGTACTATTTTTGCTGTTTTTAAGTCATAATAAAATATGTTAATATTTTATTCCGGTTGATCGGACAGTACTTAATCAAATAAGACAGACTTTAAAAAAGGGTCAAGTAGCCTATTGACATAATTATCTACTTAGAATGTAACTATAAATTGTGAGACATTCATGCATGTTATTAGCTAAATTTGGACTCGAAATAAAAGGCTTATTTTATTTTATTTTATATATTAATATAACTTAGATAAAAATTAATACCAAGTAGAACATGCGGCCTCGTCAACACGAGGAAGCTGGTGGTACTCGTAATTTCCCGCAAATAAGTATACGGTGTGCGGAATACTGGATAAGATACGTCGACTTTTCTAATATCCGACCATTCTCAAAAAAAAAATGGCGGTTTAATTACCGCAATTTATATATATGAAGAAAGTTATGGCAATTATCTATACTTTGCAATTGCAGACATTCTCAGAAAACGACCCTTTAATAGTCATCTTTCATTTCCTTTCAATATAATTTATTTCAAAACACTGAAGGCGGTTTAAATTGGTTTTTTTACTATAAGTATAAAATAAATTACTAAGAAACTTCTTTTATGATTATATTTTCAATTTAATGAATATAAATGAATAAACCAAAAGCATTCATTGACATACGACTATGAATAAAGGCAGTGTCCATTGTTAGATCCCGGATAATGCATTCTTTTTATTTCAAAACGTGGAAATGAAACGTCGCGGTGGGAGACAGCGGGCTATGGCGATCGCGCCGCTGGTGTCATAAATACGCCCGAGATATCAAACCATTTAATTAAAGTTTCTTTTTAAATTGCACCTCTTTGTACTAATCGTGCACTTTTATCTCTTAAGCTTCACAGGTAACTCTTAACTTATGAAAGGCTAGCTTTTGCCCACGGCGTCGCTCGAGTTAAATTCGAAAATTGCGAAATGCTTCATACAAGCTTCCACCTTCCACCACCAACTTTAGGGAAGTAGGGATTAAAAAGGACAAAAAGTAGCCTATGTCACTCTCCACCCCTTCAACCAGCTCTACTAAAATAAAAATCGCCTGAATTCGACTCAACACTCCGTTTTGCCGTGAAAGGCGGACAAACAAACAGGCACATACACGTTCCCATTTATATATTAAACATAAGTATGAAAGTATGGATATCTATCATTTGAAAGCTAACGCAAACATACCGCATATTTTATATAGAGCATAAAATAGGTTCAAATACTTATATTATGATTTGATATTCAAAGTAGAGTGTGGAGAGGCGAGGATAGAAAGCTCAGAAAGACATTTCCGGCGGACAGATGCATATTTTGAAGATTTTGTGCTCAAAGTTATTCTGCTGAAGTACGGCCATGCTTCAGCATATAGTTCTTTAAATATTAAATTTATAGGATTTTCTGATATAACTTCCTACCTCATGCGTCATGCATTTAGTAGCTTTTTATTAAAAACATATATATAGATAACATTTACCTATAGCTTTATTTATTAAGTCAAATAGTATGATGATACTCGTATATAAGAAGGTTTTTCTTTTTTACTGTGGAACGTTTACGTTTACGTTTTTACGTACGGTAAAGAGCTAGTTACAATTCATAAATTTTAAATGCAGATGCCACTTACAATTTCTAACTATTTGTTTTTGTATTGTAACTGTTATTAGTGTTATTACATAAAAAGTTAAAATAGCCACTTGTTTGTGCTGAAATTCTATTTAAAATATGTAAATAACAATTTAAACACACACTTAAAGTAGGGTTATTACTATAGATTAGATTAGATTAGATTTCTTTATTTCATGATAAAAATTACACTATAAATTTGCTACATGTCAAAATTATGTTTATCTTCTCATCATGATCGTCAAAAATTACATAATAAATTCCAAATAAAAATGTATTGTGTCTATTGTTGTGTATCCGGGGTGTAGCCTCTAAATACTCTAAATATAAGATACACTTGAAAGCAGGGACCGGAAAACGCTTAGTTTCAAGAAATAAGCCTTTCTATATTAAGGAAACCCTATTACATGAGATTGTTAAACCCTATTAATGGATAACCTGCCATTGCGTTTTAGACTTAAAGCCTAATCTCCTAAACCTAATCATATTGCTAAACATACATTTAATATTAGATTGGCTTTAGGTGGTGTTTTCTTGGGCCATCATTCTAAATAGGATATTCAGTAGGTATTAAAATTTAAAATTTAAATTTAAATTTAGAAGATATTTATTTGTAACACGTTACCCGCTAGTGCAACTAAACTAAACATTGTAAACGTGATGTTAGTGAACATTATTTAAACTAAATTTTGATCAAACTGCCTTGAGAAATGAGAGTTTAAAAAACCCAGCTGGGTCCATATTAATAAAACTAATATTCATTCGCGATAACGCGTTTTAACTAGAAAAATAATCACGTAAACCCCGTTTGCACGGGTTTTAAGGTAAAAGGAATTTACTAACTTATAAAAATATTTTTTTTATATTGACTTATTTTGTGTACGTATTTCAATTTCGTCTAGCATCGCGCCAAACTTGAAAAATATTTATGACATTTGATAGAGCGCTTTGTTGGGCGCGTCGCGCTGTCTGCGCCTTACCACTCTATTCGCACAATCGCAGTCTGCGATTTCGGCTCTATTATTAAATACCTACAATGCAAACAAAACTAAGGCGTAACAATGAATACTAACTTATTTATCCATTTTATATGAACATCTTTATTTTCAAACTATGTGATTACCACCGTCAATTTTCATTTACTAGCTTATTATAGTTTTATTTCAGCAGTAACTATCGCGGTAACCGAAGACAATATTTTATTCACAGCTCAAGTGTTTATTTTCTTATTTAGTTAGTTATACCTATTATTTAGTTAGTTATACCTATGTGAAAATATGTAAATAGTGGATAAAATGCGTTTTTACCCGCTGGTATTAAAGGACAAAACACGTGTTTGAGTAAATTTGAGTTAAAAATATTACGCAATCAATCACGCAATAGTAGTAGTCAATGTTTTTAATGACATTTACTATGTTCTACTGTCGAGGTTTAACTAATTAGCATAAACTAGAACAAAGGATTATTTAACTTAAGTAAATCTACAACTATCGTCGTTAGACTCAATATATTTACGTAAGTATACTTATTGAAGAATGCCGTAAAAAATTGAATTTTGAAGAAATGGACTGTACGGAAGCTTGTTCCGGTAGCGATACGATGATGTTTCAAAATAAAATCTAAATATAAATGTATTCTGGTAGTTGACTTACCCGTTGGTTTTTTGTTTTGGTCTTTGTAAATAGGTATTTATTATTATTTTTTGAGCGGCGGGCGTTACAATGGCTTCGCAGAATTACGAATATAATTAACAATTTATATTATTGTTGTACCGACAATAGTATACTGCGTTGAATTATTTTAAAGTGAAGTCAATTGTCACTCTCTGAATATGTCAATGTCCTGTCTCGATGGCCAGCTATAAATTATATGTAAAAAGTTTCATTACAAATTATAATGTAAAAGGTTCGTGCCCAAACGGAATTTGATACACATTTTAGTTAACTTTGTTTTAAGTAGTTACTTAAGATGTCGTTTTTCCGATTTTTTTTTAATAACGATTATATTGCGCAGCGACGAGTCCTCATACTCGGACATCCAGCGGCTGCGCGAGCGCACGCACGCCATGCTGAACCCGGCGTCGGAGCCGCTGGTGCAGGCGCACTCGCAGCCCAACAGCCGCCGCGTGTCCAGCGACATCGACGCCAAGCTCGCCGCCAACCTCAACACCAGGTGACTGTATACTATGTCACAGACCCGTCTTCATACTCTGAGCATGCTCCACTCGGCACTGTTGGTGCAGAGTCACAGCCCAACAGCCGCCGTGACTTTACATTGTTTTACTTTTGTAAGCTGCGCCAGACAAACACAAACGTCTTGCTCACTCTCTGCAACGCTCTCTCAACAAGGGAATGCCTTTCATTAACATCAACATGTATATTATGTATGTGAAGATAAATCAACGTACATTACGAGTAATATAGCAATTACTTCAAATTTTTTCCTAGTTTTACGATAGAGTATTTTAAAATTGAATAGTAAGACCCTTCCTTGTTGTGAAACTAACCAAATTACAACCAACACATCACATATCCATAAAATACGCTGCATCAACAGCGTTACAAACTTGTGTTCTTCCTGAACCTGAAACACACAATTTTCTGAAACAAACGAAAAATGTTTCAACTTATAAAACAATACTAGCTAAATGACATGTTTACGTAAACTATTTAACAAATGATTTGTTTTAGAAACAAATGGGCAATCCCAACCTTTGCAAAGGATCATAAAAGTCATAACATAAACTGCTTAAGCGTATTTTTAAGAATGGTTTTGTTTGTAAGAAAGGTACACAGCATTTTTAAACTAATGAACGTATCTTATGCAATGTATGTATAACATGAATTCTTGCAGCATTGCTGCCTTCGGTGAGACTTGGACATACAGCTTCCTGATCTTTACCACCAAGGCCTTAGTATGCGAATTTTTTCACGATTGGACCCCTGGCAACATCGACATCTTCTACCTCAAGAGCATCGAGACACCGCTAGAGCATCGATCCAGGGGCTACGAATTCAATGATTTTCAAGACCCAAGGCTAATAATTTCCACTTTTGATTGCAGGCAGTTGCAGACGTTTCTGCTCGTTAAAAAATTAAAATGTATTGTTTGTAGGCGACCGTCGGCGATCATCGCGGCGTTCCGGCGTCCGTCGCAGGCGCTGGCGCTGTGCGCGGCCACGCAGCGCCGCTTCTTGTCTGAGCTGACGCCGCAGTCGCGCGCCTCCATGGCCTCCACGCACGAGCATCCACCTTCAGCCGCAGAGATCATGGGACAGTAAGTATAACAAGGGATCGACGGACCCTTGTTTACTTTGTTGGCGGCTATCGCAGGCACTGGGGCTGTGCGCGACCACACGGCTTGGCCTACACGCTCCAGCCAACACCTTCAACCGCAGAGATCTTGGGACAGTAAACATCCCCATACTTACACTTAAAGTAGATATTCGGATTTTAAATATTGGCACACTTAGATACCTATCGACAAACCGATACTACACGCACAGATCAAGACAGTCAATCAAAAATAGCTCTACATTGCTCGCCCTACATTGCTCATCAAAAATATATAGTGTCAATTATCAGGTATCGGCGTAGCTGTTCATCATGCATAGTATCTAGACCATCGGTTGGTTCGGCCTGAGAACAAAATATATTCAGCATTCAGGATTTTAACGTTAAAGAAGTGGCCGAGAAATAGCTTCTTGTCGACGTCCTTGAATCGCTGAAAGAAAGTCAAAATTTTAATCATGCACTGTGCTGGAAAGTAAGTTATTCCTGACGATAATGCTCAGTAAAATATATTCCAAAAAACTAACCTAAGAACTGGAGCAAACGGTAATTAAAGTGCGATCATAAATTAAGACACGTGTGGTGTTTGCACGTGACACGCGCCCTCGTCACCCGCCAGGCGCTCCGCGACCGCAGCAACATTCTAGGGCTGACGACTCGAGGTCCGAGAATAAGTTTCATTTTCAACACGAATTTACGAGCCTCTACGCTTAAAGTATGGACTGGAAAGCCAAATTTCGCCAGTTAAAATTGAATAAAAACTATTCAGTAGAGTTTTTCAGCTGCTGAAAAAGTTTTACCTTGTATATTTTAAAATTCCCATGCACGGGAGGTATTACGCGATTATTGGCAGGGTGCAAAGCGGGTGGAGGGGGTAGCTAAAACGATCACAGCGCTCACTACGGCCAAAATTGACACCTTAGTCGCTGACTTGCGCTGTCAAATCCATATTGCAGTAAACATTTTCATGTCGTTTTTGAGATAAATTTAATACGGGCCCAGTAAAATTTGTTATGGCGAATTCTAATAACTCCAAGAAAAGTAGCGACTAAATTCTAGCTATTTCCAAGACCGTGGTGGAAACGAAACCACCGTTTAAGTGAATAGTTGCCGTAAGAAGAAAAGTGTCGTCCAATCTCTGAAGTTTTACTTAAAGTGCGTAATCATTTGATACAAGTATTGAATTGAATTTACGGTGAATTTATAGTGCAAATTTTATTGGAGGTAGAAAAGCCGACGTGGAAGCCAATCCCAGTTATGTTCGAAAATCATTTTATTTGTTTCCTCATCTGTGCTCCTGTTTACAAATCGAAACAGATTGACGAAAATGCGTAAATATCGAGGTTTCAATGGGAAGAAGGAGCACCAGAACAATAGAAACAGAAGCAGTCCATCCACTGAAGGCTTATCACATTTTAAATAAAATTCCTGAGAACTTATTTCATCGCATTCATGATTGTATTTGATGTGACATCTGGTAAACCTCCAATATTTTCAAGTAAATGAAACAAGTTTTTGTAATGTATATTATAATTAATAGTTATTTGTTATACAAGGGGGCAAAGTTGTATTTTAACGCCGAGTGTGGAATTAAAAAACGAGCAAGTGAAAGGATTCTATAGTTGAACCACGAGCGAAGCGAGTGGTTCGAGAATAGAATCCTGAACTTGCGAGTTTTTTAACACACGAGAAGTAAAATACATTTGCACCCGAGTGTAACACAAAACTTTTCCCCTCACTGTAGCGAGGAAACTACAACGCAAAAAAATGCGTTTATCACTGCTTCCAGTAGTTCCACAGGTGGTAAATCATCTTTATTACTAGATTCACCTACTTTTATCAATTTTAAAGCAGTTATTTTGACTTTATTCAAGGCTAAATTACTTTACCCACTAGTGGATAAAATGCGTTTTTACCCGCTGGTATTAAACGACAAAACACATGTTTCCGAGCTAGTGAGGGGAAAACGTTATTATAGCTAGTTTGTTTTTATTTTACAATAAACTCTGATATACGCGATGGATCCGTTTCCATAGTTGTATTTCATAAGTACTTATATTATAGTTTACCTATGCATGAGTGCAGGGTGTTGGCTGTACATACAGTAGAGAGTGGGTGTGCAAAAGAGCTCAACAGCCAAGAGCTCCTTGTGCTACTGCGCCTACTGCCCACGAAATAGTGAATCATTAAAATATTCATTGCTGTCATTTTTTTTAATAAATACTCATTATTTGCGTCCAAACAGGTGAAGTGGGTGCATCGTCATTTACGTACCTATTGTATATTATATAAAAGTTTTAATAATACATTGTGCAACAAGGGGAGGAAGTTGAACATTACTAACGAGAGTAAGTTAAATCGCGACGGCTTGCCGGAGCGATTTAAAGACTCGAGTTAGTAATATTCATACTCCCCGAGTTACACACAATGTTTTTCATCACACTCGCAATGTAAAAAATGTGTAAATAGATATAAAAAAGTTAAGTACGGTACAAAAATTTCATTATTCCCTTGGGAGAATGATTTTTCTATAACTCACGCTCCGCCTGCGTGCAATAGTACATTTAAAGTGCGGGTGTGATGAAAAAATATTTTACTACTTAAACAGAATTTATCGGTATGTTTTTATAGTGGTATAGAAAACAATACCCACACAACACAAGTAGAGCATGTCGCCGATACTATTCCTCCGACAGGCTCGGCATCCACGACGCGTCAACACCATTCAAAAGCGCCCTTTATGTATTAATAGACAGCTCCACAAAGCCGCGGGAACTTTCCGACTATCGAACGTTGTAAAATATATGAAATGATATACAGAGCACGATTCAGATAGAACTTGTAACGGTTTTGAACTGGTTTTGACCTAGATGATTGTTTTACTGCCCGATTCGAACATGAATAACGTCATAAATTGGATGTAAATATGACATGGATCGGATATGTCTGGGAAAAATTACATTCCTGTTTATCAATTACTGTTTATGGAAACGTCTGACACTAAGATATCTAATCTACGTCTTTTTTTATACTACGTCGGTGGCAAACAAGCACGGTCCGCCTGATGGAAAGCGGTCACCGTAACCTATGGACGCCTGCAACTCAAGAGAGCGCGCGTGAACATGCGCGTTGCCAACCCATTAGAAACTTGTACACTCCTTTTTGCTAACACCGTAGTGTCAGCCCATTTTCTCACATATATTGATTCGAATGGGATACAATGTTGCCACTTTTTAATTTCGACTCTTTTTGGTCAGACTGTACCTATAACAGTATAACATTTCTAGAGCTAAAAGTTGATGTATATTGAAGCTCAAATTGATCATTTATTCGTAGGCTACGAAGTGTATAACAGACGCACGATTTTTTAATTATTTCGGATGCATAAAAATAAGGCCAAAACCATTACACGTAAAATCGGAATCCAGCGTAATAGTTAGTCACGTCACAAAAATAATGTCACAACAATACAATTACTCCAACACATACCACTATTTTGTTTTACCCCTAAGCGCAGTGGCCTATAAAATGCGTGCGGGAGAGCGTTAGAAACATTACACGCTTAATTAAGCGTAAAACAGAACCAAACACAATATGATAATGATGTTACAAAAACTGAGATGAATTAGAATATGTATTCACGAAAAACTGAAACTAAACAGGGTAGTCATACTAATGTATGATAGCTAGTAGAATGAGATAAATGCACTTATCTGGTTTTCAGCGAGGCTCTGAGTAAAGCCCTGTCCGCACTTTACGCGAAATTACTGGTGGTGCTGGGTCTCGCGTTCCCGGTCACTGAGGTCATCGCCAACGGAGTTCCTGACGCATATTATCAGGTATAAGTCAAACCACCTGCATAAATAAAATGTTAAAAAAAAACGTTGCTGAAACAAACACTTAGGTAATTTAGATCCATTCACCATGACGCGTGAATTTTCCAGACACGGGGTCTTTGAGAATGACACGATTAATAGCTACCTATTTGTATGTAAATACTTTATACCACATAAATAATTTTTTTTTACAGGGTTTCTATTTATATCTGTATCTAGTCTCAGTTATTTTCGTCATATTTCAATACGCGAACCTGATGCGTCAGAAGGCAGTTAATACAATTATTCATGACTATGGTAAGTATGCTTAGAATTAGTGAGTATAATATATTTTGAGTTCTTTGCTGTTATTTAGGAGAAAAGAAAACGCTTTAGTAATTATCCGCTTTGGTTAAACAAAATGCGACATTAAAATCACATCTTGTTTGCATAATGACGGCCGCAATGAATATTACCTTCTTTAGTTTGCATTCTACTAGCGTTCTCGGCGTTTCTATTCGCATAAATGTTTCACAAAAACTCGCTACACATGTTCTTTAATGACTCTATCTATGGATCTAATTAGCTTATATATTTTCAGAGGAAACGGAGGAGAAAGATAAAAATTTAAAGCCGGGGACAAGCGAAAAACCCAAGCATAAGGAAACTATATCGCGCTACGGCAGTTTCTACTTGAGGCTTGGAGCCATTGGTAATTAAAATTAATTATCCATTTCAGTAAGACCGAATTCTGATTTTGTTGACCTTGTCTTATTTTATTTTTTTTTATTTGTATTGAAATTTGAAAAGAAGTTTAAATACTCATATAATATATTCCACAGCATTCGGCATCGGTTCCATGGTGTACAGCGGTCTAGAGTTCGGAGAGTATTTTGAAATGACCGACGATTGCCGAACTGTGCTGTCTGTCTTCACACCGGCTCTCCGCATGGCACTAACCCTGCTGCAAATGCAGTTCATCTTTCTCACAAGTAAAGAGATCGAATCGGGGTCTCACAAAATGATCCAACGGTTTGGGTTCATGCACATGATAGCTACGAACCTGTGCGAGTGGTTGTACGTACTGGTGGAGGAGACGAAGCATGAGATACACCACCTGGAGCACGCGATGGTGGCCCGAGGGAACGGGACCCACAGCAACGGCACTTTGGAGATACCCTGTCGAAGAGCTAACATTATGGGCGCGCTGCTACAAAATGCGTCGCCGTTCTTGTTTCCTTGCACGATCGAGTATTCGTTGATCGTAGCTGTAATTTTATATGAAATGTGGAAGGAGGTAAATGCATTTGCTAGTTTTATGACATTTTCCTATCACGGTGTAGTACAAATCCATACAAATATACTTCAAGTATAATATCTATATCTAACTCGATTTCCAAGGACTTTCAGATATTTTATTTAAATCAGTTTTATTTGATTTCAGGTCAAATGCACCCCTGAAGATTTCGAGAAGAAATTTCATATTAATCCAAGAAATAAATCAAGAGACAATTCTGTCACTCCTGAGAAAATTTTGCAGCAATTTGGTAAAATTTACAAACAACCAATTTTTTTAAAAATAAAACTATGGAGATGAATAATATCACGTATGTATAAGCAGGTAATGAGTAATACACACATCCTCATCACATCCTGACGTTTCGAGGTCAGTCGTTGACTAAAGGAAAATAACAGTGTTCAAAAATACCCACACATTTTTTTTACTAGGTATTATAAAGTAAATATACCTACGCGATGTCATCTGTGTGCATAGTTTAATATAAATACCTTATATAAAAAAAAAAATATATATATATATATATATATATATATTTGCGGCGCTTGCCATCGAAACGCTGGGCCCGTGGTCGACCGACACTAAACATTTTATAAAAGAAGTGTCGGTCAGACTAATAGGTGTCTCGGGGGACTACAGGGCAGGGTCTTTCTTTGCCCAAAAATTAAGTCTAGCGGTGCAAAGGGGCAACGCCGCCAGCATCCTGGGTTCACTTCCAGAGGTCGGTTCTCTAGGTGAGATTTTTTATATTTAGTTATAGCGTCATTTTTTTTTTGTGTATATTCATATGTATTGTTTAATTTGATTGTAAAACTTATATATATATATCGCCAAATTAATAGCTAAGTTTATTTTGACGTCTTTGCCTAATATTAAAATTAATAAATATTAATAAGTACCTAACAATAAATATTTTTTCAGCTGGTATGTTGGGCGTGGGCTCCCCGTACGGCAGCCGTGCCGCTCTGCACCATTTCTCCGTGGACTGCTCCCACGCACATCGCGGGCTCTTCTCCGGGATTCTGGTGATCGTGGTCACCATCATATCCCTCATCATGTTCTTCGTGCTTAGTACTAACCCGGCTACGATCAACGTAATCATCACAAAGTCACTATTAGTATCTACGCTATTCTTAACTGGAATAAATTTCATATACAAAGGATAACCCTCCTCTGCTCCCTCAGAGCTGAAATATTGTAGAACCAGCCTGTCCCAGTTCTGCTTACCGGACGGATGCCTACACCGTTCGGCCCTCCTGACACAGTGTCAAGGCAACTTGGCAATAGTCTAACCCTCTTATTCATAAACGTTCACTAAAGTTAACATGCCGATTAATAGTACATTACTACAGAGGCCGGGACAAAGGGGGTTGCCGGCCGAAGACATATAGACGGCCGAGCGAAGCGAGGCCGGATAGGTCTGAAGCGGGCAACCCCATTTCCCGCCGAGGTATTTATGTATAGTGCTTTTCTCAAACATGGTATGAAATAAATAAAGTCTACTGAAAATAGTAACTTTGGATGGCTGTATCTCCTAAACGGTGCGTCGTAGCGCAAAAATAATCGAATTTTCGTTCTCCTTTGTGACCCCGTATCTTCTTCTTCTTCTTTGTCGTATCCTCATGACTGAGGGACGTGACGAATGTGGATGCTCTTCACCAGTTGTCTCCACGCCACTCGATCCTGGGCCCGGTGCATGCTAGCCTGCAAAGTGGTCTTTGTCACAGACGTTATTCTGTCTGCCCAACGCGTGCCCATGCTTCCACTTCTTCGCTTCCTTGCCATGCGTCCCGTGATTGTGAGCTTCTCTAGACTATCTGGTGCGGTCCTGCTCAGATGGCCGAAGAAACCCAGCACACGTTGGTTGCAAATAGTGGAGAGTCGCGTTTTGATGCCGAGTTCCTCAAGAATAGAGACGTTTGTACGGCGTTCAGTCCATGAGATCCGGAGCATTCTTCGCCAGCACCACATCTCGAACGCATCTATTCTGCGGCGGGTTGTTACTTTAATGGTCCAGGTTTCGGACGCGTATAAAAAGATCGAGAAAACTAGGGTCCGCATAAGTCTGATCTTTGTTTTGCGGTTGATGCTTCTATTCTCCCATATCTTCTCGAGTCGTTTTACCGCAGCTTTGCCCATCTGTGCTCTTCTGACCACCTCTTGGTCGCATTCACCATCATCGCTTATTTGGGATCCCAAGTAAACAAACCTGTGTACCACTTCCAGATCTTGCAACTCGTTGGTCCTTTGCGTTTTGCCGGGGCGGTCGACAAACATCAACTTCGTTTTACTTCTGTTTATCTCAAGTCCATACTCCTTACTGACCAGCTCAATCCTCCTCAGCAGGACTGCAAGTTCTTTTTCAGAGGCACCTATTATGGTCGTGTCATCAGCAAAACGAAGGTTATTGATTTTATGCCCACCAATCTGGATGCCACCTTCCCAGCCCTCCAAAACTCTTCTCATTATATGTTCACCGATGAGATTGAACAGCTGCGGCGACAAGATGCAGCCTTGCCGCACTCCTCGTTCAGCTTTGAAGGGTTGTGACACAGTGTCCTCTATTCGCACTCTAGACACGCTACTTAAGTACAAGTTTTGCACAAGAAAGATTAGGTGTTGCGGTATCCCCATTTCGCCCATTACGCCGAGCATTTTACTCCAGTTGATGCAATCGAAAGCCTTTGCGTAGTCAATAAAGCACATAGCCATATAGACGTCGTGCCCTCTGCATTTCTCTATTAACTGCCTCACATTGAGTATTTGCTCGCGAGTACCTCGACCTCTCACAAATCCCGCCTGTTCTCGTGGTATTTGTTTGGCAATGTAGTTATCTAGTCGCTTGTTCAGGATTCGTAAGAAGACTTTACTAGCATGGGATATGAGCGATATGGTGTGGTAGTTTTCGCATTTGCGAGTAGAACTCTTCTTGTGCAGGGGCACTACTGTGGATTCGGTCCAGTCTTCCGGCCATACACCTGTTCTCCAGACCTTTTCACAGATTTTGTGCATAAATTTGCGCCCCTCGACTCCCATACTTTTTAGCATCTGTGCAGTTATGCCATCACTACCGCAAGCATTGAGCTTCAGCGTCTGAATAGCTGATTCCACTTCACTCAGAAGAATGTCAGGTTCCCTATCTACGTAATCCAATGGATCAGTATCTCCATTCCTGGTATCACTATAAAGCTGCTGACAGTATTGCCTCCATCTTTCTAGGACTGCACTTTTGTCCATTAATGTTGCACCATTCTCGTCTTCAATCGTCCATTGCTTAGGTTTGAATTCGCTTGCGAGTAATTTAACCTTTTGAAACAAGTCGCGCGTGTGTGCTGTCTGTGAAGCCTTTTCTAGGTCGGTGCATATTCTATTGATGTAGTCATTCCTGTCTATCCTACAAAGCCTCTGGATCTCTCTATGGAGTTCTGAGTATCTGGATCTATCCTGATCGGAGTTCAAGCCATTTACTTTGCAAACTTTCCTTTCCTTGATTTTATTCCAGGTTTCAGCGCTCATCCAGTCGGCTTTAGGTCGTGCAGTTTTGTGTGTAGCTTCTGCTTGCTTAGCTGCTTCAAGGGCAGTGGTTTTGAAGGAACACCAAGTTGACCCGGCGGACTCGAAAGGGTCACAATTTGTCTCCTGGAGCTTTAGTTGGAGTTTGTCGTGGAAGTCTATTTGCGCATGAGTGTTAAGCCGGACCGGTTTATTCAGGTTTGCTCGTTTCGTATTCTTCAAGCGAATCCTGAGTTTTGCTGTAAGGAGCTGGTGGTCGCTACCGCAATCTGCACCTGGTCGGGTCTTAGAAGCAAATATAGCTGATCTCCAACGGTGACACATTAAGATAAAGTCAATTTGGTTCCGGTGCTTTCCGTTAGGCGATGTCCACGTGTAGAGGCGTCTAGGATGCTGTTGAAACCAAGTATTCATGACCGCTAGTTGATTTTCCGCGCAAAATTCCAACAGCATTTCACCTCTTTCATTCCGAGTGCCTAGTCCATACTTACCAACTATGCCTCTAATATGATCATCTTTAGTTGTAGTCCCGATCTTAGCATTAAAATCTCCAAGAATAATCAGCGGTTCCTTTTTTGGTATTGAGCGCAGGGTGGTTTCCAGAGTACCATAAAATTCCATGATGCGTTCTTCCGAGGATGATGATGTGGGAGCATATACAGTGATCATGTTCAGTGGGTATGGATGCGATTCAAATTTAAGCTTAAGTAGTCTGTCGCTGATGCAGTCATACCCGACTACTTTGTCTTTGAGAGGTTTTGAGACTATGACTGCCACACCACTAAAACTGTTATTAGGGTTACCTGAGACTATTGCAAGATTCCCCGAAGGCGTCGTATAATGGCCAGTCTCCTTTATGTGAGTCTCGCTTATAGTTAGAATGTCCAGTTTATACCTTTCCATCTCACTCTCCACTATTTCCATTGTTCCGGGTTTTGATAGCCCACGCACATTCCAGGTAGCAATCGTGAGCGCGTGGTGTTTTCTGATTTGTCTCTTCTTGCTGATAGCAGCAGTAGTCCATTGTCCGCAAGCGGCCTGCTGAGTCACCAGCCTGCAGCCGGTAACATATTTCACACCAGATGGCCCGGACCCATTCTGGCGCCGGGCGTCAGCCGGATCGCTCGACAAATCTTGACTGTTCGGAACCCACATCGTTTTCTTGGGATAATATAGCTGCGGTAGTATCCCCTTCCTTTCCGCACCAGACTTTTTGAGGTGATTTAGTCCTCACGGCCGCTGAAGCCGCCCACTGACACAGTGGTCGGGTTATTTTATCCGCCGCCCGATGCTCGGCGTTAGTACTCGTTTAGCACCACCCGGGAGGCACGTGCAGGGTTGTAGAAGGTATCTCCTGCGGACGCGAGTACCACCACCTCCGACCCCGTATACGCTTATAAAAATACAAAAAGTTAAAAAAAAACGAAAAAAAAAACGAAAAAATTTTTTTTGTATGAAAACGCACCCAAAATCAAATATTGTCTAGGGCCCGTACCAGTTGCAGTCGGCACGTCTATAAAGCCCCTTATAGTTTTTTTTTAATTGGCTAAATACCTGGATGTTATGTCACAATTATCTGTGTTTGGAAATTAAAAAAGAAGACTTTGCCGGCCTTGGCCTGCAAGGTTTGTATGAAATTCCATTATCTATCAATCATCCTAGCCGCACCTGCAACGTCATACTTCGCTGCCAATTATAAGGCACATAACATCAATATTTCATACCATGTTTGAGAAAAATCTTTTGTCTCTTTCTATCACTGCACCAATACGTCGGAAAGGGACAAACGAATTTTAACGGCTTGATAACATTAATGAACGTTTATCAATAAGGGGGTAAATTTCTAAGATTAGAGTTTTTCCTGGCTTTCAATACTTATATTCTTACCCCCTTATTCAAAAACGTTCACTAAACTTATCATGCCGATAAAGTTCGTTTGTCCCTCTCTATCACATCAATACGTTGGAAAGGGACAAACGAACGTTATCGGCTTGATAACTTTAGTATACGTTTATGAATAAGGGGGTTAGAATTTATATTCCCTTGAATGAATACGCCATTTCTTTTGGTTTATAATTCCGTTCGCGTCCACTCAATTGCTTCGTATTTTTCAATGGATTCTGGATTAAGTAAAACAAAGGTGACAATTGGTAATTAGAACGACTATAAGAAATTCAGTGGATACGCATTATGTCTATCTGAAATGCAATACGTAACGTATAAACACAAATCAACTTATTTTCGTATGAAATAATTTTATTCAAATCTGTTCTATTTTTCAGGATGCAATATTTCAAGTTAATATATGCGAGTTGATCCTGTATACTATAACTATAGTGGCGTGCCTTGCGGCAATAAAACAGATGAGAGTGCTTCCTTACAAACGAAAATCTCGAGGTACTGTATATAAACGCTTTTATTGTGTTTTAGCTAGAGCATTTTATAGCTACTGTTAATGCTTTATGGGTTATAGCGTTAATAGTTTTTGAACCTTTACCTATCGTATTTTTTTCGTGTTTGTAATCTGCACGCTATGAACCGAATAGTTAAGTTTAAATAGACGTATTTTCATATGTATAAAGTACATAGTAAATCATAGTAGTTAGACTATATCCCATAAATAGTATTTCGTACTCAGTAACAATAAGAATATGTTTTTTTTAAATTTTTAAACCGGAAAAGTTTATAAATTACATTTTAGTCTTATAACGTGATCAGGAATACGCTGTTAAAACTATTAGGTTTCCTCATGTGACATATACCATAAGTACCTCAATTAACAATCCATCCACTCTAGTTTTTATAAAATCAGACATTTTGTAACATACCCAGGTATTTATTTGTAGCCGTACTACAACTGGACACGTCGCTGCTGATCCTGGCACAGTCGGGCATGTTCGTGTACTGCATGTTCAGTCTGATCGGCTGCCACCACACGCTGGGTTCCGGCAACAGTGCCGGCCTCACGGGATTCTTCTCCGAGTTTCTATCGCTCAATCAGGTATATTATCAATGAAAGTTTCGTTTAAGTACATCTTCAAATTGTTCAGCCTCATCAACTGCCACCACAAGCTCAGAACCGGTAACAACGCAGGCCTCACGAGGTCATTCTAGCGTTCCATCATTTTATTTCAACCAGGCCAAGTTTAGAGCAGACATATTTAGGCAGATACATTTTGTGAAATTACAAACTAACAAGCAGCTATTAAACAATAAATAAATTAATGATTCCAGACTATACTGCAGTCGCTCTTCATAATCGACGCATGGTGGAGGCGAAGTACTACATCGGAGCAGCGGCGGGACAAGCCGGGGCGCCAGCTGGTCACCTTCCTGCTGGTGGCCAACATGGCCATGTGGGCCATCAACACGCTCGAAAAGGTACTACATACTATTATAGACTACACTGCAGTCGCTCTTCATAATTGACGCACAGTGGAGGCGTAGCAGCACGTCGGAGCAGCGGCGGAACAAGCCGGGGCGCCAGCTGGTCACCTTCCTGCTGATGGCCAACATGGCCATGTGGGCCAGCAACACGCTCAAAAAGGTATTCTATTACAGACTATCAATACAGTCGCTCATCGTAGTCGACGCTTGTTGAAGGTACTTACATACAGTTCTATAGCAGGGAATCGTCATATAATATTTGGAATTTTCGAGCCTTACCAAACTATCACCATGACAAGATGGCCAAGTATAGTTTAGGCATCCGTCCGGTAAAAGACGATGGTTTGAATTCAACTTTGAACACTGGAAGGCCTTGGTAATTGTATCTTTGTATATGACATTGATATCAGTGTATAGTTTAAAACACATATAGTATTTAAATTGTAAAACTTGATTACAATTCTCTTAAACGGATTACTTACTTTTAAATTCTACACTGTCATCAGATATCAACCTATAAAATACTTAATATGTACAAACTTTTTTTGCTTATAGAATCGTGCTGAATTCCGACCAGCTCATTTGGATTTCTACGGTCCATGGGCCTGGACCATCATCACGCACGTCTCCATGCCGCTGGCGATCTTCTACCGGTTCCATTCGACAATATGCCTCTTCGAAATCTGGAAAAATTGCTTTAAGAATAAGCCCCTATATCTTAATGTGTAGTAAAATTGTAATCGACAGTACAGCGAATTTATTCTTAAAGGGGTGTGCAATTTTACAACTGGGTGTGCCAGTGTACCTATTGAAAATAATGATCTTACAACATTATTTTATTTATTAATCAATTAATAATAAGAAAATGGGTTGAGTACCAACCTACCTGCCTATACACGGTGTAACATGAGAAGCCCGAAAAGTTTTAACCAGGCATTTTTGACTTGAAATGTGACTAGGGTCACACCGTTAAAATCATTCGGTTTTCTTATGTTACACCGTGTATAAAGCATAACTATTTATTAATAGTGACAAAGGTGGCAAGTAATATATACTTCAGATACTACGTTGACTTCGAATAAATGTCACAAAAAACAGGATATTGTTACGTACAAAATAAAACACACTTAAAACATTACCAATGTTATCATTTAATTCACATCTATGTTATTTTTCAACCTAAGTGCATTCAAGCACTCATATCTTCATTTGAATACCTCAGAGGTCGTTTTGTCTCACTTGGTGAGCCAATCGTTATTTTGATCACTGGTTTACAAGCAGCAAAGTACGCTTGTTCCAGCTGCTGATGAAAAGGCTTTTTAATCGCCGCCTCAAATCTCTCAAAGGAAGGTGGTTCTCAATTCGTCTGTATTTTTTTTTTGTTTTTTTTTATTTTTTTTAATGTTTGTTCCTCGATATCTCCGTCGTTACTGGACCGATTTTGAATTTTTTTTTTTTGATTGAATGTATATGCATACAGATTGGTCCCATTTTTCTCAGAACCCAGTTCTGATGATGGGATCCTGGAGAAATCGAGGGAACTCCTCAAATCTGAAAGGCATACATATGGTGATTTTTGTGTTTTTAAAGGAACAGCATGCATTTACGTACGGAACAGTGACATTTGGTGCAATGGAACAGCTGATGATGGTCAGAACGGAACTCCTCAAATCTGAACGGCACGCTTATAGTGACTTTGGTATTTTTATAAGAACAGCATGCCCTTACGTCCAGAACAGTGACATTTGGTGCAGTGGAACTCCTGATGATGGTCAGAACGGAACTCCTCAAATCTGAACGGCACGCTTATAGTGACTTTGGTATTTTTGTAAGAAAAGCATGCATTTAAGTTCAGAACAGTGACATTTATTTATTTAGTTATGTTTGTTAAGCATATTGAGTTTTCAAGTCAAAGTTTGTCAAGCTTCGATTTCTTATAATATAATATATCGGATTCATGAGGAATTGAGGAAACTCCTCAAACCTTAACGTTATACGTATATTCATTTGTGTTGCCATCTAATAATTAAAGCATTAAAAGCAGTTTTAAAAAATACTTACACATTTCTACATAATCCAACATTCGCAAGTAGCTTTCACCAGAACGCGAAAGGCGACGGTTTTTTTTTCTTAAAAATTATTTTCTTAAAAATTATATTTATAACGTTTGTGGTAAAATTGTGATTTTTAATATAGTGCGTGTAATTTTCGGGCCTTCTGTAGGTACTCACATGCACTACACGCAGCGCCGTGCCCGTGCCTTCTCAATTAACGCAGCCCTTTGTCGCGATCCAGTTGCAATCTACGGCGTCCGGCTAATTGTTTACTTACTCGCCTCGACAGCCCTAGTCATTCCATTATGTACCACTTCCGTGTAATGACGTAATAAGTTTACAAGAGCTTTATTGATTGTAACTGATTTAGACGAAGATTTTATTCGTATTAGGGCCAGTTGCATCAACCACATTTGAAAGACACATCATCGTCACGCAGCAGACGACTATGGAACTTCCCATACAATAAAATTTGACGAACGCTTTAACGGTGACAGACGATTTGATAAAACCGGCCCTTAGACTGCCTAATTAGTTCGCTTCGAACTGAATAATAGATCGATTAATTCGTTGCACCTAGCCAAACGTACCATCGTTGATTATCCGTAGCGAACAATACGCAATCGGCTCTTTCACGCCAATACTGAGCGACAGAGAGTAAAAACTATAACAGCGATAGAGATGGCTACGATATCATAAGCGTTTGTGCATTTAGCTACGTATCCTGAAGTGCGACTATTTTCCCCAAAACACACGGTATCATCAGTAAATAGACACAGGTACCTAACCATGAGAGGACGTCATCGGTGTCATGCTAATCCTAGAGATAAGCACCTCCTTCCTCTGAGATACTGCCAGATAATTCCTTAGACTGTCTTTTGTTCCGAGATAATTTGACCAATTTGTTTACGATAAAATGATGCGGCAGTGCATGTGAAAAATGCAGGTATGGAATGGAAGACGTCATCGAAGAAGATCTGGAATGGTGAGTACTATTTACTAAATTACCAAGACTTCTGTTAAGATTGTAGCTTTAAAAACATGTTAAAATATTAATACTAAAATATGCCTTTAACACTGAAATACAAATAATTTCAATTTCAATTCAATTAAAAAAGCGATATTAAATGAAGTTGAAAATTCAATGTTGCGTTCACGTTTTGTAATACAATTTGTCTTCTTCGTTAGCATGTTATGGTTTATCTCTAAACCAAAAAAAAAAACAATACATAAAAGAGTGTATACAATACAAGTACCTATTTGGTGAAATAAAGTACTGATGAACAACTATTTTCTGAAATAAATGTCATATATAAAGAAAAACCGGCCAAGTGCGAGGTGTACTCGCGTTGCAAGGGTTCCGTACACTACAAGAAGGGCTTAAGCGCCTCCTTTTTAGTAGGAACTTAAGTCATTTTTGCGAATAATCGATATTTTGAACAAAACGAAACAGAAATGAGTTTATAATTATGTAATACTAATATTCAAACGCGCTCACACAATTTCAAGAGATTTGGTAAGTCTTTGCAGCGGCAGTGAGTTAAATTCGTAATTTGAGTTTTTTTCTTTTAAGTCCGACTTACGCTTTACTGTAGATTTCTAATAGGTTTTGCTGTAATCTATATATTGAAAACTATCTCGTGTATTTTTTTTTAATTTTACGCTTAGTAGTTTCGGAGATAAGGGGGGGAGAATGGTCATTTTTTGCCTATTTTCTTAAATTACTTGAAAATTACTTTACTAAAAATTATTAAAAAAAATATTTTTGAAATACTTATAAAAAGTTCTTTCATTTGATATGTAACACAATATAGTTCTAGAAACTTTGATTTTTAATTTTCACTTTTACCCCCCAAAAGTGGCCCCTATAATTGAATTTTCTTAATTTTAATTACATGTCCGTCTTAGGGTCATAGGTTTACATATGTGTGCCAAATTTCAAGTTAATCGCTTCGGTAGTTTCGGAGAAAATGGGTGTGACAGACGGACAGACAGACACGCGAGTGATCCTATAAGGGTTCCGTTTTGCCGTTTTGAGGTACGGAACCCTAAAAATGACCAACCGGTGGACCCTTGCCACCGTGATATTCATTGCTAAGTATTTTGTAGAGGTTTTTTTAGGGTTTCGTACCAAAAAGGTACAAAAGGAACCCTTATGGTGCCGCTCTGTTTTTAACCCCCGACGCAAAAACGAAGGGGTGTTATAAGTTTGACGTGTCTGTCTGTCTGTCTGTCTGTCTGTCTGTCTGTCTGTCTGTCTGTCTGTCTGTCTGTCTGTCCGTTTGTCTGTCTGTCTGTGTGTGTGTCTGTCTGTGGCACCGTAGCTCCCGAACTGATGAACCAATTTAGATTTAGTTTTTTTTGTGTGAAAGCTGAGTTAGTCGGGAGTGTTCTTAGCCATGTTTCATGAAAATCGGTGTACTATGTCGCGGTCGGGGGTTTTTTCAAAATTTTAATTTTGTGGTTAGGTTATCTATAAGTCTATTTACTTTGCAACAAGACGTAAATCATCATTAGCTCATGACATCCTCCACCATCACTATGTCCAGGGGCCCCATCACCACTACCACCCCCTGAAGCAGCCTAGTACCAGCCTAGAACGCAAAATACGACATAGCCGGTAAGAATATGAATATACACCGTGTTTTTTTTGTTTTCCGTAATTCGACACGTTGTTAGGTTAATTATCAGAAACCAACCTGTATATCACTTTCAGTTAAATTCGCAAAAGAATAAGTTTTATCGTTTTCAGACATAATAAATGAATTAAATCAGTGTGAGAGACCCTTAAGTGTCAAGTGATTGACGGCACATGTCAAAACAAATAACATTACTCTATGGAAATCAATTTCAATAAATTATATTATTGCTTAATAATACGTCGTTCTTCTTAGAATACCGTATGAAGAAGTGGTAAAGGCTGTCACACACGTGTTCAGAGATTATTTATATATTTTTAATAACTCGGTAACCGTAAGGGTTAAGACGCTAGTTTCTTAGAGAAATTAATTGTATTTGATCTAAAGAACCTTCCCTTAAAGTTAACGGAATTCAATAAAAACACGGTGTGTTGTGAGTTCCCGATAATTTTTTTCAGTTGTGCAATAAAGTTTAAATTAATAAATAAAATTTGCTTTTCTTTATCTTTTTTTTTATAAATTTTAAAGTAAGTAACTTGTGACTAGGTCGAGGAATATAGTTCGAGCACCCAGTTCCGAATCTAGTAATGTAGAAATTGCAGAACATTCCCAAAAAGCGGAAACATTCTTGAGAATGTTCGCAGAACATTCCTGCAACATGCAATTTATTGTTTAAACGAGATAATTATACTTGAAATAAAGTTTAAATGGGCATAATATAAAACTATATGTTATTATACATATAATATTGTCTACTACAGTTACCTATTTTGGTGATAAGTGATAAGTTACCAATAAGTTGCTTAAATTCTCACTATACTTCAGGGAACATTTCGACTTTCAGACTTCACAGTTTTAGTCCTGACTTTTTTAAATTAGGTACCGAACTATTATTTCTTGATGCCTGTTTTTGGTCATGTCAATATATATACAAAATAAAAACAAACAAAATAAAAACAAAAAAATCGCTGTCAGGATCGAACCTGAGAACATCGGCATACGAAGCCAGCGCACTACCACGGGACTACGTCTTGACTTGCTGAGTTTGACGAAATTATGGTACTTATAAACTACGAAGTTACTGAGTATTCTGATAAATTCTCGTTCTCGAGAACATTCTCAGAAGTTACCGAAAATTCTCATGAGGAATGTTCTGAAACTTTGGAAACTTCTCGTCCGTGCATTGCTAGTTCCGACATATGAAAACAGCCTTTAAATACACGGTTTGAATTTGAGCTTTCAGAGACATGGTAGAACCGAATTCTTTGTCGTTTATGAAGAGGGGTTATGCATATTTTGGAGAAAACAGATACTTAATTTGAGCTTTTTGTGTAAGTAGATTTGCGAATGGTAGACTGCAAGATATAAGTCACTATAAGTGTTAATCCGGCGGGATTGAACAACAAAACCGAAAAGAGACATTTAGGATTATAAATAATTGAATGAATGCATTATTGTTTATTGAATAAGCATCATACATGAACATAAAAATAAATGCAGTTATTCTAACAGTTTAGCTGATGCGTAAAATTACTTACTGAGAATTACCTAATACCTACTAACCATCTGTCAGAAGGAAGGAAGCTAACAAACTAAAATTTTATTCTTGTCTGGGTTAATTATTTATTCTTGCTATTAAATATAAGATGCACCTGAAGCGGGGGCGGGCGCGTGCACTCGTTAGGAGAGCCTTTCTGAAAGTGACACCGAGCGCGCTAATTACCAGTAAGGACAACATCTTTTAGCCGCAGCCTGAGCCGTCTCTTAGCTCCAGAGAGAACATGTTTTAACTAAGAACTTCTAGTCAGTTAAAATATAGTTCTGGTCAATGAAACAAAATTTTTCACCACGCCAACATGACAAAAATATAAAACTTCAAACTAAATCAAATCATCAATGTATTATAGTACGAGTTCTTAACCAGATGTACAGTCCCGTCTGGCAGAAAGCATGAAACTTGGCATGTATATAGCTTATAGGTTTATAAGAAAATATGGAAGTAGAAACACGCCTAGGTGTCAATGTTTCCCCTCTTTCCCCCACTTTTGTATCCCTGATTTCAGTTTTTTTTTATATTTCCATGAAAACCGTGAAAGCTACCATCACAGGACAAGTTAATTTTTTTGTGAAATTACTTTGCACTCTCTACAAGTCTTTACGAGTTGGTGTAGTGAAAATAACTACATATTTATATGGGCCAACCTTCCATGTAAAGACCAAAAACGGATGTAGGTATCATTATAATTTTTACCTAATTAGAATGTGCCCTTAATCCTCACTAATATAACGTATACCAATACAATATTAAAATTATAATAAAGCGTTTGATGAAATCTAGATAATATGAAATAACGAACCTTTAATATACATACACACAACGATCCAATTCCACTAAGTAATTATCATGTCAGACCCAGACCTAATTGGTTCGTATACAGATAATGACAGAGAAATTTATTTTTAATTGCAAAGCATTTTCAACAGTAATGACCCTCTGAATTTCGCACATTTAGCTGCAGCATGTTAAAGTATGACTCCTTATTGACATACGTGTAACTTTACAATTTAGTACAAGGCATTAGTCACACGGCAGAGCGAGCAGTGAGGTGTAGGCGCTAGCAGAACCAACAATGCCGCGCCACTGTTTAAGCCCTAAGTAATTAAAATCGATTCCTGTTAATTGGTTCAATCGAGAGACGACGCGTGATCTGAAAAACCGGATGCAATAAAAATTGAATCTGCGCCAGGCGGTCCATGGCGAAAAATAAAGAGAAAACCAATCAAAATGCAGCTAAGGAGTGGCGGGAGAGGTCTGAGCCGCTCCTGGCCGTGCCTGAGGATGAAAGGTGAGTCGCAGAGCCTCATTAAACCACTATTACACGATAAGCGGTACAAACTAAGCATCGTTAGGTACTTTATATCGACAGACCTCGCATAATTTGTATTGCAAGCTGCGAACATCTCATAATGAACGACGGCGTGTAAACAGTGTTATTTACTACCTGTTACTACCTAATAACTCACCTAGGTAGATAGTTATAGTTTATATGTTTTCCCCTCACTAGCTCGAAAACACGTGTTTTGTCCTTTAATACCAGCGGGTAAAAACGCATTTTATCCACTAGTGGGTAAAGTAATTTGACCTTGAATAAAGTCAAATTAATTACTTTAAAATTGATAAAAGTAGGTGAATCTAGTAATAAAGATGATTTACCACCTGTGGAACTACTGGAAGCAGTGGTAAACGCATTTTTTGCGTTGTAGTTTGCTCGCTATAGTGAGGGGAAAAGTTTTGTGTTACACTCGGGTGCAAATGTATTTTACTTCTCGTGTGTTAAAAAACTCGCAAGTTCAGGATTCTATTCTCGAACCACTCGCTTCGCTCGTGGTTCAACTATAGCATCCTTTCACTTGCTCGTTTTTCAATTCCACACTCGGCGTTAAAATACAACTTTGCCCCCTTGTATAACAAATAACTATTTTCATCACACTCGCAATGTAAAAAATATGTAAATAGATGTAAAAAAAGTTAAGTACGATACAAGAAATTTCATTATTCCCTTGGGAGAACGATTTTTCTATAACTCACGCTCCGCCTGCGTGCAATAGCACATTTAAAGTGCTGGTGTGATGAAAATGTCTTTTACTTCAGTAGGTATGTGAAGTTGGTGATTTAATATAATGTATAGAGCAGCAATTACTTCGATTAGATCCTCAAACACATAAAAATAAAATGCAACAATGGATTAGCTGCATGAAATCACAGTAATGTTCATGTACCTAGTCTTGGTACTATCATCGAAGGTGCAATTTAGATAAAACGTAGCCTTTATTTACCTAACCATCATATAAATGCAAATTGCATCACAAAAGACTGCGATTACTTAATTCTAAAATATGATATTTAACATTAGGTAACTACTTAGTTAAAAATTAAAACTGACAAGGTCTTGTTTTATTTTTTTCAGCATAGGCCTTCCCGAATATTTTCGCTTTTCTGGATTTTGTAATTTTCATAGGTACATGGTACTCCCATCTCTCATACCTATTCAAAATGTATGCACACAAACATTGCACTGAATAAATATACTTGAAATATTCCGAATAGATATATCGTACAATGTTCAATAAGCCTGGTTAAATATAAATATTGATGCTGCTGCGGTCACGGTACCAGTGGCACAGTCTACTATTAAAGACCAATAAACAAACAACATGTACATGATATACATATACTGTGTAAAACAATATTCTATGTAAGGCCAGTACAAATATTTGTTGAGTAGATATTTTGGTAGGTATTTAACTATTTACTCTCCACTTCATTCACACCCGATTTATATTCATAATCAGCATAATGCAGCACCCTGCATTTACAAAATTGGTACAAATTCATATTGCATAGGAACTCGATTTAGGACCTCAAATTAGGAACACGATATGTTAAGCACAATAAGACTTAGAAGATTTACAATGGGACGTTTTTAATTTGGTTACAAAATGTAGTAAAATTATAACGAGATTTAAGAAACTGGCATTGCTCTTGTAGTACCTGTGGAGTTTACGGCGTCCATAGACAACGATTAGTGATTATCATCGACAAGCTAAAGACCTGTCACAAATTTAGCATTTTGGCCATATGGGCTATATATGCGTAGGAAGTTCAAAACGAGTGGCGATAAATCGACACGAGTGATAGGCTGGCAAACTGACACTACATTATCACAATTTTGTTTCTTTAACCCCTCATTTGCTGAGTGACATAGAAACTTGAGCAGTTTCATGAGATCTGCCTGCTCCTTTTGGGAAAACAGCCGTAAAGTTTATATGTGTGTGTGTGTTTCCAGAGAACACCCGCCACATTCGCTACCACGGCTGAGCGTCGTGCCGCCATGCAGCCGCAGTTCCAGCGTAGACCCGCTGCCCTCGCGGCCGCAACGGGCTCCGCTCTCGCATGGCGAGTAAGGCGATTATAGAACACTGTCTATCCCTAATCCCTAAGTGAGTCATCCTATATAGATGACGGGACGGGGCGGGACGAGACGTGCCTATGTGTCTATCTCTATAAGAGGCTCCAGCGATCTCTTGGCGTCGCGTAACTTTTTTTTATAAAAGTAAGACACGGGCCCATCCTGTCCTATCCCAGCGCGAATAATCTTTAATAATCCATCGATTATCGAACAGCAACTAAATCACACTGCAAAACTTTGGCACAAAATAATAACTCAGTCATCGTTTGCAATATTTTGGATTACATAGTTAATCCATGATTTTCAAATGCAATTTGTAATTCAGCGTATTAAATGTATCAATGCGTATTTAATTAATCGAGTGGTAAGCTTTCCTGACTAATATTCATTAGCATTTGTGTCAGATAATTTCACTAAGTAATTGAAACAATATATCATTTTGTTTTAGCGAATCAATGACGGTGGTGTTGTCAGCATTTTATGCGAAACTATTAATAGTTTTAGGAGTGGCGCTGCCTGTTACAAGTACTATACAGAATGAGCTTTACACTAATTTTACTTCTGACGTAAGTATCCTGATAAAATATTACAACATAATTTTTAAGAAAAAAAAACCGCCTTCCTTTGGGGTTCTGGTGATAAATACTTTCAAATGTTGGATTATGTTAGCAATTCTTCTGTATATTTTTTAATGTTTGTTATTCGATATCTCCGTCATTTCTGAACCAATTTTGAAATTTGGATCATTCTGAAGTACTTACAGATGAGAATGATCAGCAGTTATCAAATGTCACTGTTCTGGACAACGGAACTCTAACCAGATTTGGGCGAGCTCACTCTTCATCAGCAGTTCCACTGCACCAAATGTCACTGTTCTGGACGTAAGTGCATGCTGTTCTTATAAAAATACCAAAGTCACTATAAGTGTGCCGTTCAGATTTGAGGAGTTCCATTCTGACCATCATCAGGAGTTCCACTGCACCAAATGTCACTGTTCCATACGTAAATGCATGCTGTTCCTTTAAAAACACAAAAATCACCATATGTATGCCTTTCAGATTTGAGGAGTTCCCTCGATTTCTCCAGGATCCCATCATCAGAACTGGGTTCTGAGAAAAATGGGACTAATCTGTATGCATATTTATACATTCAATCAAAAAAAAATTTTTCAAAATCGGTCCAGTAACGACGGAGATATCGAGGAACAAACATTAAAAAAAAAAAAAAATACAGACGAATTGAGAACCCCTTCCCTTGAGATTTGGAAGGCGGTTAAAAATACAATTCACTAAATGCTTAGATTAAATATCATATATCATATGTCTCCTATACAGGGTGTATGGTAATTACTCGTAACAGTCTAGTCCTCTGATTTCCGAGACATCCGCATTAACACCTATTTACTTCCTTGAAAAAATATGAAAAGTGCGAATATCTTAAAACCAGAAAATTTTCACTAAACGTAAAGGTCGATTTTCTGGACCACTCTAAGGCTGCTTTATTAGTGGTTAAAAGGTTATCCATTGATTAACGGACATCCTTTATAATCTCTTAAAACTTAATAGTAGTAAATATGAAAAAGAATACTCGTAGGTACTGAAAATAGTGTACATCTACAGACATCTGTATAGACAATTTTGGTTTCAGATTTTTACAATTTATTTATACGTGGTGAGCATGTGTTTTTTGGCATACACGTTTTTTCACCTGAAAATGGCAAAGAAGGAAAGCGATGGTAAGCATAAACTGAACACTAAAATAATTTTGTAACTTACTACTGACTTATCGCCACCATTCCATTACAAAATCACGGAACTTAATGTATCTAGCTTGCTTCTGTAAGTAGGTATATCTATATGAATCGTTTGTGAGACTTTAATATGCTATAGATAAAAAATAGATAAAGCAAATATTGAGAAGCAAATACCTAATAGTTGTAGATAAGTATATGTAAGATTATTTATTTATTTATTTATTTATTTATTTATTTATTATTCAAATAAGTTACACAGCATAACAGTAAAACCAAAGCACTGTGAAACTAAAAAATAAAAACAATAGGTATAAATATAGCACAACAGTAAAAATCAGACAAAAAAAAAAAAAAACAATATTCTATTTAGGCGACGACGTAACAGCGTGGCTCCGTTGCGTCGTCTGACACGGCGTAGGGTTCGGCAGGTTGCCCCGGAACCGCCGAAACACCACGCCCTTCGGCCAGAAGTCTGCACTCGCGTTGGTGTCCTGCAGCGGCCGCGGCACTCGCAACACAAACGAACTGAAGTGCACGTAGTGGCGCGACTGTAGCTGGAACACTCTCAGCGTGTAGCCAGTCTTCTGGCGAACGTACTCCACCACCTCATCAGCCCCGGCGGAGTAGTGCAAGCGCGACACGTAGAGCGCCCTACTCGGCGTAGCAATCCGTAGACCTGAATTCACTGGTTCCGCATTGCCACACATAGTCTTACGAGGCGCCCTGCGCGCCTTGCTCTTCTTTTGCACCAATGTGAATCCCTCCTCATCCACATTCGTGCGGGCAGACTTTTCCACAATAGGAGCCCGTGATACCTTTACAGGTGCATTTACCCGGTTCGTTGCGACGGACTCACCGACAACGTCAGCATATGCACGCTGACGCGAGTTTGTTGGGACATGTGGCGGCCGGACGCGCGGGGGCGCGCGGGCGGCGGATCGGCGCGTGCGACACATTTTACTGCGCCGGCAACAGGCAAACAAACCGACTTGTCAGCAGGTCGATTATCAGACTTGAAATTTGAAGCCGCTGTCTGAGTTGGGGCAATTCGCAAACATTTTATTTCTTCACGTAACTCAGAAATAGTAATTAGGCTAGCTTCAAACTTCGTATTAATTTCGGCTAAACTTGTTCTTAGGGCCACGATTTCCTTAAACAAGCATCTGACGTCGACGTTGTCCGGATTGTACGACGAAATGTTGGAGATATCCGTCGCCACAAACTCCGGAATCCGGTCGTTGAAGTCTTTGAGGATCTTCATTATGTCCTCCAGGCTCTTCTTCCCAGTTTCGTCTCCTCTTCGGTGAGGTACATGGGTGCCGGCTATTCCAAGGAACTCACACAATACTTTCTTCGCTACACAGATGTCTTCCACGGTGAACTTCGACGCGCGCGAAGACATCTGAACAGCAGTCGCCGCATCCATCGCTCCTTCCTGCAGCAGTTTATTTTTCTCTTGCAGAAAAGCGAGGAACTCGTTTACGATGGGTTGACCCTGTTTAGAATCTGCCATCGTGTCAATTTGCCGGCAGCGGCAGGGCCGCGCGATTTCGCAATTTATAATTAAATTAAATCATCAATGCGTCTACGTCGCTGCGCGCATTGGCGCGCAGCGACGCATTATAGTTAGTTGCATAGAACTTGTTAATTAGGATGCCACTGTAAATACTGCCGATGTACCTAATGTATGTTAATAGATTCATGGTTACCATTCATGGCTTTAAATATTAACTAGGCTAGCTAGGCTTGAGCTAGGGAATGGAATAGAGCTTAAAGCCGTCAGGAATTTTCTAGACATATTAAGAATTTTGGCCGTTCGTCAAGAAAATACAGGAAGTAACGAATTTTCATTATAATGTACCTTCGCGTCCCTTCCCAGGGTTTTTTTAGATAGCAATAAATACTTTGTACATTTATGCCTATTTAATCATGTCACCAGAGAATGCAGTCCGCACCCGCTACGGCAGCTTCTACTTGCACATGGGCGTGGCGGGGTTCTCCGTGGGCTCGATCATCTACTCGTGCCTGCAGATCGGCGGGTACTTCGACCTGGGCGGAGACTGCCGACTGCTGATCGTGGCAATCAAACCGGCGCTGCGGATACTCTTCATGGTCGCGCAAACTGTTTTCATATTCTCCTACACCGATGTAAGCTCACATTTGTTATCTGTGTGCTTTATATACTCGTGCCTGCAGGTCGGCGGGTACTTTGACCTGGGAGGGGACTGCAGACTGCTGATCGTCGCGATCAAACCGGCGCTGCGGATACTGTTCATGGTCGCACAGACTGTCTTCATATTCTCCTACACCGATGTAAGCTCTCGTATGTTTTCCGTTTGCTCTATGTATATACTCGAGCCTGCAGGTCGGCGGGTACTTCGACCTGGGATGGGACTGCCGACTGCTGATCGTCGCGATCAAACCGGCGCTGCGGATACTGTTCATGGTCGCGCAGACCGTCTTCATATTCTCTTACACCAATGGAAGTTTCCGTTTAAAGCCAGTTTACAAACAGACAAAAATACAAATGACTTGCTATCGATAGGTTGGATCCCAACATACAAAAGAAAAGAAGTAGACACGTTATGAAAAGAAAAGATTCCACCGAGAGGTGAAGAAAGATATGAATCGGCTTTAACCTACGAATTTCTCCACTACAGACAAACAATGCGTTTTCGATGATCTTTTAGAATATATGTAATTATTAGATCACGTCTCGCCGTGATCGGTGATGGTGACTTTCCACAATTGCCAAACTTGACTCATCATCTTCCGCCAGTTCTTATCAAAGGCGTCGAGGTCAGCTCGCCATTGCCGTAGAGATCATGTTGTTTCCAATTTGCGTTTTATTATATACAGGGATACAGGCGTGATTGTATGTATGTATGTATGTATGTTTTATTATATTCGTACGTTTCATATGCTCATAATGTCGCTTAACTCCGAAACTTGTTTACTCTTTTTGTTATGTACGATCCGTACAAATAATGCTCTAATGGGATAACCACGTTTTTTTATGCACACTCTGTACCTGCCTGTGTACTGACGGACGCCTAATACAAACGTCAAACAGCGTGTTAAGTACCTACTGAAAAGTGGTGGAAGTTCCAACATTGTTACAATTTTATTTATTGCGCAATTTTAGTTATAGTATTTATGTCAACACATCTCGTATTATTAGGTATAAATTTGTCTATCGTACCTGACTACTTGCTGCCTAGCATAGCTGGGCATTAACTCGTTAATCCGTTAATCGTTAATTAACGAAGTTAACATTTCGGTTAACGGATTAACTTTTAAGTTAACTTTAAAAAATGTTAACGGATTCGTTAACTTCCGTTAAATTTCATCGAGTCCGTTAAAAAAGCCCGTAGTACGGCAAAACCTAGGATTGATCGGTAAAAGCAGATCCGTCGGTTATAAACAGTCTAAAGACCAATTGGCGACTTTGTATCACTTATTCGAGATCTTCTAAATCTTATTAGGCGTGCTAGATCGATCACTAACCTGGGAATAGAGTGCAATCGTCAGGCATGACAGACAAATCGCACAACCGATGCATCGAGTTAGAGTCCGGCGTGGCCCACAGCATCGAGTTGTCGTCTCAAATCTCAATCTCAGTAAAAGCCCGAAGAGACCGTAATTATTACATTTCGGTTTTTTACTGATTGGCGTCACAGGTTTTAATGGTTTTTGGTGGATACTTAGTAAATACAAATACGTAATACCTACAGTGAAGTCCTATTTTTATGACGTGTTAACGGATTATCGATTAACTTTAACTTCCGTTAAATCTACCGAAATGTATCGCTTTAACGATAAACGAAGTTAACTTTTTAAGTAACGGATTAACGATTATCGAAGTGCTGCCTAGTAATCAAATTAATATACCGTTGACAAGTTACAAGTATGTACGAGTACCTACCAATCATGTGTAGCGATTTAGCGAAGACAATATCAGAAATATTCCGCCTGTCTAAAGCCTGTCATTAAGTGCCGTTTAACTTTTTATTGCAGATACTGAACCCAATGCGAGGCGTAGTGTTGGACAGGTTCGGCCTAATGCACTTAATCGCTACGAACGTGTGTGAATGGCTGAACATCGTCATTCAGGAGACGAGGGACGACATCATTGCCGTCGCGTACGACCGCCCGCCGCTCCTCCGATACGCCAATATAAGCGGACCCTCCAAACTGGTCATAGTCGACCGACAAGACAACGTTACCTTCATTGAGCAACATTACAATAATAGAAGTTCATTAGGATTATTCGACAACGTTACGATCAAGAATGAGACTTGGCACTGTAACGTCTCTGATATGATTACTCCATTGATAAGAAACGTGAACCCGTATTTGAGGCCATGCGGTGTGGAATACAGCCTGCTCTGCTCTATAATCATTGTTGTCATTTGGAATGACATCTGCACAGTGCCGGGATCGGTACGTACCAATACATAATTGCAGGCTATACGAATTCAGTACAATTACTTATGTGTTGGGGATCGAGCTTTTATAATTTAACTTAAAATGAACGGAATGGGTACAGATGTAATACATCACAGTTTTCAATCCTATTTTCTCGGAAACGTTAGTCATGGATTTCTTCTTTTACGAGTACATACTGAAACTACATTGCTGAAATATGCTATCTATTGACTTGACACGTTCGTAGTTTTTAGAAAAATAAAATTGCAACGGGAGAACATTTTGAGTTAAAGCTGTAATCTTCGGCAATAGCATCCACAGTAATATAAAACAATTGAATATAATATTTAGGCTGCCTTGTCTTAGTTGTCGTGACAACCATGATCACGGATAATAGCGATTTTTTTTTTCAGAAAGCAATTCCAACGCGCTCAGCAAACCCGTCACCCAGGGATCCTAAACAAGCGCTCCTCCGCATGAAGTCGAGTAACCATTTTTCTGTGGACTGCGGCAGCGCGCACAAGGGGCTGTTCATGGGCGTGGCCGTGCTGGCCGGTACCATCGTCAGCCTCATGCTGTTCAACGGACTCTTCCAGAATAGGAAGCATGTGGAGATAGCGTTACTGCAGGTATGGTTTTACTACCGGACTCCGGCTAAGGAAACGCCAGTAAACACTTCTCGGTGTACCAGATTTTCAATGCGAAATCACTTTTTACTATGCCTAGATCAGTCAGATTGCTAGTTTATCTGACTGATCTTCGAACCCAAATAAGAAATTAGGTCTTTTGTCATATTAAGATTTTTTTTTTCATTAATATACCTAATTAACAGATCAACGTATGGGAGACGATCCTATTCCTCCTAATGGGCGCGGGGTCCGCGGCGTGCATCCGACGCATGCGGACGCTGCCGCTGCGGCGCGCCGCCGCAGCCATGCCGCTCGAGCACTCGCTGCTGCTAGTCACGCAGTGCGGCGTCTACCTCTACTACCTGTTCCAGATAATAGGGGCCGCCTTCCTTATACAGCGATACCCTGAAGGTCGGAGGGCTACCAGGTACAATTTATTATTTACGATAGCCCAGAGGCGCAGCTCATTGAAGAATTTAGAAAATATGAATGAATTCATTGATAAATGCGCCATGCACTTTTGCAGCTGTTAGTACATAGGTCACCTGCTGTGCTGTGGAAGGAAGTATAAAGTGTAACTCTTAGAGACACATTTCGCGTGCGATGGCCGTTACGACATAAATCGGAACAAGTCATATTTGTCACAAGATCGATTGCAGCGACATCTTACTCAGATTTTAGAAGCATTGCTCGATTATAATCTCCTTCGTCCTTCATGAAAATAGAACTGGACACGTCACTCGTCGCTACAAATCAATTAATTTGCATATTGCGAGGCTCGGATTCAATTCCAGCCGGAAAGAGCTCAACGTATTAAATCTGTATACTCACCGTACTGCATTTACTATTTACAGAAAAAGTACTTGCCCTTCGTCTAGTATAAGTTTTAAAGTTACGTTACTTTTACGAAACCTAACCTTTAACTCTTGAATAAACATAATTACTAGTAGGTAAGTGAAGTATGCAACTTATTTGACAAGCAGAAACGTTTGTAATTGTTGCCAATGGTGTCATTAATGATCACTAATGATGCTTAAGTGATCTTATTCTCAACAAACTGCACTGTTTCAGAATCCTATCGCCCCTATGCGCGGTGATCCAGAGCTCGTGCCAGACCCTGCTTGTGCTGGACGCGTGGTCGCGGCGCTGCGCGGACGGAGGCGCGCGCGCAGGCCGTCAGCTCGTCACCTTCCTACTTGTTGGCAACTTTGCGCTTTGGCTGCTCAACCGCGTGAAGAACGCTAGGGCTGAGTTCCATCCACTGCAGGTGGGTTCACTACTGTCAACAAGTACTGGCAGGATTCATTCTCCCTAGGATCTTGTCGCTTCTCCGCTCAGTGATCCACATCTCGTACCAGTCGCCACCTAGTCACATTCTTGTTCGTCGGAAACTTCGCGCTCTGAATGAGGCGACAAATGCCAGGGTCTGAGTTCACTGCAAGTGTCAGTAACAAATCTCCCGTCAGAGTCTCTTCCAGCCTTCACAATAAATACCTACTAATAATGAAACCATACTAATATTATAAATGGGAAAGTGTGTGTCTGTTTGGTTGTCCGTCTTTCACGGCAAAACGGAGCGACGAATTGACGTGATTTTTTAAGTGGAGATAGTTGAAAGGATGGAGAGTGACGCGAGCGAAGCCGACTGCAAAAGCTAGTATGAAAATAAACTGCTACATCGTTTAATTATTGTGGTATCAAGCTGATCAAGGAATCATGAACAAAGTTCCATTGCAGTTATGAATTAATCCCAATTTGGTCACTTATTTTTTTCACCAAAAAGGCCGGCTAAGAGCGTGTCGGGCCACGCTCAGTGTAGGGTTCCGTAGTTTCCCGTATTTTTTTCAAAAACCAACTTTTTTTTTTCTTAGAAAGTCTTTATTTATAAAGTTCTACTTTTGTGATTTTTTTCATATTTTTTAAACAATATGGTTCAAAAGTTAGAGGCCCCGGGACACACTTTTTTTCCTTTAGGAGCGATTATTTTCGAAAATATTAATATTATCGAAAAACGATTTTAGTAAACCCCTATTCATTTTTAAATATGTAGTACTTATCCAACAATATATCACACGTTGGGGTTGGAATGGAAAAAAAAATCAGTCCCCACTTTACATGTCGGGGGGTTACCCCAACAATACATTTCTTCTACTTTTTATTTTACCACTTTGTCGGCGTAGTTCATATACATATTGGTACCAAATTTCAGCTTTCTAGTGCTAACGGTCACTGAGATTATCCGCGGACGGACGGACAGACATGGCGAAACTATAAGTGCGTTTTCACATTATCCGATCCGATATCGGATGTCGGACCGATATCCCATACATTATAGGCGCCATCTTGGATTTTTTCTATTGAAATACTTCCGACATCCGATATCGGATCGGATAATGTGAAAACGTACTAAGGGTTCCTAGTTGACTACGGAACCCTAAAAAAGGGGTTACAATGAATTGATGGGTTGTTGTAGGTATTGTGTGTACATTGCCTACTTTTAAGATTCATTTTATGGATGACGTAGTTTTATTTTCAGATGGAGTTTTACGGAGTGTGGGCATGGACCTTGATCACCCACGTTTCGGTGCCACTTCTCGTGTGCTACAGGTTTCAAGCCACTGTCTGCTTTTATGAGATATGGAAAAACTCTTACAAGAGAAAAAAAGAACTGCGCGATGCCGAGTTTGATCAAGTTGAATTGAAGACATATCACATAGCATAGAATAAATCATTAAGTACACGACTTTGTTGGTTTACTTTTGTACCTACCTCCATCCTACCTCATTACCTAATCCTATTTGCCTTCCTTATCGAACAAGCAAGTTAAGAAAGATTTAAAATCATGAGCTAGATCGGACAAAGGGTTGTAGATCTAGAAAAGCCTATAATTATGTAATTTTGCTCGCCCAAGTGACACGATCTACAACTTAATTTAATTTAGAAAATTGTTTAGAAATAGTGTTGCGTAATAATATTGCGTACTTACCTATAATAATAACAGCCACCGCCCCAAAATCGAAAAGAAAAATCGAAAGTCGAAAATTCGTAAATTCATCAACGGCAACGAATAAGGAAGCTTCACCAGCGCCATCTCGTGACTGTCCCGTATTAATTTATGTCACACTGGTGTCACATCACCGCGCGTTTTAAAACTTGGCTTAAACAGGGTCAAGTCAAGTACGTCATTCTTGTCAATCTTTATCTGTGGTATCGAAACCGAACGAAAAGCAAACCTCAAACAACCTAGCAAGTCAACCCTACCGCCGTCAAACACAAATTGTTGTTCAGTTTTTATTCATTATTTCAAAGTCACTAAGGTATTTGTAAAATAAAATGGCTTCTGCAATGGATGTCGATGAAGAGGAAGTAGAAATGGCTTCGTCCAGTAGTGGCAAAGGCGACAAAAAGCGTTTCGAAGTCAAAAAGGTAAATCGCAGTATCATTGTGCCAATTGGGCTTTGTCACTTTGTTAAAGGCAAAGTTTTCACTAACGACGTCTGTTTCTCTTTCAGTGGAATGCAGTTGCCTTGTGGGCTTGGGGTGCGTACAATATTTTTTATTCCAACACGTAACCTTAAATGCTGTAATACCAATGTGTAAGTCTTTGTGTTTTAGATATCGTGGTGGACAACTGCGCTATCTGCCGCAATCACATTATGGATCTATGCATAGAATGTCAGGCCAACCAGGCATCAGCCACTAGTGAAGAATGCACAGTAGCTTGGGGAGTCTGTAATGTAAGTATCATTTTCATTTTAACATTTAGTTCCATTTAATATATTCAATGCAAACCACATTACTTACCAATAATTAGTAAATCAATTATTACATTCCAATTTGGGTTTGCAATAAGCGACAATTTCCACACAATGCTGCCTGTAAAAGCAAAGCTATGGTCAGGTTGTGCCCCTTGCAACAAAAAATTTAGAGACTGAGTTCAGTCTTACTGACTGTAACATGAACAATATGAGTCAAAGAAAACACAAACTTAGAAATAGAAATTACAATAACTCATCAAGAGGCAATGCAGTATATTGCAATGAGGCAATGTGAGTAATTGGAATATTGATGTTCTTTATTTAAATATCAAATTTTATAAACATAATCAATTGGGAGCTGGCATACCACTACAAGGGATATATTATTTATATAAAGCATGAATTAATATGGATCTGTAGTATACCAGCTTAGTCTATATATCATAATTTAGTTAATAGAGTAATTTGTATGACAATGAGTATTGTAATTTCATTTTAATTAAATTAAAATTACATAAATTGAATGTTTTTTTCAGCATGCCTTCCACTTTCACTGTATTTCGCGTTGGCTGAAGACCCGGCAGGTTTGCCCTCTGGACAACAGAGAATGGGAGTTCCAAAAGTAAGTTTTTCTTAACTTTGTCTTGACATACATTTGGGGTAATAGAAATCATTTGAATATAATTATTTCTTCATGGAGTCCCTTAACTATGTATTCAAATTCCCATAAGAAAAGAGTCTATATGCATGAAAAAATAGATTAAAAAGGACCCTATATCACATATTTAAACATCAAAGTTCACTTTACTGTCTACTTATGCATGAATGTTTTTTGAGTGTTATTTTTGGTTTAAAGATCTTTTTACCACTTCAATTTTACCTTAACTGACATTATGGTGCTCCCACACTGGCTGTTATATAACAATAAAGTTAAACCTTTTGCAAAGCTAAGCACTACTATCATTCTGCCATTGTTTGAATATGAAATTGATGAAATTCAGCAGTAGCTACCTACTCACAGTGTCTTATTTGTTCCAGATATGGACATTAGATGTCGGCTGGTGGGCCAGAACCACAGACCTCCATGTGTAATAATGTTGGGTTTAAAATGTCAATATTTCATTAAGAATTCAATAAATTCACTAATATTACAATATTTTGATTATTAATTCTTGGTATTTTGTAAACTTTTAATTTCTATTTGTAATAAAAATTGAAAAACATTATTAAACTAAGTAATGTTTATTTCATTAAAAACATCTGTCAGGGAGAGATAACTCATATGTATGCTTGCAAGACCTGACAATATAGAAGTCTGGCATTGGGAGTTATGCAAGGACCACCTCAGACAGAGTCAATTCTGCTTTTACGGTATTAGTGCACCAAAATAGCTACCTGTATGTACCAATGTTAACACTAAAATGAGAGTTTTAGATAAACATAACTACAGGGGATAATAAATTACACTTAAATATTTTACTATGAATTTATTGAATACTTTTTCCTACTGTACTTTGATGTAAGTAGGTAATTAGGTATCATCACATTTTAAATAACGTCAATACAATTCATTATACAACTTAACTTCATTGTTAGTTATATTTACAATTTTTATATCCTCTGATAATTAAAAGTCCAGAAAACAAATTTGCTGCTTGTGCATATAATTATCAAGTATTACGAGGCTGGCTACAAAAGTCCCGTCGGTCGTAGGTCACAACGTTACCACAGTTATCTGGTACAGTACTTTGATTGACCATACCCTGCTACATGGTTTGTTACTAGTCACTACGATCTTTTCGGAACTCTCATTGCCAGCCGTGTCACACTGATGACAATACGCAAATCGCTCCGTTCTAAACAGCGTGCGAATTTGCCATCCGAATTTGAAATCCAAAGTTAAGACGTGAACAGCAGGATGGCGACAGGGTGGAAGGAATTTTAATGAAATATCGATCAAAACGCTATAAGTCATGGCTGCAAACTTAAGTCCCATTCTGCCAATCACCCCACCCGGCTTGCTATATAGATAGATGGGAATGGGGTGGGCTTCGACTTATTTGCTGAAAAGTATTTCTGTATATAGCTAGTATTAGTATAGGTATTTTATCACATTTCTATTTACAAGTATGTGGCAGTGCATCTACCTAAGAATTTCATTATAGATATATATACACGTTATACTCGTAATTTTTGTGTAGGAAAGATTTTAAATGTTTTGTTCTATATCTACACCATTTCTGATTTGAACTAAATATTTGCCTACTATGTAATTGCATTCTTATTCGAGTAGGAAAACTAAAACATAATGTATGTTTAAAAAATAATGTATTCAGCAACATCATTTGGGTGGTTTAGAGCTCTAGCCAAGTATTACACATTTGTTCTTTTACGGCATTCCTTAAAAAAGGAATTACCTATTTCCTTGCTTTAGTCCCTTTGCCATTACAACTTGTACACAGCACGAAGATATTTTATAAACCACCTTATCCAAGTACCTAACCTGTATCTTAATTTGCAGAAGAGCGTCTACCATGAGTTTTTTAGAATCCGTTACATTATTGCGAAGGTAAATGTCACGGAAAACGTATGTCATTTTTGGTTTTACCGTTTGGGGGCGCTGTTCACTTTCTCTGACCAAGTAAATAAAGGTAGGTACACGTTGCTTCGCTACTTCATAGCAATAGCAGTCTGGCAAAAAAATCAAATAAGTAATCTCTTATGTATTTGAAAGTTCGATATTTGTATACCATGATTTACATCATAGTCTTTCCTTACCAAATAGTTATCGTTATTTCTACCTAGGTATGTGAGATCTGTCTTCCGAACAAGCATTACAAATTACAATCAAATTAAACTATAAAGTAATAAAATAAGCATGCACAATGATATTAAATGAACATCACCAGTAGGCATTACGTATGCTATCAAATTGAGTAAAAAATGTTAATGGTATCTAAAAAATGTGCCCTTTCGCATAACGTTCGGAGCAGCACAGCGCCATCTATGCGATATTCATTTCGAAGCACTCATTTCTCTTAACTTACAAACATTAGTGGCGGTATTATCTAGGTATAGGCGTTAAGTTACCTACTTATTTATTAATTGGTAGATTCCTCAATAGTTGCTTGCATAAAATTATAAATATTCTCAATACATGTGTGTGATAGGCTTATATGATACAAGTGGTCAAATAAAACTAACAAAAATATATTTGAAGTTCATTTTCGTTAGGAGCCACACGGACCTAGCCGCGGCCGCGGCCATACAATCGACGCCATCACGGTCTCTTGTTTGGCTCACAAAAAAATCTATGAACTCGTTTTACCTATATCCAGCAAACAAACTTTTAGCAAGTAGGTAACTCTTTTAAAATGAGAGCATAACTTCGCCGTAGTGAATGGGGGCGATTGTATTGCTTAGCGACGAGTAAGATAGGTCACCTACGGGCGACTCGCAATTTAAATGTTTTGTTTCATAATTATTAATTACACAACACATTTTTCATACGGAAATAGATATACAAGACAAAATTGTAAATTACAACAAAACAATTAATAAATATTAAATTAGTTACTAAGGAGCAAGTTTCCTTAACCTCTGATGCTAATATTGATACCCGCAGCGAAAAATTTCAAATTTCACCCATGAGCGTAGCCAGTGGTTTGAAAAGTGGAATCCAAAACATTGCGAAGATATAATATAAGGCACGGGGGTTAACAAACTTGGCTATACACAGTGTAACGCATTTTTTACCCTCACTGTAAAACTTATTTTCTCAAACATGCAATGAAATATTGTCTTTACGTTCCTTAAAATGGGCTGGGAAGTATCGCTTTTTGGGCGCAACAACTCGAGAGGACTGTAAAGGGATTTCATATTATTTTTTAGGCCTAGGCCTGCAAAGTAACTTTTTTTACAAAATATTGTCCTTTTAGAGATTTTTTTTTTATTTCATTGTATGTTTGAGAAAAGCACTATACATGCCTCGGCGTGAAAACGGATTCCCGACCTCGTATCCCTATCCGGCCTCGCTCGCACGCTCGCTCGGCCGTATATACCCACTTGGCCGGAAATCCTCATTTTCCCGGCCTCTGATGTAATGTACTATTACATTACGAATCGAATGCAAATAATGAACGTTTTAATTTTATCATTAAAAATCCTTACTAAGTAGGTGCCTATATTGTATCAAGCCAACAAGAAGTAACATCATTAAATTATTTTGAATGTCGTGTGGAATAAATACGTAGCTTTTTCCAACCACACAAGTGCGGAAAAGATGAAATTCGAACGTGTAGATATGACGAAAGTAGGTAAGTACTACTTTACTCAAAGTAGCACCGTATACGTACTGTAAAGTAATTTTGGTGCCTAATGTCATAAGTGTAGTCTATGTACCTACACATTTTAGAGCAACGCGTCTGTAAAAGCAACAGTTATACTAGCAAATGATTTCCGCTAGTGATTGTATTCTTAAAAATATAATATTAGCTAAGTAGGTAGGTACCTAGAGCGCAGCTGATTACTTTTGCAGATGTTAAATTGTACGAAACTACAAACAGGAATATAAATAACGAAATAGTATTGTCAGTATCTATTTCAGTTTATAATATAAATAATTAAATATACTGTTAATATAAGGAAGTATCGGAAGTCCTTAACAAAACGGCCCTGCCCTGATGAGATTTTATTATTCCAACCACGGACTAATGTTATATGGAAATACTCAAGAAAACCCTGCTGACATTATAATTATTTGCACCATTTTTATCTAAGCAGTAATTGCAGTAAGAATGCTTGCAACAGCAACGCTTATAAATTATTTACACGCCTGTTCTTTAAAGTACCAAGCAAGTCTTCTTTAAAATAGGTGTAACTAATACCTACGTAAACATTGGTATGAATTTTCTTTAACCTTTTTTATTTATAAATCACAATAAAGGAGAAAAAGCAACCCTCTGCACGTATGCGATGGTAATATTACTTTTATGGAGGTATTGGCAAATAAAAGCGCCCGCAGTGGGGTTGCTTGCCTCAAAATAATAAAACTTATTTTATCTAAGAAACAGAAGAAAAACAAAAAATGTGGGAAAGTTAAAATATTACCCAAGCTAATGAAATAACAAGATGTACAATTTACATTTTAATAAATATTTCATTGGAATTATTAAATAAAAAACGGATGACCTATCACACAATACAATCAGAAGTACACATCACAAAATAAATACTAGATAAAATAAACCTAGTCAGTGTCAATTAAACTAATAATTGAATAGTAACGGTGGAAATATATACCCATAAGCTAGACGTGGCTGTCAGTCGGCTGATATAGCAGTAGGTAAATCAATAGTACGGCTTTCGTTGCCAAAAATTAATCGTAAGCGTTTCATGGGTGGTAGTGGACGGACAGGGCTATGCTTGCGGTGGCGCTCTTTCGACCGGCGCCGTTTCTTCAAACGTCGCACCGTCTCAGGGTCCACGCCCTCTAGCCTTAGCACCTCGTACTCAGGGACATCTGTAGTGTTCCCACAGTCCATCACTTCCTCTACCACAGGACTTCTCTTTACTCGCAGAGTCAGTTTCAGTCCTCTTCGTGGTGGTGTACAAGGACATTCACTAGACTTGTTAGAGTTGTCTGCCAGCCAAGGTGGCCCTGAGTCAGATTCTTTTTTGAACTCTTCAATACTATTGGATAATTCTACTTTGTTCTTGTTCATTTTACTGTCAATAGGCTCACTTGGGTTAACATTTTCTCTAAAGTCATAAATCTCACTTTTCATACATTTATTATCACTTTCACATGGTACATCAATATTTTGTTCTTTCTCCTTACCATCCGAAACATTTTCTGAACAGTCTAATTTGACATCAGTCTGATTGACTGCTTCAACTTCATGAGGAGGAGATTTTTCTGTATCACATTTGATGTCAGAGTTATTTAAATCTGTTTTAGTGATATCATCATGAGAGTCATCTTTCATAGTCTCTTTATGCTTGCCAAATGAATTTTCTGTTTTCAATTTTGCCTCTATTGTTTCAAGTGGAGTTGAAATATCAGGATGATCTTTAGATGTGTTTATGTTTTTCCCTAGCTTTGATTCCAAAGTTGGTTTTGCGATGTTTTTGGGCTTAGAGCAAGCAAACTGTGTGCCATTATCGAGCAGTCTTTTGTGACTACGCAAGACAATACCTGTATGAGAATCTCGGCTGCTCCGCGAACTCGTGGCACTGCAGCAACGCGAGGGAGGCGCGCGGCGCGAGCTGGCAGCGCTGGGCGCGGCGCCCGCGCTCGCCACGGCGCCGGGAGCAGCGAGCCGGCCGCTGTCTGTACGCCGGCGCAGCCGTTCACCGCGACTAGAAGCTGAAGACTCCCGGCTACCCTGAGCTTCTTTATGAACAGACCCATCAACAACATCAGCTATGCAGCCTTGGGCAATTAACAGCTCCGCATCATATTTAGTTAAGCCCTTTTGTTTCATTTCTTTCATACTTAAAGGTGACACTATATTTGAATCTTGATGCCGTGATATTCGTGTTTTTTCAGCATTTTTCCCATTTACAGTCTTTTGTCCTTGTTTAGCTTTTGTCCTATTAATCCTATTGTCAGTTTCTCTAAATCGGTATCGGGTGGCTTGTTCATCACTATCCCCACTTTTAACAGAAAAAGCCCCTTTCCCTCGTCTCTCACAAGTTTCGCATTCACAAAAACAATTACCATTGCCAAAGAAATCTTCACCATAAAAGCAAGTTATCTCTTCCCCTACTTCAATATCTCTCAATACACGGACAAAGGCTTTACCTCTATCTGTTGCTTCAAAGGTGCAATTAGGCCTACAGTCATGATTGATATAAGCTGCAGGCCCAAGCCACAACTGGGCACAATTCTTTCTACAACTGTACATAACTGAAAAATCATTTTTTCCAGAATGAAGTAGTTGCTTTTCTTCGTCTTCTGTCATTTCTGCAATACATCCAACAAGAAAATCTATTCTCTCATGCTTAAAAAATTTTTTGGTTGTAGATATCTTGGCTCCAACCTGATCTTCTAATGTGTACCTATAACAAGGTTCTATGACAAACCCTGCTTTCTTGTCAAAAACTCGCAAGTAACGGTAAATCTGAAATATAAAACAAAATATTTTATTCTGACTGTTAATAAATATTTACAATAACAGCCAATATGTTGTATATATTTTACAGTGACTTCCAAAAATGTTTCCTAAAACATCAGTATAATTTACACTCAAGAAATAAGTTTTATATAAAATACTTTCAAATAGTATAATAACTGCTATTTATTACGTATATAATTGAAAATATAAATACTAACATGTTCTCTAAGTTTGTTTTGTTGATGTTTATTTTTACTAAAATGCCTAGGCATCCAATCTCCATTTGCTAATTTACTATAAGCTTTGTTGTAATCTTGAGTCTGTATGAACTCTTTAATAATATTTTTCAACTCTTCTTTATTCATTTTAAGTGGTCTGTAACGAATATTCATTTTATGTGTGGTGATGCCCAGGTAAGGATCCACTATGAGCGCCGTCGCCAGGTCATCGTACTCGGACAGCTCGCGCGGTGTCATGCCCATGGGCTGCATTTTGTGGAGCACTTGCCTCCCTGGATAACTGGCTGATCCAACAACCATCCTGAATACCTGCACAACAAAGGACGCGACTTTACCACCTTCACAAGATAGGCATTTCAGATGGACACAAAGAGTTTTCACTAAGAACTTGACGGAGACAATAAATAGTTTTGTTTTCACTAAAATATTCCCACAGTCTCACAGTTGCCCAGGCTCATTATGTCTAATATAATAAAAGGACAAACATGGCCGCCAAGCACAAAACCCAAAAAACGACACGTCAAAAATTTTAGTTATACGCTCACTAAACTCATGGCTACTGAACGGCTTCAACAATTTAGGTAGATGAATAATTAAGCTTTCAGTGACACTCACTTATATCATTGAATAGACACAAAAATCATGTTTATTTCCTAAGTAACTTCCACCTGTACATAATCACTTCTAAGACGCGTTAACCCGCTAGGTTATTTACATAAATTATACATAACAAAACTTGTAATTTCCATTTATCTTTTTATACTTTCATCTTTGTTAAACATGAACAAAATATAAAGTAAACGCATTTAAATTTAAAACGAGTCTTTATGAAAGCTGAAAAACAACCATGTTTTCTTACAAGCGATTCTTCGCTAGTTCATTCATTAAATTTTTTGATTTCATGTTAGAGTATTTACAAAGATAGCTTTAAGTGTGAACCGAAGCATTCCGTTTTACTAATTAGACGCATCTCGTTAGAGTTTAAGTATTAAGAAATTCATATAAATGATGAAGTAATCATTTTAACAAAATATATATATATACAGGTGTTGATAATATCATCATTTTTGTAATAACAATTGTAATATTACATATCTTTATAAACGTACATCAACAGATCTTTTCTATTGGCTACTAGGCTGAGCGCACACGGGTGCGACAGTTGCACGACGACATTTTTTGTCTCTGTCGTCACTATTTGCGTCCAAGACAGAGACAAAAAATGTCGCCGTGCAACTGTCGTACCCGTGTGCGCTTAGCCTTATTCAAGAATTTCTATGAACATGTTTGAGCTTTATTTAAAAACACTGCTTTTTGTATCCAAATTACGTCAGAGGGCCTACTGCAAACACATGACTATTACCATATTTCTACTGTTCCTGTCATCTTTCTCCGTCTCTCTAAAGGTTCTTATATTTTGGCCGCTGTACACACATGGCCAACAGTTCCACCAACCCCCTTGGCCATGTGTGTAGAGGGCTACTTGGCCGTAAGTTGGCAGTTGGCGCTTGCGCTTGCCGGCCAACCGATTCGTGTCGGTTTTTTGTCCACACATCAAAGGATCTTGGCGCCAATGGCCAACTGCGTTTACACGTTGGCGCTTCATTCAGTTGGTCGTCAGCCGTCAGAGAGGACAGTAGTGATATATTTACGAAAATAATAAGTTTATCTATGCCAATAATAGTGTAGATTTTAGGAAATAAAATAACCTTGCAAATGTTTAATGTATTTCCTAAAAAAGATAAATGTTCTTATCAGAATATTCAAAAAATTGTTAATATTGCAAATAATTTAATTTTACTACGGGGTTATTATTTTTTAATATTTTTTTTCTGACAACGTCTATGACCAAGAATTTCCTAGATTTTTTCATTCCACGTCCATCTTTCATGAAGAGCCAATGCCAAGTGATTGGTTCGCCAATGTGTAAACAGCGGCTCTTATCTTGGCCAAGGGGTTTCACAAAGGGCTGGTGGAACCGTTGGCCATGTGTGTACAGGGGCCATTAGAACAAAAGAGGTAGATGCAGGTAACTTCGGTATTCATAGTAATAGGGCCGCTGAACGTCAAACTTGTCAAAGATTGTTGTAAAAAAAAAAATCGACCAATAAATATCACACATTTTAAATAAGCAAAGTTTTTGGAAATTGTTCAGATGTACAAATTTAAAGCAATAAAGCTGTAAATTACAATTGTACGAGTTATGTCTGTTACGATTGCTTGTGAATTTTTATATACATAAAATATATTTTAAACTGATGATCTTTGTACTAAACATACATGTGTGCTGGAATTGAATGATAAGAAGATAACATAAGTGTTATACGTCGAGTATTCTTATCTATTTAATATGAATGAAGACTTAGTTACCTACGCACTAACATATAACAACAAGAATAAGCTGTACTAGGCGAAATAAAAGAAAATATAGTTTAGACACGGCCCCTACTAACCTAGAAGTGCGGTCAGAAAATATAATTTCATAATCATGGCTCACTCTTCCGGATCAGGGAACCTCAAAAATGGCCTTATCGATTTCACAGCTGGATCTTTGGGTAAGCACTATCCATGTGTAGACAAAAACAACATCAACTTACTCAATGCTTTTACACTATTGCATCATAGACTTTATGAACTTAGAAATATTAAATATTATTAGTATGAAGTATCATGTTTGCAATATATCAGTTTTCATTTTTAAAGTCACACAGTGACATAATTAATTTAAATTAAAAATATTGATATTTATTCCTAAATAGGGTTGTGCTAAATTGCATCCACATACATTAATTTTCAGCCACACACAGAATATCAAATTAACTAATGAAATAGAATTTTTATGTAGCTGAATATATTATTTAGACTACAATGACTGCAATAAAGTTGAGTGGCAAAATCGGTTTATGTTCAAAATTTTATCCAATGGACTTATGGTAGTGCTGGGTAGAAATTAGGACACTGACTAAGGGCCAGTTGCATCAACCACATTTGACAGACACATCATCGTCATGCAGCAGACGTCTATGGAACTTCCCATACAATAAAATTTAACAAATGCTTTAATGGTGACAGACGTTTTGATGCAACCGGCTCTAACCCTACTTCATATTATTTTGTCACAGGAGGGGTTGCTGTAGTATATGTAGGGCAGCCTCTGGACACAGTGAAAGTCAAGATGCAGACATTCCCACAGCTGTACAAGGGCATGTACAACTGTCTGAAAATAACCCTGAAGAATGATGGCATCGTCCGAGGCCTCTATGCCGGAACCACACCAGCTATAATGGCAAATGTAGCCGAAAACTCTGTTCTCTTTGCTGCTTATGGCTATTGTCAGAAATTTGTGTGCCGCCTTACTGGAACTGAGGTAATTATCTCAATTAACTCTCAAATAATTGGTGGTCTTTTCTTATGTAAAAACTTAATAGACAATATAACACCTGTCTTAGGAATAAGTACTTGGTCAACTATTATTAATTACAATTTTGCCATGCTATAGAGTCCATCTAAGCTCATTCTGCACTGTTTGTTAGCATAGACTATGAAAGTAACATTTCAAACAACATATTTTCATACTCACAATCTCGGATTTATGATTAATATGATTACATACTGTGCTTTTAAACAAATCATATATTATAATATTATGAATGTAGATAGACTCTACATTTCCCATAGTAATTGCGTGTTTGGGTTCCAATTTATTCACTAAGCATATAAATAATCGAATCTATTAGAAATCTGCATAGATATGTTTTATGATATTAATTATCTAACTCATTTAGTAATTAACATTTGTATAAAGATTAGACTAAGTGAATCAACAATGTTGTTGTTTTCTTTCTCATGTCTTAACTTTTGTACTATTTTATAGAGTGTAGAACAGCTGTCAGCGTTTGGAAATGCGTCAGCAGGGTTTCTGGCAGCATTTTTCTCATCATTCACACTGTGCCCGACGGAGCTCATCAAGTGCCAGCTGCAAGCCATGCGGGAAGTCAGTTTGCAGGGCGCCCAAACAGCAGTATGATGATCACTTTTTTGGGTATTTTTAATTTATTTGACTGATTTGCTAAATATGTATAATTTCGGGTTTTGGTATGAATTCCTTGGAGTGGAATTCCTTGCCGGTGTATATATTTCCGAGTTCATATAACTATAACCTTTCAAATCAAGGCTGAACGGGCATCTTCTGGGCAAGCTCACTCCATTGTAGGCCACATCGTTGCCATTGGCTTGTCTGTGGCCAAGAGTAAGCCCATTTATAATATAAAAAAAAATTAAAAAAATATGTTCATACCAAAACCTCAAATTTTTTATACCTACTTAAATGCAAGCAAATTTCAGTTTATCAATTTAGAATCAAATACGATACAAGATGACTATTTGACTATTCCATTCAAAATTTAAAATTTCCGTTTTTGCGCAGAACATATTGTTATTGTGTAAATAGTAAATATTACCATTATGTTTGCGTTTTGAAATAGACGATTATTATCAAGATGTTATCTTGTTTATGCTTAATTAACCTTATGTGTTATCTGTTCAAGGTTAAGATCACGCCAATACAACTTACGCAGCAAATATTTCGTCAATACGGCATCCAAGGACTCTTCCGGGGTTTGGTGCCAACCATTATGAGGGAGATGCCTGGGTACTTCTTTTTCTTTGGAGGATATGAAGGTAATATTTGTATGTCGTCAATTTTGTGTAGAAAATTAAAGACAAAGGTTGGTTAAATGCTCTAAGCTAAAACAGATAGGCCCAATCCATACTAATATTATAAATGGGAAAGTGTGTGTGTCTGTTTGTTGTCCGTCTTTCACGGTAAAACGGAGCGACGAATTGACATGATTTTCTAAGGGAAGATAGTTGAAGGGATGGAGAGTGACATAGGCTACTTTTTGTCTCTCTCTAACACCCACTTCCCTAATATAACAGGGGGGGGGGGGGGGATTTATATGGAGCACTGCGCAATTTTTGAATTTAACGCGAGCATAGCCGCGGGCAAAAGCTAGTAGGTTAATAAACCTGCTGACATGACATACCGTAAATAATACCATACATTTGTGCCTGCCAACACAGGATTGGGCATGCCAGATGCAGCCACTTTTATTAACGTTCTAATTGCTCATCAAGCCATAATACAAATAAAAAACTGCTTGGACTGCTAGGCCAGAATGTTCCACGTTCAGCTCTTTTCATATAAACAAAATTGACGAGTGTCTTTATTATTTACGCCAGGTACGAGAGAACTGTTAACGAAGCCTGGACAATCAAAGGACGACATCGGTCCACTGCGCACGATGATCGCAGGCGCGGTTGGCGGGCTAGTGCTGTGGACAGTCATCTTCCCGTCTGACGTCATCAAGTCCCGCGTGCAGATCTCCAATAAGAGCCAGCGGTTCCTGGCTGTCGGGCTCGAGATCGTCAAGCAGGAAGGTTGGTAGTAATGTAGTCCGTGCCGGTTACAGTTCATGTCGTTCTCCGACAGGTGAAGGACCACATCGGTCCACTGTGTACGATGATCGCGGGCGTTGTGGGTGGGCTAATGCTGTGGACAGTCATCTTCCTGTCTGACGTCATCAAGTCGCACGTGCAGATCTCCAACACGAGCCAGCGGTTCCTGGCTGTCGGGCTCGAGATCGTCAAGCAGGAAGGTTGGTAGTAATGTAGTCCGTGCCGGTTACAGTTCATGTCGTTCTCCGACAGGTGAAGGACCACATCGGTCCACTGTGTACGATGATCGCGGGCGTTGTGGGTGGGCTAATGCTGTGGACAGTCATCTTCCTGTCTGACGTCATCAAGTCGCACGTGCAGATCTCCAACACGAGCCAGCGGTTCCTGGCTGTCGGGCTCGAGATCGTCAAGCAGGAAGGTTGGTAGTAATGTAGTCCGTGCCGGTTACAGTTCATGTCGTTCTCCGACAGGTGAAGGACCACATCGGTCCACTGTGTACGATGATCGCGGGCGTTGTGGGTGGGCTAATGCTGTGGACAGTCATCTTCCTGTCTGACGTCATCAAGTCGCACGTGCAGATCTCCAACACGAGCCAGCGGTTCCTGGCTGTCGGACTCGAGATCGTCAAGCAGGAAGGTCAGTAGTCGTGTAATCTATAGGCAAGTGTCAGCTCCAGTTCGTGTCATTCCCGGACAGTCGAAGGACGACATCGGTCTGCTGCGCACGATGATCGCAGGCGCGGTTGGCGGGCTAGTTCTGTGGACAGTCATCTTCCCGTCTGACGTCATCAAGTCGCGCGTGCAGATCTCAGACAAGAGCCAGCAGGTAGGTTGGTAGTCGTGTAATCTATAGGCACGTGTCCGCGCCGGTAGTAGTTCGTGTAATTTACGCAGACGTGCCCCATCACTCCTCTTCCAAGTATATGTAAGTATACAGTTTGCAACCTTCAGCGTAAGTTCTGCCCAAGCGTAATGGATCCGGGGAGAGGTCACTGTGATCATGAAGGAGAAGAATCCATATTTATGCTCATGGAACATAAGGTAACTAATAGGAGTAAGTAATAGGTATATGAAGGAAGGTAGGTATAAGAACCTTTTAGGCCTGGAACGCCACACTGCGTCTCATCAATCTCACAGATGACTTTTTACTGTCCTTTCATTCTTGTTCAAAGGCGCCATCTAGTGAGTTTTTAGTGAGCAAAAAATGGCACCATTAACTAAAAATAGTAATAGTAGACGTTGTAGTGTTATTTTCTGCGAACTATTGCCGATTTGAGCAGGCGCCCTAGTGTCCGAGTCAGTCACTGAAGAATGCACAATTAACAATCATTCCTTTTCCAGGAGTCCTTGCACTGTACAACGGTCTGAAGCCGACGCTGGTGCGCACCATCCCCGCCACCGCCGTCCTCTTCGTCGTCTACGAGTACTCCAAGAAGCTGATGCATCAGTCCTTTGGCGACTAAACAGGACCACGACTAGGGGTGTGCGGAGGGGGTGGGGGCTTTGATACTTCAGTTGTTAATGTTGTTATTGTTACCTGGGGACCAGTCAAGTATTACGTAAGCAGATTTATTGCAAAAGAAAGCAAAACTCTTACCCTGAGATTGCTTACGTAATACTTGAAAGGCTCCTTATGACCAAAAACTGTTGGAGCGCATGACGAGTGAAATTTAACGATTAAGACAAATATTTTAATATAAATACTATTGTTTAAAAGACTTATTTTATTTAGCAGTACCTACAACATACAATTTGTTTCGAAATACAAGTGGAGGGCGCCACTTTCTACGTGACTACGCTATTTAATTACTACCAGACCAGCATAAGCATTAGGTACTACAATTTTATGTCGATGGCTATAATCTACACATCATCACACCTCACTTCTGGGAAATTTGGGAATTAGAATGGGAATAATAATAGGTACTTTTGTTGGAGTTAATCACGAATTTCGATTTTTAGCGATTACAGCCGTGATAATCCAACCCAAGGATGACGGATATTGTGTTATACATATTAGAATGTGATATGCAACAGCGAGGTTGACTGGTAGTAGAGAATGCCTTTTATGCCTCAAGTCCGTTTTTTTTCCGATAAATCCATCCTAATCCTCCTAATTTTATAAATGGCAAAGTGTGTGTCTATTTGTTTGTCCGTCTTTCACGGCAAAACGGAGCTACGAATTGACGTGATTTTTTAAGTGGAGATAGTTGACAGGATGGAGAGTGACATACGCTACTTTTTGTCTCTTTCTAACGCGAGCGAAGCCGCGGGCAAAAGCTAGTATTAAATAAAATATCTGGGCAACCGAGCTTCGCTCGGTTCTGTTTCGTATCCTTGACATGTGTCGCCATCTAGTTCAAAAATGAATAGTACCTACATCGAGCGAAAGAATTCTCAGCCTTAACAACACAACTACTCCACACGAGATGGCGCGCATTTCGCCACAAAAACTCAAATAGTGTATTTTTCATTCGTTTTAGCCTTGACCTGTGTCGCCATCTAGTGTTTGCAATAAATAGTACTTACATCGACCGAAAGAATTCTGTCTTAACAGTACAACTACTGCACACGAGATGGCGCGCGAAGAAAAACGCATGAAAACTCGAAAATTCGCGTTTTCCGGGACCTAAGGATAAGTTAGACCGATTTTTCACCCCCAAAAACCCCCACATAACAAATTTCAGCGAAATCGTTAGAGCGGTTTCCGAGATCGTCAGTGTAAATAAATATATAAATAAATAAATATACAAGAATTGCTCGTTTAAAAGTATAAGATATAAATAAATCAAAATCAAAATCAAAATAATTTATTCAGCAAATAGGCCACAGGGGCACTTTTACACGTCACATGTACATAGGTATTTAAAAAATATTTAAAATTGAGTTGAAATTACAATTGATACTATTATATACTAATTCTAAGTTCTAACTAAAGTTAACTCTATACAATTAATTAGAGATGTAGAAGGTCTCTAAATGTCGAATTACAACCAAGAACTACACTAAATTTTAATATAAAAAGTACAAATACAAAAAAAAAAAAGTCTAAAATTACTTTAGAGGTGCAAATGACTCTAAATGTCACAACTAAAAATAAAATGTATATCTACTTAATCTAATTCTCCTTAGAGATGTATATGGTCTCCATGAGTCAAAATCATATATTTAAAATATTCACTAAAAGAAAGGAAACAAACGACAACCGAACAAAGTGTCCTAATTTAATAAAGAATATGTTCTCATACGTCAATTGAACACTAGTATGCTTAATTACACAATGCAGAGAAAATGAAAAAATATATACGACTTCATTCATCTATTGACAAGCAACCACCTTAAAGGCATCCCTATCATCTATAAAATCCTTCACAGTGTAGTACGCCTTACATAACAACAAACGCTTAATGCGTGCCTTAAATTTGTCAAATGGCAAATCCACTATATCGGTTGGTACTTTGTTATAAAAACGTGTACAGTTCCCGACGAAAGACGTACCAACCTTACGGAGACGGTGGGCGGTCACAGCAAGTTTATGTTTGTTCCTTGTGTTATAGTTATGGATGTCACTGTTAAGCTTGAATTCGTGGATATTTTTCCGAACATACATAATATTTTCGTATATGTATTGAGAGGCAACGGTAAGAATGTTCACCTCTTTGAATTTTTCTCTTAAAGATGCTCGACCGCCCAATCCGTAGATTGAACGGACTGCTCGTTTTTGCAGCACAAAAATAGCCTGAATGTCTGCAGCTTTTCCCCATAACAGGATCCCATATGACATAACACTGTGGAAGTAGCTAAAGTATACCAGCCTGGCCGTCTCTACGTTTGTTAGTTGTCTGATTCGCCTTACTGCGTAAGCTGCAGAACTAAGTTTGCCAGCTAAAGTGGCTATATGTGCATGCCATTGCAGTTTTGAATCCAAAGTGACTCCAAGGAAAACCGTTCGATCTTCAAATTCCAGCGTTTCACCTTTCATTTGGATCTTACTGTTATTTACCTGCTTAACGTTCGGAAGCGCAAATCTGATGCACTTGGTTTTCTTGGCGTTTAGAAGTAAGTTATTCGCCGTAAACCAGTCTGTTATGCTAGACAGTGCATCGTTGATGTTATCGAAGCTGCTTTCCTTTCTGTCAACTTTGAATATAAGAGAAGTGTCGTCAGCAAATAACACTATATCATGTTTATCTTGCACTAGTTTCGGTAGATCATTAATGTATACTAAGAACAGGAAGGGACCGAGAATTGAACCTTGAGGCACTCCAAGTGCTACCGGTGAACCTGCTGATTGAGTCCCATTGATAACAACTCGCTGAGTTCTGTCGGAAAGGTACGATGAAACAAGGTCAAGGGCAGCAGCTTTAACCCCATAGTGGCTCAATTTTCTCTTTAAATTCTCGTGATCAACGCAATCAAAGGCCTTTGATAGATCACAGAAAATTCCAACAGCATCTTGAGCTCTTTCCCAGGCGTCAAAGATGTGTTTTAGAAGTACCACACCGGCATCAGTAGTTGAACGACCTCTGGTAAAACCAAATTGATTATTGTCAAGCAATTTATTTCTGTTAAAGTGAGACAACAGTTGATTAAGAATAAGCTTCTCAAAGACCTTACTTAGCGCTGGTAATATTGAAATAGGTCTAAAGTTGGTCGGGTCTGATTTCGTTCCTGATTTAAACAGCGGGATAATTTTGCTGTGTTTCATAATATCAGGAAAAATGCCAGTTTCAATACATCTGTTGAAAATCTCAGCTAAATAGGGTGCGATTGATTCTACTATTGAGTGTAATACTTTAACTGACAAGCCCCATAGATCTTCAGTTTTCTTTAAATTTAAAGATCTGAACGTTTTAATAACTATGGTCGGAGTAACATAAGAAAATGTGAATGTTTCTGAACATTCTTCAACATTAGCTTGCAGCATTTCTTCAGCGACAATTGGCGATGAGTTAAGAGACTTTGTTGTCTCTGCCGGTATATTCGAGAAAAATCGCTCGAAGTGATCTGCCACTTCACGGTCGGAACTTACTAAAGTATCAGCAACTCGTAGGTTGTAGTGCCGTTCTTTTATTTTACGCTTTCCTGTTTCACTGCTGATCACTTGCCATGTAGTTTTAACTTTATCGCTGGAATTTAAGATCTTTTTGGATAAATAATCAGCTTTAGCGGCGACACACATCCTTTTAAAAGATTTCGAGAAATTCTTTACGTACTCTATAAATTCCGGCCTTTTATCAGTTGTTCGCAGATCATACAAATCATAGAGCCGGCGTCTCTTATCGTGAATATCCGGCGTAGCCCAGTCGCTAAATTTAACCTTGACCTTGCCCTGCATCTTCTTGGGGATGAAGCAGGCATCAAATTCCTTTTTTATACAGTTAAACAACTCAGAACTCAGACAGTCAGGGTTCTCTCGGTTACATGAAAGAAAAGGTAAGTTGTTCCTAATATATATAAATAAATAAATATACAAGAATTGCTCGTTTAAAAGTATAAGATATCCATAAACGCAACCTTTTCCTACGAATATCAACGTTTATGACTGTTTATGACAGATTTCTCTGCACTTTCACGTCATTGTCTCGCTGTCGATTGCGATATTGACACGTACATAAACAAGTTATTTCTAAATATATTTACACTGGATTCAAGTACTATTGTTATGTCATTAGATGATTATCAAGTACACAATATCTACCGATATACGAGAAAATCATACAAACAGAATAGAAGCTGTCCGCGGGATTGTACTCTGGACAATTCGCGGGAAGAAGAAACCTTGGATCATCATACAGAGCATTCTAGAGAAGGCAATGATTTAGACCATTCGCCAAGAAGCGATGACTATGCGTTGGTCACTCCCCAATGCCTCTACGACTTGGATTCACCTCTGCACTCTGCTGACGTGAACAGCATTCTGCACAAAAAATGTCCAGTCATAAGCTTGGCTCAGCAGCAACTTTCAAAGGTTCTCGATGAGACTAACCGCATGTTATGCAGGGTCCCTGATGAAAATTGCAGGTATAATAAGAATGTTATTTACATATTTATTGGCTAAAACAGTTAGTAATAGTCCTGCATCTGACACGCTCTCAATTCTATCGGGTTATCATTAATTACCGTACAAGTGCGGTAATGTAATAAGCACAGTCACGCTTGTTTAATTTTTTAACTTATGAGCCTAAAAACGGTTCAATAATATCCTTCTTAACTTTTTATGAGCAAGTGTGTTGAAATAGTACATTTACAATACAAGTACGATAAATGAGAAATTCGAAACGAGTGGCGGTAAATTAAAGCATGAACGTAGACTGTTTCAAATCGACTGGAGTTGCGAATTAATTATTCGTACATGTATCGTACAACGTTTTTCAGTATTTATGGCCATTTCAATTTAAAGGAGAGTTGCGTAATGAGCTCATTACCTTACAAGTGCGGTAATATAGCGACATGTATTGTAAACAATATTCTCATCGGTTTTAGTACCGTTTGGTAGGCAAAATTTCGTAACCGGCTACAAACCGGGAATCTATTGATCCCCATTTTGTAGCCGGTTACGTATGGAGCCAGAGTAGTACCGTTTGGTAACTAAGTTTTGTAACTGGCTACAAATTAGGAATCAAGATTCCCGGTTTGTAGCCGGTTACTCAATGTCAGCATTATTCGAATAAATCATGTGTTCATGACGGCAAAAAAAAATCCCATTTTGTAACCAGTTACAATATGGAATTTTTTTTCCCGTTTGGAAGCTGGTTACGAACCATGGCTACAAATCGGTAATGATTTAGTCTCATTTTGTAACCAGTTACAACACGGGATTCTTTTGCCCGTTTCGAAGCCGGTTACCAAACGTGGTTACAAATCTGTAATGGGAAAGTCCCAATTGGAAGCCAGTTACGAATTAGGTTTTTTTTCCCGTTTTGAAGCTGGTTACCAATTTTTAGTTACGAAACGGTACTAAAGGTTCTCATCCATACCCAGTTGTGACCACTGGTTCACAGTATAATAAAGAGTACTATCGTACAGTATGGCCACTCCCGCTCCCCGCTGAAAGTGCAGCCCACGAGAGGGGTCTCGGTTGCCAAAACCGCCTGTCAAAAACGCGAACAGTCGACCTGTCATATTTCACTCATAAGCATAGTACGCGTTCACTTACACCAGCTTAGACTGTGTGCTAGGAACGCGCCTCTTTCATATATTTGATCGCCAGTGTCCGAGGTGTGACTGGTTGTACCTACTAAACTAAGTATTATATATTCTGTTCTGTGCCACTGGTCACAACTTGCAAGCGTGTTGGGAATCACAGAATTTGTAGTAGACAATGTTGCCTACTACTGAAGCTAGGATAATGTTAATGTACAAGTCTTAATTACTACTTTTGCAGTTCATTAATTCGCTACATTTGCCATTGCAAGGATGCACTCTTATGGCAGGAGAAAGTAAATTTAGTTATGGGAGGGTTCTTTTTGATGGTGTTTCTCACTGGCCTACTGTTTGGAGCGGCAACCTGCGGAACTCAGTACGGGAAATTTAATAATCCAATACTTAACTGCATAGACAACTACTTTATTCCTGACAGTATAAGTACTGCAGAAACTTTTCACTGTATTACTTAGTAAATGTTTTATATTTTTAAATAAATATTAATATTTTTTTGTAATGGATAAGTAAATTATGCACTAAATATAGTTAGATTTAATGATCTTTACAACAAAAATGTTTCATTTATAACTCTAAACCTAACCTAACTTGTATTTATAACTTGTTTGATGAAAATGAAGAAGAAGACATATATAACCCTGTATAGACAGATAAAGTCTAAGAAAAAACCGTACCTCAGTACCATACAGAAAAAGGTATGGTGGCCTAGATGGCATTACACCTTTGGGTACGCTCAGCTAGATGGCGCTGATATTATTATTTGACATTTTAAAACATATCAAGCTAAGAATATGGGCCGAATTGTCAAAAAATGAAGTTCAAAAGTTTTAAGCCTATGTCAAGAGATGTCAGTCTATGAACTGTGATTACACATTTTACTTCGACAGTATCTCTCTATAATACTCGAATACTCGATCCTCTTTGATGAAAATGTAAATGATTAATAAGAACTACCTGGAAAGAGAGTCAAAACGATATTATTCAATGAAATTGAGAATTGAATGAACACACTGTATGTTTTTACTAAAATCATGTTTATTTTAATATCTGTATGTGACATTTTGTTTACAATTTATAATCAACCAAACTTTAAAAGAATTTAGTGTTTGTCAAAGCTTAACAAACCCCTCATAGGCCTCATAGCCATGACAAATCAACATTGCAAAATACAGCATTCAAATGAAATTCTTTAAAAATAGTTTTTTACTTCAGTATGAAACATGTTACACAGTATTATTCTTTCAACATTCCACAAAAAAAAACCTTTAGCAGAATAACATGAATGTTTACATAAAAGATGCTAAACCATGTTTGCATTAGTAGCTAGAATAATACTAGAACCAAAACTTCAGTGATTTTTACATTTCTACTATAAAATGCAAACAGGCAAATTATTTTGTCATGTTATAGAAATATCCATCAAGAATGTTCATTGCATGCTGAGACAATTTGTAATATTACTAATGGTTTACAAGTGTATGAGTAATCCTTGTTAATCCTAGAACAGGTATCAATAAATGGCAGGAGATCCAGACCACAAACCTATATAATGTGGACTGCATTTTGTTATGTTGCCCACAGACCCACATAAACTAATTAGCAATCTCTGCTCTAGGATAAACCTGAAAAACTGAACATAAGCTAAAAGCAGCCTGCATTTTACTTTTAGATGGTACTGATAAAATTCAACAACAACATATAGGGTACAACCTGCAATTATTTTTTTCAGAAAATTGCACCTTACCCACCAACGTACAAGGTGCTATCTGCTACAAAAAGAAATCGCAGATTTCATCTTTTGTTGTCGTTGATTAATGTTAAAGTTATAGGATACATGAGACATTTTCCAACATATCCAGTTATATTCCTTAATGGACTACACAAAAACTCAAATAATTATTTGTATGTACTATCATCTGCAAAAGTGCATGGCGAATTTATCAATGAATTCATTCATAATTTCTCCATGCAGTTTTGCAGCTGATGGTACATACATTGTATATGAGCTGAAGAGAGAACATTCTAGTAAAGTTGACAAAATATAATTTGATCCAATTGAACATGTAAGTTGTTCATACATCAACTCAATTTATATTTTGTCTACAAAATCTATTATATGAACAAAAAAAAGCTTACAGCCATTAAAATGTTAAACACAAAATTCTTACAAGTTTGTAGGAAAACCTTACCAAGTTTACCAATTATTACTCTAGTTTTAGTTATTTGTGTCAACAGTGTAAGATTTCTTTTGTTATGTGGAGAGATTAGTATGCTGTCCCAAGTCCTCATCCTTCATTAAGTTGTTTGTAATTCTGTAAATAACGGGTGTTATCAAAGCCTTACTTCTCCTCGCACCACTCATTCTCCTTGCGCACCTGGTCTTCTTCCGCAGCAGTGAAATCATTCTTGATATTGAACGTCTTGCGTATCTCCTCTGGAGTTTTGCCCTTAATCATATTTGCAACTGTTTTGCATGTCACATCCAACAAACCTTTGATATCTAAATAATTCGCCGCTAAGATAAGTTCAAACAAGGTTCCCTGATCAACTTTCAAAAAATCAGCATCCCATGATGAAATGTCATCTGTCCTTTTCTCTTTGTTTTCGTCATCGTCTTGTAGGGGAGGATCGTCTTTGTGGTACGTAGCCCATTGGATCACTTTCTTCAAAATAGCTGAATTAACGTTAGGCAACGGTACTGACTCCTCCTCATCTTCGTCCATGCCAAGATCTTCTAACATGGTTTTGATTGTGACGGAACATTTAGCTATTTCAACATCGACATCGAAAATCTCGTTATCGGACGACTGCAACTTTATGTTCGGCATCTATAAAATTACGAACAAAGATGTTAACAAAAATACGCAACGCCATCTTATAATGAGGATTACTCAGAAACGATTACGCTGCATTGCAAAATTAAATATACTCACGTTTCAATGTATGTAGTTCTGTAATGTACTTAAATATATAATTCAACACGCCAGAAACTAAGCGGTACACAAAATTTATAAATAGTTTTCGCTTATTTTATTTATTTGGTTTATTCACCGTAAGGCAAGTGGCATGAGTGAGCCGAAAGTCGAACTGATTCGACTCGACTTAAGGATGGGAAAAAATAATCGGATAAAATACAAATCGATTTTTAAAAGTAAAATAATATTTTAAGACTGTCTTGTGCGGACAATCAAAGGGACGATTAGAACAGAAATATGAAGCCTGGATCAAGATAATCTATTGTCCTCAATTTGATCACCGATTTCAGATTAATGGTCTTCATAGATGATGAATTGATGATATATTGAGAATCGAGCATTCTTTCGAATCTCCCAGACCCGACGCGAACATCGATAATCGTTATCGTCGCTCTAGCATCGCATTACTACATTACTAGCATTGTCAGTAGGTTCTCTGATTGGTCAATCTTCAAAGAGAATCAATAGGACCAACATAACAGACTGAAATTGTTGAGAGCATAGATTGAAGAAACCCTCAGACTTAGACGGGTATACACTCGGGTGCAAAGAAATCGGACCACCCCTGCATTCTTAACATTTCTTCAATTTCTGTAAAAACTGTAAGCAAAACCGCGATGGGTTATATACCAAATGAAACCTAAGGTTTTCCTCTACAAATTCATATGCTTTTCAAAAGTTCCCGTTCAACACTTTCAGTTTTTCAGGGCTTCGAACGTTGCTGCCCTAAAAATGCGCGAATGGAGTAAAACGTATGCCTAACGGGAAAATTGTGGTTCCAAGGAAAATCAGGAAAAAGTTTCAGGGGCGGGAAATCTGGCCCGGACTCTTCTTTTCAGTTTGTCCCATAGGTGTTCGAACTGGTTCAGGTCTGGACTTCGTGCTGGACAATCCATAACCCCGATGCCGACCTCCTCCAGGTACTCCTTAGTGATCCGGGCCGTATGTGGTCGAGCGTTATCATGCATCAGGATAAACTTGTCGCCGATGTAACCCGCGAATGGGACCACGTGTTCATCCAGGATTTCCTCAATGTACCGACGAGCAGTCAAATCACCCGGATTCGGTATGGTACCTGGCCCTGTGATGAAAACAATGTCCGTCTTCGCTTCCAAGGAAATGCCTCCCCAGACCATTATTGATCCTCCACCATAGACAAGTTCCTCGATGCAGCATTGAGAAAACAGCTCTCCAGGCCTTCGGTAGACTTGTGCCCGCCCATAATTACCGAATAAAGTTATCCTGCACTCGCCGGAACAAAGTACGGTCCTCCATTGCTGGAGCGTCCAACCTTCTTGTTCCTGAGCGAAGACGCGTCGTGCAATTCGATGTTCAGGAAGACGTATCAATAACGAAGGATGCATAAACAATGGTAATTATATACGGGTTTTATGACCAATGGCAAGTGCTCAATTAGGGCAAGCGTCATAGAGAAAATTGGAGGGGGGTGATTTCCCCGCCCACATTTTACCCATTATTCACCCCCACCACAAACTGTCGGTGTCATTTGATAGGTCAGAAAATTACCTATCACGTGGTATTAAAATTTTTGAGGAGGACTTACACTTTTTACAGAAATGGAAAAAAATGTAAAAATGCTGGGGTGGTCCGATTTCTTTGCACCCGAGTGTATATTACGTTTCCAAGGCAACAAAGAGAGAGCGAGAAAGAGTTGTTGTTTCTCGCTCTCACTTAGGTAAAAAACACAAAGTCGCGGCACGGTGCTGTCGTTTCTTATAATATTTTAATATCTGGGCAACCGAGCTTCGCTCGGTTCTGTCGTATCCAGCGTATCCTTGACATGTGTCGCCATCTAGTTCAAAAATGAATATTACCTACATCGAGCGAATTCTCAGCCTTAACAACACAACTACTCCACACGAGATGGCGCGCATTTCGCCACAAAAACTCAAATAGTGTATTTTCTATTCGTTTTAGCCTTGACCTGTGTCGCCATCTAGTGTTTGCAACAAATAGTACTTACATCGACCGAAAGAATTCTGTCTTAACAGTACAACTACTGCACACGAGATGGCGCGCGAAGAAAAACGCATGAAAACTCGAAAACTCGCGTTTTCCGGGACCTAAGGATAAGTTAGACCGATTTTTCACCCCCAAAAACCCCCACATAACAAATTTCTGCGAAATCGTTAGAGCGGTTTCCGAGATCGTCAGTGTAAATAAATATATATATAAATAAATAAATAAATAAATATACAAGAATTGCTCGTTTAAAAGTATAAGAATATCTGGGCAACCGAGCTTCGCTCGGTTCTGTCGTATCCTTGACATGTGTCGCCATCTAGTTCAAAAATGAATATTACCTACATCGAGCGAAAGAATTCTCAGCCTTAACAACACAACTACTCCACACGAGATGGCGCGCATTTCGCCACAAAAACTCAAATAGTGTATTTTCTATTCATTTTAGCCTTGACCTGTGTCGCCATCTAGTGTTTGCAATAAATAGTACTTACATCGACCGAAAGAATTCTGTCTTAACAGTACAACTACTGCACACGAGATGGCGCGCGAAGAAAAACGCATGAAAACTCGAAAATTCGCGTTTTCCGGGACCTAAGGATAAGTTAGACCGATTTTTCACCCCCAAAAACCCCACATAACAAATTTCTGCGAAATCGTTAGAGCGGTTTCCGAGATCGTCAGTGTAAATAAATATATATATAAATAAATAAATAAATAAATAAATAAATATACAAGAATTGCTCGTTTAAAAGTATAAGATATAATATCACAGAATATATAATAGTACAAGTACAGAAGGCTCACTCCTTTGATGTTCCCAAAACGCCGCCATTCTTAATTCTTACCTACATTAACAAACGGGCCGCACGCGTGCAGACGACATTGAATTCTATTGCACCGCGCGAAAGTCGTCGCCACTGAATGGGCCGCGAACTCGCGGCCGCTGGCACGTACTTGTAGCGCGGCGAAAGGACCGCGGAGTGAGTCGCCCCTGATAATATATAATAATACTTGATAATACTATATATTTCACAAAAAAATTGGTTGTCTGTAAAGTCGGTTTACGGACGGTAGTTTAACGTGATAACGTCAAACATTACAGTAGTATAGACAGGGGCGGTCAGAGTATAGCAAAAGGGGCCCGATTCTGGGACTTTTTTCACGTTTTTTTATTTATTTATTTATTAAAAATACACAAAAGTTAACAGTATTTCACCAAAGCACTTATGTGGTAATATAATTATGTACATGTTAAATTGACATAAATAAAAGCAAACACACTTAAAAGTTAAACTATGGTTATTACATTAATCACCTAAGGAGTGTAGAGTCTATGAACCTTAAGAGTTTTCTGTAAAACACACCAACACTATCAGCAAATATGTCAATATCGTCTGTCTCCAACATGATGCGGTTAAGAGCAGCTCGGGCTCGAGCGGTGCGCCGGCCGCCGCGAACAGGCGCCGCCGCCGCCGCGCCGGCACCGCGCCCGGCATGCCAACCACCACATTCGCTCTTGGCACTTGCAGCCCCATTCTCTCAAGCACGGATGCGTCATCTACTCTATGGTGAAACAGTTGGCGGTAATGCATAATATGCAGCAGTTTCCGTCTGGTTTCTAGAGTTTGAAGACCAACCATTCCTGTTACGAATAGAGATGGATACATATATGGGTAATATCCGTACAGTCGTTTGTAAATGTGCCTACAGAACTTCCTCTGCACTCTTTCTAGCATAGTGTTTTGTTCTTATTAGAAAGAATGCATTAAAATAAGCATCTTTTATAAATTAATAGTACATTACATCAGAGGCCGGGAAAATGAGGAAATGAGGATACGAGGCCGGAAATTCACGCCGAGGCATGTATAGTGCTTTTCTCGGGTACGTATCACAATGTCTAAAATTAAAAACCTAACGTTAAATGACCTACGTTCAAAATACCTAAAATCTAAATACCTAATGATTTTAAATACCTAAGCAAATTTCACCTACGCACGAATTACCGAAATTTAAAATACCTATTGGACTAAATACCTAATGTTTGAAATACCAAAAACTATGTCACCTAAATTTTATACACCAACATTTGAAATACCCTATGGTCAAAATACCTAAAATGATTAACCGGTCAAAATACCGAAGTAGTAACTAGTGTAGGTTCCGCGAGCGTAAAAGAGGGTATATTGAAGTATTAATTTTAAGAATAGTATAACTACGCATAATTTATCTAGGCATATTTTTGTTTGTTCAAATATATGTTGTGCGTAAAGGTTTTTCGTCGAATGGTTTTTATACATAACATTGTTTAGTCGAAATTTATCACGCAGAATTTTTATCATAGCTAATACTACTATATTGATGTTGTAGTTATAACCTACCCTTTTTTTTTTTTTTTTTTTTTTTTTTTTGTTTAGGGGGGGAAAAATGCAATTTCGCATACCACTTGGGTGCGGGGACGGACCCAAGTGGTTATGTGGGACTCCTTGTTAAGGGCTAATGAGGCCTCAAGTCTACCCACTAAACGACCCCCCCATCTGCCGCCATTGTGCTGTAGCGGTGGGCTGCAGGAACACTTGCGCTTTTCGTCTACAGTACCACCAGCACCAGTCCGCAGTGCAGAGCACCACCTCCGGAGGCCCTTCATGACCTCGTTTTATGTAGAACCGTACTCGGTACGGTTGACCTCTCAGGGACCGCGTGTGCAATGGATGGCAGGCGTCCCCGTGCCTGTCATCCTGCGATCAACCTACGGAGGCAGGCGGCGGTCGTGTGCGACCCGTCTGCGTCGAGCACGCTTGCGGCGCCGTTGGTCGGCCATTGGGGCGATCTCTCTAGCGCGTTCCGCCATTTCCTTTTGCTGTATGACGTCTTCGCAAAAGGTCTGTATTGTATGCCACGATCTTTCACTGTCTACCATGGATTTGACCACGGCAGGCAGCGATAGATCCGGCCCCACTATGGCAATTACGTCAGCACGCTCTGGTCCCCACACTGGGCACTCCTCCAGCGTGTGCTGTGCGGTATCAACTGCCGCGCCGCATTCGTGGCATTCCTCCGTTGGCTCTCTGCCAGCAATCTTGTGAAGATAGCTCCCGAAGCAACCGTGCCCCGAGAGAATCTGCACAAGCCGGAAAGTGAGAGCGCCATGTGGTCGTTCTAGCCATAGGGACATGACTGGACGAATCGCCTCAATTGTCCGGACGCCCGCACTTGGTCGTTCGAGCCGGTCCACCCACTCATTTAATGCCTCACGAGAGAGTTCATTATGTTAGTTATAACCTACCCTAACCTAACCTAACCGACATTCGTGCATTCTTAACAAAATATTGTATTTCTTGAGGTCGCAGTTCTAATCCAACCTAACCGACTCTCCTGACTGCATTTAGTATGGGTGGTTATTCTGATTTTAAGAAATATTCCAAATACAATTATGCAAGTCAATGTTATTCATAAAAAACAATCGGCGTAAAAAGTATTATGCGAACTTATTTTCGTACAAAGTAATATTAGTAGTATTTTATATTATGTCAAATAAGTTTTCTGACAAATTAACATTCGTCGAAAATCGATAATGCGAAGTCTGTTATGCGAAAATCGTTTCGGACAATTAAAGGTATGCCAAATAGAGGAACCCGATTGGTTTAAATCCTATATTAGAGTAGGTTTAGGTTAGATTAGAACTCCGCCCTTACACAACAACGAACGGCTTTTAAAGTAGGTTTAGGTTAGGTTAGAACTGTGACCACGCGCAAAAACAAAGTTTACAGATTAGGTTTAGGTTAGGTTAGTACTGTGACCACACACAAAAACAAACAGTTTACAGAGTAGGTTTAGGTTAGGTTATAACTGCGATCACACAGAAAAGAACGGCTTACAGAGTAGGTTTAGGTTAGGTTAGAACTGCGACCCTACACATCAACGCACGACCTTTAAAAATAGGTTAGAAGAAGGTTACGTTAGTTGTTGACCAAACATAAAAAACAAAAAATTACAAATTGTAAAATTTTAGAAAAATTAACAATTGAAATACTTTTACACAATTACACAATTGAAATAATATTACGCGTAATAAATTTTATTTAATGTAAAACAAAATGAAATGAAAAACACAAAACAAAATACTACGATATAAAGTATACTCGGAATAAGTTATCTACGAAGTAAAAGTCCACGGTTTAATTTGACTTGTATCGATCATTCTACGATATGAACTGTCGATGAAATGAAATTATTTGAAACGTTGTCTTTGAAATAATATTCGATTAATTGTCTGTCGACGATTCAAGGATAAACTGGTTATTTAAGCCCCATTTATTAGACATTTTTGATTTTCGGATTTAATCATTAGGTATTTCGATTTTAGGTATTTTGAACGTAGGTCATTTAACGTTCGTTTTTTTAATTTTAGGTATTATGAACGTAGGTCATTTAACGTTAGTTTTTTTATTTTAGACATTATAATATGCACCTTTTTAAACTTTAGGTATTTTGAATTTCGGTCGAAACACCATTATGTATTTTGATTTTAGGTATTTTGAACGTAGGTCATTTGACGTTAGGTTTTTTAACTTTAGACATTGTGATACGTACCCGCTTTTCTCAAACATACAATGAAATAAAAAAAAATGCTCTAAAGGACAATATTTTATAAAAAAAAGTTACTTTGCAGGCCTAGGCCTATAAAATAATATGAAATCCCTTTACAGTCCTCTCGAGTTGTTGCGCCCAAAAAGCGATACTTCCCAGCCCATTTTAAGGAAAGTAAAGACAATATTTCATTGCATGTTTGAGAAAAGTTTTTTTTAAAACCTACTAATTTAGGAGTTAGAGTGGTGCAAAGTTGCAAAATTTTCCCGTAGCATTACTAAGGCGCCAGAGACAGAAAGCGATATCGACGGAGCCCGCTTATTACAGAAACTGCATAGAATAGGAGCCTTCGGCCGTTTGAAGATACCTAACGAACCTAACCTATACCTATATAAAAGTCGTCATTTTGTATCCTAGACCGTTTGCGAGACACGCGTTAATTTTATTAAAGTGCTAGTGCCATTTACTAATCTTAGAACCCTAATATCTCAGTAAATATTAATGGAGAAGAAAAAGTTTATATAACAAAACATCCTTATTTAAACGTGTTCTATATGATTTATCAATATTAACATAGGTTATATTGGTAAAAAAAATCATCGTAAATTTATTAAGTCTCTGGCGCCTTAGTAAATACTATGGGAAAATTCGCAACTTCGTACTGCTCTAACTCCTAAATAAGTAGGTTTTTCAAACAACTTCATTCTATAATAGATGCTTATTTTAATGCAATCTTTCATGTTTTTAAATTACAAACACTCAAAAATAATAAACACGGGCGCGCCATCTGTCGCAGCTGTGGTGCTTTACTCAGGCCACACGCTACAACCATACCACACCATACCGAGCGCATCGATCAGCCGCTTAGTTCCAACGCGCGCCAATAGATGGCGCTTAAGCTATATTGGGAAACGGAACAATGACGTCATCTTTTTCGTGCATGCTGCCCGTAGTAACGAGTTATTAGACGTTATCACGTCAAAAATCTACAAAATAATAGGTTATTTGCAGTCTGCACCTACCTTTAAATCATCTATCACGTTGGCAATATCTCCAAAATTGCTCCAAATGTTTTTTTATGCGGTAGGAGGCAAACGAGCACACATGAAATTAGGACAAATGTAGCCAAGACTATCTAAATACCTTACACAAAAGCCAAAATGGTTCACCTCGCCTCCCAATACCTATTAATGTAGGAGACGTGTTGGTCAAGGACAAACACATCTCGGCTAGACGCTGGCTAGACGGCATTGCCCTCAAAAGAATCAAAAGCCAACATTTTCGAATGCAGCGCCATCTATTACCCAGTTACAACTTTTCATGCTTAAAGGTTCCGTATAGCACATAAAACATTCGGACCCTTTAGACATGGAACGCCTCATATTTATGGAGCGATACCGTGCAAACTATCGGTCGACGGACGCGGACGTGGCCTTGAGCGCACGGACGTCTGATCGAAATCTGGCTCTCTGGATGTTTTGTTCCGTGCACACTGATAGGTCGCGGTCGCGGTCGTTTTACGACGGACGTCCGCGTAGTATGTTCCTAGCTTAAATGTATATTCATTGTCCAGATCCCCGTCCGCGGTCGATTTACGACGGACGTCCGCGTAGTATGTTCCTGAATTGTCTTGATTTTCTTTGGACGTTGTCTAATAAATTCAGAGATCGGACAAGTGGGCGTTATTCCAACTACTTAAGGTTCATTATTCCGAAAACGTCATACAAAAGACGCCCAACTGTCCGATCTCTGCTAATAATAAAATTGTATATTAAATATTACTTGTAATGAGGGAAATCGAGTCTTGACGATTCAACTATTGAAAGTTTGTACGGAACCCTCGGTGGGCGAAGCCGACTAGCACTTGGCCATTTTTAGGGTTTTGTACCTCAAAAAGGAAAAACGGAACCCTTATAGGATCACTCGTGTGTCTGTCTGTCCGTCTGTCAAGCCGATTTTCTCCGAAACTACTGTACCGATTTACTTGAAATTTGGTACACATAAACCTGTGACCCAGACGGACATATAATTTAATTAAATGAAATTAAATTAAATTATATGTCCGTGGCCCCTAGGCCACATTTGGGGGGTAAAATTGAAAATTAAAAATCAAAGTTATTAAAACTTTATTGTGTTACATACCAAATGAAAGAGCATTTTATGAACATCTGAAATATATTTTTTATTTTTGTAATTTAGAAGTAATTTAAGAAAATAGGCAAAAAATTACCATCCCCCCCCTTTTATCTCCGAAACTACTATGCGTAAAATTTTCAAAAAATACACAAGATATTTTTCAATCTATAGCATAGAGGAATAAGTAAGGGAAGAGTTGTAACTCCATACATCAGTAAATGCGAGTTATTTGTAGTGACATCTATCGTCATTCACTCGTCAATCACGCGCCAACTAGCGTAAATTATCAGTACTGCTACTCGACACTAGGTGCCGACAGTGTTGCGTCTGCCAAAAATGTAATATTAAAACAGTTTATACCTTGTATTATAAGGTGAAGTAATTGAAAGCAAAGTACTGATTAATACTATTGTAATATTAGCTAAAAATTGTTGAGCAATAGACTTTTTGTTCGTCGTGACATCTATTGACAAGTAGCAGTACTGATAATTTACGCTAGTTGGCGCGTGATTGACGAGTGAATGACGCTAGATGTCACTACAAATAACTCGCATTTACTGATGTATGGAGTTACAACTCTTCCCTTACTTATTCCTCTATGATATTACGTATAAACTTATTTCTGTTTCGTTTTGTTCAAAATATCGATTATTCGAAAAAATTACTTAAGTTCCTACTAAAAAGTAGGCGCTTAAAGCCCTTCTTGTAGTGTACGGAAACCTTACAACGCGAGTAGAACTCGCACTTGGCCGGTGTTTTTTTATTATTAGAAATGAAACAAACAAAAATGACGACATTAAATTAAGCATCATATGCAGATTCAGAAACGGTTAAAGTTATACAGGTTCCTCACGAGCACCCCGTATAATTTAATTTGTAATTTTTGGTTTTCGTTTCGAGGAGCTGATTTTGTTGAGTAATATAAACCAAGTTTAATATCATTGCATAAATATTTATTCAATCTTTGTATTCGTACATGTAATGATAATATTCATTAAAGCTATACAACTATATACTGTTATACGAGTCTACGTATATAATATTGAAACATAGCTACATTCATTAATTCATATTAAAAATCTAAAAATATTATCAGCGAGTGTTCTTTGGCAAAATGATTTCACTCGCATCCGTACGTCCCAGAAAGATGTATACCTACTTAAATAAAATTAAGTACATTATATTCTTGACACACAAAACTTATTGATTACATACTCATGTGCTATTGTATTTAGCAATAGCCAGAGGCCTGGAAACTGATAGTATCAATACAACACCGCATGCACGGAGAAATGTTAGTTCTCAAAAAAATCTAAAATAATGGCGAAACGAGTTATCAGTTTTCATTGCCTCTTTTACGACCAAATAATACAAATATGTTGTGATATTGATATTCTAGTTAGTATGCTTAGGTACCGAGTGAACGTTGTAATCACGTTCCATGGTTGTTGAGCCATTTAGAGTTCTATCTAAAGTGGCGTACATACTTAATTGCCAATTTGATAGGACCATAAATGGCTCAACAATCGCGAATATTTATGATGCTGCCGTATTTAAATATATTTTTTGTGCTTTAGCCATCAACGTTTTTATATAAGTATAATTATTATCCGTATGTATTTGGTATTTGGCACAATATAAATTTTCATCTTGTATATTTATATGTTCGTTTTGAACAGTTAAAACTTACATACTAGCTGAAATTAAATCACACACGTGGCTTTCAAGCAGAGGTGGATCTTTCATACACACGGAGCTTAAGGATCCTTCTCTGGTGGCAAGCCATATATTATTGATTCTTCAGTAAATTCTAAACTATTTAATATATTATACAAAAAAGGTAGCCCTTGTACAAATATACACAAATTAAAAAGCACCAAAATTATTCTTACAGATAATAAACGGGTTCTAAAAAAATTCACAATGATATTCATTAAGAGTCTCATGTCTTATGTGACTAGAAAGTTACTTTTATATTGTTTAAAATTATTGGATAGGTATAGTCTTCCAAAAGTTGGGTAAAGGGGTTAATTGACTATCGACCTATCAGTTACATACAAAAAAGTAACAGCGGCTGATAGTGATTGTAAGTGAGCCCTAAAACAATAGAATATGATACAATTAATAGGTATTACTGGGGGCCAAGAGCCACAAGATGATTATGAAACATATGAAAGAGAAAGAGTTAATACATTAATTCGTGATGATCATAATATGTGAGTGTGTTTAGTCAAACGTCCCACTTTGTCGGTTACCATTAAGGCGAGATTTACTTGTATGAGTTGTATCTTTATATGAATAAACTGGCAAAGCGGCTTTATAGCAATCGATAAAGTGGGAACTCTCACATATGGACAAACATGTAAAAGTACATATACCTTTAAAGAAATTGTTCTTGGACTTTGCGTAGCATATTGCACATCAGGTTGTTCGTTGACGCATTATTGTCATCTTGGCTAGTCCTCTGGTAAATCGCGGCAACATTGTTTTATATTAAGGTAAGTAAGTCACAATTACTCATAATGGAACTGTTATCACAAAATTGATTATTGCACATTATTATATTTATTGTACATTAATAAACATACATGTATTTTGAGACGATTAAGTGTGTTGCATGGTGAAATTTAGCGGCTGGCGTGTATAATGAATTTAAAAGAAAATAAATTCAAACTGCACTAGTGATATGGTTAATAAATAAATAATAGCACGAAAACATATCACAAGTTAGCAAATATTACAAAACCAAGAAAGCTAAAATCAGTACCTAATATTTAAAGAACTTAATAATAATAAGATCATTTGGGGCAAGTCACCGTCGGCCTAAAATAAATTGGACACCGTTTCATTAGGCAGGCGTTCGGTTTGTTATCCCACAGTCTTTTAGTCTGTTATTCGTCATTTACAGGGTCGTGCATAGATCTTTAAAACCCTACATAAAAACATATTCCCCAAAGCCACCCCCGCCAGCTTCCCGCGCATGCGCGCAGTAACGAAAAAATTGAAAAAGCATGGTTTGGCTCTGTAACCACGGCAACGCATTGTTATTAAGTTACTGCGCGCGTGGGAAGCCGGCGGGGGATGGCTTTGGGCAGCTGGCTCGAGCGCTGGCTGTGCAAACCTTTGCGTCAAAATACAGGAAACAGTGTGAATTTCACGATAGTTACTAGAAAACTATTAAAAACTAGTGCATGGTCGTAGAAAACCCACCTATTGAATTGTTAGTATGCAACGGTGTTAACCGAGTCAAAAAATACTCGCGGCGTCTTCGGCTTCGCCTCAATTGTCACCCACCTTTTTTTTATCTCTGGTAAACACTAGTTGCATAAAATACTATAGTCCAATAGCAAAGTTGATTTTACGTAGTCTTTAATGAAATGAAATGAAATTTAATCAACGTGTCAAAACGGCTTAACAGTTCGAAATGAATGTTTGATTTGAAAACAGATCACTACGTGAAGGGTTCGGCTTTACACACGCCTCCTAAAGGTGCGAAACCATTGTGCCGTAATGGGAAAGATAATTTTATTATCAAAGTTTAACTAATCGGTTTGTTCAATTAAAAATATAATATTTTTTATTAACAATATAGATAATCAACTGTTAGCAAAACGGATTTAGCAGAGTTTGAAGTTAAGCGACACAAATGAGGCTGTTAGTCATTGCGAGAAATTTTGAAATATTAGGTTGTTGCATAATTATTTTCCCACTTTTAAATGCGACTAAATTATTTTGTAATATCTATTTATTGAAACAGTTAATCGACAATATAATCACCATTATTATCTAGAACATGTAGCCATCTGCTAGGCAAAGTTTCAATACCCTTATTAGCCCAGAAAGAAAGTGACTGAGAGGCAAAAAAATTAGCAAGGTGATAATTTAGGTCACCGGAATATTCGAATTTCTTTTTACGAAGGTGCTGTTTTAAAGCCCGGAAAAGGTGATTGATTGTCGGAAGGTGCCAAATCAGGGCTATAAGGGTGGGTGAGGTATCGTTGTCCAACCGAGCTCCTCTAGAAATTTACGGGTCCTCTTCGCAACATGTGGTCTTGCATTATCATGAAGTAATGACACTTCAAGACGTTTTGGCCGTTTTTCTTCAACAGCGATCGCCAAATTCTTTAGGTGATTCACGTAGACTTCGGCGTCAATAGTCTGGTTATCCTCCAGTAACTCCCAAAACAACATTCCTTGCGAATCCCAGAAGACTGACAGGAGAAATTTCCGACCATGCGTAGTTGCGTACTGCTTTTCGGCTGTGTTGGTGTCCGTTTATCGGCAGATATCCAAAAGGCTTTTCGTGTGACGTTCTCGTACAAGATCCAGGATTCATCTCCAGTGATGATCGACTTCAAGAAGTTCTTTTTTTGGGACGCAGCAGCAGACTTTCACAAATGCTAACACGTACTTCACGTTGAGCATCGGTCAAAGCATGAGGCGTCCATCTTGACAAAACTCTACGGTAACCCATGGATTGTAGATCTAAATCTTTGGTGGTGGAATCCGGATGCAACTCAAGCTCGCGCCGCAATGCCACTTCGTCAAAAGTGACGGGGCGACCAGTTTGAGGAATGTCTTTAGACTTGTATCTCCTTCATCAAAGCGCTGGAACCAATTTCGTACTGTGCGATCGGTAGTAGTGTTTGGGCCAAAAGCACTGTTAATCTTATTTGCTGTTTCCCTTGAACTGGTTCCCAATTTGTGTTCGTATAAGTAAATCGCTCGAAGAAGATGTTGTTAGTCCATGTCTGTCTGTCCGTCCGTCCGTCCGTCCGTCCGTCCGTCCGTCCGCGGATAATCTCAGTAACCGTAAGCACTAGAAAGCTGAAATTTGGTACCAATATGTATATCAATCACGCCAACAAAGTGCAAAAATAAAAAATGGAAAAAAATGTTTTATTAGGGTACCCCTCCTACATGTAAAGTGGGGGCGGATATTTTTTTCATTCCAACCCCAACGTGTGATATATTGTTGGATAGGTATTTAAAAATGAAGAAGGGTTTACTAAGATCATTTTTTGATAATATTAATATTTTCGGAAATATTCGCTTCTAAAGGAAAAAAAAGTGCGTCCCCCCCCCTCTAACTTTTGAACCCTATGTTCAAAAAATAAGAAAAAAATCACAATAGTAGATCTTTATAAAAACTTTCTAGGAAAATTGTTTTGAACTTGATAGGTTCAGTAGTTTTTGAGAAAAATACGGAAAACTTTTTTATATTTTAACTAAATCCCTGTGACAAGCCCCCGCTTATATACCCGACGTGAAAGAGAACATTCTGCTATATACCAGATTTATTCTAGAATATTCCACACAATACTGGAAATAGCAAGAAATTTTTGAAGTGGGAAAATAATTATGCAACAACCTAATAGGTACCCTGTATATTCCACAAATAAGACGAATCTAAACCACGTGATACAATTGTAATCTACCATTCGACGGTTTCGCACCGTGCACCGTTTTGTACTGACAAATTGGTTTGACAAAGTATACCTAAACACAATGATGTTATTCATAAAATTCAATTGAGCTTGGCTTTATAGTTTTAATTATATCTTGCAAACTGCCTGCATATTACAGCAGTACAGCCAGCATGAAAAGTGTAGCATTCTCTCCTAATTATTTTTAACCGACTTCAAAAAAAGGAGGAGGTTCTCAATTCGACTGATTTTTTTTTTAATGTTGATTGGATATCAGTTATCTACACGTTTTTTCTGTTGGTCCATAATATTTTCAATAAAAAGCTTAACGTTTATAACTTCACCACAGGTGGATTAAATTTTATATATGGTAGGTTTTCATACCTCGAGCGTCGATATATTACAATTTTAAACTTGAATAAACTTTGTTCGGCTAACCCCATTCTCAAAGCACCTTCTGTACTCAGCAATAAACTGTCAACTCCCATAGAGGTTACCTTAATATATAACTACTAAAACTAATTGTGCTTAATAATGGTAATATAAGTAAAATAGTACTTTGTATTTAAAACATATTTTAAAACCATTAAGCACCTACAAGAATATAATTATTAATAAGGTTTTGTAAAGTGAATTTACTTTGTGCTATAAGTTTAAGTAAAGAATACAAGATCAACTTTGAGCCCTAACACGTTTAGCTACTGTCAAACTTTTGTATAGATGGCGCCAGACTAGGTTATACATACCTGTCTCTAATTCGCCTTTATAATATTTGGCTTAAGGGCCTATCTTAGCTTTGTATCTATCTAGGACATAAAATTGAAATATATATATATATTGGCACAATTTTACAGATTCACACTTTAAGTTATACTGACGCCATCTGTATGACCTGTAAAATACTCCGACCGAACAATCCTATTGATCAAAAAGGTACCTACTACCAAAAACGACTTAATACTGGACTGACAATGCTCATACAAAAAAGCGTACCCCTGAAATGTATGGGCCTTTTAGGCTTAAAACTAGATGACGCTGTTTGCAGCCTGGAAGTGGCTAAAATTATATTTTACCCCAAATACTTTTGCGTGTTTTTATTTTTTATAAGAACAAATGACATATTTCTTTATTTTAAAATCATTATATCACGTCAATACACATTTGGAAAAAAAAATTGTAGGCGTCATTAGTGTAGTTATGATAGTATTAAATAGGTGGCGGTAAAAAATCGAGGTACGATTCTTAGTATGGAGTATGTAAATCCTATCCTTGCTACTACCTACTAATATTGTATAATAAAACTCTTTCTGACATTATAACATAATACAATAAAGATATCATTATATTGGAAAATAAAACTTAATTAAATAGCAAATAACATTAAATAACTTCTTTCCTAAGCAATAGTATGTGTGTACCTTCACCTACACTTAAAATGTAACTTATTAAAGTGGTGCAACAGTGCAAGATATGTTGTTGGACCAATAAAAACAGACGATTTTGTGTATAAGAATCATTGCATGTATAATAGTACAAGATCATAAAGTTTAAAAAAAATATTATGAAATATATTTGATGAATACATACATTTTCATTAAAAGTCCATTAAGTATAAATTTTGTTTGTGTACACAAAAGTATTGTGAATGCGGAGGCATTATAGACTAATTTAAATATTGTAAGGCTTAAGCAACATACACACACAAAATGGCCCACAAACCAACAATGATATAATTATTGAGATAGTCCTTCTTCCTTCCCTCTCTCTTTCTATGTAAGTACATATAAGAGATAAAAACCATGTACAGTCGACTACAAAGATATGTATCCACTTTTTCACCTTATCACAATGCAATAAGGTGAAAAAGTGGATACATATCTTGTAGTCGACTGTACCACATGGTTTGGAATTTGGCTACTAGGTACCAAATTTAATTATTAAAAAAAAATGCAAGATCTAGATCTGGGTATACATAATATTCTAAAAACTTACCTTTATAGGTAAAAATACCTTTAATAGGTACGTAAACGTTACATGTGTTATATATACCTCTTGACACGTAAAAATTAAAAATACTAAATACTATACCAACCTCATTATTGTTGGTTTGTGGGTCATGAGACATCCAACAGGTAAAGACAGGTACCGCAACCGCATGCAGTGACGCGAGTTTACAAGGTGCCGCTGTCAAATTTATATTGCATAGGTTGCAGTATCTGTGTGATAAATACCAAATAAGTTCAGTTTGGTTAAGTTCATGATAGGCTTCAAGTACCTACATTAATTGCCATTTTCAATTCTTTCCATTAAACGGAAATACACTTTTAAGCATGGACGCAATATTGTGAAAAGCATGACAATCAATATTAACGTCAAGTTAGTGTACCGCAAAATTTCTCCAAATGTCCACCAGTTGGAGAAGAAGCCAAGTATTATTGCCACGCTGCCAAGTACAATGGTTAGGAGGCCAAAAGAAGCATGCAACAGTTTGGTATAAATAGGGGCCAGGTAATGTTTCAACTTGAGACTATACAGAGCTCCGAGACCTCCAGTCATTGTAATCAACATAAAAATTAAGGCGGTCAATCCAAATTTAGAATGCAAGGTCTGAAAGTTTGGCTTGTCATGAATAATCTTATTTGAGAGTATACAAAAAAACGCAATTAGGATCAGTATCCCGGCGCAAACCTGCAGCACCCAGTGGCGCGCGCTGCGCAGACGAATAGGCATCCACTCTGTAGCCAGGTCACCAGGTGTAATTGAGTTCACGGCAGATGTCATGAAGACTGTCCACTGTAAAGTTAATGAGAATATATAAGTATATCTGCATAGTATTTCTGCTGCACATATGCCTACAAACAAAAGAACAATAGAGGTATGTGAAAAAGAAAATGTCCAAATGGTGAAATTAAATTAGTGCCAAAGTACAACTAACTTTAGGGCATAGCAGAAAAGAGCTGATGTTCAGGAACGAAAGGAAAGGTGTGCATTTTTTTCTCTATTTTAATTTAAAGAGTTTTAATTGTCACTGTTGTGACATATCACTCTAGCCTAGCATTAATGTGAACATATGTCGTGTCAATGTTGTCTTAAGTCTAACCATTGGGCTCATGTGGACAGCATCACCTTATTTTATAACAGAAAAACAACAAAAGTAACAAGAATTACATTATAAATATTCATAATTTAAATTTACTCAACTGTAATTGTTAATTCATTATAAATATTCATAATTTAAATGTACTCCAAGTAATTAATTTTATTGACAATTGTGTTATTTTTATAAAAAAACCTACAAGCCATGAACACATTAAGTTTCAACCTGCGATTTGTACAAACATGCAAAAACTTTCTTTCAATATCAACCAATAAACAATATCTAGAAATAAAGTTTAGTATTTACTTGTATGTCTACAAGTCAGAGACGTCCCCCCTTAACTCGTGGAACTTACCCCGAGAGTCATCAAGATGGGATGGAGAGCAAACAAGACTGTCTCCTCTTTGGCGATACAGCAGTAGATGATGATTGCCACGAGCACTACCGCGCTTAAGTTGCTTATGAGATTCATGTAGCTAATCCTGCTGGGCATGTTGGAGCCGATGAGGCGAGACTGCTCAGAGTTTGGGTTGTCTTGGGCTGGCATTTCGGTATCACCGTCAAGTCTCTCCATTCAGAAACTGGCAGAGTAATTCGTGTCTTTTTTATCCGTAGGTAGACTTTATTATTTTGGAAGGCCAGAAAGTACAATGCTCTAGAGGCGTATCCTATGGCGAGATTGCAAATTAAAAATGATACATTGGGATTATTGACGAGTGACGACAACAAGGCGATGCGTATCTGACAGTTGAGTTGACAAACTTGCTTGACATTGACAATGACACTCAAGAGCAATATTTTCACACAAGAAGACTATGATGAGCTTGGATGAACTCAAAGGATGAACTACACCAAAACTACACTCCAAAGAGCATTGAATCACTAGCAAACTAGAAAACTGTGAGCAAACATAACTTGCCAGTAAGAATCAGGAAACCACAGGAAACAGGAAAGCTACTCATCCATTTGAGTGCTATTAAATGGCTAGTACAAGTCAATCACTCCATGCCAATTTTCTGTGGGAAATGAAAAAGTGCCGGTCCATTTTAAAATATTTCATTTTTTAAAGATCTGTACAGCCCTTAAATTAAATATCAAAAATGATGTCTGTTGAGCCCGTAGTGTTACTATTCTGGGTTGTTTTGTTGATTTTTTCTACAAGATTTTATATTTGTTCCTCTCTATCGTACAGTTATCTCGTAAGTAAAACAAAGACCGAGATAATCTGCACAGGTTGAGACTTGTCAGATAGGCCGCGACAGGATCGCATGATGCGCGTGCGCAGCGTTCATTCTTTTCATTATTTTCGTCTCGACAATATTTGTAAACCAAACGTCAGTTCAGTTGTAAGAAAATTCGCGAGTGAATTGGTCGTTATCAAAGTGCTCTCAAATAACTAATATTGTTAAATGAGTATGAAATACAAAGTGAAGTGAATTTTGTTCATATTTTTAATGAAATAAAATATATAACGTTGTGGACCAAAAATTGAAAGACATGATGTACCTTTCATGAAATGGGTTTGTTAAAGCTTTATAGTATAGTTGACTGTTGGTAGTTAATTAATAGTTGTAGTTAGTGTGAATAGTAGAAATTTGTATATTTAGTTTGGTACCAAACTGCAATGATGGAGGGAAATCTCAAAAGTAAACTGTAAGTACCTTTAAACTTATGTAAAAAAAGTTATACTTAATTTATTAAATTTATGATGTGATTTATTTTGAATGTATAATGCATAAATCATTATTATCAATAGGTATTATTATTTTCAATATATTATTACCAATATAGGGTAAAATTTAAATAAAAAACCCCATAATTATTATTTAAAACTTTGTTATGGACACAGAGCCGGGATCCATGCCCCGGATGTCAAGTCCAGGGTTGTGCCAAATTAGTTTTAGATTTTACCTGAAAAAAGTCTAGATCCGGTACTGCACATACAACTTATTTAGACAAGTCTTATAAATTATAAATTTGGTAAATTCCATATTTAATGATTAATAATTTGATTCAAGCCTAACATACAGTTTTTTTTATTTTTTAATCTCTATGAATAGGTATATTGGATTGAATGCAATTCGGCTTAGCCATTGATATAATTGCCTTATATTTATATATATTTATTATCTGAATATTGATTCATAAAATTTTTTTTACCTAGTTGTAACTTTGTTCAGGATATATTTTTTTTAGTTTTGATGCAATGTGGATTTTCTTAACTTCTCATTTATTGGTTCTGGTAGTTTGTTATAGAGGTATTTAACTGACATTGATACAGCTCCAATGGATGTAGTTTTTATACAGAAGTAGTGTAGTATTTAAAGTTTGAAAATATTATATGTATTCAATTCATTTTGATGTAAACAAATGATTATGGTTTATTACATACATACATACAATCACGCCTGTATCCCATGAAGGGGTAGGCAGAGCACATGAAACTACTCAAGTTTCAGTGCCACTCTTGGCAAATAAGGTGTTGAAAGAAAACGAAATTGTGACATTGTAGTGACAGGTTGCCAGCCTCTCGCCTACGCTACAATTTAACCCATATCCCACAGTCGCCTTATTATGGTTTATTATGCCAATAAAATCACCCGCTTTGAGCTTTTGTATTGTAATAGCCATGTTGTCAAGTCCTTAATAAGTCCTTAATAAGCCCAAACTTTGTGTAAAAGGCTTTTAATGGATGCTATTAAATGATGTCCGGAAAAACTGTAAAACAGGACATTCATAATTCATGTTGATTTATAACACTCACTTCGGTTTGTTACAATTTATTGCAACTTGTTTTGAACTTCCTTCACACTTGTCTCCAGCAATTGTCATCATTTGGTGCTTGTATTGTAATGTACTAATTTTCAATTTATTCAAAGTTGGAAGTAGCCTAATATTTGGTTTGGACTATAGTTTTTTGTCTATAGTTGAAAGCTATGATTATGGTGACCTGACATACTTATAGATAGTACTTGTTGGGTTTGGGCGGCTAAAATGAAAAAAAAAAAAAATCTGAAGGGCTTTTGTCTTTTTTTTATACTACGTCGGTGGCAAACAAGCATACGGTCCGCCTGATGAAAAGTGGTCACCATAACCATTTCATTTAAAAATAAATTTCAAATCAATAGCTTAAGTAGTTCTTGAGATATTTAATAATTACAAGCAGATAAATGGACAGCGTCCCTAACAAAACAAGCCAAAAGTGCAAAACTAGTTCATATCATAGCTCAATTGATAAGCTAAGCGTTTATTGCAAACCATGGTATACAAAGTTGTTTACATAGGTATAGGTACAACTGGTACAAGGGATCACATGGCATCCTGGTAGGGTATGGCAATTTTTTTAATTAGTATTAAGAAGTATTGGTCTATACCCAAACTTTATTGTCCAGATTTTGTATAACAAAATTACGCACCTTCATTAATTTGAAATCGAGAGATAGTCTTCTGACCGTTTTCGTGTAGCAGCACTCACTGACTCGATAACAAAATACACCTTGTATAAAATTCCGTTAAGGCGTGACCAAGTTTTTTTTTTAAATCTTAACTTATTAGGTACTAGCGGCCCGCCCCGGCTGCTACGCACGGGGATTATCATAAAAATGGCTATATTATCCGTAAAATATAGACTTATACCATCGCGGACTTTGGTGTGGACTGTGGACCTAGAGAGACACAATTTCGCCATACATTGTTTTGATATAGCTCAAACGGTTTGGGCAGCGTTTTCGATTAAAGCTCTCAGCCAGCGGGATTTTGTCCGATTCGATTATAAAATATCATATTTCAACCAATTCAAACAAAATCTAACCCTCTTCAAGAATCAGTCTATTCATAGGTGAAAACCGCATTAAAATCCGTTCAGTAATTTAGAGTTTATCGCGAACAGACACATACACACGCAGACAGATGGTGTAGAGATGGAATTAAAATACCTAGAACTTTTGCCTGTCTTGAGACCCTTTTGGTCCCTAAGAGTTGCTTGATAACTTTTTTAATCTTTTAATTACTAGGTAGGTATTATGTGTTTGTATTTTCTTGATAAAAACATTTTTTTCCGGATAGATTAACACAAAGTCCAACTAAAAGTCCAAAAAGATAGTACGTACCTACTTCCTAAATAATCTTTAGGGTATAGACATAGAATGGCTTTATTTAATATCACAATGTTACAATGTTAAAATTAAAATAATTAGGTCAAACATGGATATTATAACCTAACCACAAAATTAAAATTTTGAAAAAACCCCCGACTGCGACATAGTGGACCGATTTTTATGAAACATGGCTAAGAACACTCCCGACTATTTCAGCTTTCAAACAAAAAAAAACTAAATCGAAATCGGTTCATCGGTTCGGGAGCTACGATGCCACAGACAGACACACACACAGACAGACAAACAGACAGACAGACAGACAGACGGACGGACGGACGGACGGACGGACGGACGGACGGACGGACGGACGGACGGACGGACGGACGGACGGACGGACAGACAGACAGACAGACACGTCAAACTTATAACATCCCTTCGTTTTTGCGTCGGGGGTTAAAAAGGGCCGCGACTCAGCATAATGTTGCAGTAATTTTTATCGTGTTCCGTAGCCAACTAGGAATCCTAATAATACGTATCACTTTTGTCACCATGTTATAGGGTTTCGTTAGTTTCGTTACTGTCCTAATCCATTTTATTTTTAACCCCCGACGCAAAAACGAAGGGGTGTTATAAGTTTGACGTGTCTGTCTGTGTGTATGTCTGTCTGTCTGTCTGTCTGTTGTCTGTCTGTCTGTCTGTCTGTGTGTGTGTCTGTCTGTGGCATCGTAGCTCTCGAACGGATGAACCGATTTTGATTTAGTTTTTTTTGTCTGAAAGCTGAGTTAGTCGGGAGTGTTCTTAGCCATGTTTCATGAAAATCAGTCCACTAGGTCGCGATCGGGGGTTTTTTCAAAATTTTAATTTTGTGGTTATTAAACAGTGTGCGTTTTTTCACGTACTATTTTTTTGCCAATCCTGCCTGCTGCTGCTTTGAAGCCAATTTATCCTGGATAGAAATGGGATCGATTGGCATCGAAAAAAAAGTTTCTCAAAGATATGTCGAAATGCCGGTTCTAAGTATAAAACTAAGCATTTTACCGAAAACATCATCTTTCTGCTATTTAATAATGAACTGACATTATGTGTTCTATTAGTTTAAACTTTAAAGACTTTGAAGTAAGAGGACCTTTGATATACCAATTTTAATTTTCATATTTGGCACAACCCTGACTAATCCGAAGAAATGTAAAATTACCTATATAGTTGACTGTCTTAATTACTTTTTACTTTCCCATTCGTTGGCCAAAGTCTTTGGCATTGTAAATTGTATTAACGATACAAGAGCGAAAAATAGGATCATCGTAGTTGCACGTGTATTATACACGTACGTTATACAGCAAAGTTTTCAGAACTTATGTGCGAAATTCGTCAATTTTATATATGGTTACATAGTTTATATTATTTATATCGTTGTAATTAGTACTAATGTTGCACATGTACTTTCTATACCTATTACATATGGGACTTCAAAGTCTCGAAATTCCTACCAAAGTACCAAGGTAATTACCTACTTTGCGCACTAGTGCGGTAAAGTAGCGCCATGTGTTGTGCTGTGAAGTATGTTTTCCCTATTCGTATACTAACTGCAGCAATGTCTTGGGTAAAGTTCAATGAGATACCTACTTAAGAATAGGTTGTATATAATGACTTCCTTTTTAATAATTCCCTTAATCTTTAGGTATTGTTGAATGAAACATACGATACTTACTATTACGTACATATAAACATGATCTACCACAAAACCTATTTGATAACTCCTAATGTTGTTGCCATGTAAGATTGCATAATATTTCATCATACGATCCTTGGCATTGCCCGCCCGGCAACCCTGTCCTCTCACTCTCGTCTCGCACAAGTTGCCGGGCTCCCAACTGTATTCTTGTTTATGTTTTTTCGTTTCGCCGTGGCAGTCGGCGCAAGGCACCCCGCTATCGCAAAGCTGCGGTGACTCATGCCATGCCTCGGAGCGTCGGAGTCGGAGCAAATCGCAGGGATGGTAGAGAATGTGATCAATTCTGGTAAACCGGATTGAGCGACGCCGAAACAATGTCAGGGACATATTAACAAGACGGTGTCAGTTAGCTAGGTACATTATAATATATTACAATTTGTTTTGGATACCTATGTTATAAACCTGGGTATTTATTTCGTATTTAGTTAAGTGCAATAATTTATATGGCCATACTAAGCAACCTTGGGACAAATCCGGAAATCCGAATTTATTAAGGCTCTAAAGAAACCAAAATGTTCGGATTTATTTTGGTCATTACATTATACGCGATAAATTCAGTCTAAATAGTTCTATTTTATTGCCTCAATGTACCTTCATAATTACACGGGAACCATTGATAGCAAGCGTCCGACTCGCTCTTTACTAATTAATATATTGTTTCTAGTTTATACAAGTCCTAAGGATACACAGGTACAGGGAATATAACGTGACGTGTCAGGACAGGACCGTAAGCTGTTACCAGCCCTATATTGTTTATTGTCAATTTGTCAATGGTTATAACAGGTCCGACCTCGCAGGTATAATACAAGATTCAAGAGTCATTTCATTTCAAATGAAGTTTTTTGAAGTTCCGTCAAGTGCGTGTACATCAAGTGTACATATTGTCAAAATAGTGGAAATATTGTTGTAAAACTTTTAAATGCAATAGAAAATGATAAGGTACGTAGTAATTTTTTGATAATGTTGACATAAAGAATAGTTACGTAATTAGAATGTAAATAGGAACGTTAGTAGGCACACTAGAAGTAGTCACTATTATACCTACTTATTAATTTTATTTTATGTTATCTACGCAATCAAATCACTTGCTTATTTATAAACAGCTCTCTATATCATACAAGTACAAGTTATTTGAAGGCGAAAATAAAGGACTCGCGCGAAATCTGTTTTTCATACAGATGTAGTATGTTTGTAAGGATAGACCGTTCAGAATTTTAACATAATTGAAAATATTTTGATACGAAGTGTATCAACCACAGCTATTATTTATTTTCTATAATAAATCTACAGTTTACGGACGGAGAGGACAAGCATTCCTACATTTCCTACATAAGCTTATGCTACTCGTTTAATTCATACGTATAACTGTACCTAACTTACCAATATCTAGTAGAATTATTACCTTACCTATAAATGCGTTACCAATATGTAATATAATAATATTTGGTGTTACGCTGCGAGTATACAATACACATTTGTGTGTGGATTTAGTTTGCACTAACATTAGCACTAGCAGTGATTGCATCATCGACGAACGGGGGATGCTGTGTCCGTAGGACACGTGTGGATCCTGAATTAAAATAGTGCGGTGAATAATCACTAGCAGATCGACGACTCGCGCGGACTCTTCCCTCGTGGGCCGGCAATGCATCCTCTTTCTCATTTCCAGTTTTGCATATTCCCGTCTCCTTTGGAGTGAGCCAGTAAAATAGGCATCGAGTGTCACAAGTGCGTAAACGAAGATCTAGGCGGCCTCTGTGCCTATCCAACTTGTCAATCGTATACACTCTGTAGCATTGTCATCTCTCTTTCTAGCATTCTTCCGTAAAGTGCGTAACGCTACGGAGCTTTCGTTCGCTACGAAGAGAAGCGTAAACGATTGGCATTTTGGCTACGCAGATACACGTTACCCACAGTTTGGCAGGCGATCGGAATAGCCCAGCGGTCTCTTCAACTTATTGCTTTATTTATTTTTACTTAATATGTTTCTAATTCTTTTTAGATTTTTTTAGATTACAAATAATGTGCACGTTTTGCGATGTTTTAAATAAAACACGAGGGGTAATAAACTTTGCTAAATTTATCCACCTCACCTGTCAAGGAAATTAATAGCCGTAAATCATTATCTTTTCTTTATATTTGTAGTTAATAGTTTAAAATAGGAGTTTAATATTTCTCATTCAGAAAAATTGTCTAAAAGTTCATCTTACCACGTGAAAAAAAAAAAAAAAAGAATTCAATGAATGTTAGTCATTAGGCAGGTATCCATTGCTGAGGGTGAGGTGAAAAATAATTACCGCTATCCTTCAAAACATTACATACCTACGTTTGTTTGTACTTACATTGTCTTACATATCTGTTTTTTTATCGTTGGATTAAATGCGTATTGTGCGTACCTACCTTTTTTTATCAGACAGTGAAAGTGGAAATAAGACTGTAAATTAGACTTCTTTTTTACTATTTTAAATGTTCATTACTTCTTAATCTTATTATACTTATACACTAATATACGCAAATATTTATACCCACTTAATTTACCGACGTGGGTCGTGACGTGAGGTCGTGACCTTTAACGATAAGATGATAGGTATAGGTTTAATACATGTTTAATTTATTTGAATTTGTATTAGAGAATTTAACACGAATCCCTTGAATTTCTCGATATATTTTTTTGCTATCCCCTTGGCATACAGAAACGTTTATTTTGTTGGAGATCATCCTTTGCTTCCTTTTTTTAACTCGTACATTAACATACACGATGTAGACTAGAAGATGTGACTAAATAGATCACTGGTATCTTTCTACATAATTATTCTTCTTCCTGCGACTACTTTTATTTCTCTGGTCTATAAACTTAATATATATTGCAAAACTGTACCTATAGTAGATCCTGATTGTATTACACCCAGTAAGCACAACGATTAATTGACTGATAAGGACAACGGTATGAAGGATCGAACCATATCGTGTGATGTTAGGCCACGTCACAGCGGCTAGCCTACGACTTAGCCTGTGTAACTAGCCTACTAAGTTTAACTACGCATTTACTTATTTAAACCTAGTTGTATGTAAACAGGTAGGTAGGGTGCAAGTTTAATGTGTGACTGTCTCGGTTGCGCACGCGTCGAATGACTTATAAACAAAGCTCGTTTTATAGCGTTCTTACGTATACGTACATTATTATTACTATGTATAGTGCAGCTTCATTGTTTACTATGTGTTACTAACTAGATGGAGGAGGGAGGACATGTAATAGTAAGGCATATACATAATATTATGTGTCTATAGTTTGTTTACTCATATATTTGTAATGTAGAGTCTAGTCTAGAGTAGAAAACCTTGTTTGAAAATGGTCAATATCTTATACAGCCTATTCGCACATAATATAGTATATTATATACCTTACCGGCCTAACGTTCGCTATTGTACTTTGTACGTTACACCTACGCCTATAAAATGAGCTCTGAAGGTCGTTTATGCTCTTGCTAATGTTTTTCCGTGAAGCATCTTACCGACCAAATCAATGTTACTCATTTCAAGTACAGTTAGGTATTCGTTAGGTCTTCCCACATGAAATGCATAATACTCGTCAGTCTTCGTGATGCATTTACCTACTCAAACAAATAACTTCTAATAAGTTCCTGTTAACATCCTGTTTACGCGAAAGTGTTTTGGTCACAGGATTGAAAAACGTTTATTTAATGGTTTCTTTGAAATGGCCGGCGAAATGAACCTTTTTTATGATCAGGGTGGCTAGCCGAATGGCACAATCGCTCACGAAACGCTCACGAAACGAAGCGCTAGTAGATATCTATCTCTATCGCGCTTGCGTATTGGCGCGACAGAGCCAGCGGCGTATCGCTTTCGTTTGGCGTCGGAGAAATGCCATTCGGCTACGGGGCCAGGTAAAACTGGTCCTTAGCTTTTGTTTGCGATCTTTCTAGAAGGTGACTTAGGTGACTCACACTTGTTACCAGCTGGCAGGGCGATCGTATTGTACGGAGAGAGCCGGGGCCTCACTGCCACGAATGCGGCGCAGCGGACGACACAGCCCAGCACACTTTGGAAGAGTGCGGTCGCTGGGCTGTTGAAAGAGCCACCCTCAGGGCGGCGACGGGGATGGCGGACCTCTCGCTACGCAGCGTAGTAGAAGCTATGCTGGGTAGCGAGAAAAACTGGAATGCGGTGGTTTCCTTCTGCGAAGTGATCATATCGCAGAAGGAAGAAGCAGAGAGGGAGCGAGAAACAGCCGCAGACGCTCTTCCGCTACGACGCAGGCGGCAGGGTCGAAGGCGAAGAGCGTACGCTCGCCTCGAGCCGTAAGGGGTTTTACCCCCTGATTGAATGCCAGCGAGGGGGATCAAGCGTCTCTGATCCCCCTCTTTATGCGGGTGCCTTGGCCGGGCAATGCCGGAGGGCGCCGTGGTGAATGACATGATGACAACATCGATCCCAGCGCGCCCTCACGAACGGCAAAGAGGATGGAACGCCGGAGTGGGTTTAGTGGGTAGGGCCAAGTTTCCCCCCTCTCGACAGGGGAGGGGAAAGAAACGGCGAGTCCCACACATCGTGCGTAACAGCATTCCCACTTCGTCAAAAAAAGAAAAAAAAAGGGCGATCGTATTGGTGTTTCTTATTTGCAGTGTTACTACTGCGTGAGACATTGCTACTTTTTATGAGGAGCTTTATGTTTAGTGTCTTATCTGTGATAGGTTCTTGACTGCAGTCAATAATCTGATTACCTTCACATGGATCCTGCGGTTAGCTTAACGAAGTATGTCTCAGATGCAATCTTTTTTTTTCCATATAAAGGTTGAACACGCCAAAAGTGGGGCACACATAAATGATTATTATAAAAAATGTATAATAAATAAATAAAAGATGTTTAATTTAACTATGAGCAAATTTAACGTATTTTAAATGCAAATCATAATTAGTCAAGGTTTCTTGACGAATAAACCATGGACCGTACTTTTCGTCGAACACAACTCATATGAGTCTGCACCATTACATCAGGATACCTCTTTGTCGCCAGGTCCACAGTTTTCGCAGCTCCGCCACGGAATTAACCTCCCAGCCTCACATTTTAAGAAACACACACACACATTATACTCCAATACTCCTTGATGGGCCGACGTTCTAGACAATTTAGTGTATAGCTATATTTCTGTACCACGGCTACTCTATTTGCTTTGTACCACTCCATGATAGGTTTCACGTAGTAATACCTGGCAAGGTCTGGCCAAAATAAAGGTCGGGAGTGATATTTCTTAAAAAACGGAAGCAACCGCTCTTGTAAGCACTCTTTTTTAACCGACTTCAAAAAAGGAGGAGGTTCTCAATTCGACTGAATGTTTTTTTTTTTTTATTTTTTTGTATGTATGTTACTTGATATCTCCGAGAATTGAGGACCGATTTTCAAAATTTTTTTTTGATCGTACGGGTATAACCCCGAGATGGTCCCATTGGCACCAAGTCGGGGTCTGATGATGGGATCCTGGAGAAATCGAGGGAACTCTTCAAATGTTATAGGCACATGTAATGTTTTTAGTGTATTTTTCAAAGGTACACCAGTATTTACGCCTGATGGTAATAATTTTATGTGGCTGAGCTGATGATGGAAGGTCAACTCCTCAATGGTTAGGAGTTAAAGGATAATTCTTTCACTAGTGTGCATATATTCGGACTGATACATATAATATCAATAGGAACCACTAAAAATCAACAAATAAATAAACTTTTTAACAAAAAATAAAACCGCCTTCAAAAATAAGCGCGTTACAAAACACGGAGAAACTAAAAAGCAAAAAATAATAAACCTTTGAATTCAGATTTCTTATCGTATTGCAATAATCTAAACATCCAAATTATAAACAAATCAATTATTTTTGGAGTCTGGTACCAGCCTGCGTATGGTTGGGTGGGGCAAACAGGCAATAGCAAGGCGACGAACAGGTCTGGTACCGACTACAAAAATAATTGATTTGTTTATAATTTGCATGTTTAGATTATTGCAATACGATAAGAAATCTGAATTCAAAGGTTTATTATTTTTTGCTTTTTAGTTTCTCCGTGTTTTGTAACGCGCTTATTTTTGAAGGCGGTTTTATTTTTTGTTAAAAAGTTTATTTTTCGAAATGTTTTGTTTTTATTATTTCTTATATTAATTTTATTTATCATCAAGAGGGAATGGGATGTATGTTGATATATAACAGTATGATCTAGAAGTAGGTAATCAAAGGTTATATAATTATGTATATGTACTTACATGTAATCAGCGTTTTGTGTGTAATTAATATTAAAATACCTACAAGTTATTATCATTATATGATTTATATCATGGGTCTCAAATTTTATTTCTATGTCTACAATAAGTCTAAGCCCACCTACCTACTCCATTCGTATATGATTACCTCTTACAACAATTAGGTATCTATATTAATGTAGGTACCTATACGATCCTTGAAAACAGCTGCTGATCATCACGTTGGTCTAATCACTAGAGGATTTTAATTACACATTAGAATTGTTTGTAGTGGTGAGTAGTGTTCGCTAGCACAGACTATATAATAGTACAAATACTAATGGTGCGTTATTTCGGCAGGGCTCTGGTGCTAGTGGCGGCGTGGTTTGGCGCGGCGGCCGGCCAGCCCGTGGAGTGCGACGGCTACCAGTACAACTGCACCGAGGGCCAGTACTGCGACCTGGCCGTCTTCAAGTGCCGCCGGTGCATCGACTGCGCGGAGTTCAAGCGCAGACCCCCCCGAGACCACACCAACAACTGCATCACCTCGGTTGTTGACTGCGGAGACTGCTTTGAAGGGTTCGTTCCTTTGCTTTTTATACTGAGGTGCTCAAGTAGACAAATAACCTGGACCACAGAACAGGGTTCGAAAATATTCGATATTTATATCGGATATTTATATCCATTGATATATATCCTCGAACCCCGCCACAGAATATATAATATGTAGTACACTCAAAGACTGTAGGTATTTGTCGAGCCGTTTATATGTCACAATATATGTATGATACATTTCATATTTAAACTATATGACGTGTCCAGGAATTCCAGGATAAAATGAGCTATGAAAATGACTTGCAAGCAAGTGGAGCCTAGTACATACCTGTCTGCGGCAGCTGATTGTATCTATTTACCGACATTCGATCGGTGCCATGTAACTTACTGTAATTACTGTAGGAAATAAAAGATTGGGTTGCAATCGGAATAGGATACCATTTGAGAATCGGTTTGTCGTTATGGATGTTTTGACCGGTTCATGATTATTGTGACTCTTTGAGTCGCGTAGCTTGCCGACGCGATTGCTCGTCTTAATACTCATAATGTAATATAATTACTCATATGATTTACTTAATACAATTGTTGTTACCGCTAGTAAAATAAACTAGCATTATAACTTGTACACTAGCACATCAGTATAATTTACATATGTAAACGTAGTACCTACATTACTTAAGTCTTATCATAAGTTACTATTATGTAACAGGCTATTAAATTACGTATAGTATACCGTGGTACTATTTTTGTTAGAGTTGTGAGTTTTTTTTATTATATGTAGTATAAGTACTTGTGCACAATGTGAGTAGTGTCGCCAGGCCACGTCCTATCACGGCAAATGGATAATGTAGACGTCCCTCTGCCAAGGGAATCGTGCGCTCTACCTCGGCCGAGGCACGTCTGCCTGCATTACCTGTACGCCGTGCTAGGAAACTGCATCGCGACGCGACGCTACTCGCTCAGCCTGGACAGGCCTGCTGATTGTATAGTCATTGTGCAGGTTGACGGAGGACGTGCAGGGGCTGCAGTGCGCGGCGGCGCCGGTGTCGCCCGCGTACGTGTGGGTGGCCATCGCGGCGGGCGGCGTGCTGCTGTTCGTGGCCGCCGTGGCCATCGTGGTCTACGTGCTGCGCAACACGCACACCTTCCGCGTCTTCGCCTGTAAGTAGTCTCGCTGGTCATAGTGCAGGGCTCCTATGTCGCCCGCGTTCGTGTGGGTGGTCAATGGTCATCGCGGTGGGCGACCTAGACATTTCGTCACACGGACGGACAGACAAACATGGCGAAACTATAAGGGTTCCTAGTTGACTACGGAACCCGACAATGCCTTTTGACTTACCTATGTGGCATATTGGACTCGAGTCTGTGCTCTATGACATCTTCTGTTTTTATGTCTTTTTGTTTGTATAATTTTCCTCTTTTTGTGTGTTTGCGGTTTGTGAATAAATGAACTTCTATTCTGTTCTACAAATTGCTGTTTGGTACTACATATACAGGGTGTCCCAAGACCATGGGACATGAAGGGAAAGTACCTAAAATATCACAGATAGGATATATTGCTGAAAGAAGACTTTATTTTATTTTTAAAACTTGGTAAAACTGCATTCAAAAAAAATTTTTTTTTTTTTTTTAATGTACGGACAAATTTTAAGGCTAAGGAGTCTGCCATGTAAAATGTTAAAATTCATGGTCTTCCTTTTATCTCCGACACTATGTTATTTAGAGAAAGATAATCTTTATGATGAAGCCTATCGATCGGTATGACAAAATTACAGGATGTTTTTTTTTTTTCTCGTGTAGCGGGTTTGATTCCCGGTTTAACCATGTAATTATTTAAAAATCTATGAATGGAGTTTTACTTAGTTTTAAAAATAAAATAAAGTCTTCTTGTAGCAAAATACCCTATCTACGATATTTAAGGTACTTTCCGTTCATGTCCCATAGTCTTGGGACACCCTGTATACTTATTTTCATAATTGTAATGAAAATATTTTGGTCAAATGTATCTTTGGTTAGTAAATGAATCAGGGTACAATGATGTCATATCTCCGCGTTATCTATTTTTCTGATTAACCACTGGCGATTGTTCTGGTTCGTGTGTCTGGCATACGTTTAGATGGCTAACTACTGTAATGATGACATATTCTTAAAATTATGACTTCATTTATTAATTTGATGCGTAATTTCTTAACTTGAGCCAGTAGGTATAGGTAATACGGCTCACAAACGCTTGTTACGATAATATCATTGTCGTAGGTAAATGTCGTAGCTAGTTATCTCTATCGCTCTTCCGTATTGGCGCGATAGAGCCAACTGCATTTCGATCGGCTTCTAGTGTTAACGATTATTATATCGGCTAGGCCGTTATTATTTCAGGGTTTTCTTTTAAAATTATATGTACCTAAATAATAAGGCCCTTGTCTACAGTTGGTAGATTACGAATACTTACATAATTAGCTTAGTCGTATACTTACATACATACATACATATAATCACGCCTGTATCCCATAAAGGGGTAGGCAGAGCACATGAATGAAGTTTCAGTGCCACTTTTGGGGTGGCACCAGCCCAAAAGGGTGGTGAAATTCTTAACCTGTCACCACACAGCTTACATACACAAAGAAAAGCCGGCGTTTTCTGTTTCGACTCCATGTATGACATCACATCCAAATTTTCGACCTCAAATCGCCGCGGCGATTACATTTCTATATATTTACATCTTTGTCTTGCGAGAAAGGATCAGACGAGCCCCATATAAAAGTAAAAGGTGCTCCAAGTGTTCAAGGTCACACGCACTGGCGATGCGATGCGGTGACGTATCGTCGACGATTTGCTTACGAGCACTGTTATACCTTGTAACGTCAGAGGTCTGAGCGCGATCATTACTTTGACACTTAGTTTTGATTCCGTCTTTTACGTTTTGTTTGTTGATTTATTTAGCTTTTATAAAAGGATTAATTATTTATTTATTATTTATATTTATAAAAACTAGTGGTAACAGAGTAAACAGATTATAAAAAATAAACAAATAAAAGTAAAAAAAGAAACCTTTTAGTCAGTACTTTACTCTTTATTAGAAAGAGACATGCAATACATACATGCGTATCTATTACAACGGATATTTGATAACTTTTAATAAATAAACATGCATAACTAATTGCCGATGTGATATCTACATTTTATCAATCTTAGGCCTTGATGGAAAGAATGAAATGAATGGGGCAATAAGAACAGACAGAAAAAATAGTTTACTTTATATCATTTAATATACACGGTGCTCGTAAGCATTGCGAGAGATTTTAAAAGCATATTCCTGATCCCATTTTAAGACTAAAATGTCATATAATACACTTTTCTAGATTTCACATAGTTTCAGAGTTATTATCAATTGAAAAAGATGTTTTTCTTATTATTGTTACTCAGTACAAAAGGCTTTTTTAACGACGTTGATGCCAGTATGGAGAATAGTCTCACTATCCTCATTGATAGATGTTCAAAAGTAAGAAACCCTTCAAAAATGAGGTTTTTAGAAAAAAAGTCAGTTTGATGAATAACATTTACTTTTTATGTGGAAATACATTCAGAAATAGTAAAAAAGAAAATACAAAAAAAAATTTTTTTTTTGGCAAAATTTCCTTATCTGTATTAAAAAATATATATATTTTTAGCCTCAGAAATCCGTGGTTAAAATTTCTCGCAATGCTCACGAGCACCGTGTATACTCAGTTTGTTACTAACAAATAAAGTTGGCTATTTATTTGGTGTGGTGGTTTAGCCCATACCTATACTAGACCCATCCATTTATTTCACGATTAAACGTAATGTAGGCAGCCCTCGATTTCATGGTTGTTTGTTGCAGCGACCACATCTCTGCAGCCGAGCTGCGTGAGCAGGCCGCCCGCGTCGGCGCCCGAGCCGCCGCCGCCGTACAACACGCTGTACACGCCCGTGCGCCCCGACTCGCCACCTAACGCCCCGCTGCCGCCGCACTTCACTGACGAAGGTATGTACGCACACTACTGACACTACTCTCCTCTGTGAACACTACTCCGAACAGTCCGGACTACGAACTACCTAACACTAATCGCCGCCGCCCTACAACATGCTGTACACGCCCGTGCGCCCCGACTCGCCACCCAACGCCCCGCTGCCGCTGCATTTCACTGACGAAGGTATGTACGCACACTAGTCACCTGTGAAGACTACTCCGAACAGTCTGAACTACGAACTATCTAACACCAATCGCCGCCGCCCTACAACATGCTGTACACGAGTTACACGACTGTACACCTAGACTCGCCTGCTGGCGTCCTACACCCACTGCACTTCACTGACCAAGGTATGTAATGTACGCACACTACTCACCACCTGTGAAGGCTATTCCGAGCAGTACGAACTACCTAACACCAATCGCCGCCGCCCTACAAAACGCTGTAATCGCTGTGTACGCCCCGACTCGCCACCCAACGGCCCGCTGCCGCTGCACTTCACTGACGAAGGTATGTACGCACACTAGTCACCTGTGAAGACTACTCCGAACAGTCTGAACTACGAACTACCTAACACCAATCGCCGCCGCCATACAAACACGCTATATACGCCTGTACGCCCCCACTCGCCACCCAACACCCCGCTCCCGCCGCACTCCACTGACGAATATAAACACGTAGTACATTAGTGACGTCAATGTCTCTACTCCGAAGATTCCGATCTATGACCTACCTAACATCTATAGCCAATAGCATGTCTTGTCTTATCTCTGTAGGGCCAGACTTAGAAACTAGTGAATCTAGTCTCTTGGTATTTGGTATCCTATCCCCCCTCCTAAATATATCTGTGCCCCTTCTCTATTTATATACCATTGCCATGGTGCCTGGGCTCCCTGAACCCGACCTAACGTTCGGACCGGGGCAAAGTTATATTTCAAATATGTTAAGGTGGCTCGCCTAGGTTACCCGAAGCTCAGGCTGCGTTAGATGGCGTTAATCTGCAAATTACCGGTCTTATTTTTTTTGTGGAGTCGTACAGGCATTTATATACTTTCAATTATGCTTTGCGAACATTTAAAATTAAAATTGACGTATTACAACATACATTCAACTTCTCATTGTAACGTTAATCCCCTTAATGTACTAAATTTACTATTTTACACTATTTTTAAGTACCACTCACACATACAAACAGTGTTTTTGTATTCCTTCTAGTCGATAATTTCACGCGGCGACAGCTTGTTTAAATAGCCTTGCGGTAAATACGTGTTATCGCATGATTTGCATGGAAGTACTGGGTTCGAATCCAGGACTTTTTCTCTTTTTTTTTTTAATACTACGTCGGTGGCAAACAAGCATACGGTCCGCCTGATGGAAAGCGGTCACCGTAACCTATGGACGCCTGCAACTCAAAGAGTGTCGCATGCGCGTTGCCGCTCCATTAGAAACTTGTACACTCCCCTTTGCTGTGTGTGCACAGCAAAAAGGAGTGTACAAGTTCAAAGGAGGGTTTGGGTTGCCGACGACACAAAGGACAATAGACGGAACAAATTAGTTCCGTAAGTCCTCCGGTCGTCAGCACCCTGCACCCTCGTTGAGCTCTGGCAGCCTTACTCACCGGCAGGAACACAACACTATGAGACACTATTTTTTGTTTTATTATTTATACATAAATGTATATGTACTCGTACAGTAGTTACTGAGAGTTTTCCACAAAAAAGATTAAAAACCTATTCTCTTACATGGTAACAATTTTTGGGTTCGTCGAACTCAGAATTTCTAACATAATTATCATAATCTGATATTTTAAAAAATTCCAAAAAGTATAGATAAATTTTAGTTTCTAAAGTACGATTCGAATGATTTTTTTTCTAATTGTTTATTTTCGATGGAGCAAGGGTATTCAAATCGCTTTTGAAATCTTAAATTAGTAAATGAAAATGCAATAGTTAACTAAGTATCGTAGTGCTTGCTTTAAAAACTCAAGTGGACTTTTTTTATCTAAGGAGTAATTTCGAAAATATATTATATTTAGCGAGGGTATTAAAAGTTGTGTTTTATATCTCAACTTAATAAATAGAAATTCAAAATGACAATGAAAAAATCAATATGTTCTCTAAGATAAAATTGATACCTTCGGCTCTCCATTCTTGCTCGGTCAATAAAAAATACGAAATTTATATCAAAAAAAAATACAAAAAGTTTATAGAATCCCGGGATTCGAACGCAGTTTCACGGTGTGACAGGCGACTGTTCACCAACGACGCCATTACATAACACGCTGTTACCGACGAAATTAGGCTATACGTATATAATTATTTAAATATAAATAAATGTCAAATATAAAATAAGAAAAACGGAGCGACGGATTGACATGTTTTTAAGTGGAGATAGTTGAAGGGATGGAGAGCGACATATGCTACTTTTGTCTCTTTCTAACGCAAGCGAAGCCGCGGGCAAAAGCTAGTACAGCACGGGTAGCATGGTCGCGCGATAGACGATAAATTATCAGGCCGTCCCTGTCGCACTATTAGTAAGTGCGATTATAGGGACGGCCAGATGTTTTATCATTTATCGCGCGACCATAATTGCCTGCCTGGACCAGATTATATTGATGATAATTATTATTTGTAACCATTCAGTTAATATTGTCTTCAGTTACCGCGATAGTTACTCATGAAAGTATGAAATAAAAACTATGAAAACGGATTAAATCGTGTATAATGAATTTACAATTCATCCCGACGTTTCGAACACTACAGCATTCGTGGTCTCTGAGCTCAACGGGTAACTGAGGAAAAATTACAATGTGCAAAAGCTACCCACATACCTACATACATTCATATACACCGTGTTTCACTTAACACTAAAAACCTGAAAACACTTTGTTCAGAATCGAGAGTAGAATCGATTGAGCTATATCTTGATGGTAATATTTTTATTTAAATTAGTATTATTAGTTATTTTTTACGTGCCCATTCTATTGTACTCGTAATACAACATTGTGTATATCGCATTTCTAGAGGTTGTTTACCTTTTTTCAGTATTTAGGGGTATTAATACTGGCCGGTTACTTGGACGATTATTTTTCCGCTACTAGTTTGACGTTGTTTGTCAGTTTAATCTTAATGTTTATCATAAGTCATAACAAATTGCACTCGTACCTAATTACAACCTTGTCATTTTGAATATTGAGTTTATTTGCTTACTGCGATTACCTGTCTAATTTGAAGTTTACTGTGACAAAGCTTTAAAGTGTTTTACAGTGACATCTTAGCTGTCTATTGGTAAACCTTATGTCGTTGCAGTAACGTACACAAATAAATAGTCTTATGGTTTATGATGGTAGTTAGCAATTATTTTATGGAGTGTAGAGCTAAAAGTCAAGTAGAGCTGTACAGAAAATTAAAAATTCAATTAAAAAAAAAGTAACGATCAGATTAAAAGATGAATACTCTAGATGAGTTTAAAAAAATAAAAATCAGTTGGGGTGTCTGAGGTTTTGAGTGATACCGGAAACACCGTGTATATATAACTATTTAGTTGTTGAAGAAAAACATTCACACAACAACTAGCTCAGTATAAATGTAAGGAAGTCAGCACATTACTAATACTATGCCCACACTATGACCTATGTACCTGACCTGACGTGTAATATTTTATTTTATCAACAAAGGCATAATAAAGATTGTATTGTATTTTTGTATGAAAATAAAAAATAGGAAAGAAATATAGTAAGAGTCTTTTTTAATAGAATATTTATTCCATTAAAAATATTAAAAAAACTTAATAAATCCAAAAAAAGTTCAAATGATTAAAAAAGACTCCGGAATGGAGCTCGAGATCTCCTGCTTCATAGTCAATGCGTTTGACCGAGACGCCATTTCGATTTACACTAGCAGTGTCGAAATACACGATATGTATCTTTATTGACAAAATGCGTCATTATTTCTGAGTCTGCTTGAGTTAAGTAAACCAATATCTTTAAATAATTACTTGTCAAGAGCCAAGTGTCACTGATGACAATGTCAACTAAAAATGCGCGAAATATGACGGCTCTGTGTCTGTACACAAAATTTGGCACGCACATTTTCGTAAAATTAATAAAAAATTCACATGGATTTGTCCATGATTTCTGTATGAAACAATGTATTTCGTTCAATACTGCGACGATGGATAATGTATAGTAGATGTATGCGCATATTTTTATTTAGTTGTAGTGTGCGGTGACTAAATAAATGGTAGATGTTTTTTGTATGGAAAGCGAGCCACCTTAATAGTCAATTGCATGTTTCTATATCGCTTAAAATGCGAATTGCTATACACCGTGTTTTTTTTTGTTTTCCGTTAAATTCGACACATAGCTAGGTTCATTATCAGGAACCACCCTGTATATCACTTTTAGTTAAATGAAAAAAAAAAAATTTTTTTTCATTATTTTCATATATAATAAATGAATTTATTAGTGTGAGAGACCCTTAAGAATAACATTCAAGTGATTGACGGCACATGTCAAAACAAATAACATTAGGAATTGGTAAAGGCTGTCACACACGTGTTCAGTAATTAAGTATCTTTATTTTTTTTAATAACTCAATAACCGTAAGAGTTAAGACGCTAGCTTCTTAGGGAAATTAATTGTATTTGATCTAAAGACCCTTCCCTTAAAGTTATCGGAATTCGATAAAAACAGGGTGTAGAGAAGATGGTGTTATGGCCACTGCCCACGTAGTGAGTAGATATTATGTTTATTCACAACTCCATTTTCGTCTAGTGAGGCTCAGCTGACTGATCGAGGCCTTCATGAATGAATGACGTCATGCCTCATTACACACATTAAATTAAGTTCAAGGTCACTTCCTCAGATAGGTTTCGTTTCTTATTGGTTTTACATACTGCTCAGTTATATGAAATTAATTTATGTTTCTTAAGACGCTACGGGAGCGAAAATGCTAAAATGAAAAGGGAATTTCAATTTGGGAATTTCAGTGAAATATACTAGTGTTATTAACTAGATTTATTACTTAGAAAAAGGCCGTTTGTAGAAATTTTTGACTGGCTCTAGCGTCTTTTAAAATAAAAATAGCAAAAAAATCAAAACGGTCCGACACAGATAAAAAAAATAATAATTTGTGTTGAAAAAATCATTGCTCTATCTTAAAAAACAGGGAGGAAATAGTCGAGAGCGTTTGTATGGAGAATTGACCTGTATCGTATCGTCTTAATGTAAGAGCAACAAGGTCCTACATATTTTTTAATAGTTTATTCATGTTGATATTTAAGGTAGCTAGGTAGGTAAGTACTTATCTTGGCCGCAAATTAAAAGTAACTAATATTTTACTGTTGTGTCGCCTATAACTCATATAATAAAAAATATTACAAAACTCCGCTCGTTCAAATATACCCATTTCTACGTCACGTCATTCTTGAATCTCAATGCCATGAATACTATGAAGATAAATCCACACAATCATATCTTAGTTATTATTCTGGAAAAACCACCTCCACCACTTATCCTCGTTGTGGCTTTACGCAATTTAGAATTAAAAACACAACGCAGTCCTTGTAACTTGAGCAGTGACTAAACATCTAATTATTAACGGTTATTCGTCGAAGAAATGAGTAAGAGCGGTTATTTGAAGGGCTTGCTATGAAGTCAATGTCGGCTGAGGTATGTATTTATGCACTGGATGATTCTGTGGGAAGTGAGAACTGCTTAAGTAGGTATAATTATATTTTCAACTACCGTATCAAACAAGTAAGGTCTTTGTGGATTTGTGGAGTAAAATAAGTAGTGATTTAAATAACAATTATTTTAACACGTAAACGTTTTTTTATAATGCAAATAGGGAAGCATGCGTATTGCCTCAATTACCGTCATCTACCGAACTACTACTTCTTACAAAAGTCATTAGGGTCTGCCTGCGACTTTGTTTGCGTGAGATGGTGATAAATGTGATAATTATTAAAACTATCCGGTATCCTTCTCATCCGACCTTTGAACTATCTTATCTCCGTACCTAATTTCATCCATGCAGTGGTTTAAGCGCTAGCAAAAATGATGAGTTAGGTAACCAATTTGAATCCTAGGCCACTCTAGAACTCTGTCTTATTGACACCGTGCTTTATTTGCCCTAGAACTCACTGCCTTTTACTGTGAAAAGGTTCTACAATGGCCGGTTCTTTCGCATATTAGACGGCATTACTAAATCTTACAGTTTATTTTAGTCATTTTTAGTGTTACGTAACGTAAGTAATTTATTTCGGCTTAGTCATATTCATCTCAGTGTTATAAAGTCGTTTATTTTGAGCAAGGTCGCCTCGCTTTGGTATTCTTTTATTCGACATGTCTAAATGCGCGCACAGTAAAGTTGATTTTGCGAACACATGTTTAGCAAGTATGTATTAAACGCGCGCTAAGATCAGCTGCCTGTGTACACCTACACGAGTTTAGCTGCCTTTTGGTCGGCCTGTGGATATTTAAATATCAGAATTTATTAATAAGGAAACTGACGTTAACTATTCAGTTTGTTTTATAAGTGCCCCTCTTTCTTAAAGCCAAGGAGGATCGAGTATTATAGAGAGTTACTCTCGAAGTAAAATGTGTAATTACAGTGCATAGACTGCCATCTCTTGACACAGGCTTGAAACTTTTGAACCTCAGTTTTGACAATTTGGCCCATATTCTTGGCTTGATATGTTTTAAAATGTCAAATATTAATATTAGCGCCATCTAGCTGAGCGTACCCCAAAGGTGTAATGCCATCTAGGCCACCATACCTTTTTCTGTATGGTACTGAAGTAAAAAGCACGCAGAACGTAAAGGCCAGGAATGCATCTGTAGGTCTCGTGATTCGGGTGTTCATGGGCGATGGTGATTGCTTACCATCAGGCGGTCAGTCTGTTCGTTACACTCTTTGCCTTTTATATCATAATATGGCAAATAGAGACATTTTATTTAACCCAAAAGGGCCAAATAGAGTGTTCGATGTACTTCTCAATATAATTATGATCTTCTTATGAAGAATGAAGAATATCAGGATAAGTAGTGCTAATATTACTTAATAACTAGATACAAGTAGTTTAGGTAATTGGAGAGTTTATTATTTATAAATATACATATGTGTTGTCGCTTCGGCTGTAAGGTGCAGTCTAATGTAGGTGGGGGGAGCGGGGAGCCGTGACGTATGTGTGACGTCATGTGTCGTCGACCGGTCTTCGTACGAGTACTTGGGTAAACTAAACGTATGTTGTGTAAGTGAACATACAGAATGAATATTCACATCTAAAGTGTATTCATTAGTTTTATCGAAGCAAATAAACAAAGCGTTCGCCGCTTTTTCGTACCCTTTTAATTTTAGCTCTACAAAAGCGTTGCCTTGTTCCGTAAGTGTTACAAGTTGTTGTTTGTCCCCAGAAGCGGCAAGCCCGTTCATAAAGCGTCCGCCGCCGTCGACGCCGGCGCGCGAGGCGGCCGGCCACCAGGAGGCCAACGTGTACAACAACCCCAGTTACGTGCGCGGCCCGAACCTCCCCTCCGAGTGAGTACTCCACACTACACTCACCCACTATACTCACTACTCCCTACAAACGTTGGAGCCCGTTCATAAAGCGGCCGCTGTCGGCCGGCCACCAGGTGGCCAACGTCTACAACAACTAGACTGGTTGTTGTAGATGTTGGCCACCACAATACTCGTACACTTGCCCATAATACACTATTTGCAAACTTTCGATGGATAGAAGTGACCGTAATATCTGATTAGAACTCCAGTTACCTATTTGTTTTTCTATTATCTCTTTATGCGGGCAAATTCATTACTGTTGTTTTCAAATATGTACCTAACAGTGTCAATTTCAGCTAATATTTTACGTACGTTATTATACCTACATGGATATAGTATTCGTTCATTAAAATATAAATTTAACAAAATATGGATGAAGATAATAAAAAGTGAGTCACTCGTTGAGTCGTTAATACTCGTGAAAGTACAAAATATTATACTGAATGGACATTATAAGTATTGTTGTGGTTTAATTCAAGGCAAATAAACATACATACAAACCAGAAATGTGAACAATTTATACCTACTCTATTTAATTATCAAAAAGGGACTTTGCACCATTACCTTTATTCGCAATTTCCGCTTCATCATTGACCATGGCCTGATTTTATTCAGTTTTCATCAGGAATTTAGGAATACGCTTCAGTACATACAGCGTACAGAATTTACAGAACATATATATGCTATGCTAGGGTCACATGTGTACATGTTCCGTGCATTGTGTTATTTCTGATTACTGTACAATCAATTTATTTTACTGTCTATGTGGAATTTTCAGTTTATTGTGAGTGACGACAGACTGATCTTATGGTATTTTATCTAAATACAAGTACACGTATCCTGAAAAAAAAAAGTTTTTGGTAAATGTTGCTGTTGGATGTCGCTTGCTCGGCTTGCTACTGAGCTCAACTCAGGTGACCTACCTTTGAAAACCTTTCTTTTCTATTAGTTACCATCATAAATTTCTCGTTTAATCGATTATTTATTATCCTCTAATGTTTGTGTGCAGCCATCACCCGGCGGAGCTGGTGTCGGAGCCCGAGTACCTGCACGACGAGACCACGGCCGAGAGCGCGTGGCGGCCCGACGACAGCGCCAACAATAACACACACGACAAGTGAGTACCACACCTACATTCACTACATACCATCCATATTCCATATTAATATTATAAATTGGAAAGTGTGTGTGTCTGTTTGTTTGTTCGTCTTTCACGGCAAAACGGAGCGACGAATTAACGTGATTTTTTAAGTGGAATTGGTTGAAGAGATGGAGAGCACAGAATATATAAAAGTACAAGTACAAAAGGCTCACTCTCGACAACCTGTCTACGGACTGCATGCGACATTGAGTTTATTGCGCAGCGTGAAGGTTGTCAAACTTTATGGGCCGCGAACTCGCGGCCGACGAAAGAAACGCGGAGTGAGCCGCCCCTGATGGAGAGTGACATAGGCTACTTTTTGTCTCTTTCTAACGCGAGCGAAGCCGTGGGCAAAAGCTAGTAATATTATAAATGGGAAAGTGTGTGTGTCTGTCTGTTTGTCCGTCTTTCACGGCAAAGGAGCGACGAATTAACATGTTTTTTTAAGTGGAAATAGTTGAAGAGATGGAGAGTGACATAGGATATTTTTTGTCTCTTTCTAACCTCCCACTTACCTAAAATGTGAGTTGGACATTTGTATGGAGCATCCCGCAATTTTCGAATTTAACGCGAGCGAAGGCGCGGGCAAAAGCTAGTCAATTTTTTTTACGTGTGGAGCGGTAACGTCCTCGAGGACTTGATGCACATTCCCTTGAACAACTGCACCAGTTTCCGTCCGGGGGCAATAAAAAAAGATTGAATACATTCCAATAGCAAGGTCGAGAAGTCTTGTGTTGTGGTTACTCAGACAATGATAAACATAGGTGCATAATTACTAGTGCTTCAATACGACGAAAACATTTACGACCCGCGAAGAAATATCTATCTATGCTCTTTGCATCACATAGAAAATGACCGGATCATTGATTTTATAATCTACCTAATATGCCAGACTGTTCATCATGCATTCTAAGATTAGTAAGGGTCACCTTACGGAATACATTAGTTTAAAAAAGTCGAGCTTAGATAATTGAACGCAGAACGATAAGTGTAAGTGCGTTTTCACATACTTAATCCGATCCGATGTCGGATGTCGAACCGATATGCCATACATTATACAGGCACTATCTTGGATTGTTTCTATTGAAATCCTTCCGACATCCGATATCGGATCGGATAATGTGAAAACGGACTAAGGCGTGCGGCAGGGTGGGCGAGCGTGCATACAATCTATGCAGCGTCGACTCAGCACACTTGTATGAGCTTCAATTGTTTGACGCCGCACGCCCCACCCTGCTGCGTCCAATATAAGCGTGCACTCAGGTCTTACACTAAGAGGTACCATTTCCTACAGCTCGGAGGTTGGCAGCAGCAGCGGGTCGTCGAGCGCGGGCGCGGGCGCGGGCGGGCCGCTGTCGGCGCAGCTGGCGGCCGCGCGCGGCACCACGCTGGTGCGCCCGCCCTGCCAGGACGCCACACCCTCCAAGGTGCCCCGCCTTAGACAGGTAACTTTTACCTCATCACTTTGGTTTGGGTACGATTTTGTGGTGAATTCTTTGCTACTTTGTTGTACTGGATTATTTGTGTCCATTTGCCCTTGTTGTTGAATGGGCTAAGTATTTCACATATTTCAGGAAAGGTGTGTTCAGTAATATGTTCCTAACATTTCAATCGACATTCATAAAACTAATAACCACCGAAAAATAAGTACTAGGGTTTGAAAATAAAAATAATAGTTTAAAAATCAATGATTGACATGTAACGTGGACGCCATTTGTCTCCAGGATACGAACAACAACAGGAACAACCGCGAGCGCGAGGACGAGGAGTCGCTGCCGCGCGCGGGCGCGGGCGCGGCGGTCGGCGCCACCTTCAACATCCTCCTCAACGTGCAGCAGGTCAACGACGTCAAGCTCTGAGCCGCCCGGCCCCCGGTGCTACGCTACGACGATCCACGCTTGCTCAATACTCGTTTGCTCAAGCTGAGATTTACGAAGCATTTAACCGCTCAATGAGATTAGCTAGTTATATGTCTTACACGCGCATCGGTGTCAGTATTATCTATCTACCTCCGTTAGGTTGAAAGCTAAATATAAATCCCTGACTAGCTGTGCGTTGTAGTGTGTAGTTTAAACGCGATATTTTAAAACCCTAATGTGGGTTATTTAACTATTAGGCTAAATGTATATCGTTAGGATACGTTGTTTACGAACGGTATGCAATATTCGTAAATAGGTGATCTTGATACATTTATTATAAAGCGCGTGTGTTTGTTCCTAGTGATAATGTTTACCTAGTTTTAAGGAAAGTCGTAAACACAACTCGAGCACATTTAATTTGTTTTAGTTGTGTATTTGATCTCGATGCCAAGGTTACAGTCATATCTATGAAAAAAGTAAAAAAAAAGTCATACCTTTGGCCATAGAACCTTTGGCCATATTTAAAATTAATTGTAGCATAATGATATAATATACTTATTTTATTATAATATAGAAATGCTTTTTATTCTTTTATACATTTTTCTCTGCTCGTCTTTATCACAGAATTGTCCTGAGGGATGAATGGAATAGGCTTTGCTCGACTTAAGTTTTGTAGTTATGTTTATTTTTGGATGTACACTAATGAAACGTATACTACCTATATTCGAATGATGTACAATTACTTTTATAGGTGAGGACGATTTAAAACATCGCAGAATTTTATTATAATCCGTCATTTGATCGATTTTCGATTAAAAAGTACAAGATTAAATGTAAGCACTGCGTATAAGCTAACATTCAACCGATCCGTTTAATCCAGATCATTGTAAGGAGTGACTAGAGTGGCCGCTAGCCGCGCGAACATTTGTCATCGGAAAATTTGCAGTGTTTTGAACACTACGAGATGACTTGAACTTGGCCCTGTTTGTTCTCACCTTGGTGAGGCTACTGACTTCGATTCTAATCTCGCGATGGGCTATTGCTTTTAACATTGCTATTTGACGGCCTTCGATAAGATAGCTCGTCCGGTGGAATTCTATATCGATGCATATTGGGTCTAATCGTTAAGTCTCCTGAATATTTTATGTCTTGTCTGAATTTGATTGGTCCGCCTAGTTGTGCAACTATGTTTTTGTGTCTTTTACTTTCAAACGAGCCAATGAACTTGAGAATATAAGGTATGATTCACACCGTTCAAACGCATCGACGTGTCGCAACTACGCAGTAATATTTTTTGGTATTTCTGGTCTGATATCACGCTCGTTGTCCTTTGTTCGGTGAAAATGTATTGTTACGTTCAATACTCGAGAAGCTTCAGACATGTCCTATGGATTTGGTCTTATTTTACTTCCATATGTGCTAAACACAGGTATAAAAGCGTTCAATGCGTAACAACCGGTCTATTAGTTATTCCTATTTGAAAGTGTTTTTTTTTCTGCTTGGAAGGTAATAGTTTAATGTAAGTACGACATTTTCATTTTTACGAATAATTAGTAATAGTAATAAAAATATGTAGGTAGATATATATCCTGTTGTTCACGAAGACGCGTGTCTAGACTCATACATTTTGTCGTATTCTTCTTTAATAATATTAGACGTTCCTAATAACTTTGTCCATTTTGGCTTGCAACTTTAGTCCGACGTTCGACTAGAGCATAAACTCACGACTGTATCCCAAGAGAGGTAGGCAGTACACATGACATAGCTCAATTTTCAGCGCTAACTATTGGTAGTTCAGAGTTTTCGAATGAAAATGAAATTGCGGTGTTGCAATGACAGGTTGTTGGCAATGCAAATGTTTTATTGGAGAATGGTAGGATTCTGTCTTTACTTCGAATTTCAAAATCTTATTATCGGATCTGATATGTAGACGTTAGTTAATAGATTTCATAGGTCCAAAGAAGTCTTATATCTCGTCAAAAGTACTTTTAATAATTATTAATGTATGAAAATTGTCTTCCAAAATATATATTAATTTTATTGTTTTAATAAATGATTGTATATCTATTTTTAACATTGAAACAGATAATGCTTTTGGGATTATCTATTAGTTTGGAGTTTAGTGTCTAGCTCTAGCTAACAGCCCGCCTCCTTTTAAAAGCGTCTTGTTGGTTATCCATTCATTACTGGGAACCCGTGGCCTATTTCATGAAACTACAACTAACTTACAAATTACAAGAAGCCCCTTTTTAACTTGTCATACGAAACAGCGACTGCCACTTGTATTTTGTACCTTGTAGCTTCGTGAAATGGGCCACAGATACATGTTCACAGCAATTGATTTGTTTATTTTGCATTTTACATGATTCTGAATGTGCTTTTCTTAACTGTTACTATATTATCTGTCCCTTTGTCATTACATTATTATATATTATACATTTACCAAATACTAGGCAAGAGCAATGTAAGCGGGTCGCTCTTCGTGAGCTTTTCATTGTTCTGAAGTAGTTTTTATTAACATTATAGGTTGTATCGTCTACAGTATTATCTGTATGTGCTTCTCTTTTGAAAAATTACAATGTACAGTCAGCACAGAGTATATTGTCCTGGAATATACGCTCCTAGGTTCGAATCCCGGTAACAGTTGACAGAGATTTGTTCAAATTTGAATGTTGACATTTTGTCAATAGTTAGAGTCAAAAATATATTATGCATATATTATATTATATACATCACTATGCATTTAACCCTTAAATGCATAGTTATGTATATATACATCGTCTATTTTTGACTCTATTGACAACATGTCAAAATTCAAATTTGAATCAATTTCTGTCAAGGTCATGCATTTAAGGGTTAAGGGTCAAAAGTATTTTTTAACGACGTGGTTACTGTATCACATGATGAATTGGGACGATGAATGATTTAGGTTTTTTTTTAAATATGAACAATGAGAACAAATACATATGCCATTTTTTTAAAGTAAATTTGAAGTATTAAACGACTAACGAGACAGTATACCTTATCGAAGCCTGGTTAATTTATATCACTGCCATTTTATTGAATATGCGTTGCCTATTAATTACTTAATTATTAAGTACAGTCGTGTTCAGTTACATGTAGGTACACTCGCGAACATTTATACCTGAACGAACACGCTTTTATACTCATAATATTAGTCGTGTTTAGAGATTTTTGTTCGCGTAGATCTAACTAAACGCGACTATATACTCTTAGGTACTACTTTACGTTATCGCCTTGCTGTTGATGATGATTTTAAAAAGGAAATGCATGTAAAATAAGTTGTTTTTATTCTCAACTGCCTAGTTTTCCAAAATTAATCCAACCCAAAAATTATCTAAAATAGGGTCATTGCTAGTATCCATCCACGTAGGTACGCTAGTTTTCGTCCATGCACTGAATAGCAAATAATTTTATTTGCGAAACATAATTTTACGTAGATAATGTTTAGACAATAAGGACTGCAATAAGTGCGGCAAAGAAGGGTTAATATTAACATTTCTTAAAATGGACAACTAGCGCTGGATGGAAACTAGCACAGTCACCTTGCCTCTTATAACAATGAATGCTCCCGCGCGGCAGTTAATTTTGAAAAGGAAATTTGGACTACGTTTGTATGAAGAAGCAGCTAGTCCATTTCCCTCTTGATCAGCTTTATAACTATTTGAAACTTCGATTCAAGTGCCTTATTAATCTTTCAATTGTTATTCTGGCTGTGTATGTGTAGCACTTATGAAAACACACTGTTTTATGTAAATATACATAGATTTAAATCGTAATGTATTTAGTTTTATTGTAAAAACCTTCCTTAGAGTTTTTCAGAAATATTAAGTACTTAATATTTCTAGTCACAAGAAATAATTGTAAAAGGAAGTTGTTATGATTGTAGAGGAATTTTTTTACAAATAAAAATCTTTATAAAAATACTGGTTTTATTTTATACCTATAAAGAATGAAACATTAGGTCACGTGGCCTGGCTATTATTAATGCCATACATATTTAACCCTTAGATGCATATGCTATCAAAAACGATACTATCAGAGTGACTTAACATCTGTTATGCTTAGATACGGATCCCTGCGTACGAATTTGAATCTATTGATTTAAATATCAAAGTCACTTTTTCTATTATCAAAAATGGCCTTTCATGGAGGGGTTACGAAGAGCTCCACGTCAATTTTAAACATTGACAGTTGTCTAGTTGTGTTATTTTGATACCAATATCTGGGCAACCGAGCTTCGCTCGGTTCTGTTTCGTATCCTTGACATGTGTCGCCATCTAGTTCAAAAATGAATAGTACCTACATCGAGCGAAAGAATTCTCAGCCTTAACAACACAACTACTCCACACGAGATGGCGCGCATTTCGCCACAAAAACTCAAATAGTGTATTTTCTATTCGTTTTAGCCTTGACCTGTGTCGCCATCTAGTGTTTGCAATAAATAGTACTTACATCGACCGAAAGAATTCTGTCTTAACAGTACAACTACTGCACACGAGATGGCGCGCGAAGAAAAACGCATGAAAACTCGAAAATTCGCGTTTTCCGGGACCTAAGGATAAGTTAGACCGATTTTTCACCCCCAAAAACCCCCACATAACAAATTTCTGCGAAATCGTTAGAGCGGTTTCCGAGATCGTCAGTGTAAATAAATATATTAGAGTTGTGCCTGCTCGTTCACTGAAAATATCGCTCCCAACGTACAGCAGTACACCGAGAGAGCGAGAGACAAATGGCGTACAGTAACGCTCGTTCGTACTAGCCGAGAGCTGATCGGCCGTTTTCGCGCGCTCTCGGTCCGAGTCAGTCGGTTCTAGTTCGGTTGCGGTCGGATCACACGGATCGCTTTGCTGTCATTGTCACTTCTCGGCTCTTCGCTCCTTTCGCTCCCATTCTGTTGCGCGTGTGTGAGTGTACTAAATGTTCTAGAGAGCAGAATCATTTGGGAGTAGTTCGGTCTAGTACAGTGCAGGGAATCGTGTCTTTTGTACTATTAGTCATGTACTACACAAGCCTAGTTAATGTTTTTCCAGGCACATAGATAAAGAACGAACATCGGTTTTTTGTCTTCGTAGAGCGTTAATTGTCTCTTTCATTCTTGTGTGACGTTAATTGTCTCTTTCCAAAGACAGATGTGCATTATTTTTCGCCGTTCTACGCGTTTCTAGGCTTTCAATATAGGAGATGGATTCGTAATAAAAGTCCTGCAGTTAATTAGAAACACTCTTTATTCACTTTCATTTTCCTATTTGTGTAATTAAGTCCTAATCTAATGTAACCGATGCTGAGATCAACACAAAATACTTAAGTGCAGGATTTAAGTGACACAATATAAAAGAGGTTTGACCGTGTTAAACTGACTTGATCTTTTACGACAGTCAGAAAACTAAGCGAATGAGGTGCGCACTTGTGCAGATGTGTCCCCCAAGCCATTAGATACGCGTCCAGTGGTGTAAGTAATCTATTGACGTGTTCCCGTCCAGCAGCGTGATGTCACGTGTCAACCAGTGATGAAGTGCGCGCTCGGTGAATATCACTTGGGATCTCGAACGTGGTCCCGGAGATTATCTTTTCATAAACCTTTAAACACACGTTCAGTAGTGGCAGGTGTGCGAGTGATATGTTGCGTTTAGTGTAGTCGGCCTGCGTGTACAGCGTCGGGGCATCGCGCGGCAAGTGGTAAACTGGCGCGCGCACGGTGAGGATCACTTACTCGCGGGCCTCGTTGTACACGGGGATCTCTAACGCAGTCTCGGAGCCTGTCGTTCCATAACTGTTATAACTGTTATAACCCCACAGACACGTGTTCAGTAGAGTGGCAGGTTGTCTAGTCCGCGTGTGCAAGGAACAGCGCCGCGGCGTTGAGCACCGCGGTGTCGCGCGGCAAGGAGTGGTGCAGCGGAGCTCGGACGGTGCAGATCACTTGCTCGCGGGCCTCGTTGTTGTACACGGGGATCTCGAATGAAGTCTCAGAGCCCAATAAGGATTCCTGTGGAAAACGGAATAATATGATGAGCGGGAAACGTAACATAAATTCTATTAACATTTTCCCTATCAGATAAAAAATGGCGCACTACGTCAGAAACCGGTCGTTATTTATAACCGCCCACTTGTATGGCGAGAACCCGCCGCAGGTTCTCCAGCATCCTAGTAAAGTTCACGAATGCCTACCAGGCGGGTTCTCGGTTGCGAAATGGTTAAGCATAAATACCACCTTACAAATACATAACTGAAAATTACCTACAGATTAAAACAAACTATTAATGTTACTAGTTAGCGTAGCAAAGTTCATTTTCTTAAAATCTCGTCATTATTTAAAATTCAGTGGTGACATTAGAAACACGAGTAGCCTTATTAAAATCGAGCGCAGACCGGTGATCACTATTCCCTGTCGTCCTATTACGCTAGTTCCGCACAGTCTCGGCAGGTACGGTCAACAAATTTGAATTCTAAGCCGCTCCAGAATCCTGTGTAATAGAAGTTAGTATGACACGGTCAGAGTGGTCTAGGATTGAAATTGGTTGAGTGTAGTTGTAGGCACCTGGTCGGGGCGCAGCAGCAGCCGCGGCGCAGGCGCGTGCGGCGCGCAGGCGGGCGCGCACGGGCGCAGCGCGCGCGCCGCCGCGTCCCAGCGCGCGCCCGTCAGCCGCAGCCCCGTCACGGTCAGCGACGAAAGCCCGTCGCCGTCGCCACCTTCTGGAAACACCACAACTTTTAGTATAGGGCCCATTTCTACGGCGCGCGAACATGAATGCGATTCTAATTACGATGTCTAGGTTACATCTGATACAGCCGATCGTTCAAATGCCGCATTGGAATGAAACTCAAATGACGACGACACGAGCGACCGGCGGGGCGACGATCGGCCGCTCGAGCCGCAATGTATGACTAGCGTCCGATCTCTCGATTATCGCTTATCGACTAAGAGGTCAAGTGCGTCCAGACAGCAGCAAATCTGCGCGTCATCATGACACAATGCATACTAATTGTCCCTGACTAATTAGGTAATCTAGAGTTATCAAAAACAAAACCTTGTTAAATTCACATCAAAAGTTTTGTATCAGGGGCCCATTTCTCAAAACTGAAAGTTATAAGTTACAAGCGGAAGTCTCTTTCGAACTTGTCATATTAGACATTGACAACCACTTGTAAATTGTAACTTGTAGCTTCGAGAAATGGGCCCCAGGTCACGTCTCCCTACATTCGAAGGAACTGAAGTTTCACATAATTGACATTGACAGCGTCGCGCCATCGGATCGTCAATACCATACCAATTCAGAAATAGCTAGGCCTCATGTTTATTTCTATGTAGCAAGGAGTTACCAGGTGGGTCCCAGACGACTTGCAGCGCGAGCTTGTGCGAGGCGTGCGGGAGGCGCGAGGCGGCGCGGGCGCGCAGCGCGCACAGCACGCGCTCCGGCCGCAGGAAATGCCGCAAGTCCACCTCTGCACAAAAAATATTGCAATTTTTTATACCTTAGGACTAAGTAAGGTGCAAATGGGGATAATATTTTTTTTTCTACTCCCGTACTGTTATTCGTGAGTTACAAGGTCGTGCATAGAACTTTAAAACCCTACATAAAAGATGTCAGGAAGATGACAAATCTATCTAGTCTATACCCTGAAAACATTTTGTAACAGTAGCACGATATAGCTGTTAAAGTTCTGTAACACATTGCTACCAACTAAACAAACCAATCACTTCATTGTAGAAAATTAAAATATTGTATGAAATACATTGTTACCAACCTTAGAATGTCAGATAAAGCCTGGCATTCGCAGAGTCGAGTCTCGTTCGTTTTCTGCTGCGTTCATTGGCTGTGTGTATTGTATCGCCATACGATAAATAAATAAATTGGTGACGCGTCGAATCGCATTCAAATGTATGTGAACTCGATTCAACGCGGCTCGATTCGTCTAAGTGGCCAGGCTTCAGAGAACCATGGTATGGAAAATAGTATTTTTTCTACTCCCGTGTTGTTATTCGTCATTTACCGTGTCGTGCATAGATCGTTAAAACCCTACATAAAAGATGCCCGCCCCCGGCCGGCGCCCCGCGCACCCGCGCATACGATATAGCTCTTAAAGCATAGTGAGGATGCCTTTAAGGGATATAGCGGGCCGCGGGGCGCCGGCCGAGGACGGGCGGCGGCGCGGAGGAGTGCGAGCGACAGGGTGAGTGCAGAAACATTGCAGAGGACAAGTCAAAATACTTATAGGAAACAGTGCGAATTTCAAGAAAGTTATTCTAGAAAACTATTCAAAAGTAAGTGCATGGTCGTAGAAATAGTTATTTGTTATACAAGGGGGCAAAGTTGTATTTTAACGCCGAGTGTGGAATTGAAAAACCAGCAAGCGAAAGGATTCTATAGTTGAACCACGAGCGAAGCGAGTGGTTCGAGAATAGAATCCTGAACTTGCGAGTTTTTTAACACACGAGAAGTAAAATACATTTGCACCCGAGTGTAACACAAAACTTTTCCCCTCACTATGGCGAGGAAACTACAACGCAAAAAATGCGTTTATCACTGCTTCCAGTAGTTCCACAGGTGGTAAATCATCTTTATTACTAGATTCACCTACTTTTATCAATTTTAAAACAGTTAATTTGACTTTATTCAAGGTCAAATTACTTTACCCTCTAGTGGATAAAATGCGTTTTTACCCGCTGGTATTAAAGGACAAAACACGTGTTTCCGAGCTAGTGAGGGGAAAAAGTATTGTATGCAACGGTGTTTAACTGAGTCAAAAAAAACTCGTGGCGTCTTAATAACAATTTTCGGCTTCGCCTCAAATTATTACCCACGCCACTCGTCTTTTTTGACTTCCTTTAAACGCCTGTTGCATAAAATAATATTATACCATGCACGAAATAAAACATTAGATAAATGTAAGAAAAACATGGAGAGAAGTTATTTTTAAATCAAATTTCTATTTATTAAGTCAGGTAGAAATATATAAAGTAACTGAGTTGACGGTGACGTCACTCAATTCGATTACATAGTAATTCCATGTTAGTAAGACGTTGAAATTCGTTTTGACAGTTCTTAAAAAGAAGCTGATTTGACTAGGAGGCAAGTAGCCTATTGTTCATTTCACGCTTATCATATACAAATATCACACTGGGAATGCCATCTGCCTATAACAACTTAATAACCGGAGTGAATTCCATATAATAGTGAGTAATGAATCCACAGAACTAGATAGATAGAAGAAACAAGTTCATATATTTGTATGGCGGCATTGGCGGCCGAGCGTGTCAGATTTTGTACTGAAGTTGTTACTTGCCTGTGATTTTAACCATGTCTCAGGCCCTTGAGCTTGAGTGTTCATAATTTTGTGTTGTTGCAATTAAATCTTATGTAACATTTAGGCATTTTTAATGTTTTTGTTTCATTCAACTTACTAAAATTTCTTCTTTTGTATGTTACCTTCCGTGATTTTTCTCACTTAATGGTCTCACCGGAAGACCAGCGCTGGAAGTCGCCAGCAACATGCTGAGGTGAGGCCATTTCGTGGAACTTTATTACTTTTCTATGTCAGTGTAAAATTGTTTATTATCTGTGTGCTTTCAAATAAAAAATATTCTATTCTATTCTATTCTATATAAAATTGACGCCCGAAAGCTGCAAGCTGCGATTAAAGACGGACAACTCAGTGGATTTTACTGAGTTCATTTGACACGCTAAGTAGATACGTTTGCTTGATCTATGGTATATACTCGACTCGTATGATCTCTGTGAATGAATCCCATACCTTTAGGCATGTAGTCATCCGTCTGCGGAGCAGCGTTGCGCGCGGCGGCCAGCGCGCGGTGGCAGAACTCCTTGAGGTAGGCGTCGGGCGCCCCCGGCCCCGACCACAGCAGCTGCCACTCTTCCGGAGTCTGGACACACATTACGAGCTTTTGTTTAACTTGCATTGTTGGTTTGTGGATGAATCGACTATTTGTTGTTGATGTTCTGTCCTGTTATTAGTTTGGCAGATTCCAGGTTCTCATGAGCCGTGACAAAATATCGGGATAATGCAAGTAATAAGGACGTTCTATGTCATCAGCTATTGAGAGATTCCATTTGAAAAAGTGCAGATTGTTAAAATATTTTTTTTATTGACTGTACGTTTATTTAAACTTAGATTACGATAGGTCTTAACAATACTAGTCTCATAAAACAACAAAATAACAGCACCGCGTCACGCACGGAAGGCTTACTGTGCAATACGTACTCCTGTGTATTTTATACCGAACCTGCCAAAACGTTTTCTCTCGTTTGCGAGTCTTCCTTGCCGGGTCCATCGTGTACTGGCGCGCGGAAGCCGCTGCTAAATGGTCACCAACATTGGTGAAGATCGCTGAGTAAGCCGTGCCTAGTAAAACTAAATAAATATAAAATGCTTTCGAATGACCTAGGACGGAGAGAAGAAAGCGTGGCAAAGGTTGTGTCACCCAAATGTATAAAGTGATTGTACTGTATCCAACGTTCCTGTCCCCACCCACCCTTCGATCTTATGGTTTTAGCGCGTTGTAGTGTAATAGTAGGAAGTGTACGAACCCTGAGCAGCGCGGCAGACGCATGCTGCGCGCGCGCGAGCTTGCCGAGTGCCGTGTGGATGGCGCGCGCCGCGTGCGCCGCCTCGCGCGCCTCGCCGCCCACCACCGCGCCCCACCACCCACCGCTCTCCTGGAACAAAACAAAACAGATCATAAATATACTCTGTCATGTCAAACAAGTCTGTCAGTAAATAAGAACAAAGAAAACTATACGCATCCTTTTCTTTAGCGTGCTAGGGAAAAGGATACCTGTAGTTTTCTTTGTTCTTATTTACTGACAGACTTGTTTGACAGAGTATAGTTATGTGACTGGCGAGAGGCATTAAAACACGAGTGATGTTTTATGAAACGAGCCAAAAGGCGTGCTTATTTCTTGTTTTGAAATATTCACTACTCTTGAGGTTGAAATTTGTATGAGTGATCAAAATCTTTGCTCCTTTGTAAAACCAATAATTATAATCACCTGTTCCGTTTGATATTCTCCCTTGAGGAGCGGGTTCCCGGACATGAGCTTCTTCCACAGCGCCAGGAGGCTCTTCAGGGCCGTGGAATCTCCGCGTTGTCGACTCCTTACCACCGTCGAGTTCAGCTCTAATTAATCAATACAAATACATTAGTTATTTGATACTTATACAATTCTTATAAATATATGCCGTGCCCTGGATATCAGGATATGATGGGCCTTGAGTCATTTATAAAAAATCTGTTTTATTTAAACATGAAATCTGGCCACAATATACATACATACATAAACTCACGCCTGTACTCACAAACAGCTTAGGCAGAGCACTTGAAATTACTTAAGCTCCAGTGCCACTCTTCTTATGGTGTGGAGCTGCTCTGAGCCACTAGATTATATCTTAAGTGTTTGACGCAGTTACCTTTTAGTCCCGCAACGATATCCTCGGCGGCGTTTTTCTCCCACGCTAGCCGACAGTTGGCAGGCAAGCCCAGCAGTTGTGGCGAGTCTATGTCAGGCAGCTCGTTGAATGCTGAGCTGTAAGCCTGTTAGGAAAATATAAAATACATACTAGGTTATATGGTATGGTGATATTCATTACGATATGCACGACCCATGGAAACTGCCATCGCTGAAAAAGGAAGGATGCTACGCCAGAATAATTTCACACAGTGACACGTCATTTTCTATTATTACAAGCCCATAAATACGGCGTAAAAAAGTATTATATATTATATGTTACTGTAAAAGCCTGAAGTACCGATGCCGGGCTTCCGGCTTTTACCAATCGGCATCGGCAAATCTGAGATTTTACCGGAAGTACTTCGGGCTTTTACAGTAACATATAACTACAGTGATATATGCAACTTATTAGAGTTATTAGGGAAAAACAAGTCAATGCCTTTATACCTATTTGTATAATTTTAAGTATCTTTTAAACGAATAAAACTAAAACAAGCCAAAATAATACGAGAAAAAGAATACCAGGATGCTGACTGAGATTTCGATAGTAGCCTAGTACAACGAATTAACGGTGCAGTGTGCAGTATAAGGAAAATAAACACGTGAATCATCACGCCGATGCATACATCTATTTGCATACTACTAATGCTGTTGAGTTATGATCTTTTACCGATATAATCTTATATCGTGTTTTTAATCAAGGGATTTGAAGAAATAAAATGTTGTATGATATCTATTTATAAGTGTTCAAATGTGGGCTTCTTTCTTTGTAGCGAACATATATTAACAGAATCATGTGATGCCTCGATCTTTAGCACTGAAAGAAATACTGAAGAAGAATATTATAATAAACCTACCTGTAGTTGAGTAGTGTAGGGCAGAGTGAGCGGCGTGTGGTGGGGCGCGGGCCCGGGCCAGCCGTGCGCGAGCGCGGGCTCGGCGAGGCAGGCGCGCAGCAGCGCGCGCAGCACGGCGCGGTCCGGCGCGGCGCCCGCGCGCGCGCCGTACAGCGCGCCCACCAGCGCGTGCGCCGCGCCACCGCCGCCCGCGCCCGCGCGCAGCACCAGCGTGCACGCGCGCACCTCGCCCCACTCCCACGCGTACCACCGGCTCCAGCCTACAGGGTAACCGGAATCACCAGATACTTACTAAATTGTTTTGGTACGAGCTGGACAAATAATAACTAATAAAAACTATGATGCGCCTTGAAACAATAATTACATCAATTTACATAAAAAAAACCGTGGATTTTGCATTTTTCTCGATTTTCCAATAATAACTTATACTAGAAATAAGCCTTTAAAATATACTCCTAATTATATTCATATAGCAAAACCGGAATGGAAGTCATCATTTACAAACTATCAACTGATAATTTTCATGAAACATTACTAGACTGATTTTTATAGCGACGGCCCTGGTATACAATACATTGGGTCCCACATCCGGTCAAAGGACTCATACACTAAAGTATACCTTGCGGGATGTACGCCCGGCGCTCCTGGACTATAGCGTGCAGCAGGGCGAGGCAGGCGTGCGCGCGCACCACGCGCACGTCGCCCGAATACTGCGCCCACGCCGATAGCGTGCTCAGCACGTTAGGCTTCACGCCTTCGGGCGCCTAAACCGAAAAAAAGCTTAATATATTTAAGAAATAATTATCATAAATTAATACTGTAAAGTTAAATAAAAAAGGCGATGTATAATGCAATACCTCAATAATGACGTTAACGCAAGCATTGGATATGGCAGGGGGGATTTCTCGATCTTCAGATACGATCCAGAGACGGAAGTCCGGGTTAGATTCGTCAACCTGTTGGAAGCGGAGGAACTTTATAAGTAAAATATAATTCTTAAATGAAATGGTCATTTTATGGCATATTAACTTAAAGCCGGAAAATAAACGATCGGTGGAACAACAACAGCGCAGTTTTGACTACATGGTGAAGCGCCTCCGTGGCCTTAAAACCTGAGTTTCAAACTGCGGCACCACCGTCTGTACCGCATCCCTTCTTTAGCTACTAGTCTCGTGTGTATAGTTACCGGTGCCTGTGCCCTGGCGGCCACAAAGGCCTGCAGCTCGGGCGTGAAAGGCGAGGCGCCGACGATGATCGCGAGCCAGCCGTTTCTCGCCGCAGCCGCGCTGGCCTCCCACGCCGTGCGACCCTCTTCTATGCCTACCTATAAGTAGAAAACAACAACTTCTGGTGAACATTTTTAATTATCAAAGTACTATCTCTCGCTTTCGAGACACAGGATTAAAACTTTATTTTAATTTCCATAGAGTACCTACCTAGTCTGTTAATATTTTTTGATGAATACTTTTGCAAGTTAAATTGTATCTTGTTATTTAATGCATGTTAATTATAAGATGTAATGTTTTGAAAAGAAGTGGCCCGCCGAGTTTCTTGCCGGTCCCATAGTGGATACCCCACTTCCAACTGAGGGGGGACTGAAACCTTCTCGAGGCTGAGGGTTAGAGCTGGCGTTGCTTTATTTGACGTTCATATAGGCATATGACTTGAAAAAAAAACATATTCATTTTCATTTAAAAACTTAGTCTTGACAGTTTCAACCATTATTTTTGACTGATATGTCATCCCCCGAGCATTATCGAGAACCAAAGGTAAGGCATCTGCAATGAAACAGTCATATTAGAGTACGTACTTGCGTGAGGCTCGGCGCGTGCGCCGCGAGCACGTCGGCGGCGTGTGCGCCCAGTAACAGCACGGGCCGCGCGCCGCTCCAGCGCGCCGCGCGCGGGATCGTATCCCCGCCGGACATTACCCCTGAACCTGTAGAGTACGGAATACTTCAATATATCACACCACAATCCACCACTAGGGCCAGTTACATCAACCACATTTGACAAACACATCATCGTCACGCAGCAGACGACTATGGAACTTCCCATACTATAAAATTTAACGAACGCTTTAACGGTGACGGACAGTTTGATGCAACCGGCCATTAATACGAGAATCCTTTAGAATATCTTTAATAAGTAATAACATGAGGTAATTTTTTATATGGAAGCTACCTGTGGCCCGTTTCTCGAAAGGTACAAGCTTTGTATTATAAGTGTGTTTCCATGACAACCCATACGATTTGACAGTTCGCGCACTTGTAATACAAGGCTTGTACCTTTCGAGAAACGGGCCCCTGAACATACTGCCAATATGTGTAGGATATTATGCCAAATATCGGCGTATAAATATTGACCAAAAATGTTTAGAAAGGGGTGTCGACGGTTACGAGTGTCACGACCCTTCTGATTTTAACTGCTGCTTCGTCAGCTGAGATAATAGAAAAATAAACTTTTTTTTAAGTTTTGACTACTCATCGTCTTTACACTTTGATATAATATAACCCTTCTAATTAAAATATTATTTTCACAAAGTAACCAAATAGTTATAAAATTCCAAATTTCGGATAAAACTACCAAATAAAAAATTCAACAAATGAATTTGTTTCGTGTGCTTACCAAGTAATTGGTCAACAAAAGTGACAACGGCCCTGTACAGACCCTCGGGCCTCAGCAGAGCCACCGCCACAACGATCTCGAACTCTGTAAGTTTCAGTTTGCCGATGTCGGATACCTCGCCTGAGCTCTGGAACTTCTTCCACATGGCTTCGTCGTTTAGACACATTTTATTGAATAATTCTTCATTGGTTGCCTGAAAATAAAATAGGTAAAACCACTGTTAACTTAAAGTACATGTAGCGAGTATCATGTATAAAATCGGCCAAGTGCAAGTCGTCCACCATGGAACAAAGCTTCGGACGGACAGGTGGACCATAAAGGGTTTCTCTTTTATTATGGAACCCTTAGTCCGTTTTCACATTATCCGATCCGATATCGGATGTCGGAAGGATTTGAATGGAAAAAATCCAAGATGGCGCCTGTAATGTATGGGATATTGGACCTACATCCGATATCGGATCGGAAAATGTGAAAACGCACTTAAAATTAAAAATAAGTTATGCAAGAAATAACCTAAACTAGTTTTAATTGTAGGTATAAACAAATATCTGAACCAACCTTGAGTTGCGCTATTTTCTTGACATATTCATTTTGTATCCAGGGATATGTTTTCTTTATTTCATTAACAACTGTGGAATCTTCGACAAACCCGTTGCTTCCAATGAACATTTGCCAAAGCTGAAAAAAGTTTTAAATAAGTAGTAAATATTATGAAATACTAATGGGAGCTTTTAATGTGTTGTAAAAATCGACTGTGGGATATAGGGCAATTCTGGTGTGGGCCAGGAGTGTCGCTGCAATGCTACAATTTCGTTTTCTTTATACATATTTATAGTAAGTCACACTGGGACTGCCTTGGGCAGCCCGACTGGCAGGGTCGCCATGTACAGTACATTGGAGGGTTTTTTTAAAGACAAGATTATCCCACACAGGTTCTTTGTTCATGTGCAATGAAATTGATGGCATAAAATAGAAAATATAATTAAATCAATATGTTTAATATTATGTTACGGATATATCGGATTACAATACCGAGAAATGAATAATTAATTATTATACATATTTTAATATAGATCAAGGTCAATGCTAATGCAACTGCATACCTATTCTTCGTGGGTGGTCTGTGTGTGTGCCTACACCTTACCCATGATTACTGGTGGCACTGAAACTTGAGCAATTTTATGTGGCTTCCTATTCCTTTTGGGAATACAGGCGTGAGTTAATGTACTATCACCTGCAAAAGTGCATGGCGAATTTATCAATGAATTCATTCATAATTTCTCCATGCACTTTTGCAGATGATAGTACGGGTAAATACTTAATTCATTAAATAATTAATTAATTACCTTCTCTGGTATGAGCTGGTCATAAACCTGCCTCAGAAGATGCAAAACAACAATGTATTTATCCTTCTTGTGCAGACTTAAAAGTACACGCTCGACTATTCTTCTCATCAGATACTTTATCACTTCTTCATCGTTAACAGATTTTGTGTCCTGAAATGTTATTTCGTAAATATTATGTCGTTAGATGACCAGCAAAATTTACTAATTATTAATCACAAGTTAAAATAAAAAATAAAATATATTTATAAAACGTGGCACGAATGGAATAAAATGAATCTTTCACTGTGTAACTTTGACTTTCTTTCAGGGGCCCATTTCTCAAAACTGAAAGTAACACCTCTCTATCGGTACCATTTTTTGATACCCCTGTGGTAGTCTTAATAAAAAGTTAAAAAACCTTGGAACGTGTATAGAATAGAATAGATTTATATAACCTAACAATGGACGTTAAATAGGATCCCCATTCCGCATGATGCCGCGGCAAATAGCATCGCTGGTTTTCTGTGAGGACCTGACTCACATTAGTTAGTCAATGACACACAGATATTTTCATTCATTCGTTCAATTCTTGTTCATGCCAGCTGTTAGCTGCACTCACCCCCCGGCTGAGCGCGGCGCCGTACAGCTGCAACACTGTGTCCACGTGCAGCGCCAGCAGCGGCCGCCGCGCCGCCAGCTCCTTCACTGCCAACGCCACGTTGGCCGCACGCAGGGCAGACGGCGCAAATGCACGGCTTGCAGCCTGGAGAGTTATAAAAATTACTAAAAAAACGCCTGGAAGCTTCTGCTGCTACCTGCACTTGAATAATGCTGCACTTTTGCCGACCAACTATTGGTAGATCATAAAGTGAAAGATATCTTCGATAGGTGATTCAGTTCATAAAGGAAATGCAAAACTATGGGTTTCATCCTACACCGAGACGCCCATGATTGTTGGTCATCTGTCTGCGTTTTTTTGCGAGAAGTGAGCAGGTTAGCGCGCGAAGCCAATGTCTTTGACGGACACTTCTTCTAGACGGACCTCGTAGTCTTGGCTCGAGCCGCCTCGTGCGTCCCGGCGATGTTGGCCATTGTGGCGCGATCTTGTCGAGCCAAGCAGGTTAGCGTCGTGGAGAATATCGTTGATGACTTTAGCAGGTTGACCCTGGTATACGAAGGTCTGACCTGGGTTTACTCCTCGATGAATCTCGCTACCTCGAGAGTCGCTGCGATGGTGGCGCGAGTCTTGTCGAGCGATGAGAGTATATTAGAATCCTGAAGGTTGTTGGTGACTATATCCTTTAGAATGTTGCCTGATCTTTGTATGAAGGTCTCACCTGTGTTTCCTCCTCGATGGCGCGGGCAGCTTCGAGCGCCTCGGCGATGGTGGCGCTGGTGGCGCGAGTCTTGTTGAGCGACGCGAGCAGGTTAGCGTCGTGAAGAATATCCACGTTAGCTGATAAATCTTTTAACAGGTTTTCCTGAAAATTTTTAACGTGTTTTCATATATACGATTGAGATTAGTTGAAGAGTCGTGTAATTCCATTTATAGACGAACAAAACAAATAATGACCGAGAATGTGTATCTTTAGTATTTAATTGGCAAACCTGCAATTCATGTTGTTGTTTTTGCATGATAGCTTTCTTCAGTTTTATTTCTTTCATTTTATCATTGATCTCCGGATTTTGCTGCTGTAATGCGTAATTAATCAGTTGATCTGGAAAGGAAAGTTAAGGGTTAAGAATTCTATGTGTAAGTCTTAAAAGGTGCCAGTTCCTAAATTTTAAACAGAAATCATAATTATGCCCCGCGGCTCAACTGTAAATGCCTACTGTTACTGACAGATCATATACACTTTTATGAAGACTTTTTCTGGTTTACTCCGTACCTACAGCAATTGCAGTGGTTTGCGACATATATCCTAACCATTCAGTGTGCCTACTCTTATTTACTTTTGAATCTCACTGGGGAGATACCTACTAATTACTCGTACAAAGAACGAGGAAAAAGGAAGCAAAATAGCTGAAATGACTGCGTGCAGCCCGGCCCTCACGCCACGTAGTACAGAAAATAAAGGAAACGCTAAGTCAGTCGTACCCTGGAGTCCAGCGCGGCGCGCGGTGAAGGGCAGCGGGGCGAGTCTCGGGCGCGCTGGTGCGGCGGCAGGCGCGCCGCCAGCGCCGCGCGCGGCCCAGCAGCAGCACGCGCCCGCCCGCCAGCCATGCGGGCCGAACCTCCGACACCTCGGTTATAACCAGCGTGCGGCCCAGTCTGTGAGATAAAATAAGGCTAAACGTGACGAATGCATGTGATATGTTCTAATAAATCAAGAAAGAAGTGCAAGCCTGGTAAAAAAGAGTAGAAAATAATCGGGGACACAAACGTCGTCTACGTAAACCGCTTCGCATATGGCAACTATTTTGACACTTATGTGTGAGATAAGTGTTGCTATGATAAAAAAAAATCAAAGGTATGTGAAATATGATAAATCCCTTTCTTTTCGAATTATTCATATTGGTAGTTAACCGACAGCAAGTGTAACAGGCTTAATTCATGAGCGTGTACGTAACTTATTGTCAAAACATCACGCTGGTAACTTTGTCGTAGTAGAATCTAGAAACAATCTGAATAACGAATAAAGTCAAGAGATTACCTTTAAAACTTGTAAATTATTAAAGAAAAAATAGTAATCAAGTTATATTACCTAACAGCATATTGCAGAGCTGTTTGTAATTTCTCGCTATCTTGAGATACGAAATCGCAGGCGGAGTCAGCTAGAGTGCTCTTGAGCCAAGAAATGGCTTCTCCGTCGGGATCTATGATCAGTGGCATGAAGCCGCACTTATTTGACTCCAGATACTGTAAAGAGAATAATTAATAGTAAATACTAAATAAGTTGTATACAACGTGTTTCCGATGTCACTCAAAACCTCAGACACCCCAACTGATTTTTATTTTTTTAAACTCATCTAGAGTATTCATCTTTTAATCTTATGGTTACTTTTTTTTAAATTGAATTTTTAGATTTCTGTACAGCTCTACTTGTTTTTTAGTTACACTCAATAAAATAATTGCTAACTACCATCATAAACCATAAAACTATTTATTTGTGTATGTTACTGCAACGACATCAATAGATGGCTAAGATGTCATTGTAAAACACTTTAAAGCTTTGTCACAGTAAACTTCAAATTGGACAGGTACCTAATCGCAGTAAGCAAATTTAAACCCAATATTCAGAATGACAAGGTTGTAATTAGGTACGAGCTCAATTTGTAAAGACTTATGATAAACATTAAGATTAAACTGACAAACAACGTCAAACTCGTAGCGGAAAAAATAATCGCCCAAGTAACCAGCCAGTATTAATACCCCTAAATACTGAAAAAGGTAAACAACCTCTAGCAATGCGATATACACAATGTTGTATTACGAATACAATAGAATAGGCACGTAAAAAATAACTAATCTTATATAACTAATAACTAATACTTCCACTACCATTAGATCCATAATTAAATATGATCCCTTAAAAAACTGACATTGTAAAGTGAAATCGGAATGTTTTAGAAGTGCAACTTCTAATGAGACTTCTAACTGACAGCGTTAAACGTTTAACGATCACTGAAAGCCTTGAACGTTTAACGCTCAGTGTTACCAGCTCGAATTTTGAATTAATGCCTTTCTGAAAATGTCTACATTTCGAAGTTTCACTTCTTCCGCGCGGAGGGACTCCACGCACTATTATTTTCTTACTTGATCAATAATAGCCGCATTTTTGACCGCGGACGTGTCTGAGGGCAACCCGTCTGCCCCCCACTTTAGCTGCTTTTCCGTGCTCGCTAGGAAATTAATCGGCGAAAACGATGGGTCCTCGAATCCTAGCAGCAAACTCCATTTGGAGATATACTCCCTGCAATGAACAATCCATTAATAAATCTGTATTGTTTCTTCGATCCTCTGCCCTTAATACATGGGCACGCGAGAAGATCGAAGGTATAAGCGTTGTAGCTGTACGCATAAAACACTTCGAGTGCGGACTTATTTTTGTTTAACGGCATGTGTATACTTTGCTATGATGCCACTTATACTAAGCCACTTGTATTATGATTTCAACCGCGAAATTGCAAAAAAAGAAATTGAACTTACATTGCCTTAGGTTCAGTCACGTCAGGAGATAGATGATATACGCCGCAGCTAGCAACGATCGCAAGTCTATTTCCGATATTTCCTTTGATATATATTCCAGCTGAAATAATAAATCATTATTATTGAATAATTGGAACACTAATAAATGCAAATACAGGCTCCATATTACGATATTTTACATTTTAAACTCTTAACATAATACGACATAGCGACAGTCATTTATTTTCACATGACTTTATGATGGCTGATTTACTAACACATGATCTTTTAGTGTACTAGCAAATATCTCTCTCTTTTTTTTTTATACTACGGCTCACGTCAGTCTCCCAGGTGGCGTACTCGTGGCGCAGCTGGTCGAGCAGCGCGCGCGCGGCGCGGATGGTGTCCTGCGCGGCGGCGAGGCGCAGCTCGAGCGCGGCGGCGTCGCGCGTGTGCCGCCCGAGCTGCTCCTTCAGCGAAGCCACGCGCTCGTCCACCGTGGCCAGCCCGCTTGACAGCGCTGTCAGCTGTCCTTCTGCTTCTTGTAAGTTTCTGTCAAATGTACGAGACTATAAAATTAGCGACAGACTGAAACGAGCGTTCATTTAACCGAGCAATATTACCTGTGTAGTCGAGCCTGCTGCAGTTGCAGCGGCTGCACCTTGTCGAGCGCGGCGGCGTAGGCGAGGTTGGCGCGCACCCAGGCGGCCAGCGGCGCGGCGGCGGCGCTGGCGCGGCGCGCGGCGGCGGGCTCGAAGGACGCGCCGCGCCGCGCCAGCAGCTTGCCCACCGACGCCGCCGCTTCAGGGCTGATCTGCCGCGCGTCCAAGCATCTGCGGGAAACGAGAATAAGGGCCGGTTGCATCGACCACATTTGACAGACACATCATCGTCACGCGGCAGACGACTATAGAACTTCCCATACAATAATTAACGAACGCTTTAACGGTGACAGACGTTTTGATGCGACCGGCCCTAAGTGCGTTTTCACATTATCTGATCCGATATCAGATGTAGGACCGATAACCGATACCCTATTTATTACAGGCGCCAATACCGTTCGTCTTGTCTTTATCATGGCGACCGTGTCAACTGTCGTAGACATATGTTACATTCCTGAATTCACGAAGTTTAATTCTGAACATGACTAACGATCATCAGTTCTTCAAGGACTGTAGATCATCCCCGTGAACTCTCCCCGTTCATACGAAAATTATCCCATCTATTTTTCTAGTCTCTTCTGCAGCACACCTATGTAACTATGTAGGTAAAGTAAAATTCACATTCAACTCCAACCTGACCGATCGGTCGAGATATAATGACAGTTTTTATTTTCGATACGTGTATGTATAACTGTTACCTACATTCGTGACCAAATATTATACTTCATACCTAATATCCTCCTTAACGCCCCGTTTGGAGAGGAAGTTCTTCATGGAATGCCAGCTCGTGTCGGCGATGCCCATGAGCCGCAGCACGCCCTCCAGCACGTCGCGGACCACGTCCGGGGGCGCGCGCAGCGAACGGATCTGTCGCGGATTTCAACATGTCAATACTTAAGCTGGAGTTACACCTGCAACTTATTGCTGTAAGTTTTGAGACGCAACTATGGGTAAGCTTGCAGCAATAACTTCCAGGGTTAGCTAACTAATGGTTAACCCCGGGTTAACAGTACAACTTAACTCCGGATTTGGCATTTAACCCCGGGTTAGTGGCTAACCCTGGAACGTGCAAGTGGCTCTGTAATAAAGTTGAAGGCTGTAGAAATGAGCTTTATGAGGCAAGAAAATATATGTTTGGTCGTGGATGGTGTCAGGTTTTTTAATACATTAAATCACGCCTGTATCCCATAAAGGGGCAGGCAGAGCACATGAAACTACTCACTCACTATTTAATACAGATAGAGGGATAAAAATAGCCATTGTATTATGCACACATATAGGCTACTAGTTTTTGCCCGCGGCTTCGCTCGCGTTAGAAAGAGACAAAAAGTAGCCTATGTCACTCCCTATCCCTTCAACTATCTCCACTAAAAGAATCACGACAATTCGTCGCTCCGTTTTGCCGTGAAGGACGGACAAACAAATAGACACACACACTTTCCCCATTTATAATATTAGTATGGATTCGTGATGGCATCTATTGCATTTCCTTTCGATAGCGAGGGACGGTATCACGAATATTCACCTAAATGAGATATTTTTTAGCCTTACTTCGCTTAACGACTCTGGACGAATGTCTCCACTGCCGCCCGGGCAGCTGCGATGACTGGTTCCACGGACGCCAATTCCTTTTCGATTTCTTGTTTGCTGTAATGAAATATGAGGGTATTTTCACCAATAATAGTAAGGTATGGTATTGCGAGTGCTTATTATATAAGAAAGAGAGTTCGCATCTTGTTCCAATCTCTACCGCAAGCGAGTAATGTAATGCTGTCACGCCCTTGATGGCGACGGTCAATATTACTGTGTGAGAGGGGCAGTAATATACAGGTAGCAAAAATTATGGGGGTCCGCTATAGACCATACAATACGCGACATCATGTTCTGATTAGGAAGCTTGTCAGAAAAAAAATTGTCGACACAAATAAATGACGGGATCAGTTCATTTTATACACAGCGGGTACAGATGTGCGAAAAGCTTTTCCTTTGTATTTTTGAGTGACAGTACGACTTCTACTGAGACTGACTGAAATAGCATGACACGTTCGTACGTTTCCGTAAGAATAGGAAGGAAAATCTTTTCGCCCTACATCTGTACCTACCGTATCTGAAGCTTGGCGTTCTCCTGCTCGATGCTGAGCTTGAGCGCGTGCATCTCCTCCTTCTTGTCGGTGGTGGCGCGCACGGTGGCGCCGATCTGGTCGAGCGCCTGGTTGGCGGCAGCTTGCTTCTCTGACAGTGCTGCTTCTTGCTGCGCTGCTTCTGCTTGGAGGGTTGCTACTTCGCTCCGAGCATGCTTCAGGGCTTCGACACCAGCCTGAATTGGACAATATTTAATGATAAAACAAAATCACTAAGAGTCGGGGCCGGGTGCATCAATGCTTTGTCAATCATTAAAGCGTTGGCAAACTTTTATTCTGCTGCGCAATGCACAGTGTTTCATACACTGTGGTTGGTGCAACTGGCCTTTAGATGAATCGTTAGATTTCTAAGTGTCACGATTCGAGAAGGGACTCTAGATCTCTGAAACTGAGTATGTGTGTGTTATAAGTTATAAATTATAATCAGAGATCAGACAATTTGGCATCTTTGTTTGTCATTTTAGGGAGAATGAGCATTATGTTTTTTGAAATGAAGCCAAGAGTCCAATCACTGGTAATATTAGCGTCTGCAATTTAACTTATAGAACACATTATGGGTCGGTTGCACCCTACCTTCCGTTACCGAACTTAGTGTTCGCATTTTTTTTGTATGGAAATTTTCGTAGACTTCTGTTGCGTGACGTTGAGGTGGGGCATTTTCGCGAAAAAAGATTCAAAACCTTTTTTTCCAAAATAGGTAAATTTAATGTTTTTCCTACTCAGAATCACGAGCCCTTTCGATCCTACTAGGTAAAAAAAAGCATCCCAAATTACAGCGGTTACAAAGTGGAAAAAGTATGCAAAATAATAGAACATTTTGGGACCATTTTCTTGTCTCCTGTTTTTTGTCCTGGATCGAAAGGGCACGTGATTCTGAGAAGGAAAAACATAAAATTTACCTACCTTTGAAAAAATATTTTTAGTGATTGTTCTCGCGAAAATGCCCTCTGTTAACTGTGGTTGATGCAACTGGCGTTATGACTAACCGATAGCATGTTTTTCCTCTGCACCAGCATTTCCTTCTTCCTGCTAACGATGTAGAAGTAAGTTTTAATGAAGCCGATGTATCTACAAGGTGCCTTCATCCATTCGACGTCGAGACTGGAGTAAATATTCACGAATCCCTCGACTGGTATCGCTTCATGCTGATTTTTGGATGAGTCCGATAGGTTCTCTTTTATTAACCTGTAAAATTTGAGGTTATAAAAAATCAAATATGACTGTAAAACCATTTGATTTTATCACTTATCCACGTGGATAAGACAATCACTCTCACACTGACATACTTGCTAAAGCGTGACAGACGTCTTATCCACGTGGATCTGATAAAAAACACAAGAACGTACTCTTAAAAAACACAAACCAAAAATATACAGTGTAATTAGATGAGACTAAGTTAACAAACCAAAATACATCAAATGAACACAGATGTCGTAAGAAGTCCTTCGCCTTTTTTTATGATAGGTATAGGACGTAAAAAAAGCAGACGAACCGCCTGATTAAGCGATTATTGCCACCCATTTCGGTCTATTCATATATGTATTTCTAAATAATACATAATAAGGTTTTTTTTATATAGTGATTTTTGAGATAGTGTAGTGCGCCAAAATATGCAACATTATTACTTATAGTTTCGCCGAGAAACAAATAGCGATCGAAAATACTACTCCTATTGCTAAAATTTGTGCAAAGCTACTCAAACTGGTCAACGCTACGGTGCAAGTGTGTGGTGCCGAAGCTACTCAAAGTGCGTATTGGTTGCGATACCTCTGGATGACCAACTGAGGCATCTGCGCCAGGGTTTCACCACACCACCGCTCTATCCAGATGAGGTGGCTGTCTTTGTATAGCAGCGGGAATCTTTCCATCAGTTCAAATAGATCGTCTTGGTCTTTGTCCAGGCATATGATTATGCCCAAGTTTTGTTTTATGTCTAAAACGTTTCAAATTGATGATTTTGTTAAATACAAGTGAAACCGAGTACTGCCCTACCGCCTAGTAGATTTTTTTCAAGGTTTTGCCTCTAGCTCTAAGGACCGACACAGACCGCACGCCAACTGTAAAAGTTTCAATTGGGTTGCAGTCCGTCTGTCGACCTCAACTGTGTGTAACAAGCATCCCGCCGACGGCCATGGTAGTATGTAGAATAGTATTAAATAGCAATGAATTATGTTTTCTTCTAGTTGAAGGTTGAGCAGCTTGAACTGTGTTGATACAAACGGGTTTTAGTACATAGATGCGTTTCTGTTCGATATTAAGGGCATTTTCAGAATTTGGGACACCCCAATTAGCGTAAGTTGTTAACAAAAATTAACTCACTGTCAGTTTTGTGATGATAATTAAGCATGAAATTTCAATAAAAATATTGTTTTTATGTTAATTAAATAAACTTTAATCGATAATCTACATTCATAAAGTGAAAAAAGTAAATTTTTAGACAGATTTTATGCTTAATTGTCGTCACAAAACTGACATCGAGTTAATTTTTGTTAACAACTTTCGCTAATTGGGGGAGCCCAAATTTTGAAAATACCCATAAATGCTTTCATTTCTTGTCTAAATTAAGAAAAAAAATATTCAGAAAAAAATCAATTTCAAAAGGTTCAATAAAGCCTCAGAAGAAAGTGAAACCTATTTTTTTCTCGCTTGTATTGTGATCATTGTACTTACTTTGCAGAACCTGTGTTTGCTGCGAGTTATTAAGCGACGGCATAATGTGTGCCGGTATGCAATGCGTCGACTGCGCACGATCCAGCGCCTCAATACAAGCTAACGTCGTGTGGTTCACCGCGCTTTCCCGCACCAACACCAGTGTGCGCGCACCCTCGCTCGATGAAGATAGCGCCTGAAAGACAAAGAAATGGAGCGTAGAGTTTGCAATCTAATCTCAGGGGTTCTAACGGGATCTGAAATATAAAAAATATCAGGATCTGGATCTTCCCGCATATTTCAGATGCGTCATTCAAACTCTACGACTATTTTTGTTCTCCTCGATTGTTATTTATTTTATTGGTGTTCGAAGAAAAGTCTGATCAATATGCGTTTTATGACTACCAACATGACAAAACAAGAACGAGAAGATACGGTGGAAAATATTATGCACTACATGAAAAAAATGGAAAATATTATCTACACGTGAAATGTAAAAAAAATCGGAAACAATTTCGTGGAGTGGGTATGTACGTACATTCTTGAAGTGGTTGTTGAACTCGTGCTGATGGTTCACAGTGTGCAGCGCGGCCGCCAGCGCCGTCGCCGCCAGCAGCGCCGCCGCGCCGCGCCCCGCGCCCGCGCTGCCCGCGCACACCACCACGCCACCGTTGCTCTGCATCACAATACAATATCTACCTACTAGCTTTTGCCCGCGGCTTCGCTTGCGTTAGAAAGAGACAAAGAGTACCCTACGTCACTCTCCATCCCTTCAACTATCTCCACTTAAAAAATCACGTCAATTCATCGCTCCGTTTTGCCGTGAAAGACGGACAAATGGTGTTTGCCACTTAACGGCATCGGGTTTTCTGCAGCATTCAAAGGAAAGTTCGACAAAGGAGCACTAAAAACATGGGTCGATCAGGATCTCGCCCACACGACACGGAATTGAGGGCACGCAGCCCGGATTTCGTATAGCAGACTTTTGACTTTATCACGTTATAAGTAACTAGCTTTTACCCGCGGCTTCGCCCGCGTAATAAAAGTATTCATTAAGATTTTCATTTGGATCCTTAGGTTTCTCTGTAGGTATATTTATCTGCGATTATTTCGATTGCACATAATACTTTTGCTTGCAATGATTGTAGAAATATTATACATCGACCACAGCGTAGGTAATTCTATATACGCTGGAGAAACCTTTATAAACATCCCACATAGCCCGTATTTCGACACTATGATCGGTGGGTAAAAAGTACTTTTTTCTATTATCCCTTAAAAAATTTTACATTTTGCTTATACTTATCGCAAACGTAATCTTCAAGCAAGCAAACAACGATCGTCTTAGAGCACATTGATTATAAGAGACCGCCGACCGATTATCCGTATCCCTCTAACGATACCCATGTTATCCGTATCCGTATCCGTATCGCTATCGCTATCCCTATCCCAATCCCTATCCCTATCCCTATCCGTTATCAAGATGTTCAATGATTTCTTATCAAGTGCTAAAATATAAAGTTTCATGGTTTTATCTTTTAAAATTAAGAACTCCCATACAAACTTTCAACCTCTTTTTCAACCCCTTCATCCCTTTTTTTCGAAATAAAAAGTAGCCTATGTTCTGTCTCAGGGTCTAAAGATTGTCTGTTCCAAATTTCATCAAAATCGGTTGCGTGGTTTAAGCGGGAAAGCGTAACAGACAGACAGACAGACAGACAGAGTTACTTTCGCATTTATAATATTAGTATGGATGGATTGTCTCAATAATTCGATTCTACTGTAGGTACACTATACTGGAACATAATAATAATAAGTTACTTTATATCTTGAAATTTGCGAGCCTAAGGGTAAGGAGTGAAACATGTACTTACCGCTCTAGCAAACGCTGGACACAACGTAGCGAGTTCAGAGCATACCTCAGCGCCGTCTTCGCCGAAAACGCTTTGCTCTCGTTCTGACACTGAAATATCAACGAATATTAGGTTCTATTTTAGACTACGTCTTTTAACTACATCCAACTATTACTTAGCACAACATAGCGGATAATATTCCAGATCAAGAGCAGAGCAGAGAGCCCAAATGTGGAACTAAGCGGTAGAGTCAAACTCACCCAAATAAATCTCGACTCCTGCTGTTAATAAGGTTGCCAGAGCTCAATAAGAGTGTGGTATATTTGGGTCGACATCGCGCATGTAACATATCTGGACTTGCAGGCAGAGACGGTATGCTTGTTTACCACCGACGTAATATAAAAAAACCGGCCAAGAGCGTGTCGGGCCACGTTCAGTGTAGGGTTCCGTAGTTTTCCGTATTTTTCTCAAAAACTACTAAACCTATCAAGTTCAAAACAATTTTCCTAGAAAGTCTTTATAAAGTTCTACTTTTGTGATTTTTTTCATATTTTTTAAACATATAGTTCAATAGTTAGAGGGGGGGGGGGGGACGCACTTTTTTTTCCTTTAAGAGCGATTATTTCCGAAAATATCAATATTATCAAAAAACGATCTGAGGAAACCCTTATTCATTTTTAAATACCTATCCAACAATATATCACACGTTGGGGTTGGAATGAAAAAAAACATCAGCCCCCATTTTACATGTAGGGGGGGTACCCTAATAAAACATTTTTTTTTCATTTTTTATTTTTGCACTTTGTTGGCGTGATTGATATACATATTGGTACCAAATTTCAGCTTTCTAGTGCTAACGGTTTCTGAGATTATCCGCGGACGGACGGACGGACGGACGGACAGACAGACATGGCGAAACTATAATAGTTGACTACGGAACCCTAAAAAAGAATAACAAAATAATACGTTTTCCTTTTCCACTTACAGCATTGATTGATATATTTCTGCGTGATGTGGTACCATTCTCGCTGATCCACCGCCTCCATATAAACGCCGTCGCTACGCAACTTGGTCGCAAACAGCACTCCCTCATTATATGTGCCTTTGAAGAAACTTCTGGATATTGAATTGAAGCTAGCCTTTTCTTCTTCAGTTACTAGACGATCTTTAAATATGCTGTTTGCTTCTGCGACTAAGGCCTACAGAAATAAGTACACTTAGATTACTAAGATCAATTGTTTTATTGCTGAAATCCTAGATTAGCTAAACCACTACTACTAAAAGCTTAAAAATATATATTTGTGGATTGCTATATAGCCGCTTTGACAGTTTATTCATATAAAGATACAAGTAAATCTCGCCTTAATGGTAACCGACAAAGTGGGACGTTTTACTAAACACACTCACATTGAATGTTTTGAAGAACGCTCTGTCACAATAGTAAATAATTATCAATTGAAATGTTGTGTATAATTAAGTAGGTAAATGTAATTTTTTCTTAACGTGTGACTACGAGTTGGTTTTCGTCTAAAAAAAATGTACAAACGTCTTAAAAATATTGTGTGTTTTATTATATCAAGTTCCTAAGTGTGTTAGAATAACTTACCGTAATCAGTTCTGCTTTATTGGATGGTGAATACCACTGAATATTTTCACACCACCGCTTGAAATGCGAAGCGTTCCAGTAGTAATGCAGCTTAGATCGAAACGTTTCTGTGACCTAGAAAAAACATACTCTTGTTAATACTTACAAAAACCAGCACACAATATCGTCCATTCAACTTATAATTTATTTCGGGTGTCATGCAATTTCATAACAAGAGATATAAATGATCATTCACCTCTTTGTACATAGATAAGACGCTGGAAGCCAATCCGGATATGTCGGTGTCGCTGATATTTTTGTCGGTACTTTGTCTTAGATAAGCTCTTGCTAGTTCTAGCATTTCGTCATCATCCGGCTCCCTGGAAAAGTTCGTGTTTTAGAAACGGATATGATATCTAATATCAGAAAACTGATAAAAAGGCATTCATTCAGTCATGTACATGTTTATATGTATATTTTTTTACAGAACATTTCTAATTTCTGCACTCGGCAGACGTATTGATACCGTCCTTCAGTTCTAGGTGGACAACAATGAATTAGGGTAATTTGTGGAATGATGTCGGCAATGTTAAGAATTTAAGTTTAATTTAAATTATTTAACTTTAATTCTCTTTATAACTGGGGTATTTTGTAGGTAAATATTTTTTTTTTATATGTAGAGTTTGTTAGTTTTATTTATAGGTTTAATTTTAGATTTCATGTTATTGTTTTAGTTCTTACTAGTTTTGTGTTAAATAAATGTTAAGATCAAGGTAGAGTGGCGATCTCTTATGTCGGAGGCCAAGACCTTTTTTTGTGCCGCTGAGCCAGTGAAGTAAGTAAGTCAGAAACCTTAGAACGTACCTTTGATTCAAACGCATCGTATCGGTTATCGGTTAAGTTGACAAGGATACATGCAAGTAAGGTACTCACGGCAGCAGCAGCACGTGCAGGCGCCGGTGCAGCCGCGGCGGGGGCGCCGCGTGGGCGGTGGCCAGCACGCGCACGCGCGCCGCGCCCGCCCACTGCATGCCCTCCTCCTCCGACCCAAGGGACCAGAAACCGGACCAGCTCATCAACTGCAATTTGAGTACAAGCGTTCGTGAACTCATCATCTTTTTACAGCGGTCTCGACTTTGTCACGACTCATACGAGCCTGATGGTTGTGATTGGCGTAAGTGAAACGTTTTTACAGAATCGGTTGCCGGCTGGCATTTCGAACCGCAAAAGAGGCCGATTGAATAAATTGGACAAGATATCTTATCTAGAGGTATATATATGGTCGACTCTCGTGGAGACAGACGATTATCTGAACACATCTGGAGCGTTCTTCAGCCGTAATAACGACTAAATCCTTAATCAAATAAGGTCATATAGACTACTAGCTTTTACTCGCGGCTCCGCTCACGTTAGAAAGAGACAAAAAGTAGCCTATGTCACTCTCCATCCCTTCAACTATCTCCACTTAAAAAAAAAACACGTTTCGTCATCGCTCCGTTTTGCCGTGAAAGACGGCCAAACAAACATACACACACACTTTCCGATTTATAGTATTAGCAAGGACGATTATAAAGGACCAGCAGAGTCCATACTAAACACCGTACCCCGTTGGCAGTAGGGAATGCTCCCGGGAATTCCCGGTACCAAAAGTACCGGGAAATCCCGGGATTTTTGAACTCTTTGGGTACCGGTACTGATGTTATAAAATCCCGGTTCTTCGGTACTTTTCGGTACTGAAAAATGGACAAAGATTACAAACTAAAACGCATTTAATCACTTCAAAAATTTGAACGTAAACGACGGAATATCCATTGAATGCTGTACAAATGTAATGAAAATAGTTTCAAACGCGTTAGACTCGTCCCGCTCGGTATTCATCGGCTATGATTGGGACCTCGGCGTCGGTTATAATTAGAGGGTAAACCAAACTAACTTTGCTAATGTTAGAATTAGTTGAGGTCTGTAATGATTTCTTGCACATGTCGTCGAGGTTTCGAAAGTATGCTTAGAACGCAGTCTGGTATACTATAATTTTGGTCCTAATAGGCGACCGGAATAAAATTCTAACAATAGCCACCAAATTCTACAAAACCCTTTACTCCGAATCTCCCACACACCCACAGCCTGTGCCTGATTTAGAAGAAAGCTTCCAACATCAACATCGCATTTGTCGATTACCTACTCTAAAGCTTTCGACAGTCTTCATCACAATTCCATTTTCACAGCTTTACGCAATCAAGATATAAATCCCAGTTACATTCAGCTCATAACCACCATTTATCAAAATAGTACAGCCGCCATAAAACTACAGTCCTCAGGTTCCTCATTTTCTATTCAAAAAGGAGTCAAGCAAGGAGATCCGTTATCGCCAAAACTGTTTACCATCACACTTGAACAAGTCTTCCAGAAGCTTATGCCAAGTTGGGAAGATCGGGGCCTTATCGTCGGGAATGGAAGGCTAATCTTCGATTTGCGGACGACATTGTTCTGTTCTCCTCAACTGCCTCCGAACTACGATCAATGCTTCAATACCTCAGCGACGCACGCCTCGAGGTTGAACTTCAGATGAACATGTCGAAGACCAAGTTCATAACCAATAATAGCACCGCATGTAGGATTGAGATAAACGGAGAATCAGTTGCATATGTCCATCTACTTGAGCCAACTAATTTCTTTCAAGGCGCGACAAGAGAAAGAAGTCGAAAGACGGACTGAAAATGCCTGGAGAAGCTATTGGTCCATAAAACATCTCATGAAAGGCGATTTGCCACTGTCAATTAAGCGAAAACTCATGGAAATGGGACACCACGTTGCGCTCCAAAACAAAAATAGTCGACGTAGTTCGAAAAGCGGCAAAGCTGAAGTGGGACTGGGCCGGTCATGTCTGCCGAATGCCGAATGAGCTATGGGCCAAGATTACCACAGAGTGGCAGCCCAGGCCAAAACGGGGACCCGGCAGACCACGTATGCCATCGCATACGTGGTCAAGTTGGACTCCTTTATGAAACAATAGCCGAGGACTGCACAAAACCGGGAGGAATGGAAAAAGCGGGGGCAAGCCTTTGCCCCAGTGGGACATCGCAGGCTCTTAATAATAATAAAACATAATGAGATGTTTGTTACACCATACTCTTGAACGTAGCCTCCCGAACATGGTCGCCGCTTGGCCAATACGTATCCAACAATCTCTGCATCAAGCGAGAGATTGTTGGATACGGTCGACCTAAGGTAGCAAAACTTATCGACAACTTCCATTTTATGTTTTATTCATAATTTTACAACAAATGTACTAGTAAACCCTCAGTACCGAAAAGTACCGAAGAACCGGGATTTCCCGGTTCTTTCCCAGTACCGGAAATCTCAGTCCCGGTTCTGGGACTGGTACCGGTTCTGCATTCCCTAGTTGGCAGCCGTAAATCTATGTCGCTAGATGTCACTAAGAGTGTCATTTGAATAAAAATGTCGTTTTTTTTTAAAGTACGCACGCGGTAGTTCAACGGCATTACAAGTGATACAGTGAAAAGTACATAGATGACGCTAGGGGCCCGTGTCATGTTTCGGTCCCTGTTTACAACGCAAGCCATCGTTCTTATTTTGAATTATGACAATCATGCAAAAGAGTACCATACTGTCAAATTTTCTATCTCTTTCATTTCAGCGTGACGTCAATGATTAGTAATATTACTTTCAATATATTTAAAATTTAGATTTTAATGAGGCCATTTCGAACGGTGTTTATGATAGATATCATGTTGACAATCAATCTCCTGACCGTCTCGCTCACACCAATCCTATCCTATATTTGAACAAGTGCGACCGAAACAGTCGAGTATTATTGAAGATTTTTGAATGTCTAAAATCTTATTGGTAGTTGTCGAAAACCCGCTTTTTCCATAAAATGTTGGCGCGACGTCAAGTGGGTGATAGGCGTACGAGCAAGTACGCGTTGGATGGTCGACTACTATGCGCGGCGGTTTTTACGCGTACTTAGACCGTTTTCACATTATCCGATCCGATATCGGATGTCGGAAGGATTTCAATAGAAACAATCCAAGATGGCGCCTGTAATGTATGGATTATCGGTCCGATATCCGATATCGGATCGGATAATGTGAAAACGCACTTACGGTGACACATAATCGAAAAAGGTCGTCGAGCCATAAGTACGCATACTTGCTCGTATCGTACGTCTATCGCCCACTTCAGACTGCGTTTCGATCGGCGTTTAGCGTCAATGATTATCAGCTCGGCTTCATGGCTTTACGAACCTTAAGCTCGGACCATCGAATATGAAACTTATAAACTTTTTTGTACACAAGGATATAAAGAAGTTTATAACCAGGTGCTCCATGACACCATTGCACCAATCTGTCGCCAGCACCGCTACACTTCAACGGCCAAGTCACGTCAAGTATAAATGGGAAAGTGTGTGTGTCTGTTTGTTTGTCCATCTTTCACGGCAAAACGGAGCGACGTATTGACGTGATTTTTTAAGTGGAGATAGTTGAAGGGATGGAAAGTGACATAGGCTACTTTTTGTCTCTTTTTATATCCCCCCACTTCCTTATAATGGAGGATGGAAGTTTGTGGAGAGATTTTCGAATTTAACGCGATCGAAGCCGCGGGCAAAGGCTAGTTAACTATAATAATAAAGAAATCGCAGTAAGGAACTTTATGTAGATTTCATTACTTTTTAGAGATAAACAAGCAGCTCCATCGAGACGGCTATTTTTTACAGAAAGTTTTTGGTGGGATATACATAGGTATAGGTATATAACACTAACAAGGTATCTATTGTCTTAGTCCGTTTTCACATTATCCGATCCGATATCGGATGTCGGAAGGATTTCATTGGAAAAAATCCAAGATAGCGCCTGTAATGTATGGGGTATCAGTCCTACATCCGATATCGGATCGGATAATGTGAAAACGCATTAAATTTAGTCTCATTAATTATTAATTATGTCAGAGTTTAGGTTTATACGAGTACCAAACGAGTAGTATACGAGTAGAAAATATATTACCAAAACAATACAAACTATCATTAATTTATTATAAAAACGTAATCCAAAGTGCCACACCTAGTCGGCCAGTGCATGGCCTACGCTGCCGATGGTTAGGGTGCTCGGAGTGACATACAAGAAACGCTGAACTATCCGCGTTGTGTCCAAGACGAAGCCTGACCGACGAAGCTAGCAAGTCTCTCTACATGTTAGCTGAAATACTGTCAAACCGTTCACTGTGATTACTCAGATTATTATAAGCAAAATGATCTTCGAATGAACTTTCTGGACAATTGAGATGCATGGGCGCAGTCGAAACCAGCTCGCCCCTTCAGCCGTGTCCCGTTGAAAATCGGAAAGATTCTTTTCCTTAGCACATTTAATGTTTACAAATTGGATTCGCCTTCTGTCACCTAAACTGGTAAATTTATGTATGAGGTCATTGGTCATACAATTATTAATTTATACCGTTATTAATTCTGTATCTCTACTCGCATTGCTACTGCGATTCTAAAATATTTAATATCCATATTATGAATATTCAATAAATCATACAATGACATTTGTGATGTGACATGGATGTCAGATGTAACATCTGTTGGCACAATGATTGCGTTTTGTTGAACGTATTTGAGCTCAACATATAGGTTTATTATCACTAAGTATATTATATTAATGAACAACGAAACGGATGTGACATTTTCCTAGTCCACCAACGTCATCTAGTCATTTTATTTGGCAATAATTAGACAACATGCGAACAAACTTAGCCAGCGAAGCGATCACAACTACGTCGAGGCCGACCAAAAAATATAATTTGTAAAAATTGTGTTTTGAGCCAATATTTTGATATTAAAATAAAGTTTTTTGATAGTTATTCATAGTATAATATAAAAACAAGTAAAAATATGTGTGAAAATATGTTTTTTTCCACTCCCGGGTTACGAAACAACGCCATCTAGTTTTAAAGCAAAAACTAAGCTTTTTTCAGGGGTACGCTTTTTTGTATGGGCTATATCAGTCTAGTATTAAATGGTCCTTGGTATTAGTATGGATATCAGTCTACAAGACGCTTGGACTGGTATTACTGTCACCTGCAGCAGGAAGGAGCAGATAGCGCTGCTGCCCCACTCGTCGACGGCGGCGCGGTGCAGGGAGCGCACCAGCAGCGTGACGCGAGCTCCGCCGCGCCCGCCCGACCCCACCACATTATTCTGTCGGATATTTCATATCATATTAGACATCAATATTTTTTGTCCTGCAACCCATGAAGCAAAGTCAATCTTAGGTCTTGTTTTGCACATCATAAGGCCGTTTTCACATTATCCGATCCGATATCGGGTGTCGGACCGACATCCTACACCCGATAAACGCTTCCGATAGTATCGGATGTCGGTCCGATAAAACGCATTGTTCCAAATCAATGAAGTATGATTTTGTATCAAAAAATATTTTTAATTTTTTTTATATTTAATAATTATACGCACTACATTTCAAATATTTTATTGTAAAATTTAAATAATGATCATAAAAATACTCAAGAGTGGCAGCTAAAATAAATAATTTTACATTTAACTATATCTACTAAAAGATGAAAAAAATAGTATCCGCAATTCGGACCGATGATTACCAATCTTTTTTTTTTCAACAGAAATTCATCATTAACAACTGTTTAATAGACGCCATTTTTGTCACGACAAACGTATACCTACATTATATACGCACACATACAAATATTATTGGCCGACAGCTGGCGGGGGGTCCGGCATGCCAAAAATGTCGGAAGCGTCCTGCCGATATCGGCAGTTCGATGGTGCCTCGGACAAAAACTGTCGTAGGATAGTGCCATCTGGATTAAATCCGCAATTTTTGCGTTTTATATCGTTTTTTAGTAATAATGATCTATCAAATACATAAATAAAGACCTGGAAGCGCATAAATCTTACATTTTACATCCTTCCTACATCCGATATCGGATCGGATAATGTGAAAACGGCCTAAGTCGGGTCCACACAGAGCGAAGCACGCCGCGAGGCAATTTCCTCGCGCAGTAAACGTGTTATGTAGACGTACCTCGGGCTATAGAGGAATGCTCCATAACGCGCTATGTCAATGGACCTGGCCCTTTAGCACAACTTGCCTTGTCGCGCGCGAGTCCATACATCAAGCGCGACTTCAAGTATGGACTCGCGCGCGACAAGGCAAGTTGTGCTAGAGGGGCTGATCATCCTTAGCGACGAGGCCCTGAAGTGGTTGATTGGACTTGATTTACACGGACGTTTCTCTTCGTCATACTATGCCATACGATTAAATAAATAAGTAGGAGATGAAATTACTTACTCGTTTTAGTTCTGCAATAATATCTGTTGGTTCCAATATTGGTGTGCAATCTATAGTTATCACCGTCCCGTTGCTCTCTTTAGCTACGTACTCGGCTAACAAACTGAAATCGTAAGACAAAATGAGTTGAATCTTTTACTTAGGTACGCCAAATTAAAAACTATCTTTATTATAATGTAATTTAGTCCCAGGGCGTTAGTGACCTGAGTTCCAAGGACTTCAACTGATCGAATAAAATTTACTTCTCGGCACAAGCGCCAGGACCAATGATGAGTAGATGAGTACCCTCAGAGGCTCAGACGCAGAATACTCAGCACGGTTCCAAAATACTCAGTAGGAAGCTTCGATTACCTAGCTTTCAGACAGTACGGGATACGATATCGGTAATAGGGTCGGTAACTGTTGGTTCTTTAGTTTGAAAGAAAGCTCACTTTTTAGCACAAGCGTCAGTTCCAATGACGAGTAGGTGGGAATAGTCAGAGAGGCAGGCTCGGACTGTCGGTTCAACAGTCTGCCAGTGGCGAAGACAAATAGAGAGCTTCCGTCACCCAGTTTTCAGACAATACGGGATCCGATATCGGTAATAGGATCAGACACTGTCGGTTCTTTAGTTTGAAAGAAAACTCACTTCTTGGCACAAGCGTCAGGCCCAATGATGAGTAGGTGGGAATCGTCAGACGCGAGGCAAGCTCGGACTGTGGGTTCGACGGCAGCCAGTCGCGGAGACAAGTACAGAGATTCCGTCACCCAGCCTTCAGATAGTACGGGGTACGACAGCGGCGGGCCTAGGACCTCAGACATCTGAAATAGCGAGATTAAGGAATCCGGGAATATAAGACTTATAACATGATCTAGTTCAACTGACAGAAATGACAAATAATATAAAAATATTAAGTAGTTGAAAATTTTCAGCTATGTTACCTCCTCATGGAACTTGTCAATAGCATTTGCTTTGATGATGCTGGCAACGCTTCTCTCTATGGCCAAATAAATCAATTCTTCCGGTGTTTTGTTGACGCCGCTTACTTCGTTCTGAGCTATGTATTCAAACTGACTTAGTATATGTTTAACCTGTAAATATGGTGATGGTTAGGTAGACATACGATTCGTGTATCGCGGCGACATAGTGTCTGTAGGAAACTAGATACCACACGAGCCGTTTTAAATCAATCATATTTTGAATTTTCGTACAATGTCCTATAGTATTTATATTTATTATTTATTTATACTGTAAAATAAATACTTACGATCGACAAATTGTATATCTTTATAACGACATCGGATTTGTGTGTGTCAAACCAATGGATGCATTTCTTAACGGCTTGCTGCAGCAGCGACAGGGCCATCTTCGCCAGTTCATTATCAAACTCCGTTTTTCGCATCCAGTTTTCCATAACCTCTTCTACGCAGCTGCTTTCTTCACTGCAATTTAAACGGTATAAAAATACTTATTTTAGATGAGGAGTAACGTCTAGGCAGTACTTGACCACTGGAACAATGTAAAGACTGCTGTACTTATGTTTTGGATTTGAGAACAAAATTAGCGCGAAATATACATAAATATGTGTCCAAAATTCAAAATAGATAATGAACTATTAATACCAACCTCATCAGAATAACTTCCATCTGGGATAGTGTGGCGGGTGATGCATGGTCGAGACTGTGCGTCTCGAACAGGAAGTTGACGTTGGCGCCGAACTGCATGCGCCAGCCGGACGGCAGCGTCAGCAGCCGGTTGTCGTCCAGCACAGAGGCTAGGAACTACCAACCTCATGAGAATGACGCCCATGCGAGACAGCGTGGCGGGCGATGCGTGGTCCAGGCTGTGCGTCTCGAACAGGAAGTTGACGTTGGCGCCGAACTGTATGCGCCAGCCGGACAGCAGCGTCAACAGTTGGGCGTACAGTACCGAGTCTAGTAACTACCAACCTCATGAGAATGACGCCCATACGAGACAGCGTGGCGGGTGATGCATGGTCGAGACTGTGCGTCTCGAACAGGAAGTTGACGTTGGCGCCGAACTGTATGCGCCAGCCGGACAGAAGCGTCAACAGTTGGGCGTACAGTACCGAGTCTAGTAACTACCAACCTCATGAGAATGACGCCCATACGAGACAGCGTGGCGGGTGATGCATGGTCGAGACTGTGCGTCTCGAACAGGAAGTTGACATTGGCGCCGAACTGTATGCGCCAGCCGGACGGCAACGTCAGCAGCCGGTTGTCATCCAGCACAGAGTTTAGCGCCTCCACCCACGACGGGTCCACGTCGCCGTCCATCACCACCCACGACCACACGTCTGGGAATGGCACATAATTAGCCAAGAAAGACAACGTTGAGCAACGCAGTAAAACTAACTACTTATGTCAAAATGCTCGGTTAAACAGTCAAGACAAGTGTATAAGTAGTTATATCGAATGAGATATCTGTAAAATCGATGTCGCCAGCTGTGACTAAGCCTTTAGCTGACATGTCCACTATGTAGCATGTAGTACAACACACCTGAAGGTTGGTGGGACACCTGCAGCGCTGTGGAGGAGATGACGCCGTCGCTCCACTGCCGCGTGTCAGCGTCAATATGACCCAGTAACCAGCGGCGGCTCATCGCCTTCGGGTTGATACTGTACTCCACTATATTTCTGCCTTGTTGAACAAGAGCCTGAAATTTGTTAGCATTGCTTGATTGATTCCATGGACTCTTTAGCCTATTAGTTTAGTAGTGATTCTGATCCTGACTCAATGATGGAAATGGGTTTCAATGATGAAAGAGCGATTTATTTATTATATGACGTCTCTAGAATTATGGGTACTCTTAGTTTACGAATTATGGGATCACTTACGGTCTTCAAAAGTTTCCTGATGGTAGACTTCCCACATCCAGGAGGCCCGACCACGACCACGCCCATTCTCTGTTGCATCTGCTCATACAGTTCGATGCACTTTTGAACCTGAGATCATAATGCACCATAAATCATCAGGTAAAGCGACTATCATACCAAACATTTACTAATAAAAATAAAGTAAGTGATTCTTAGAATGCAAATTTCTGCATCAATTTTTTTGAAGTGTCTTGATGTAAGAGCTCATATAACCCGGCAACCTTCAAATCAAGAGTGAACAGGCATCTTCTGGGCGAGCTCACTCCATCGTAGGCCACGTCTTTGGCTAGTCTGTGGTCAAGAGTAAGCCCATTTATATATTAAAAAAAAAAACTGTTTATTTAGTTATCTTTTACTATACCTGAAGCTTATTATGCACAAGACCGAGCGTGGTTACGGACGCGTCGAGAGAGCAACTTATTGGGTCTGTAGCGTGCTCCTCTTGCGGCACGTCAGCAAACACCAGGGACAAGATGTTTTCGAACCTGCAATAAGATGATGTTATGGTCTATGGAGCCAAATACCAAGTCTATCATAAGTAAAAGATGAAGAGCAGATTTTTGTATTTTTTGTAAAATTTTACAGATTATGTAATGTGTAAAAGCGTGAGGTCCCGCACAACGCGAACAACTAACATGTTTTCCATTTGCGCGCCTTTTGACGTCTAACAAAAAAGCTTTAGAAAAGCACAAAAACACGTTCGCAATTTGTAACGTTATTCTATTGACGCTTATGTAGAAATGTGTTAAAAGGTGGTTGGATACCTTCCCGCGTCGTGTCCGGTGAGCTTGGATACGTTGTTTAGGCGCAGCACGCGGCGCAACGCGGCGCGGCGCTCTTGCGGTGTGAGGCCGCGCGCCGCCAGCGCCGCGCCCGCGCTGCCCACCGCCGCCTTCAGCGCGCGCAGGCCCCAGTCGTAATGCCGCTGCCCGCCGAGCAATGTGCTGATAAATTACAATATGGTTAATACATGGCTTCCGTGCATTTACACATTATTCTCGCGATATTTCTACATATTTAGTGCTGGATTTTTGAAGTTGTTACTGTGCTTCCACATAATTCAATTCAAGTCAATTCATTTATTTATCAGATTTCAAGTGATCCAATATGTTGGTCGTTAAACTCTGATGGCTGTGCCTCGAAAAAGTTGGGCTCTAAACAAATGAAAGTCTGATGGTGCGAGTTTTGGAGAATAAGGTGGGTGGGGTATCGTCTCCCAGCCCAAGTTCTGCATCTGTTGGCGAACGGTAGATGCGACATGAGGTCGAGCGTTATCATGTAGTAAAATTACAGTGGCTCGTCTTCGTCGTTTTTTCTTGATAGCAGAAGATAGTTCGGTGAGCTGTGTTGAATATTTGTTAGCGTTTACAGTTTCATTGTGTAATAGTTCATGAAACAGCATGCCTTGCGAGTCCCAGAAACAATAAAGCAAAATTTTTAAGCGGTTCTTTTGACTCAGCTTCGGTTGAGTTGGTGGCGTTTCTTCTCGAGGCAGCCAAAAAGCACGACGTGTATCGTTCTCATAATAAATCCATGATTCATCTCCCGTAACCAGATCAGTCAAAAACTCTTTACGTCGGGGTCGCAGCAAAAGTGATTGACAGATGGCGACACGGACTGCACGACTGGCGTCGGTAAGGATGTGCGGTTGCCAATAATAATTACCTGGCTATAGGATAGAGGTAACTGCATACAAGTTCTCAGCGAGCACCTCTGTAGTAACGCACTGCGAGCGAGTAGGTGCCTCGCCAGCTGGTCTCCTTTCGGCCCCACCATAGCAACGGGCCGCAGCACCCGCTCCAGGGCCGCCAGCAATATACGGCAATAAACGAGAACTTGATAAGGGGTATATGATCGCTAAATGTATACCTGGCCATCGAGAAAACGGCATACAAGTCCTCTGCGAGCGCCTCCGCGTCAGTAACGCACTGCGCGGCGAGGAGGTGCCTCGCTAACTGGTCTCCTCTCGGCTCCACCATCGCCACGGGTCTCAGCACCCGCTCCAGGGCTGCCGGTAATGCCCGGCGCCCTCCGTAGCCCCTTCCCACTGGATTCATGGTCGCTGCTACACCACACCATTGAGATACGGTCACCTGCAACCAAAATAACATGCATAAACTCACAAGTGTACTACAACAAAGGAAACTTAAAAAAACTGCTTAAGTTTCAAGTTGATATAAAACGAAATTGTGATATTGCAAGGTAGATTAGCCACCTCGGCCTGCCTCGGTGCAGCGGTAAGCACATCAGCCGCGATGGCTGGGGACCCGGGTTCGATTCCCAGCATCGCCACCGGTGGGCTTGGTCGCTTTTTCTTTGATGTATGGTATCCATTTCAGTTTATAATGTATATATAGTATAATAGTTCCTAGTGTTAGTAGGAGATGATGATGAAAGTACCTATAGTATAACTATGTACAATTTTGTACATACGTAAAAAAACGAATAAAATAATATTGTTCCCTAGTTCGAGGGATCTTACGTGTTTCCCATTGAGCAGCGCCGTGGCCTGTCCAGTGTTTTCCCTCATAGCGGCAAGCAGCGAGGCCAGCTGGTGCGATATACTAGCGAGTGTGTCAGCGGTCAGCCGGTTGAACTCGTCGAAGCAGCCCCAAGCGCCGCACAGCGCTAGGCCACTGAGCAACCGCCCCATGCATTCTGTGTCCATTGCCTATAAATATAATTTTCCAGAAGTTTCAGAGAATTTAAATTGTAAATCTTGACAAAATTGTAATAGTTCCTTAAGCTAAAGTTATAAGATTTAGGTTTATTTTGCACAAGGTCAATTAAATACTCGTGATATGTTTAAATAAGCATATCTAATATGTATATTTTATTTTAAAATACAACACGTTGCTATAATTATCATATAGATAATACCGGACGTCAACCAGGAAGTAGTAGACACATCCATCGATAGACTTTTATTGTGTGATATTTCAGTTCATAAACATTAAAATTTTAAGAAGAGCTAGTGTAATACGAAATTGTTGATATTGAAGGTGTGTGATATGAGATGCTTGACATATTAGAATTCGTGGTAAGGTACTTGATAACTTAGTTATTAACGCTGCAAGATGTTTAACAAATTAATCTGTAATGGCACAAAAATACCGAGTCATTGCATAGTACCATATTATCACATAAAAAATCTACGTCAGGATTGAATTTTTCATCTAGTAAAAATGCTGTTTCGTCACGGCTCATTGATTGACTGTATAAGCCACCTCTCCATTACATTACAGCTCTACTTACTTCATCACAATTGAACACCAAAACTAAGCGTCCAACTAGACCACCCAGTGCTTTAACTGATTCGGTTTTTCCCGTCCCGGCTGGTCCAAATGGGTTTCCCATCAAACCGAGATGCAATGACTGAAAACAACGTTTTTTATGGTCATTATCAAGAGAAAGGCTTCAATTATAGTTAGGAACATGTCTATGAACTGTAAACAAATCCGCACTAATCACCATGTGTAAAAGCCACACTATGCAGGCTATACTGATTACTGTATCTCCTTGGTGATGATTCCGGATAAACAAATCTGACTTACATGATTTTACTGATCAACTTTTCCCACACGTTTTGTAATTTAGTAGGTATGGTACCACAGCAAACATAGTAAAACACGGATTTATCATTATCACACACACATAAATCCTAACTGATTGCATTGCAAACAATACATTCCATGGGTGTGTACAAATAAATTGTGAAGAATAATAAAACGCCAACCAGCAACAAAAGTGACTAAGTGTATGGGGTCATATGTACAATGATCAGCACGCGGTTTTATTGTCTTCACAGCAAAATTGTTCTGAGCTTAGTACCTACTGATATTAACTGTACAACATTTACTTACCTGAGTCAGTATCAAAAAGCATTCATCAGCTAATTCTGTTCGGACAAACTGGCCTGTATTGATCCCCAGATACTCATACGAGTAGGAAATCTGAGCTAATCCCATTTTAGCAACAACTTCTTTGGAACTCTGTATGTAGAATCTAAAATGAATAATCATTATTAGTTTCCAAACGCTACTAAATAACAGATAACTAAAGTAAATTTTGCATCAAAATAGTGAACCAAAAACATCTTTTATCAGCTTCAAAAGTATGGAATGGATATATATCATATATTTTAGAAGCTAGACTCAGATCCCATACTATATATATAGGTATATATTGAAAAGCTATAATTATAGAGAAACATCTCTTTTGGCGCAGGTAAAATCTGTATTTATAAATAGGCAATTAGATGAGGATCGAGTTGAGGGTATTACCTGAGTTGCTTCTGCCACAGCCAGTCACTAGTAGCAACAACATTATTGCTAATCAGTGTACGAACAACATTAATGTAATAAGCGCACTGTAAGAGGAGTGCCTGTCGTTTCTGCTTCTCGCTTTCATCCTCAATTTCAGTTGCAGCATAGTATGCACTCTCTTTCTCAATGTTGGTCATTAATTTGTGAAGATCTTTGGACCCAATAGCTTTTTCAGTTTGTTCCGTAAATCGAATGTTTTGAGCTAGGCAAAGTATTTGTGTCGGAAGGGAAAATGGATCCTGCTCCTGTAGAGAACTAGAAACGACGCATTTTATAGTCATATTCTTTAGAGATGTACGCATTTCCGTTTCCAGGTTCTTGAGCCAGACCTGCAAGTAATTCGAATAACTGATTGTACCTACTTAAACTCCTAATGAAATAAATATTTACTTAACCTAACTATTCATCTCAAATTAACCGGGTAATACCTACATATGTACAATTGTACAGTCGACTACAAAGAGACGTATCCATTTTTTCACCTTATTACAATGCAATGCTTAGGTGAAATAGTGGATACATCTCATTGTAATCGACTGTAGGTACACTATTCTGCGTAGGTACTATATTAAAGTCCCTGTTGATTTATTTAAACCCCATCGCAAAAACACTAGAGGTCTAGTAATTTAATTAGGGACCTATATTATTTTATCAACTATCCCAAGCGCAATAAGGTAAGAAAGGTCCTAGAATCCCTGTAATGATGGCAAACATGTGATCTTGATATATAATTTACTGGACTGGACGAGATTTGTAGGTATAAGATTTCTGTCTGAAAAAGTCGAAAGTAGTATAAACTTTCGCTGCGGCCGGAGAACGGAAAAAAATGTAGATACTTTATATTGCCCGTACCTCGACAGGACAATCAATGTCGACTGGGTGGTCAAGCTGGAACGTCTCATCGTAGTGACTACAAAGTGCCGTAATCGACATGTTGCCAGGCCCCAGCCGCACTCCACTGGTCCCCGGGAACAGTTTCTTCAGGTGCGTCTGCATGACCGTCTCCCGCCCCTCGGACCCGGCTCGTGCTTGACCGAGCAGCTCCAGCAAATCGTCATCGCTCAGAAAATATAACCTCGGGAAGACAGATCGCTTTTCCTAAAAACATTAACAGGGCCGTAGGACGATAGTGTAAACATAAAAATTTAAATAGTCTATAAAATCACTGCGCGTGTACCTATATTCGAATTTGATGAGCAACCAAATAAAACTAGCGTGTAATTAAAAATACTGAAATAGCTCTATAACGCGTAAGGCGCTGCGTCAGACATGAAGACATGATCAATGAAACCGCTGTAAGCAACTAATAGTGACTCGGTGTAATTTTAAAGTAAGGACATACCCACAACATATGAAATTAATTTTCAAGTAATATATAAAAAGGTATTCTACGTAATTTTATACTACGTCGGTGGCAAACAAGTATACGGCCCGCCTGATGTAAAGCGGTCACCGTAACCTATGGACGCCTCACTATGGGAGGTTTTCATGATCTACGCGGCCAATACTAGATTTCACTAAATTTAAAACAACGGTCCAAAAAACACTGAATAAGCAAGGTGACATTCCGGGGAACAATATTCATCCCCTCCCACCCCTGTCCAGTGCATGGCGCCTTGTCAGTGTTCGTCGGAATTTGATCATTGAACCTAGTGTACGTGTCAGTTCGCGGCAACTTTGTAAAAACCGATGGCTTTCCTAGTGAATGGTTATTATTCTACGTTGTTTTATAAAGAAAAGTTAAAGGATCCTAATTCTGCAGGTAATATGCTATTTCAATGTTTTTTTGTTTGTTTGAATTGTCAGATTTCATGTACAAACTTAGACATTTAAAAAATACCACGTGCAACAAAGATTATCTTAGTATTTATTTTAAATATTAAAGTTTTTAATGTATTATCGGGGTAGATCCGGTATATGTTCTGATTGATATTGATAATTTAGAGTTTTAGGTAATAGATAACAACAAAAACAGCCGCGGTATTTCGCAGTTGTAAAATATCATGTACATTGAGTTTTTAGGGTCGAAAAAGTATAAAAATGCGAATGTTGATTTATGTTTTTTAACTCAATATTGTAAGTGTTATAGGCTCACCGGGAACATCCGGAGTAAGGACAGTCACTCATCGATACTTGCTGGACCTAATTAAAAATGAAAATTTGCCGATTTTGAAAAAAAAACTAAGTTTTTTGAAAAATCTTCTACTGTCAGGCGAGGAGTATACTGAAGATGAATACAATAAAATTAGTAGCAGTTTCGCACATTTCAAATCAGAAATGACACAACTATGGGCCAAAGCGCATAAAAAAGAAGAAACTTTCGTAGTTGTGGTTAGAAGAAACATTGAGATTCCGGTGGCTACACAAAATCGGTCGGGCGGACGTCCCAAAAAATCGTTTGAAGAGTCCAGTGAAAGGAGAAAACTAAGAAAAACAGAGGTACTACGTTCGGGTGCAGAGGGTGGACTGATAGTCTACGCAGCCCAAGTTGAGCTGATGAAATCTGGAAAAAGGGATGCTTCCGATATTCTGAAAGATATATAGACGGATATAATGTAGACGTAGAACAATACGACAAATATGCTTTAGAAACTGCCCGACTTTACGTTGAATTGTAATTTGTACCTGTGGCACCCAATGACGCCGACACTTCATAAAGTGGTCATACATGGAGGTATTATAATAAAACACGCATATCAGTACCGATAGGACAGCTTTCGGAAGAGGCAGCAGAGGCGAGAAATAAACATTTTCGAATATATCGGCAGAACTACTCGAAAAAATGCTCAAGAACAGCTTGCAATCAAGACATATTCAATAGGCTACTTCTAAGCTCAGACCCCCTGCTAAGCAGCATGAGGACCTTAAAGAAAAGGATCATTCGTTTGTTTCTTCCAGGAACTATCGCCCTGCTGCAATTACCTCAGCCAAATAAGAAAAATGATTCTTCAGATAGTGAAGATGAAGAACATGCTTAGTACCATAAGTGAAAAATAATGTAAACAATTAATTTAATAAAAATACCATGCAAATATTAAAAAAACAGTATTTTTTGTATCATTTACCCCATTTGTAACCATTTTAAGTTAAAAAATAGTTTTGGCCGCGTAGATCATGAATACCTCCCATAGTGCGCCTGCAACTCAAACAGTTAATCACAGTTAGTCAATTACTTTACTTAGTAGCCAAGTGTTGTTCCAAAGTTTGAGTGAGAGATTTATTCGTTTTGAAGGGAAACCAGTTTGAGAGGTTTGGCAGGAAACGACACAATATTTTAAAATACCCAATACACTGCTACCACTGCGCCAACATTAACTCAATCATTTTTTTTTACTCTACTTACCCGCATAAAAAATGCAGATAAATACTTTTCTAATTTTAAGTACCTAAAAATGAACTCATTCCTCTTAGGGGCCATCATTCGACGCGTAGAATTACATCAGAATACTTACGTCCATATACTGTTTGAGTGCAGACTGGCAAGCATGTAATTGTTCTGAAATGGAATCCAGCGTCGATTGTAGACGGGCCGACTGCAACAACACAGATAGTCTGGGGTCCGCCTCGAAAATGCGTGTGGCCTGTCGAAATCCTTGGTCGACCTTCCGGAACTTCATGCCTAGCTCACCCTCATCGTTGGATAAGATCGGCTCTAGGTATAACCATCTGTAAAGATTGTATTGTACAGGAATAGCCGAGTAATGTATACGCTTAGTGCATCATTAGTGCTAGTGCTTACGTCACTACCTACTTGATTATAAAAACAGACAGTTAGTAAAACATAATTAGGTACACACAAAACTGCACTTGTAATGTTAGTGCGACTGGAGTAAATAATACAGTCTTTTTTGCACTTGAAGCACATGGACCATAATGTAAGGGAAAGCCACAAATACTCGAGCGTAGTGGCGCCCTACTGCTTTGGGACAAATCAGCGCTGCAGCCTCCATGCTGTAGCATAATGCTGAACTACCTATGTAATGTTTGTATCTATGAGCAACAATTTTTCTTTCTTTTAAAAACGATATAGTTTCTCTCACATATTTATATTTCTTTCGAATAGAGAGAGAGACAGAGAGAGGGGGAAATCGAGGTATATGCAACATGATCTCTACACCAGCTTGGAAGTCCTCGACAAAGGATAATGCAGATATGTATAAAAATTACCATCCAGAGTCTATGATCATATCGCTAACGGATGTTAGACATATCGGTTATGCTTATGAGCGTGTAGCTCCTTATCAAAATGTGCCAAGCAGTATCGTTTGTAATTTTAAATCAAATAGCAAAAATTGTTTATAATAGATATTATAGTCAATCGTATAAGGCAAACCTTGTTGTTACCTTTGATTGTAATAATTAAATAAATAAAATAAAAAAACGCTTTAATTTTCATATTTGTGATGCCAGGAAGGTTACAAGTCCGGTTAACTCAAATTAAGTTGAAAAGAAAAGGTAGTTTATTTATTTATATTGCAGGCGATAGGTATAATGGTATTGTATAACCATAAGCTGTTACTACAAAACCAATTAGGTTCGGGAGGGGTAAATATGGCAAGGGCAGATTCGGTAATTGCTTACTCATAATACTCATATACTTATTATACCTACTGAACTTTAATCTCTCGTTTCTTTAAGAACACGTGGACAACAGAGGTCACTTAAATTAACATTCGCAAGGCATACAATAATTACATACCTTCTTAATGTAATGATATCGAATCTACAATGGACTTTAGTGGACATTGTTTTTATAAAAAAAGTAAGGTCATCAAATCCGGTTACTCTCTTGTAACGTCATTTCATTAACAAGAAGAAGGGAGTTGGGGACAGTGAAGGGAGTTGGTGCGTTTTCACATTATCCGATTCGATATCGGATTTAGAACCGACACCCTATTTACCTATTAAAGGAGTCATTTACGATATTTGTCATTGAAATCTTTCCTACATACGATATCGGAAAGGATATTGTGAAAACGCTCTAACTGGATGACTTGCGTACCTAAACCTATACGATATATGTAATATGTAGCAACGTGGGAGACTTGCCCTAACGTCCTGGCAGGAAAATATGGTCGCGCGATAAATGATAAAACATCAGGCCGTCCCTATCGCACTATTTGTAAGTGCGATAGGGACGGCCCGAGTTTTATCGTTTATCGCGCGACTATTATTGCCTGCCTGATTTGAAATCACTAAAGCGTATCACCTGTAAAACTTACATTACCTGCTCTACCATAATGGTACTAAATATGTACATTTGTTTAAGGCTCTCACTTTGCAAGGCTACACAATAAGTCTAAATTATAAGGCAACCGCATCCCTTATGATAGCTACCACAGGATAACAGAATAAGTGAAAAAAAAAACAACAGTTTTTAGAAAATATTTTATTAACATCACTTTACAATATATATTTTATAGTTAAGTATAAGTGCCTCGAATGTCACAAACACAACAGAAATAGGATTAGGCTGTTAGCCTCAAGATATGAGTTTAGTAACTATAGGTTATATAATAGCTACGCTGCGAAGCCTTTTCTGAATGAAAAATCACGTATGAAATGCATTAGTTATAAATACAAAGGTCAATAACTCAATATTATACCAGACTAGGTATTTATTAGGTATAATGTACTATTATGTACTAACAAGACTCATACATGTATTCTAGCAGTAGAACGTCAGTAAATGCATAGTATGTAAATAATTATAAGTTACTTAAAACTAACTAAGGCACTGAAACTCTTATATAAGATAAACAGTTATAATGTAGGTATAAAACTAAATTACATATGAACAGAAATAGGCCTACGAAAACTTAATATTTTCTTTGGAACAGTAATTACAAGAAGCCTCCATTTTCCTAATCAATTTACAGCTATCGAAAAATGTGTAACTTTTCTGAGCCCCTAGTATAAATTTCATTCGAAAACTTTACGATATGTTTTAGATTTTTTACTTTAAATAACCTATGTTTTGAAAATGCCGCGCTGGGCGCTTGGCGTACCTACTCATTATAAATTCCACAGGTACCACATGACGTTTACCCAAAATTTGTCTTATTCTTTCTTTCTTTCTTTATTCATTTCGTTAGATAATAATACCGAGACAAGTTTTCGGATGATATTTACACTAGAGGTACCTACTGAAAAAAAAAACAACGTTTAAACAGTGACATGAAGTTTGATCGAGTTTACCTTTAGATATGAAGAACTTAACTGTTGAGGTAACTTCTAGACGCTACTTTACATTAAATAAACCTACTTTACACGCCCTTCTGTTTCTAAAATAAATGCATACGTTTACTAATTTGTTGCGTACTATTACAATCACACTTCGCTCATATTTAACTGTAACATAGCTCTGATTCATCGAATATGTAATTGTTCGCAGTCGCACGTTCATCATAAACTAGGCACACACTTTGAACGAAATATGGACACTTCTGTAGTCTAACTACACTCTTAAACGATGACTAACACTGTCAAAATACAGCTTTATGGCACTCATAGAACAGATATGAAAATTGTGAAAATCTATTCTTCTTTTAATTTTCATAATCAAAATAATTATGTTGTACACGACCTGTATGCATCAGACTTTCTTGTAATTTCTGCGAGGTAATAGTTCATGTTTATATTTAAATCAGCTATTTCTTTTTCTAATGTACTTAGCTCTTGGTTATTAGCATTGTACAATTCTTCCATGTTAGCAAGAAGTTGGAGTTGGTTTTGTGTCTGACTAGCTAGCTTATTTGCGCGATCTAATAACTCTTGCGCTCGCTCTCGAGACTTGGACGTTTGATTTGCGCTTGCAGTAAGAGATTCACTGGTTTCTTTAAATTCGTGTCTAAGATTACGAGCTTTCAGTTCAGCTCCCTCAGCTCCATTAACTACATCGTTAGCCTCCTGTTTTACTTGATCGGCGTCGCTTTCAATTTTAAGAACATTTTTCTGTAAATCAGAAAGCCTCGTGTGCAGTTCTTCTACTTCTTTCTTGGTTTCATTTGCTTTTTTCTGGGCTAGTTCAGTTTCAGTAGCAATTGGGATTAAATCCGCTTTCGCGGCTTGTATATCACTGTTAGCTTTGTCGATTGCATCTTCTGCGGCATCTTGAGCTGCTTGTGCTTCATCTAAAGCACTTAACACTTTGTTTGCCATTTCCAGTGTTAAGTTTGCGGATTTATGCACGGCTGTTGCAATTTGATTAAGGTCTTTCGCTCTTTCTAAGTCTGGTTTAGTTTCCGTAATTATATTTTCAATATTTGTGAGTTGGGACACCGTAGAATTAATCCGCTGTGAAAGGTCCGTTATTTCTTGTGGTTCTACGCTAATTGAAAGCTTCATTATATCGTCAGCTAAAGTTCTCACGTCAGCTGGTGTATTGGAGGTATTGGATAAAAATTCTTTTAATTCCGCTGTCAGATCCTGGCTTTCATTAGTAACACGTTCCGCAGAAGACTTGAATTCGTCAGCCTTAGCAAACAAATCTTTGGCGCGAGCTCGTACTGCTACCGTGTCCTGCTTCACTTGTGTTATTGATCTAAACAAGTCTTCAGCCGTAAGTTCGTGTTCTTTAATCCTATGAGCCGTTTTGTTTGCAAAGTCTAAAGCCTGTTCTGCTTTGGTGACGGCACCTTGATCGCACGATATACCGCCACATTTACCACAGCCTGCTCCTCCACAAATATCACAACTGTCCGTTTCTTGTCCACACATTTTTTCGTTCAGTTTTGGAAACTGTGAATCCAATAACCTCAGTTGTTCTTTCAAGTCAGACAGCTTTTTGTCATTTTCTGTTTGTGTACTATTAAAACTAGCATATTTCATTTCTAGCAGCCGATCTGTATTTTTTATTTGTCTGTCAGTGCTGGCAATCAATATTTGCACATTTTCAGCTTCGTCTGCGGCTTTGTTTGCTCTTTCTTTAGCTTCACGAGTTAAATTAAGGGCGCCTTCCAAATTAGCTTCCTGTAACTTTGTTGCATTATTGCTCAAATCTAGAGTTTTCGCCTTTAACTTATCAATACTTAATCTTAGCTCGTCAAGTGTTACATTACCCAGATTAATTTTGGATGTAATATCATTGAGATTGTTTCTAGTAGCATGAACTTTCTTTTCTGCTTCAGTCAACTGGTTTTGTAAGAATGTTACATTAGATAAAAGCTCTTTGACAGTTGCCTGGCCAAGCTTAGAACTGTCGAGAAGGCCCTCAACTTCGGATAGTTTTTTCGTCATTTCCTCAAAATCTCTTGTGTATGCACCAGTAGCCCCCACGACTTTTATTTTACTAGCATTGCCGATTGCGTATTCAGTTTGAATCTGTAAGTTGCTTATAATTTCATCCCAGTTATCGAAACATTCTCCGCATGGATAGCATTCAGGTGCTTGTCCAAGATAGCCTCTAGCACACAAGTCGCATTTGTATCCACCTATACCAGGTCTACACACACATGATCCATTATCTCGCATGCACTGTTGAGACACAGCTCCGCTTAAATCACATTCACATTCGTGACATTCAATATTTGGATTACCCCAATGATTTTCTTGACATTCGTCACATTGCCTACCGCCGTGCCCTGGTTTGCACTGACATTTTCCTATGTACGGATTACACTGAGGCGATACTGAACCGACAGGATCGCAGTCGCAAGGATCACATCCTGTCCCCACTGCGATTCTCCAATGATTTTCTGTACATTGATCGCAATTTAAGCCCATAACATTTTTATGACAATGGCACTGTCCGGTCACACTGTCACAGTTGCCCTTGGTGAAGTTCGTACCGAGTACAGAACAGTTACACTTATAGCATGCTTGTTCTAAGGCATTACCGTAGTAACCTTCTTGGCACACTTCGCAATGGTCTCCTGCTGTGTTGTGTAAGCATTTCAAACATTTTCCAGTAACAGGGTCACAATTACCTGGTTTAGTTAAATCCACATTATTGTTACATTCGCAAATTTCACACGTACCTTTAACAGGGTCTCCATAGTAATTGTCATTGCATATGTCACATAGTGGGCCAGAATATCCTTCTTTGCAGTCACAGATGACGTCTTTGGTCTCCGGGTCTAGTCCACAACTATCAGCATGACTACTCTTAAAAGGATCCCCTTTAACTCCAGGACACGGGCAAGCGCGACAAGCTATATCTATTCCAAGACGTGGATCTCCATAATACCCTCTACGCATCTTTCACATCGGTGACCTTCGGTATAGTCTTTACAATCATAGCACGCACCAGTTTTGTCGTCACACTCTACTGCGTGTCCATTGCAGTCACATTGCTGGCAATTGGGAAAATTGAAATAACCAGGTTGGCATAAATCACATGCACGGCCATATGTGTTAGCTCTACATTTACATTGGCCACTTAAAGCATCGCAAAAGTTATCAAGAGATCCAATACTGTTGCAATCGCAACGTTTGCAGCCAAACTTACTAAAACCATACGTGCCTGGAGCGCACCGGTCACATCGAGCTCCTACAATATTTTCAACACATTGACAATCGCCTGTATATGGGTCACATTGATGACTTTTGGATCCTGTTGGGTCACATTGGCATGGTTCAGACCCATTTCTTATTATGTAACCTATACTAATATGATGTTTTTTACAAATTTCTAAAATATTTTCGCGGTGTAAACTATAATAGTATGGATCACCGCAATTATAGCGATCAAACTCTTCACGTTGAGGACTGCCATTTTTAAGAAAAGATATATCGTCAAACGATGGAACCAGAGCTATGGAATCAATTAGTACAGTTGCCCTAGAATTTGATGTATGGCCATTCTGACGTCCTAAATATATACGTATTTCAGTGGTCTTACCTTTTTCTAAACACACTGCTGGTTTTATTAATACACTACGACCGTTTGCTGGTAAAACCGTATGAATAGTATCATCTTCGGGACGTGTATTAGCACAAGGGGAATCTGGGTCTATTGGCTCTAATCTTTTAACAAAAACGGTAGCTTCTTCCCAGTTAACATCAGGCTGAGGTTCATATCTTACCAGAATGTTGTAGTTCATGCTAGTTTTCAAGTTATTAACGACAAACACTAAAGTACTTCCTTCCGGAATTTTCATGAAACCAGGCCCAGTCCACGGAGGCTTCCTCCCATCTGGGAAATTCTCCCTAATAACGACATGGCACTGTTGACTTTGTATAGCGTTATCGTCTATTTGTGAATCACACTGACTGGACTCTGCTTCAATGACAATAGAATCAAGAGCTCCAACGAAAAAGTTTTGCAAAGGTTGGTCACAACGACGGCCAATCACGTTCGGGCGGCATTTGCACTGTCCAGTTATCACATCACATTCTTTGTCCAGAGCACCACCAGGATCACAATCACAAGGCGTACATCCGTCGTTGGAGTCTGATAAGCCGTAAAACTCGGGAAGGCACTGATCACAATTTCTTCCGGTTACATGACGTTTGCAGAAACACATACCAGTGTTGGGGTCGCATCCTCGTTCGTTGATCGTTCCTAATCTATCACATGTGCACTCTTCGCAGCCATCGGGGTTAGAAAGATCGAAATTCCAGTAGCCATCTTTGCATCTATCACATCTCGGGCCATCCATGTTTGCTTTGCATAGACAACGGCCGGCGGTCTTGTTGTTGGCAACATCTGTTTCGTCATCACACAAAATTTCCTCATCTGTGACACCATGGGGATCGCAGTCGCAGGGCTTACATACTTCAGGGTCCTGTTTGTCCAATTCGGGATCTTGGTAAAATTTCGGTAAGCAGCGTTCACAATTTATACCCATAGTGTTGTGCTGGCAATTATCACAAACTCCGCCACTAATTTTTCCGGTTTTATTAAAAACTGCGGCATCAAAATGACATTTTGTAGCGTGATTATTACAAGTGCATCTTTTACATGGGTTAGATTGTTTTCCAACAGCTGGTTGCCATGGCAAATCATTGAAGAAATCATCACAATATTCACAATTGAGTCCATTCGTGTTGTGTGTACATTCACAGCGACCATGCACCATGTTGCCCCTTGCGTTGACTCCCGGTAAAGGCAAACATCTCGACGCATGACCATAACAAGAACAAGAACCACGCACCGTCATTTCGTAAATTGAATAGTAATACTTTTCCTGAATTTCAAGCCTATTATCCAATAAGTCATCTCCGAGGGTGTGTAATTTGGTAAAGTTGATTCTAAGATTAGTCATACGTAGTAAGTTTTGGACCTCTTCAGAATATGGGTTGGTGATATTAATATTCGGCGGTATTACTCTGAAGATAAGGGCGCCTTCCGTTGACGGTTCGACAGTAGAATAACGAGATTCACACACAACTTCCGTCAAAGAGCGCTGGGTTCTCTCAGGAATTCCGGGGAAAGCATCGGCACAGTTGTATGCAAAATAACGATACACGCTCCATGTTTTTCCGAAATCGGATGACCTCTCCACTAACATGGCTTTAGGGAGAAACGTTTTAAACGTTATTATTACATGCGTAAGATGAAATTCCGCTTCCATGTTCAACTGGATCGTAACATTTTCTTTACCATTCTCTGATTGCCACCATGACTTATTGCGCGTTCCAGGATAATATCTATAGATAATGTTCTCTATCCTGTGGTTAAGGTCCGGTCGCCCATAAGTGTTGTTGCTGGAATCGCACCAGAAGCATTTTTTTGGGTCCTCCAAATGTGAAACAATGCAGTACCGTTCGGGATTGTTAGTACCGCATGTAGACGAGGCGTAGAGGCTGCCTTCGCGGCCAATGAGGAGGTTGCCAGTGGCAGGGTAGCAAGAACTGAGTTCGCACGCGCGATCGAGGAGGCGCGGGTCGTTACGCTGGCGGTCGCGTTCGCGGTTATAGACGGCGCCGCCGGTGGCGACGAGCGCACACGCGACGATCAAGCGCAGAGCCATGGCGGGCGAGTAGGTGCGGGCCTCCGCGCCGCTCACTGCACTGCCGGCCGCCTCGCCACTCTCGCGCCGCGCGCCGCTCCTCACCCCGCCTACCCCACCGCTACACCCTACTTACACAGGGACCTACTCCGAGAGAGCTTTTGTCTAAAATAAAAGGCTCTCGACTAGCTCGATATGTTATGTTATGCGTTAGATATTATGGTTATTGTGCATTGTGCAACGTGGGGTGGAAGTTAAGCATTGCACACGAACGAGCTTACCGACGCGATTTAAAGAAATTTGTAATATTCTTACGCCCCGAGTTACACACAATGTCATTTAAAAAGATAAAAAAGTTAACTAGTACTATAAATTCCATAACTACCTAGGGAGAACGATTCTTCTCCCGCTCCACCTGCGTGCACTTCCAACTTTACCGTGGGTGTGTCATGAAACGTTTATTATGATAAGCTAGATATTTAATAATTTTACGCAGCTGTATCTATTTACTGACTAGCACTCCTAAAAAACTGTATAGGTATATTAGGTATCTTAAGACTCCCAAAACTTGCGCCATTGCTGGATTGCGTCAGTTCGTATTCGGTGCATTGAGAACCAAATTAAAGTATTTACTGTATTCAATCGATTACCAGCTTATTTATTTAATCATTTTATTTATTTTTATTGCACATTAAAAATAGTACAATTGGCAGACGTTTTTTGAAGGAAAAACGTTCATTCATAAAAACATACATAACTTTGAGACGCGAAAAATCGTAAAAAAGTATGTGCTCCTAAAGAACCGAAAGCTTAATCGGTCTCGGCCTTTTTCGAAGTGGTCGAATAAACCATCGGTCGGAATGCGGCCCTGAGCAAGGCGACGACCGCTCCCGCCCGCGCCGCTCGTGCCGTTCTCCGAAACGGGCACTAAGCAACAAAAATAACACGGCATTTCGGGATGCGCTTTTTTGTTTTGGTCATTATTATGGCAACAAGCTCTCTCCTTGTCTCCGTGTATTACTTAACATTGCGGTGATAACGTTTATCCTTGTCAGATGTTTATCCTTTTAATAAAGCCTTACGAGTATATCCCTTATACAACACAATGTATCTATTACCAATAAATTTAATTTATTTATTTATTTATTAGGTCCACCAGTATTTTACGAAAATTTGGCGATTTGGCGAAAAGCTCATGTTTGTGTTGCCTTTGTGTACAAAAATTAAAAACTAGGTTGGTAAGTAATAAAAATATGCAAGGCAAATAGAAGGTAATGTAGGTATTCTAAATGAGTTTGCTTGGATTTTTTTATTTTTCATTGAATCAATTTCAATACATTATTTGAAGTCTATCACCAATATACAATAGGTACAGATATGTATATATTTATTAGGTGCAAAAAATTATGATTAGTCTTATTTATCCCCAGCACCTCGATTAAGTAGAGCAATTTTTTTACTTTATTGTATAAAAAGTACGATCTTAGGTCATGTATATAAAACAATTCACAGAAATTAATTAGGTAAGTAGTAAAACAGAATGAGAACACACAAAATGGCGGGCTCTCTGTTGTTTGTCAGTCGGTTCGTGTGATACTGTCAGCCTCCTGTTCTCAACACAGTTTGTTCAAGACTGGGAACCACCCCTAGAGTATCTTGACCCGAGGTTTCATAGAAAGAACGTGGTTGGAGGTTAGACTTAATACTGGTTAGCACGTAGTGAAGTGGGTGGCAGTGAATGACAGGACAGAGCCGTTGGCCTTCCGCCCTGCACATCCGTCCATGATAAGCACTCGGCCCGGGTCCAAACCTAACATCAAGATACATACCATCAAACTCTTTAATGGGTAAGTGTCTTAAATGTCTTAATAGGTATTCATGAACTTCACAAGATCTTGGAAATAAATAGGTTCTGTGCGTTTAAAGAGTTATTTTATTACATTAAGTACACGTACAGAATTACTTAGAGCACCAGACACCGCTTCGCTTTTGATTTACAAATAACCTAACCACAAAATTAAAGAAAAAAACCCCGACATAGTGGACCGATTTCCATGAAACATGGCTAAGAACATCCCGACTAACTCAGCTTTCAAACGAAAAAAAACTAAATCTTAATCGGTTCATCCGTTCGAGAGCTACGATGCCACAGACAGACACACACACAGACAGACAGACACGTCAAACTTATAACACCCCGTTGTTTTTGCGTTAGGGGTTAAAAATATTCAAATTAAGAAAATACCTAATAGGAAAAAAAACGGAGAGAAGGAGAGTCAACTTTGAAATATACAAAATACTGTAAAAGTTACTACAGTACTTTTCTGAGGATTAGCTATAACTCCTTTGGTTGAAATGCACTGCAAAGAGTAAATATATATAGCAAATATATTATAATAGGGTCGCATTGTAAGGGTAAAGTAAAGGAACCCTTGATCAATGAACTGGACGTAGGGATTGGCGGGACAAAGCATTTGTAAAAAGCATTGAGCATTCCGGTTCGGTCCACGCAAGTGATCCTACGGGTTTCACTGTAAGTACCGTAATTAGTGATGCATGTGCTACACAAAATTGAGATAGTAGATTTTCTATGAACTGTAATAAAGGGCCTGGCCGGACTGCCATGGTAAAATCGCCCCTGGCTAAATATGAAATATTGATATGCAGGATTATTCGTATTGTTACTACATGTACTACTACTGGATATTATGCCTCAAACTGTTTCCGTTTACGAAAAAAATTAAAAAAAAGAAATTTTGTTTTTTATTTTTTTCTTTAAAACCGCGTATCCGATTGAGTTGTTCTTTGGATATTTTATAGATATATTAGGGATACATCAATAAAAAAAAAATTAACTTCCTGACTTTTTGTTAAATACATTTTTTTTAATTTATGTTTTAAATATTTTTTTTTACCACATACGAGTTAGCGACACCTACTATATTTTTATATAATAATCGCCATTTTATACTCTATTACATATATTTTTATCAAAAATATTAGTTTGGATCAACAATGTCAAAATAAGTTATTTATATATTACTAGTATTACCCTTTAGTACGTTGCTCCTGGAAAGTGATGTATGAAAATTTTGGCATAATTAATGGAAGATTTTTTTTTAATTGGGATATGTAGATTATAGGCCGAAATTATTTTTCATCAACCCTCCCCACCCCTCCCCCCTCTGCGTCACCCCTCTACCCCCCTTAAAGAGCCGAAAATGCGATTTTTCTCGATTTCTGACAAAACCGATGAAGATACAGAAAAAGCGTGTAGGAACGAAGTAATCCTTAATAAATTTACTACAAATCTCTCATAAACACTTTAGTGCTAGCACTTATAGTTTTCGCGCAATCCGTCACGAAAGTTGCTCCTTTCTGCAATTTTCTTTAATGAATGATAAGTTTTCTCCTTAAATGCTTACGAAATCGTCGGTTTGATAGTACTAAAATATTATAAACTCAGAATGAATTTCAGGGGAAAAAAATCACTACCATGGGCGGGACTTGAACTCACGGCCTCTAGATTGATAGATAAATGACGCTAGGGGTACCATTGATTCATATAGTAGAAAGCTGAAAGATTCGCTAGAAACTAGGGATGAGCTTTTGGTGGCTCAGTTGGTAGAGCCCTCGAGTTTCTATCCGGAAGCCGTGAGTTCAAGTCCCAACCATGGTAGTGATTTATCCCCTTAATTTTATTATAGTCATGAGTTTACAATATTTTAGTCGTATCAAACAAATTTCGTAAGCATTTTGGGACAACACTTTAATATTCTTTAAAGAAAATTGCAGAAAGGAGCAACTTTCGTGACGGATTGCACGAAAACTATAAGTGCTAGCACTAAAGTGTTTATGAGAGATTTGTAGTAAATTTATTAAGGATTACTTCGTTCCTACACGCTTTTTCTGTATCTTCATCGGTTTTGTCAGAAATCGAGAAAAATCGCATTTTCGGCTCTTTAAGGGGGGGTAGAGGGGTGACGCAGAGGGGGGAGGGGTGGGGAGGGTTGATGAAAAATAACTTCGGCCTATAATCTACATATCCCAATTAAAAAAAAATCTTCCATTAATTATGCCAAGATTTTCATACATCACTTTCAGGAGCAACGTACTAAAGGGTAATACTAGTAATATATAAATAACTTATTTTGACATTGTTGATCCAAACTAATATTTTTGATAAAAATATATGTAATAGAGTATAAAATGGCGATTATTATATAAAAATATAGTAGGTGTCGCTAACTCGTATGTAGTAAAAAAAAAATATTTAAAACATAAATTAAAAAAAAAATGCATTAACAAAAAGTCAGGAAGTTAATTTTTTTTTTTTATTGATGTATCCCTAATATATCTATAAAATATCCAAAGAACAACTCAATCGGATACGCGGTTTTAAAGAAAAAAATAAAAAACAAAATTTTTTTTTTTTAATTTTTTTCGTAAACGGAAACAGTTTGAGGCATAATATCCAGTAGTAGTACATATAGTAACAATACGAATAATCCTGCATATCAATATTTCATATTTAGCCAGGGGCGATTTTACCATGGCAGTCCGGCCAGGCCCTTTGAGTTATAAGACTGAACACTTTAGAATGTTCAAATTAGATAACATTAGCTAAGGTGTCATCGCTACCATTTTAGGAGAGAAAACGAGCCATTTGGCATTTTCAGAATTATGTCGTTAGCCGCATTATGGTAGGGGGTTCTTAATGCCAACAAAATGTATACCAAGTGTAGATAGTAATAAATTAAAACGCGACCGGAGTGTTTTAAATCGACAAGATTCGCGTATTACCTCATCTATAGTACAATTTTTTACAGTAGGTATAGTCAACCAATTGGAACCCTAGGCCACTCTACAGAGTGGGGCCTGTAACAAAGGAGAAGAATTGAACTGTAGGCTATTCTCCTTATACTGATCAACATTTGTTCAGTGACTTTTAAAAATTATGAAGTCTTTAAATTTTTAATTTTTCATACAATATAAATATTAGCTTCAATGTACGCCATTATTGTTGTCATTGACGTTGTCTGTCACACTTTAGACTTAACAGAATTCGCAATACATTACCTCTTAGAAAAAACTTTCAAGGGTGATAAAAATCAAAATACAAGTTATTTTTAAAAGTCGCCGAAAAAATGTTGATCAGTATAAGGAGAATAGCCTAGAGTTCAATTCTTCGCCTTTGTTACAGGCCCCACTCTGCAGAACCATGTCAAATGACAAGCAGTAAGAGATTTCTTACAATCTGATTTGTAATGTCACTATGACATAGTTCTACAGTGGCCTAGGGTTCCAATTGGTTGATTGTACTTACATATGGCAGGCCCTTAAAAGCTGCGACATAGACACGTAAAGAACTAATTAGCCTACTAGTGCAATAAAGTACCTAGTAGCACCATTGTTAAATAAATTGAACATAGAAAACTGAATTTGAACTGGCAATTTCAGGAAGGATTCTTTAATATGAAAGTTAATTATAAACCTCAGAATTAAAACTAAATACATAGTTCTAATTGAGCATTGTTAATAGACAAGTGGTATCTGTTTCAACATTTTTGGCGATAACCCCGCACTATCAGAGTCAAGTTGAATAGAAACAAGTTAGATTGTATTACGAATACCTACTTATTACATATTTCTACGATTAAGATTATTTCTATTACAAACTGACATAGTAACCTGCTGAGGATTTTGATCTGGAATTCAATAATAAACCTAAACTATACAATCTATACATGTACTTAACTAAAGAGTGGATTTGAGTGTAAAAAAATGCGACAAAATTAAGCATTGACATTTTTTACATATACATAATTAAAATTCTAATGGGACTTAACGGCGATATCACGACCCCACAACGGGGACTACGCCATCGAAACTAAGTCTAAGACTAAGGCCTGATTTAGACGGCGTGCGAACTCGCATGCGATTTTAGTTACATTGCGTGCTGTTTAAGTTACGTACAATTTTGCACAACCGTCAATACTGCAATGTAATAAAACTCGTATGCGAGTTCTCGTACCGTATAAATGGGCCCTTAGTCAGAGCTAAGTCCAGTTAATATTTTAATTAAAATTAAGCATTTTTTTCACACGATACTCTTTCTTGGGATGCACGTCATAAATAATTAAATAAAAATCTTGGCCGCTGTGAATGAACGCTTGATGATAAGGGTTCATTCTGAAAACGCGGTTATGATGTTAGAGGTCGCTTGATAAGTGGCCTATGTGCCGCCGAATCGCTGTTTTATCGTTACCACACGAAATAAAAAACGGTTAACTTTAATTAATACAGTACAAATATAATAGTCTTTTATTTAGACGATTTCCAATTGAAGCACAAATAAGTCACTTCCCATCAGGTCAGACTTTCCATCGGGTGTCGTAAGGTCAATCACTGGCCAGTTTATAATATAGTATTTTTCCCCTCACTAGCTCGGAAACACGTGTTTTGTCCTTTAATACCAGCGGGTAAAAACGCATTTTATCCACTAGTGGGTAAAGTAATTTGACCTTGAATAAAGTCAAATTAACTGCTTTAAAATTGATAAAAGTAGGTGAATCTAGTAATAAAGATGATTTACCACCTGTGGAACTACTGGAAGCAGTGATAAACGCATTTTTTGCGTTGTAGTTTCCTCGCTATAGTGAGGGGAAAAGTTTTGTGTTACACTCGGGTGCAAATGTATTTTACTTCTCGTGTGTTAAAAAACGAGCAAGTGAAAGGATTCTATACTCGAACCACTCGCTTCGCTCGTGGTTCAACTATAGAATCCTTTCACTTGCTCGTTTTTCAATTCCACACTCGGCGTTAAAATACAACTTTGCCCCCTTGTATAACAAATAACTATTATGCAACAGGCGTTTAAAGGAGGTAGTAGAAGAGGACGCGAGGAGGTAATACTCGTGGCGTCTTAATAACAATTTTCGGCTTCGCCTCAAATTGTTACCCACGCCGCTCGTCTTTTTTGACTTAGTTAAACACCGTTGCATATAATACTTTTTCTACGACCATGCACTTAGTTTTTAATAGTTTTCTCGAATAACTTTCGTGAAATTCACACTGTTTCCTGTATTTAGACGCAAAGGTTTGCACGGTCAGCTCAGCTGCTCAAAGCCTTCCCGCGCACTCGCGCAGTATCGTTATAACAATGCGTTTTCAGTATTTTCGATACTGCAAGCCGGCGGACGCTGGCTTTGGGGAATAGACTATTATGTAGGGTTTTAAAGATCTATGCACGACCCTGTAAATGACGACAACAGTTCGGGAGTAGAAAAAAATAATAAAAAATAAGTAGGCCCCAAATCAAGTTTTTTTTTACAGTTCTAGAAAAAAAAAGATTTTGAGATATGACTAGCAGCAAAGAGGATCGAGTTTTATAGAGAGTTACTGTCAAAGTGAAATGTGTAATCACAGTGCATACTTATATACTGCCATCTCTTGACACAGGCTTAAAACATTTGAACCTCAATTTTGAACATTTGGCCCATATTATTAGCTTGATATGTGTTAAAAAAAATGTCAAATATTAATATTAACGCCATCTAGCTGTGCGTTCCCCAAAGGTGTAACGCCATCTAGGCCACCGTAACTTTTTCTTTATGGTTCTGAGGTACGTTTTTTTTCTTAGACTTATTCATCTGTCTATACGGAGTTACATATGTCTTTGCTAGCAGGGAAGTACCTTTTTCGAGACTTAAGGAACTAAGAAAATAGTCACGTAAACAAGGAAGAAGGCGAGTCTAATTCGAGCACAGTCAACACAGTCATTCTATATCGGGATGTTATGCCACATAAGACTAATCTGACAGAGGGACTGCTTCATACAACTGAACATCTACATGTGATTAGACTTTGATATAACCAATTTTTAATAACTATAATAAATATTTCCCTGGTCGGTAATGAAGTTTGTTTGTCATTATTGCAGGTACCTTAGTTAACTATTTTTTTTAGGTAAAATATGATGTATTTAATGTCAACACTGCAATAACTCAATTTTGGCATCAATTTAGGCATGCATTAATTCTTATTTGCCTAGTAGGTACCTACTATTGAAACGCGAAGAATTGCTCCAATATGAACAACAACCCTACTCGCTAAACCAATTTGAATGTAGAAACATGGAACGAATCAAAATGATACTTAAATAAAATTATTTACTTCGCGTGCATTTCACTCGTAAGTTTCCATCGTCCCTACATAATGTATAGGTAGGTATTGAAGGGAAGGTAGAACAAACGACAATAACATATCATTTAAATGCCCTTTAGATCTGAAGTTAGTGCACGTTCCTGAATCCTCGCTGATTATATAGCGCTATGCAGTAAGTAATAATCGTAAATTTGGTTCTGTGCTGTGACGTGCTGTGTCGTAAGACTCGTAAGTCATAACGTATGTATTAATGTTATGTTATGGTTTCACGCGTTAGGAGACGGAAGCTAAGGAACATACTCGACACTTTCCCCGTTTGCAATATCGGGTTACCTTGCCACGAAACAAATAAATAAATACCTAAGTAATATTTGCTATACAGACCGACTAGGAGATTGGACTCATTTTGGAATGGGTGGAATGACAAGGTTGTATGGATGGATGATTCTGAGCGGTGGCTAAACCAAATAACAAAAAAGAAAGCCTACTGGTGCTCGTGCTTTTAAATTGTATCCAGCAAAAATATCAATAATTTCATATAATATCTCCTCCGATTTTATATTTCAAAATTGATAATACAACTTAGGTAAATAGGTGCTTCTGCAATGTCTTTGTATTGTATAAATGGAAAGGTGCCGCCATTCGCATTGGTAATCAACATAGCAGTGCGCATCGATTGGTTAAAGTAATAAAGAAGCCATACATGGTTCGGCTTCGAGTGTCCGCGTATAGAACTACAGGGTAGATAATCGGGTTTAATCGTGGGAAAGTATGGTTTCTTGGAAAATAATAATGATGTAATTACCGGTAGAAGAAGAAAACAAATCCGAATGCGTAGGTACAGTCGGCCAAGAAAGCGGTCTACCACTTTTGAAAAAAGTTTCTGCGAGCTCTAACGATCGCTAAGGTTGACTTGACACATGGCATGACGTATCATACATAGAGGAGCAATAGTCAGTGACATAATATTATTGCAAGGGGAAACGAACCTCAACCGTAACCGTAACCGGTGGTAAACCATATTTTTGGATGACTGTACATACATTTGTGAAACATCAATTCGCATACAATACGAATTTGTATTGGCTAATATTTAGAATGAAAATAAGCACGAAAACAAAATGAAATATGAATAAAAGAGGGAAAACTTTTTGTAGGGCAAGCCTGGACTTCTCCTATTACCGAACAGCTTGGTGAAAAGCTGCTAGCGATTAAAAATGTAGGATGCGAGATAAAGCTCACAGTCAGTTGCCTAATTTTGGAACTTGTATCCCGTCATGTGATACTATAAAAATCTCAGGGCGACGACCTTTGTTATCTAAACAGATTAAGTAACACATTTTTAATGCACAGTAAAAACTCCCGCTTTGTTCATCAGACTAGGAACAAATGTTTATAGTCTTCGAAAGGTGCTAACTAGCTTCCATACCAAATTTCTAAACATTAGGTTCTGTGAGGAGTGTGAGGGACAAAATCAGGGTTTTATTATAGATATTAACAAATTGTACGGTATAATAGCTATGCAATTGAAACTTTTGAAATTAGTTGTACTATTAACATCATCCGATAATTTAGTTTAGTTAGTATAATCGACGCAAAGTTATGAGATTTAAAAAAAATTGAGCAGGTATTAGGTAAGCGCTCTGCTGCTTTGCTTGTCTTGTCTTGGCGGGGACAGTGAGATTTATATATCGTACATTTTATATTTGTCACTTCATCGCTTCAGTTCAAACGTTACTTTTATGATTTAATAACACTCCCTCACTTGTAATGAAGTCGGTGCAAAGTTAGTTCAAACGGACCCAAACATATTATGGTTTCGTAGGGACGAACGATCGTCGAGATGCACCCATCTGGTCCACACGTGGTAACGGAAAGCGAATCCTTGCCACATTGTTACGCCCAAATTAACTACATACTTGGTAAAAATAGCCCGAATAGATTTCAAAGCAAAGACGTAGGTATTGACCAACAACACTTGCTTAGTCGTGCTTAAGATACTTTTTATAACGAATAAATCGAGTAATAAGTTAAATTAAATATCCAAGGGTGTATTTAAAAAGAAATACAGATAGTTTCACGAAAGCTGGCACGAATAATAGTATAATATACTATGCTTCTTGGGAGGCGGCGTAAGATGTAAACAACCTACGTGCATACATACCTAATGTAGATTGTAGCATAGGATATGATTGGATCTGTTAACATGTTACGTGTCCTCCAAATTCAAGTGTTAGTGATTAGTTTTGTATAACTGATGGTGCATGTTAATAAATTTATAAATACTTAATATAAGAGTGCATAACCTCGCCGTTAAACTTTGGTTTGGCGAAATTGTAGTAGTAAGCATCTTTGTAGTGTTATTAGAAATAAAAAAAAAAAAAAAATCACCTGTATGAACTGTAGTGGCATGAGTGACACCTGTATCGGTATACAGTCGTAAATGTCAAGAGCTACCATTTTATGGGATGGGCTGTCACACACACATGCATATTTCCATTCCCTCATTCCATTCGTGCCAGTAGGCCTAGCACATGATTGTCGCGAGAGTATGTCGCCGCGAGATAGATGACACGTCTTCTTTTAACTGTATTAATGACATAAGCTTCTCTAGCACAACTTGCCGTGTCGCGCGAGAGTCCATACTTGAAGTCGCGCTTGATGTATGGACTCGCGCGCGACAAGGCAAGCGGACTCGCGCCGCGAGATATACGGGGGGTGTGTAATGATTGGTATAACTTTTTTTGGTATAGTAACATTTGATATAACAACATTTGGTATATATTTAAAGGATATAATCACTCATATGACATAATTAACATTTGGTATAACTACAAACTATCTACTTTTATTTTGTATAACCATGATTTCGTATAACACTTATTCATAATAACCGTTATATGGTATAACTATCTATTGATATACGATTAGTATGATATAACTAGCAAACAGTATAAAACATTTCATGAATTAATTTTATCCTTTTTTGAAGGGATCACAGTTCTAACCTAACCTAACCTACTTTTCTGATAGCAGTACATATGTTTAAGGGTCACAGTTCTAACCTAACCTAACCTATTTTTCTGGTAGCAGCGCATTGTGTGTAGGGGTCACAGTTCTAACCTAATCTACTTTTCTGGTAAATGATATATCTAATTTATTGTACTTTTTTTTTATTCCGTGCTTTAGAAAGAATTTGCGTTATACGATTTATTTATTGTCGAAAATAAGCATTATACTCAAAGTATGTTATAATAAATGTTATTCGAAAAAATGTTCATTATATTAAATAAGAATTATACCATTTGTTAGTATATTATTTGTTGAATATGATTCAATAATTATATCAAATGATCGTTATAACGACTAAAAATATATCAAAAAAAGTTATATCGATCGATACGCACCCATATACGGGTAGTCTATCTCGCGGCGATATACTCTAGCGGCAATCAAGTGCTAACTCTGCTGCTCTTGTGAATTAACCCGTAGTTTTTTAGGGTTCCGTACCAAAAAGGTACAATAGTAACTGCGACTCTGTCCGTCTGTCTCAGTGCTAAATATCTCGAGAAGAGAGGATGATGAACAGAGTTAGAATATGACGAAATTGAGGATTAACCCTGCAGCAGTTGATTCATCCATCGGCTCCATCGCCAATGACGTAATGTGAAATGTTTGTCAAGATAAACACTAACCTTCTTTGAGCATGGCTCGCGGCTCTAACGAGCTGGCGCGCCGCTCGCAGCCTCGACTCCCATGCGGCGCACGCGTCGCCGGCGTCAGTGCCCACCGACGACACCACCCATTGTTGCTCCTCAATCTACCACCAAATAAGTCAGCATATTTTTTGCATATTTTACATTGTTATAACTAGAGTGCCGTTTGTCTATACTAAACATGCGTGCCACATGTGTCCAGTAGACACGAATACTAGTAGACTTTTATATTGTAAATGTCTCAATTATTATTCTAGTAAAAACTGCTCATTAAAAAATGGATGTAGGTATTCTTCAAAAAAAGAAAGATGTTTTATTGTAGTCCGTTCTCACTCCTTTTGAATGACATTGATGGGGGATTAAATACAATTCTGATTTGTATTTATTTGTGCAGTAGACACAAACTCATAGACAATAGACACGTCACACGGGCACTGGCTGTGGAATCCCGTCGATAATCAATGACCGCTCACCATACAGTGGAACGTATGCTTGTTTTGTTTGCTACAAACCTTACGAGCGATGAGCCAAGCGAGCTTACGAACACTTCCTACATCAGAGGGGCTCTTTTCTAGTAGGTTTCCTTCTGTCGTATACATACATACATACAACATACATACAATCACGCCTGTATCCCATAAAGGGGTAGGCAGAACACATGAAACTACTAAAGCTTCAGTGCCACTCTTGGCAAATAAGGAGTTGAAAGAAAACGAAACTGTGACATTGCAGTGACAGGTTGCCAGCCTCTCGCCTACGCCACAATTTAACCCATATCCCATAGTCGCCTTCTACGACACCCACGGGAAGAAAGGGGGTGGTGAAATTCTTAACCCGTCACCACACAGTAGTCACAGTAGTCCTTCTTATCGGCTCGGAAACATCGTAGAGTTGTGCAAACACCATATAGCTGATTACTAGTAGTTCAATGTAGGTATATATTTTAAAAATACAAAGGAAACCTCACCTTAGTAAGTATCTCTTTGAAGTCCTTGACAATGGGCACGGGCCGCTTGGTCTTGTCGTTGTAGTAGGTGACGGCGAGCCGCGCGCCGGCGAACCACAGCTCCAGTTCGTTCAGCGCGCTTCGGATCGCCGATTCGCTGGACGCGCTTGCGTTTATTTTCTAGATAGAATTGATATATTTTAAATAAGGTACGGCGGGGCAAATCTCGACTGGGGGTCAAATTTCACTGGTAAATTTTTTCCATGTTTGGCATTATTAAATAGAGTGTCCACCGGTTATATGCGTGTTTACTAGATACATGTATAACTCAACATCATAGTGTAATAATGGAAAAAATGGATTAGTTACTATTGCCCCCCATTCGAGATTTGCCCCGCTGTACCTTAATACAAAAAGTACCTTTTGAGGTGAAATATAGGTTACCATAGAATGAAAGTTTTATGCCTTTTCAAATCCCTATTTTTTTATGATTTGACTAACATTTTCTCGATCTCTCATCTACTTCAATTGCTTCAAAAACAATAATTAATATTCTGAGATGTACCTATATTAAATATTTTTCAATGTAAACATGTGTGTATAAAATAGTCAGTAACATAATTTAAATCTTAGCTTAAAGTTTTTGAGGTAATTTGTAACTTGTTTAGTGTGCTAAACAAGTTACAAATTACCTCAAAAACTTTAAGCTAAGATTTAAATGATGTTACTGACTATTTTATATTTTAAGATGTAGCAAATAATGGCGGTATGAAAAAAGTGTAAATATCAACGGAATGCTGGTATTGTCACTATTCCAGTAAACGCATAACCCCTCCCGTCATCCCGGACTATCAGTCATTGACACCGATGAAACAATAGGTTTTTATGACTTCACCCACTATGAAGGACAATACTATTCTGCCTGTTTCCAAACCTTATCAAACGGTATCTATAGATAGACAAAGGTGAACTAAAGAGTAAAATACGCCTAGTAGTGCAAAACATTGCATCCGAAAATAAGTCAGTTCGAGCGCATTATAAATATTATAATTTAAAAGCAGGTCATCTAGACGTGTGCTAAATAAAAAGTGATCAAGCCCGGCTAGACGGAAGGGCTTGGTTTATTTATATTTATAGTAGCGACCCTATTTAGAAATAATTACTAAAATACACCGCGCTTAGATGTACAACTGTTGTCACATCGTCCTTTTAAAATTAGAAGCTTTATCCCATTCGTGTATACGTAAAATTCATTCATGAATCCATTTGTTTGAAATTTTATTAGTTAAAAATATAGTTAACATGAGTGTTTGTCAAGTTGGCAAAAAGAAGACATTTTGTGTGACGTATTATATGAATTGGACACCTATCTACAGGATACGATGAATTCACATGAATTGCAGAAATATGACAAAAATTTTCCAATTTCTTGGACCATCTAAATGGCAAAGCGGGTATGTAAAAAAGTACATATGAAACTAACACTAAAAAACGATCTCATCTAGAAGTTCTAGACAGCTTAGGTTGGGTTGGGCACTCTTAGATTTTATGTTTAGGAACATATTGTATAACGAATGTATCCTATCGCTGAAATATTCTGTTATTACATACCTGTAGCAGTTTGATGTGTCTCTTTATATTGGCCGCAGCAATCAAGAGATCCTTGACTTGTAGACTGTCTGGTTTTTTGTATTCCATTTCTAAAATACCGTAGACTTCGTGCCAGTGCCGCTCAGTAAAGTCGGTACCGCGAAGATACTTTAGTAGGGTGGTCAAATCCTAAAATTAAACACAGAGTGAAATGCCTACAATAACACAATATACTTTTTTCTAAAACATTCTTACGTGAAAGTTCAAATAATAAATGTTGAAACAAATAATTCCAAATCAAAAAGGAAAAAGAAAAAAGGTATGATACATTCTTATAATTTATAATACAGCCTATCCACTGCTAGACACAGACCTCAGGCCCCGTAGCCGAATGGTATTTCTGCGACGCGAAACGCCACCGAAACGCCGCAGAAATGTATTCTGGCTCTGTCGCGCCAATAGCAAGAGCGATAGAGATAAATAGCTACGAAAGAGATATTATCGTGAGCGTTTGTGTATTCGGCTACGCACACAGGTAAATTAATGAAATTAACCAAAGTTAAACGTAATCGTACAGAATACTTATCCAGTTCCTGCTTCAAATACAACGTGACAGTTGTATACGGTTCAAGTTTAGAGCTCCATTTGGACGTGAAGTCATCGAATAGATGTAGTTTCTTGTGGAATACAATCCAGTCCTGTTCAGCGATGGATTCAAACTCTACAACATAAAAGGTCGGGTTCTTATTCAGTTCAATATGTAAACTATAAGCCGTGGCAAATGCCGGGATAACGCAAGGATGTAAACTATATGACCGGTGTGATCCGAAAGCCTAGAACATGGTCTCCTATCTCCAATGGGCTTGGCATCTGCCAATTGTTTGAATAGATGGTGCCTTGATGGCTTGCTTCTGGATCAAGTTTCTTGTCTGACTCAAGACTTGAGGAACAAGAAAATCCGAAAAAAGTAAAGATTTGGTATCAATTTTTATGAAACATTATAAAAAGTATGGAACCTAAAAAAGACAGTTGACAAAAAGATCTCTTTTATCAAGTCAGTTACCAAAATTTTTACCTTCATTGTACTCTTTCATCACCGTCCAAAGGTTCATGTCTTCCGTAATAAGTTTTTCGGCCTGCTCCCACGAGCCAGATACGGTGGGTGACATGTTGAACTTCTCACATTCCTTCCTACGAGATAAAGGACACGTTAGGATGACTCATAGGTTACGCTAGCTCAACAACAAAAAGTCTTTTGTTTCTAACAGCAAAGGATACTAATAGGACTTTTTTACTAAACACGATGGTACACAGATGTGCGGGGCTCAAGTGTATTGCTCGTAGACATGTTTTTGTACAAAACACAGTCAGGAATCTACGAAATTAATAACGATGACTAAATTATGTTGCCTCAATTTGGTATATTAAAGTAAAGTTAATATGTGAGTGTGCACGGAAAAACGTCCCACTTTATCGATTTCTATAAAGCCGCTTTATCAGTTTATTCATATAAAGATACAAGTAAATCTCGCCTTCATGGTACCCGACATAGTGGGACGTTTTACTAAACACACACATATGTGTCGCTTGACTTCAAACCTGGGTAAATCCATTCTGCTTTAAGGTTGAATATATAAAAAATATAATATGATCTGAAAATAATCAACCTTATAGCAGAATGGATTTACCCAGTTTTAAAGTTAATCGACACATACGAGTATGTTGTGGAAGTTTAACAGGGTCTGTATAATAATATTTAATTTAATATACAGGAAGGTTTTTAAGAATTATAACTAAAGACATTTATAACCCTTAAGTAAGTTTACATTTCGGCGTTGGTAGAATAGTCGTATGTTTTCGCCTATCACAATCCCTATACTGTTATAACAAGTATGCGGAAGTGACGCATGACCAATTGACCATGCTGCCACCGCTGAAATCAATCCATATCAGCGCGTGGGCCTAGAACCTGAAGTGAAATCTGTCACTCAGGTTCTTGTCTTGTCACTGGACTTCTTGATACGAATTTACCACCTTCCTACCGACCGGGAGTCTGGAACGATATTTTCATCATCATCATGTCAGCCCTTTATCGCCACGGCTGAGCATAGGCCTCTCTTCTAGTACGCCATGTATCCCTGTCCTGAGCTAGTCTCATCCAGTTGTGACCCGCAACTTTGCGGATGTCGTCCATCCAACGAGCTAACGGATGCCAAGAGCTTCTTACATCATTTATTATTTATTTATTTATTTTATCTGTAAGCGGCCACCGTTCCGTTAACATTTTAGTCCACCTACCATCACTCTGCCTAGCAACATGTCCCGCCAAACTCCGTTTTAGTTTGGTAATGACGAAAGCAACGAAGAACTATATTTTAAAAGTGTCTAAGTAAGTACTAGGGAATGCAGAACCGGTACCAGTCCCAGAACCGGGACTGAGATTTCCGGTACTGGGAAAGAACCGGGAAATCCCGGTTCTCCGGTACTTTTCGGTACTGAGGGTTTACTAGTACATTTGTTGTAAAATTATGAATAAAATATAAAATGGAAGTCGTCGATAAGTTTTACTACCTTAGGTCGACCGTATCCAACAATCTCTCACTTGATGCAGAGATTGTTGGATACGTATTGGCCAAACATCTCATTATTTTTTATTGTGTCACAAACATCTCATTATTTTTTATTATTATTAGGAGCCTGCGATGTCCCACTGCTGGGCAAGGGCCTCCCCCCGCTTTTTCCATTCCTCCTGGTTTTGTGCAGACCTCGGCCATTCTTTCAAAAAGGAGTCCAACTCGTTCCGCCATCGCATACGTGGTCTGCCGGGTCCCCGTTTTGGCCTGGGCTGCCACTCTGTGGTAATCTTGGCCCATAGCTCGTTCGGCATTCGGCAGACATGACCGGCCCAGTCCCACTTCAGCTTTGCCGCTTTCCGAACTACGTCGACTATTTTTGTTTTGGAGCGCAGCGTGGTGTTCCATGTCCATGAGTTTTCGCTTGTGACAGTGGCAAATCGCCTTTCATGGGATGTTTCATGGACCAATCCAGGCGTTTTCAGTCCGTCTTTCGACTTCTTTCTCTTTTCGTGCCTGTAAAGAAAGTAGTTAGCCCAAGTAGATGTACTCCTGGACAAATGCAACCGATTCTCCGTTTATCTCAATCCTACATGCGGTGCTATTATTAGTCATGAACTTGGTCTTCGACATGATCATCTGAAGTCCAACCTCGAGGCTTGCGTCGCTGAGGTCTTCAAGCATCGATCGTAGTTTGGAGGCAGTTGAGCAGAACCAGAACAATGTCGTCGGCAAATCGAAGATTAGCCTTCTATTCCCGACGATAACGGTAGTTTCCTATATCAGACTTGTCTCCCTTCTTATGAAGCAGAATGATGTTGGGAGTGGCACATTTTTTGTGGAAAAGTTTGAGTGATTATTATAGTATTAACCAGTAGTAGTAGTAGTAGTAGTAGTAAACACTTTATTGTACAGAACAAATTACATGTACAGAGAATAATTATAATGGTTATGTATAACAGTTTGGTGATATACGGGATCAAAGTATGTTCTCCTACTTTCAGTGCTTCGGTGGTGATTCCATCCTCGCCAGGGCTTTTCCCGTACTTCATTTTTTGAAGAGCCATATGTACTTCGTTTTTCGTAACTGGCGGGATAAATCAGGCACAGGCTGTGGGTGTGTGGGAGATTCGGAGTAAAGGGTTTTGTAAAATTCGGTGGCTATTGTTAGAATTTTATTCCGGTCGCCTATTAGGACCAAAATTATAGTATACTAGACTGCGTTCTAAGCATACTTTCAAAAACCTGGACGACATGTGCAAGAAATCATTACAGACCTCAACTAATTCTAACATTAGCAAAGTTAGTTTGGTTTACCTACCCTCTAAGTATAACCGACGTCGAGGTTCCGATCATCGCCGATGAATACCGAGCGGGACGAGTCTAACGCGTTTGAAACTATTTACATTACATTTGTACAGCATTAAATGGATATTATTCCGTCGTTTACGTTAAAATTTTTGAAGTGATTCAATGCGTTTTAGTTTGTAATCTTTGTCCATTTTTCAGTACCGAAAAGTACCAAAGAACCGGGATTTTTAACATCAGTACCGGTACCCAAAGAGTTCAAGCGAGCATTCCCTAGTAAGTACATATCAAAAATATTCTTATCAATTCCTACAGCTTCAGCCGATGTGCGTCCATCTCGAGCACGCAGCGACATCTGTCGACCATGTGTACGCGTTTCTTGCGCCGTTCATGGAGTGTGCGTGTGGGACGGTCTGCCATCTTGCGGCGTGAATCGCAAATACAAACTACAACACCGCACGTTGACACGTAAAACGCACGTTTTCTTGTGAATTTTAGGTTTAGTCATCTGGTAAGCTATATCGGAAGCTTGATATTAAAATTTTGCGCCAATAAAGAATCTCGTGTGCGGTTCCGTACAGGGACGACTATTTTTTTTTATAAACGGGCAGGCAAAACACCTGATGGTAAGCGATTAACGCCGCCCATGAACACCTGTAACACCAGATAAATTGGAAGTATGTTGCTGGCCTTCAAAGCATCCAGCGTACGACACCGCTTCCCACGATTCTAACTATTGCACAGAACAAATTATATGAAGTACAGTGAATAATAATAATGGTTATGTACAAAGGCAAGCTTATCTCTTTAAAGGATCTCTTCCAGCTAACCTTAGAACAACTGAGAAAGGAAAATAGGAAATGGTAGACAAACACAGCTAAAGTGCATCGGCATATAGAAAGTACCTATCAACATATCAAGTTGTCCTATTCCCCGCTTAAGCTCGTTTATTAGATACTTACTCAAACAACCAATAGGTACTTATAACAACTCATCCCTATTAGCCTGTAGCTTCACCCATGTGCGTGCGCCTCAAGCACGAAGCGACATCTGTCGACCATCTCTTGATGCGACGCGCCTCGCGTGTCATCGAGTCGCGAGTGCACCTGCGCCCAGCGCGACGCCCACGATTCTAGACTACTGTTCAAGTTGTCCCATTCTCTGTGCAAATAATACTTACAGCAACTCATCCTTATCAGCCTGTAGTTTCAACCAATGTGCGTGCGCTTCAAGCACGGAGCGGCATCTATCGACCATGTCCTGATACGTCGCGCCTCGCGTGTCATCAAGCCGCGTACGCGCCTGCGCCCAGCGCGACGCCCATGCCTCTAACCCGCTGTTTAAGTTGTCCCATTCGCCGCTTAAGCTCGATTTTACGATTTCAGCCTGAAGATCAAGAATGATATGTTTTTTTGTAAATTATGTTTCGTGGTAATGTTACTAGTTATATTTAACAATTATTTAATCAGCTATGACTAATCCTACTATTAAAACTATAAGAGTGATGATGGTGTACCGTGTAGAGATGACATAAATATAATCATTGAATGTGAATTGTACCTTATTTTGGAAGAGGGTAATGAATGTATATTCATTATACAAAATAGGTACATTCACAGGTACCATAACAAGCCTTTGAAATACGCCTGATGACAAATTATTAGCAAACATCACTCGTGAGCTCACAGAACAAGCCAATGAAACTTGAACCTTATGTAAAAATAAAGTTCAAAGAATCCGCCTGTCTTTTATTAGGGACTTACTTTTTAATAGACTTCAAAAAAGGATCAGATTGTTATGAATACAGATGTAGTGCGGAGTGATTTTCCTTCGTATTTTTACGGAAACGTTCGTATTTCATTTTGTAATGCTAGTTCAGTCAATGACAGTAGTCCTTATACTGAGACTGACTGAAATAGCACGACACGTTCATACGTTTCCGTAAAAATACCTTCGCATTACATCTGCAATGAAATGACTTTGATGAACCGAACTGGTAATCTGAACAAACCTGATGTTCAAACATTTGTTGTTGGCTCTGCATCAGTTCCCGAACCTTCTGCCACTCTTTTATAGTCCCGTCGACTGAAGCGTCGCCGCCCCAAGTACGTAGCATGTGGCCTTTCTTCTTCAGACTTTCCACGGTCTTTTCCATCTTTAAAAAATATCATTACAACTCTTTTGTAAGAAAGGACAATTTTTATTGTTTTGGAAGAGTCAGTCAATTTAGAACACATATTTAATTAAATAATTAAATGAAATACAGGTTCTGTTAATTCCGAAAAACAGTAAATAATTCCCAAAGAATTAACTAAGACATTTTTTTTACCTATTTGTAGAGGGCTACTACGGCTATCACACAGAAGCATTCTTACGAAAGGTAAAACGGAGACGTCCCGCTAGCGCAACGAGTCCTGGTCAACTATGCATATTGGAGTGTTATCTAGTATGTCCTGAACACACTTTTTTAATGTTGCCTAACTTGCACTTCGAAATTGTGATGGAGCGTCGTTATTATCACCACTATCCTGTCTTTCTTTGTATTTTGACCAACCTCGGGCATTTTTTCTTGCAACACTTTCTGCCTCGCGCTGATCTCGGCGAGCTCCTTGGCGTTCCTCGGTAGGTGTTCGTCTTGCGGGCGCGCGGCGCTCGCCATGAAGGCGTCGAGTGTGGTAGCGTCGGCACGGCAGCTCGCCTGTAGGGACGACATGAGGCAGCCCCACAGGCTGCGGGCTTGCGCTTCGAAGTCGTGACGAAGTGTCGCTGTTACGACCACTATCCAGTCTATTTTCTCGTCGTCGCTGAAATATGAAATGGAAATCAGTTACGAGTTTTCTATGACTTAGACACGTAAACAAACACAGCACACCCTTATCTCAACAAATTTAGGCCTAAATTACTTACGAAGCCATCTTTGCGACCGCCTGTTCATAAGCTTTGCAAACCTTGAAGTGAACTTCCCATGCAGACCGCGAGCTTTTTGAGATGTTACCTGCACAGGGTATCCAGGTCAGGTACACAGGCAAGTGCCGCGCGCCGGCTCCACCTCCACGCCTCGCGGGTGCGCTCCAGCAAATTCACAGATTATAATGTGAAATAACACTTACAACGCCATCTTCGCGACGGCCTGCCCATAGGCTTTGCATGCCTTAAAGTTAGCTTCCCAATCGGCAGGCTCCTTGAGATGTTCCCCGCATAAGGCATCCAGGTCAGGTACACAGGCGAGTGCGGCGCGCCGACTCCACGCCTCGCGGGTGCGCTCCAGCGCACTCAGGGCCGCTTCGAGTTGCTTCACCGCTTTGTTGCCGAGCCAGCTGTGCCTAAACAGCGAAATAGTATGTTTCATTGCGTGTACGGAAAGCTTGTCATTAATGATAAGTCTTTATAAGCCGCAAGTGAATAATGACGTCACAGAAACTGGACGGTAAAAAAACCTGGGCGATGCCGAGGGAACTAATAGCCAAATTAAAGCGAGCGACTAGTAGTGTCTTAGTCGGTTCCGAAATATCAGGTATAGTTCCGAAATACATATCTATATCAGGTAGGGCAGCAGTTCTCAAAAAGTTTGTACAAAAATTAAGGAAAAAGTAAAATTTGTTTTTTTTATTCCTATTTTGTTACCAAGATTTTTTTGATGAATTGGGATTTTAGTAAGTTTTATTTCGTCATTAAGGTTTTCTAGTATCTATATTTTCTTAATTATAACAATTATCAAGATATGTTAAGATATATACAGATATATCTTACGACAGTCAACTTATATTACTAAATGTTGGTGACATAACCTAACCACAAAATTACAATTTTGAAAAAACCCCCGACCGCGACATAGTAGATCGATTTTCATGAAACATGGCTAAGAAAACTCCCGACTAACTCAGCTTTCAAACGAAAAAAAACTAAATCGAAATCGGTTTATCCGTTCGGGAGCTACGATGCCACAGACAGACACACACACAGACAGACAGACAGACTGAGATATGATGAAGTTGGAGGGTTGAATGGAGGTTAAGTAAAACTAGTCATTATGGATGATGTGTGTGTTGTATTGTCGATAATCAATACAGGAGAGAGTTCAAGTAAAACTAAACATACCTTATATAGTAAATTATTGCTTAGGTACATGCTATTTTATTCACATACGTGCGTCAGATGTATGTTGCAGACAGTAACGTTAAGTTACTGTTAGTGTTAATTAGGGATATACTACAAGACAAACAGACAGACAGACAGACACGTCAACTTATAACACCCCGTCGTTTTTGCGTCGGGGGTTAAAAATAGGATCAATTAAAATTTGCTGACTTGGCTATTGTACAAACTTTTTGAGAACTGCTGAGGACGTAGAGGGTACGTACTTGTCGACGATGGCGGTGAATATGGAGTCCCCGGCTGTCTGTAGTCCCACGAACTGTGCGGGCAGCGCCACCAGCCTTCGCAGTTGGTGGTAGTGTTGCACGCGGATCTCTTCTAAGGGCGGTTGCACACGTACCGTGCGGCCTCTGACAAATAAAACATTTTGAATTCGGTATCTAGTGGAAAAAAGGGTTAATCTTTATACTAAAACGCTGTCTCTCTGCCTAGTATACCTACTCGGGTCACCCTATGTGACTACAGTTCAATCATCTGGGACAGATAAACAAATCTATCTAAATTATAAACTAAGTGGGCCACCATTGGTGGCTCACTGTAACGCAGATTACGCAGATGTTACTTTGTAAAATAATAATATTTGATTTTATTAATGATATGTCTACGCAAGATATTTATGTTGCCATTGTTGCCCTTAGGTGTTTACTAGGGAATATTACCTTGTTATGTTATGAACGTTATCTCATAATTATGCAAACACGCATTAGTTTAACTACTGATAGTGAAATCCAAATCAATAAACAGAATTGCGTAATGTTTATAAATGAAAATGACTGAATGAGATGCTAGAGTGAAGTTTCTTTCTCATATTACGTAGTTGTAGGAATGTATTAACGTATTACAGTCGGAAAATAATTTATCATATTTTTTCGGACACATTTGCATAATTATTTCATTAATTTAAAAAAAGGGCTGTTGCGATGTCTATGAAATTTATATTATAGGTGAGTACGAAAAATACAATTTGGGCAAATTAAGGTTAATTATAAACTGAAACACACATGGAGAACATTGTTAAGGTTAATTTTTAAAACAATTCGTATGCCCGAGTTATGCAGGGTAGCCCTGTGGGCCTCAAATAGTAATATAATGATGTGGTGTAATTTTCATACCAACGACTTCTGAGATTGATAAATCCATCCATCTATATTAGACTGTCAGAAAGATTCGCTATTTTGTGTTTTTATAATAAGAAGTTCAATATTAGTAACATACACGATCGGTGTGTGTAAAGTCTCTAATCCGCATAAGGCTCTCGTGGCTGCCCACCGACCACGTGCACGTCCTAAGACTCGTAAGTATTCAAATACATATGTGACAATCCATCACAGAAAGGCCCTTATGGCAGGTATTGAGTTAGGCACAGATCCTAAATCTGCATTAAATACGCTATCTAATACAAAAAAAATCATGGCCCTAGGCCACGTACTTTTTTTTTTAAAAATCATCAAGCATACACATGCTAAGTATTGCACTTTTGAGAAAACGTGAAAAGAAGTTTGAAACTCACTTTAAGGGTGTTCCCATTGGAAGTTACATAGATGACGATTGATTGTGTATCTCAAGGTACATTTCTTTGAGAATCAGTTGTGATTGTGTTTCATCGACTTCCAGATCATGAAAAATCGAGCTTTGATTAGGGCAAGTCGCTTATAAGAAAAAATTAGGAAAACATATTTTTTTGGCTTTTCTTCTAATATGTTGCTATCTGAACTATAGTACATAGTTATATATGTTTCAACTTACATTTAAGGATAGAAATAAAATCCCATGGTTCATTAAATATGTATATTTTAATCAGAATATCACAATTAGAATATTTAACATCTGCTCCTATAATAATAATAATTTTCGTATAGAGACTTCTAAATTATATTTAATCAGTCTACACATTTATAACTAAAGTGTCAGAATTATTCTGCATGTCTTATTTTTTTATTTACAAATTTTTAAAGTTACATAAAAATCACAAATTATTGACTCCCATCATACATTTGGGAAAAGGGCCCTTATGACCATCACAGATAAAAATTACTCATTGCTAATGTATTTTATTATTTTAGTTACTTATCTTGTATTATAACAACATATTTGTAGTTTTCATATTTTGATGATCCAATAGTTGCTTACTTGATATAAACGTCTAATTTTAATAATTTTTGACTTATTGTTTCGGTATATAACCAGTATGATAGATTTTTTTCCGCTACTCTATGTATGCATAACATTTTCCATGTAAATTTCAACAAATTTCGTCTAAGAATATAAGATATTTACAAAAATTACAAATTATTTGAATTTATGATTTATTTATTTTATTCTAATCATAAATTATCAAATATGGCTAAATCAAAACATTCCTATCGTTCATTAGTCCAATGCGTAAGTTGCATACGATATGTTGACGGCCGATCGCAGTTCCTGTATAGTGTTTTGACGGGCCCTTCAGATGCATGAAGGAAAAATAAACCAGAAACGGAATCCGATATCCGTCGAATCAGGGAGGGAGCTAGACAATCATTTTAACTATTCAGGTAGATATCTAGGAATTTTAGTCGCTGACAGACATGCTACAGAGTGTCGCCTAGCAAGCCAGTATGACTATCAATAAGATTGAGAAATTATCTGTATGATGGCTGGTACTCACCGGAGAACCAAATCAACCTTGACCGGCGGGAAGTGCTTGTGTAACGACAGCAGAGTCTTTATGTACTGGCACTCGAGAGCTTTGTACAGCTGCCAGTCCCAGTGGGACCGCCACAGCTCTGTGTTCTTGTACCCGTTGGCTTCAACCTAAAATAACAATAAGAAAAAAACTCTCATTTATTCCATAACGGATGGCTACACGTTTCTTTTTAAACAGAGTAGCCCAGGGGCCCATTTCTCAAAACTGAAAGTCACAAGTTACAAGCGGAAGTCTCTTTCCAACTTGTCATATTAGACATTGATTACCACTTGTAAATTGTAACTTGTAGCTTCGAGAAATGGGCCCCTGTCCTTTTCTGTGTGGCGAAGGGTTAAGAATTACACCACCCCCTTTCTTCCCGTGAGTCTCGTAGAAGTCGACTGTGGGATATGGGTTAAATTATGACGTAGGCGAGAGGCTGGCAACCTGTCACTGCAATGTCACAATATCGTTTCTTTCAACCCCTTTTTTGCCAAGAGTGGCACTGAAAAGTAGATTCATGTGTTCTGTCTACCCCTTTATGGGCTACATGCGTGATTGTATATATGTATGTATGTATTCAAGACCTGGTCTAACGCGAACTTATTTTATTATTTTCATATATGTAATAAACATACCGCCTCAATGATGTCTCTTATATTTTTAATTTTCTTCTTCCATTCTGGTTGTTTTGCTAACAGCTCCGTGTCCATTAAAGTTTCCACTATGCCCCGAATCGCAATATGCTGGCTTGTCAGATAAGTATTCTGTAAATCGAAAGAAAAACTGTCATAACATTAGAAAACAACATGAATGTTGGAAAACAATTCTAGCGAAAATATTAATTTTATTAAGCAAATTTTATTTACTTATACAACTAGGGAACAAATCAAATTATTTTATTGAACATTTTTGATTTGTTCTTTTTTTTTAAGTAGTCACACTACTATATATAAATTATAAATTGAAATAGATATCATACACGAAAGAAAAAACGGTAAGGCCCACTGGTGGCCGAGCCGGGAATGGAACCCGGGTCTTCAGCTTACGCGGCTAACGTCTTTACCACTAGACCACACGCCACGTGCGACCATTGCGTGTATAATTTATTTACTTATTTTCATGTATGTAATAACATCATCCCAGTAGAAATACAGGTCTCTATAGTTTATCGGGGTAGAGGCGATGAACAGCTCGCGTAGAGGGCTGGATATTCTGGATAAGTGGCCAGGTTCAGCTTGTCGGTGTAGTTGCGGAGCTGCTGCTCGTCGTTCCAGTAGTTAAAGCGCTGGACCCGCACGAGCGTGGGCAGGTGTAGTGGAACAGCTGGTGTGTACCTGTGACTCCAGCTGGAAGACGGCTTTCTTCAGCTTGTCGGTGTAGTTGCGGAGCTGCTGCTCGTCGTTCCAGTAGACGGCGCGCTGGTCCTGCACGAGCGTGGATAAGTCGAGGGCGGCCTGCAGCATCAGCGGCCGCGTCGAGGGAATCATGCGCTCTCCAAGTGTGTTGTGGAACGATGCCACCTATAATGATGTGGAATGAAGTAAGTATTTTAATAAAAGAAACGCAATCCCTAACGTAGTTTTTAATTTGATATCTACAAACTACAAAGGCGTAAGGGACGATACAGCTGCAACGTCAGAGACGTCGGGATGCAGTTCCTATATAAGTTGCATTTGGGTTGTAGTGTCATCGTATGTATGTACGTATGTACCAACGCCCTACGATATCCGTGCGAGGCTAGGTGTGTCACAGTACCTGCTGCAGCGCGCGCGCGTGCTGCAAGGCCTCTGCGGCGGCGTCCAGCTGCGCGGCGGCGGGCGGCGCGGGCAGCCCCAGCGCGGCCAGCGCGCGCGCCTCCAGCCCCGCCCACACGAGGCGGGGGTTGTAGTTCACTACCATCATCTTGCTCACAGCGGAGAACTCCACGACAGGCTTGTCTAACGACAGCTGAAGCTTGCCGTTTTTGACTTGCGCCTAAAATACGTATGAAATAGTAACTATTATTCAATTGGTTCTCCAATAAATACACAGATGGATGGAATAAAATAGTATATTACGATACAAGTGCGAAAAAACGGAAGTTCGAAACGAGTGGCGATAAATTAAAACACGACCGAAGGGAGTGTTTTAAATTGTGGGCGTTCTGCCACAGATTTTATGTATTTTATTAATTTTAATGTTTTTATTGTTTTACATTTTACAGTTTTACTTTTTACAATTTTTATTCATCAATCAATTCAAATTAATTATTTATATCAAATCATTTTAATTTTATTTATTTACAATGAATTTAATTATGTCAAATGAATTCATTTTATATCCTAATTATTCAATTAACGATTATGTACATTAATTTTAATTGTTGATTAGCATTTAATGAATTTTACCCTTTTAACCTTTTATTCATTACTATGAAATAATTAATCTGAACTATGAATTATGGAAAATAAAATGTTAATGTCACATATTTTGTATGTTGAAGCGGACAAACAGATTCTTGTTATTAGTAGATAGTTTAGCGCGCGGAGCGACTGCACACAGCTGATAACGTCGCGGCGTGACCGGTTCCCGACCGGCCGCCCTGCGCCCGCGCATGTTCCCCCGCGCGCCGCGCTCACCAGTCTATCTGCCTCTCTGACGCACAGCGCACGCCACCGCGCTGCTCGGTCGCATTCCTATCGCATTCCTATCGCATTCCTTTGTGCACTCGCTCGCGCTTTATAGTTTTAAGTGCTTTGCTTTGCCTGTCTTGCATTTCTCCTTCTGTAATTGTAAACTGTTCGCTTACGCATGTGTGTGCTCAAGAATAAAGCTACAAAACGTATCCTGCTTGTTTGCTTTCTACGCCTGGAGCTATACCTACTGCAAGTAAGTGAAACCCGTGGGAGATAACACTACGCATCCCACATTGGTGACTCCTCGCTAAACACCTCAGCATGGCAGACGGCAAAGGCACTGAGCAAGACAAAGACAAGGAAGTACCGTTACAAAATGGCGCCGAGCCGTTAACGGCTGAGTCATTTCGGGTTGGTGTCAAGATTCCCCCGTTTTATCCTGAAAAACCGGCGCTATGGTTTGCGCAGCTGGAAGGGCAATTTCGGTTGTCTCGTGTTACAACGGACGAGACCAAATTTTATTACGCCATGGCACAACTTGAGCCTCAATATGCGGCGGAGGTAGAGGACATCATTACGTCACCACCGGAGGAGAACAAATTTGGAAAGCTCAAGACGGAGCTTATTAAACGACTTTCTGCGTCGCGTGAGAGGAAGGTCCAGCAGGTCCTCAACCTGGAAGAGCTGGGAGACAGGAAGCCTTCACAGTTTCTTCGGCATCTGCAGAACTTGGCGGGACCTGGGCTACCTGAGGACTTTCTGCGTTCCATCTGGGTTAACCGGCTACCACAGCGGACGCAGGATATTGTCGCGTCGCAACTCAAATCATCCCTGGAGGACTTGGCAGAGCTCGCCGATCGCCTTCACGACGTTGTCGCGCCCGCCCCGCAGGTGGCAGCAGCGTCGCTACCCTCCACGTCATCGGATCCCCTGATGCTGCAGATCGCGGAGCTGAGCAGGCGGATGCAGGCGCTGGATGCCAAAGTAGGTCGAATGTCCCGGCCTAGGGAGAGGTCATCGAGTCACACCAGGCAGCGTTCAGCGTCCAAGAGGTCTAACTCCAGCTATCGGAAGTTCCCTACCTGCTGGTACCATCACAAGTTCGGAGAGCAGGCTAAAAGGTGCATCAAGCCTTGTGATTACCAGTCGGGAAACGCATCGGGCAGTCGGTGATGGCGGCGAGCGGCTGCCCTAGCAAAGGTCGCTTATTCGTCGTGGACTCCAGGTCGAAGGTCACATTCCTCGTGGACACAGGTAGTGATTTGTGTGTTTTTCCGCGTAATAAACTAAATGAACGCAGACAGCCGACAAACTATGATTTGTGCGCCGCTAACGGCACAGTGATAAACACGTACGGTTTCGTGCATCTAGTGCTTAATATAGGCTTGCGCCGTGACTTTGTCTGGCGATTTATTGTAGCGGATGTGACAAAGGCGATAATAGGTGTTGATTTTTTAATACATTACAATCTTCTTGTAAATTGCAGGGAACGTCGACTCATAGATGGCAATACACTACTTTCGGCCGCGGGTTTGCCTGCCCGACCGTCAGACGACATTGCCTCAATCAAAGTTGTAACTGGTGAGTCTGTTTACCACACTATACTACAGGAATACCCTGACATCACTCGCCCATCTGGCATACACCGCATAATAAAGCATAACACACTTCACCATATCAGAACTACACCTGGACCCCCTGTTTTCAGTTCACCTCGTAGGTTGGCTCCTGACAAATTAAAGATCGCCAAGGAGGAGTTTTCTTCTATGCTCGCTAGTGGCATAGCCAGACCCTCCGAGTCCCCTTGGGCTTCTCCCTTGCATTTGGCCCCTAAAAAGGACAATGGTTGGAGACCCTGTGGCGATTATAGGATGCTCAACGCGCGAACAGTACCTGATAGGTATCCTATTCGCCATATCCAGGATTTCGCGCAGAGTATCACAGGCTGTCGCGTGTTTTCAACCATTGACCTTGTTAAGGCATATAATCAGATCCCCGTTAACCCTGACGACATCCCGAAGACCGCCATTACCACGCCGTTCGGTCTTTTCGAATTTCCGTTCATGTCGTTCGGACTTCGAAATGCCGGGCAGACATTCCAGCGCTTCGTGGATGAAATGTTGCGGGGACTTGACTTTTGTTATAGCTACCTGGACGACTTCTTAGTCTTCTCAAAGGACGAGAAGACCCATGAAGCCCATCTTCGTCAGCTGTTCGTCCGTTTGCGGGAGTATGGCATGGTGGTGAATACTGCCAAGTGCGTCTTCGGAGCCTCAGAGGTAACATTCTTAGGTTACCGCATCTCTGCCGAAGGCACAAGGCCTCTCCCGTCCAAGGTCGACGCAATCAAGGACTTTCCGCCACCCAAGAACGTGCGGGAGCTCAGGCGTTTTCTGGGTATGTTGAACTTTTATCGCAGGTTCATACCCAATGCTGCTCAGAACCAGGCTCCTCTGAACGCTCTGTTGGCGGGTTCGGTGAAGGCTTCGCACCCGGTTCACTTCACGTCGGCGGAGCAGGACGCATTTGATCGCTGTAAGCAGGACTTGAGTCAGGCCGCTCTTTTGGCTCATCCGGATGCGCAGGCGAAGCTCAGCATCGTCACAGATGCATCAGACGTGGCCATGGGGGCAGTGTTGCAGCAGTTCAACGAGGAGAGGGGCTGGGAGCCGCTGGCTTTCTTCTCGCGCAAGCTGAGTCCTGCCCAGCAGAAATACTCGCCGTACGATCGCGAACTCCTTGCGGTTTATGAGGCGATTAAGTATTTCCGGCACATGGTCGAAGCCCGTGACTTCACCATCTACACTGACCACAAGCCGTTATGCTTTGCGTTTCATTCTCGCAAGGAGAATTGCTCGCCCAGGCAATTCCGTCACCTGGATTTCATATCGCAGTTCAGCACAGACATCAGGCACATCTCGGGTAAGGACAATGTCGTAGCTGACACTCTCTCTAGGATCGAGGAGATCACGCAGCCCGTGGACTTGAGCAAGCTGGCTGCAGCTCAACGCAACGATCCGGAGTTGGAGCAGCTACTCAAGGAAGACACCTCGTTGCGCCTGACTAAAGTCCAAGTGCCTGGGTCTGATGCTGAGCTGTACTGCGATGAGAGCTCCTCAACTGCCAGACCTTACGTTCCAGCAGAGTTGAGGCGTCAGGTCTTTGAAAGCCTGCATTCCTTTAGCCATCCAGGGGCGAACGCGTCTGTGAAGCTCGTGGCAGACAGGTACGTCTGGCCTGGGGTGAGAAGAGACTGTCGCGAATGGACCCGGAACTGTCTGGCTTGCCAGCGTTCGAAGGTCACTCGACATGTCTCCGCACCACTGTCATCGTTTGACATCCCTAAGGGCAGGTTCTTGAATATCCACATTGACCTAATTGGGCCACTTCCACTTTGCCAAGGTTTTAGGTACTGCCTCACTGCCATTGACCGTTTTACGAGATGGCCTGAGGCAATCCCAATACAGGACATGTCTGCCGATACCGTCGCACAAGCTCTGCTGCATGGCTGGATAGCTCGCTTCGGGTGCCCGGTGGATATTGTCACCGACAGAGGGCGTCAGTTCGAGTCTGCGCTTTTCAAGAAGCTGTCCGAGCTGGCAGGTTTTGTACATAAGCGTACCACCGCTTATCACCCAGCGTGCAATGGCATGGTGGAGCGTATGCACCGCCATTTGAAATCTGCCATCACGTGTCACGCCACCTCCACCTGGGTTGAATCACTCCCGTTGGTGTTGTTGGGCATGAGGAACGCGTTTAAGGAGGATCTCCAAGCAACTTCTGCGGAGCTGGTCTACGGTCAGCCCTTGCGTATGCCTGGTGAATTTTTCAACCCAGGTGCTGATCCATTACCAGATGTGACGGATTACTTGTCTCGGCTTCGCACGTTCACAAGGAACCTGCATCCGACACCAGCATCCCGTCATGTAGGTCAGCGTCGTACTTTTATTTTTAATGACCTGGCAACGTCTTCGCATGTGTTTCTGAGGGACGATACCCTATGCAAGTCGCTAAAACCAGCTTACACGGGACCCTATGAGGTTCTGAAGAGAGAACCGAAGGTGTATACCTTACTCATTAATGGTAAGTCTGTGACGGTATCTGTAGACCGGATAAAGCCAGCCTACATACTTCACGACACACATACCACTCACACTACACATAAAACACAGAGCAACTCACATAAAACAACCACCACCAGTTCAGCTTTGAATGAGGAAGATGTCGTCAAGCGTACGCGTTCAGGTCGTGTAGTACGTTTTCCTGACTATTATCGCCCTTAGCAGGTCTCTGGAGGGGGGTGATGTGGGCGTTCTGCCACAGATTTTATGTATTTTATTAATTTTAATGTTTTTATTGTTTTACATTTTACAGTTTTACTTTTTACAATTTTTATTCATCAATCAATTCAAATTAATTATTTATATCAAATCATTTTAATTTTATTTATTTACAATGAATTTAATTATGTCAAATGAATTCATTTTATATCCTAATTATTCAATTAACGATTATGTACATTAATTTTAATTGTTGATTAGCATTTAATGAATTTTACCCTTTTAACCTTTTATTCATTACTATGAAATAATTAATCTGAACTATGAATTATGGAAAATAAAATGTTAATGTCACATATTTTGTATGTTGAAGCGGACAAACAGATTCTTGTTATTAGTAGATAGTTTAGCGCGCGGAGCGACTGCACACAGCTGATAACGTCGCGGCGTGACCGGTTCCCGACCGGCCGCCCTGCGCCCGCGCATGTTCCCCGCGCGCCGCGCTCACCAGTCTATCTGCCTCTCTGACGCACAGCGCACGCCACCGCGCTGCTCGGTCGCATTCCTATCGCATTCCTATCGCATTCCTTTGTGCACTCGCTCGCGCTTTATAGTTTTAAGTGCTTTGCTTTGCCTGTCTTGCATTTCTCCTTCTGTAATTGTAAACTGTTCGCTTACGCATGTGTGTGCTCAAGAATAAAGCTACAAAACGTATCCTGCTTGTTTGCTTTCTACGCCTGGAGCTATACCTACTGCAAGTAAGTGAAACCCGTGGGAGATAACACTACGCATCCCACAAAATCGACACGAGTTACGAATTTCCTTTTCGCACGTGTATCGTACGTTTTTTAGTACAGATGACCCTCCGAAATTTCGACCTGACATATAATAAACCACTTCTCGCATTAGTGCGTAAAAAAAAACACCTTTTGTACTGAAAATATTGTTGACCTGATCATAAAGATGTTTCGTTTTGGATAAAAATTCCAGTATTATATCTAATTTGTTTAATATTTAGATAATTCAATAGCCGGGTCCACACGTGCAACGTCCGTGCTCGTGCGCGCACGTTTGCCTTGCCCGAGCAAATTTACTCAGCAAGATGGCGACCCCCGGTCCGCTGTTCAAAATAGTTCTGAATGTAATGATTGCAACGTTCACTATTATTTAAAACTATGTCCAGACAATACTCATTTCATTTTAATATTTGTATTTTTTAGAAAAAGGCAAAACTAACAAAGCTTTGCTACTTTTATGAATAATCAAACAATTTTTACCTGTAAATCTCTAGACCACTCCTCGTGTAACTGAGTGTACATCGCTTTAAGATCTTTTAAAACTTGCACCGAGAGTTGTTGTAATTCAGCACTGTTTTCAAACTCTTTTAAATATTTTTCAGCACACATTTGTATATCCTTGACCTGCAAGTATTTACTTATAATTACATATTAATTGCACTAAAATTTAAATCATAGTAGGCGTGCGATATTGGACAGATTACCTACTAATGTAATAAATAATCCATACTAATAGTATAAATGGGAAAGTGTGTGTGTCTGTTTGTTTGTGCGTCTTTCACGGCAAAACGGAGCGACGAATCGTCGTGATATTTTAAGTGGAAATACTTGAAGGGATGGAGAGTGACATAGGCTACTTTTTGTCTCTTTCTAACGCGAGCGAAGCCGCGAGCAAAAGCTAGTACCTAATAAACTAAAGTGACAGGGTGGGTGCCTAGACAAGTTGCAAATCGATCACGCTCCGTAACACGTAGTTATCTCTCTCTATCTCTTTTCCGTATTAGTGCGACAGAGCCAGTTGCGTTTTGTTCCCCACGGAGCGATAACGATTGCGACTTTGGCTAGACGGCAGTTTGGTTTATCTTAATTCTGCAAAATTAAATTAGTATTTTATAAAATCGTATAAAATTTACTACATCATTCATAGAAATTCATACTTTAGCTTCCATTTGCTTAGCCCACTGGACCTGCTGTACGATGGGGGACATTTCAGGCGGCTGGTACATTTTCACGTCCACCTCATCAGAGTCCATCTGTGCTTGTATGGACTTGAGCAATGAGATTAGAGACGATATGAAGATCTCCAGTTCACTGTTCAACGCTATCTTCACCAACGGCCTGTCTATCAGCGATTTGTAGCGCATGAACTCATATAGCATCTGAAAAAATAAATACACTATTAGCACAGTATAATAAAGACTATAGAGTACTATCATACAGTATGGCCACTCCCGCTCCCCGCTGAAAGTCCCGCCCACCCGTTCTCAGTTACCGTTTGTCGAAATCGCGACTATTGTCCCAGAGCTGTAAGAACCTCTTTTTGACACATGACAGCGTCCACAAAACGTAAACTCGAGCAACTTAATGAAATTTTAAATAAAATCCTGTAATAATATTTAAAAAAATCAAGTACTTAAAAACAATATTTCGCTTACTTTGAACATAATCTAACACATGTTACATTTTTGCGAATCTTCGTTAGTGAGTATTTTACGATATTAATTTATCACCCAGGATTTACTTATTATGTCATTTATCATTCATTTTTATTTTTAAACTAGTGCTGTGGCAGAGTCTGTCATTTCGATTCAAATGACATTTCAGTAAGTTGATAGAAATCGTATATTTGTTTAAGCGCCTCCTTGTACATAGGGCCTAATCGATTCAACCAATTCGAAATTAATCGTTAGATTTGGCAAACGATACTTCAAAACAAATGTGTCAAAAATGTGAACTTACAAATCCGGGACAATAGTCGACCTGTCATATCTCACTCATACAAGCATGGTACGCGTTCACCTACACGAGCTTAGACTGTGTGCGTAGGAACGCGCCTCTTTCGTATATTTGATCGCCATTGTCCGAGGTGTGCTAATAGACAGATCCATAGAGAGACACGTCGCGAGGCAATGTCCTAGCACGGCAAACGGCAACAGTTAGAGGCGTGCGTCGGGTGAGGCAGGCGCGTTTTCTTCGGTCGAGCGGCCTGCCTCGGCCCAGGCAAATTTATGTTGGACGTTTACCTCAATCTGTGTAGAACCACCATAGATTTAGAGATATTAAGCTAGATTGAGTAGTTAGGCCAAAAAGTGTGTCCACATGAGAGGGTAAAGTTGGGACTGGTGTCCCTCTCGCACTTATTGTCACTGTCAAAATCATTTGAATGACGTCATCACTGTCATTATTTTGGGGATACCATTCAATATTCAAAGTTACTACCAAACCTACTAATACCCAATTAAAGATTTTTTTATTATGCAAATCTTTGGTTTAATGGCTTCAGAATAATGACTTACCAATTCGTTACAAGGTATTAATACCCTTGCCTCGATATTAATACATAAATAATTAAGGAAATTTATAAACTTAGTTATCACGAACGCCTTTCTGGACCGGTGATAAGGTTCAATTTAGTATGGCAAAAAAAGTGTAGCTCAGTCCCTATTAAAGGTCCATGGGAACCGCCTATTCAGTATTTTTGCAACAGGAGATAAAAAGACTAGAATCACATTCACATACAAGGCTATATTACTCCATAATACATACCTGTTTAGTAGAAGTGTTGTGTAGTCTAGGTCTTAATTTTTCAGAGATATTTGCTTCGGCTGGTCGAAGGTTCATAGAAAACCGTGAGACTGCAGTATCCCATGCATTAGTTGGTCCATTACATATCCATACATTTATGCCTAAAAATATTTAGTTTAATAATGTATAACGAATACGAAATAATAAATAACTTCACTATATGAGGAATGTTAGAGCTGTGTACCTTGAAAGGGTTCAAACATTCGGTCAGTTTTTAAATCTGCGCGTTCATCGTTTGTAAGTAGCTTGATTAATTGGTTGTACGTCGACCTTATCTCGTGAATCTGGAAGCAATGACAAGTATTCATTAACTACAACAGTTATTCTTTATTAACTATCATCTACCAAAGCTCCAAATCGAAGCATTGTGTTCGGGTATTCTTTAAACGCAATTAGCTCTCGAGAACTCATTGACCTCAGTACAGTCACCGGCATAAAACTGTGATGATTTCCGTAACTTGTCACATTTACGTTTTGTTTGAAATGTCATACGAAATTGTCAAATGATTAAAAGCGACAAGGTACAGAAATCAGCACTTATTTATGCCGGTTACTGTTAACTTAGTAGGCCGATACACATCAAAAACATAACAAGTGTAATGCAAGACACCTCACCACCTGTCTACAGCATAATTCGTTCTGATATGTATGCAGTGTGCTTATCCTTAACCCATTAAGGGGCTAAAAAATATGATTCAGGCATCATCACATCTTTATAGTCCTTCATGTTAGTAGGATGGTCAAACATTTCACGTTTGTTATCTGGGAACACGGCAGTGCCCCGCCAAGACAGGCTGAGCGAGCGACCTAGGTTTTCTCGAAGTGATTCGTCCTTTTTTTTTTTTATTCTATCTATCTGTCTACAAATCTGCAATTTACTATAAAATGTGTCAATTTTCTTTCACCTGTTTCAGTCGATCTTGAAAGTTCAAACAAAACGTAGGCACATAAGGTTTGCCAGTCCAGGCGTGAAGCGCGTAGTTCGGCCAGTACGTCTCCGTTAGCGACCTGCACGCGCCGGTCCACGTCTCCACCACTAGGAGACTCTCTGAGATTAGTGTCAGGATCTCGCTCTCTTTAGAGTCTCCGTTTACCGCCCACAGCTGCACGTTCCCGAATGTTTTTTCAATTATTTTACAAATCATGTGCCCTGAAATTAAATATGTAGTTATTTGTTTAAAATTGAGCAAAGTTGTTGAGTTGGTTTTAATATTGAGCAGCCAACGTATCGAGTGATTTAAAATGTGTAATCTTAAGCCTTGCCTTTGAGCCTCATCAATTTAACGTCAAAATGTGGTGAATCGAACTTGCGTGTAAGTACAACTTACCCACAACATCAAAGATATGCGTCATCCTGTCCTGAGGGTAGGGTTTGACAGTGATTCTCCAAACATCATCCAACGCTCCCCCTACGTTCTCCACAGCGTCTCGCATCTCCGACATAGGAAGTGATGGCATTGATCTATGAATTGTATGAAACTAAAATACATTTTAAACAAGATACTCTTTGAACAAATACTTACTGAATTTCTTCACTAATATCTTCAAACAGTTCACAAAAGGATGAGGCAGATTCCTTCTCCTTTTTATGTGCATCCTTATTCTGAGCCAGAGTCTTCCAGTAGTCGATTTCATCTTCCACTGATTGTATGACTGAAATTTCAAAACACTGTAAGGGTCTATCCACACACAGGCACGTCACTTGAGTGTGGGTTGCCACTAAATCACATTTCATATCCTAAATTAAGTTATTCCCTATCTTATGGGATGTAGCCCATTGGTAGCGTGCATCAATTGGGGGGTTGACGTCAAACATCAATATTTATTTATTATTTGGAGAACTAACAGCTAACAATAAACTTTTTAAGTAACAAAAATCTAATCTCTCTAATAGGTTCCTACCTAGGCTACTACTACATTTTTTAATGTGTTAAATTAACATATGATATTTGAAGCTCTGAAATGGATGGATCTATTTTGAAGTGTTTTTTATAATATAAAGTAATTCTCTTGTGGTCCAGCTGCAGCATTCTAATTTCAAGCAACAGGAAATATGAACAACAAGAATATAAAGTACATATGGAGAACCCGATAAGTTGAGCAAACTGGTTTTTGAAATTCGAACTATGTGCAATTTCCACAATGTTGTTATTTCAAGGACAAATTATCTAGATTTATCGGTTTTCACCAGTAAACCCTTGATATATAAATACATACCAATAATATCTTGATCCTTTTTCCCATAAGTAAGAATTTTTAAAACAGACTGAAGGTCTGTTAAGTTCTGATGTAGTTTGCTTGAATACAAATCATTGGTCTGAAAAAAAAAATCAGTTTAAGTTTTTTTTTAACTAAATGTGGTAAAAAGTTAAAATATTGCGTTTTAATATTAATAATATATTTTGGGTCTTACAGTAGACAACAGTGGTGAGTAGATTTGCTTCAAAATCAGATACAAAGATGCTGCGGCATTATTTGTCAAAGTTATAATATTTATAGTATTGATTGCATCTTCTTTAATTAATTCTTCTGGGGCTGTTTTATAAAAGACCACTGACTTGGTTTTATCATCTTCTACCTGGAAAGTGGAAAACTACCATTTAATCAATATTTTTTGTGTAAAGTAACATTATGACTTTACTTTCATGCGGCATTATTTACTTTGTTGAGAAACCACAAATGAATATATATCATTACAGCCAAATAAAAAAAAAACATAAATGACACTGAAATTTTGACTCATAGTGCAGGGAAGAGAGTTCAATTGACTTTATTTGAAATTCCAATGCAACTCTGTTCCAATTTCATATTATTCAAAATTAATTGAACTGTAAGTTCTACAGGTTGGTCACCTTGGGCCTTAGGAGGATAAATGCAGGAAAATTTCTACTACTAAGTTATTGGACCAGAGCAAGTTCCATTAGTTGCAGGGTGAGCCCTAACAGAGGAGTACATTTCACTTTTGTCTAAGAATTTCTAGATATATTTTAATCACAATCACATGACAGAAAACTTCATCTGTTAATTTATCACAAGTTAAATAGAGTTCATGAATTGCAGTATTTCTTGAATAGGTACTATCTCGAAACAGACTCTTGCAACACACTGTAAAAGGCTAGTAAGATGATGTTTGGTTGCTAGGCAGGAGAGCAAATAATAACTGTCCCTAAGCCCTTTAAAACAACTCTCAAGTGTTACTTACCTTTGTCTGAAGCAAAATTGAACCTCCTTTTGCTATGCTGCCTTGAAGTAATAATATTTGTGGGTTATGTATGAAGTTATCCAACTCCTCTTCAGAATGACTATCCAAATGTAAGCCATGTCTATTATAACTTTGCTCTAAAATGTTTTAAAATTATTTATTTATGGTTTTGTTATTAGCAGACAGCATATCTGCAAGTATCAATAATAACTTGAGAACGAACAAGAAATGCATCAGGTATCCAAAGATTAATACGACAACAATGCGTACTGACTACTGAGTCGTACTTACTTAATTGGTTGATAAAGTAATGACTGTTAAATGTGCTCAGCGACTTACTTTCATTATAGAAAAACTCTTCCTGTATGCATAGGTATTGTTTAAATAAAATATCAAGTCTAAATCACGGATACAAAAGTTTTTAAAAAATAAACGTTACTTACCGATAGTAAGAGTTACAAATCGTTTTATCTCAGCCATCACATGAAAGTTTTTGGTCGCTAATATAGAATACAGACCATGCGACACCTATTATGCAGTAAACACATCTCTAATCAACTTTCACACGTTTTAGAAATAAAGAAAACAGTAAAAACTTCGCATTCGCATGACGGTATCGGTATTACAAGTCCGCCGTCCCGCAGACTTTGTGATGACATTTCGTCGCTATAGCAACAGACTGTTTAAGATAATGATAAAACTGCTGATATTGTAATAATCTAAAGATATCCTCCGTCACGGCTGACGGCTGTCAGTGTCAGATCATGTCACATGGTTATGTCACTGGCTGGTCCGTCCGTCTAGTGTATAAAAATAAATAATTTAGAAAAAACATAATAGTAAAGAAAAAAAGTGCGTAATTTTAAATTGTATTACGAGAGATAAAAGTACGTGAAACATGTTTCATCTTCGAACGGTATGTATTCAAAAGCCTATGTAAATTTACTTTTACAGAATGTTTTAAAGATCAATAGTGCACAAAGTTTTTTGCATTATTCTGTTTCAATCTACCCAATAGTGAAGATGAGTCGGTGGCTCTAGGTACTTATTGTGTAGTTTTTCTTCAAAATCTGCTTTTGTTTAAAAGTTCGTTAGGTACTCTCATATGATATGATGATAGTTGCATATAATATAATATCCGTCTGGTGCATAAAACTTAAATATTCTTCAGTTTCTTATCTTATCTTAAAGTCTAAAATACTTTTACCATTTTTCACACTAATTGAGTATTACCTCCAAATCCTCCAATGTTCTAGTTATGAATTACTCTGTCATTACTGTTAATAACTCTGTGCGGAAATGAAGGAGTTGCAAAATGTATAGGGCTCCATATCTTCTACGGATATTTTGTTTCCGAACACTATTGTTAGGTAGAATTTTTCTAATAATAATTTAACAATGGAAACTATCTAATTATACATAGAGTGAATATTTCGTATGATTAGAGAATAACTAGCACAATGTATTTTTTATTTGATTTTTTTTCTAGAGATAAAATGTTTATAAGAGACTAGTAAAATTTGTTTCCAATTTCAGACTGTGAATGCTGTTAGGAGGATCCCACGCCTTGCAATGTCCAGTGACGCAGGAAAGACCATGGATACAACTTATATGGAAATCCCTGTTTATGATGTCAACAGACCACAGACTCTGGAAAAACGTAAGGCAAGGTAAGTTACCCTCATCATGTGGGGGAAGATGAATTATTAAGAAAACAATATTACTGGGTAAATAGTTGTTAATTTAATCTACATATATAAAAGAAGAAACTGACTGACTGACATATCCTGAAACTGCTGTAGTTGGGGAGTTTATTGAAAAACCTTAAATTTTTTGACCAAAGCATGAAACTTGGCACAGTTGTTCCTTATATCAAAATAAGCCGATTAAGATCGGGAGCCTTCGGGAGCCTCCCCCCTGGGGCCCGGGAGGGGGGGGTCAAAGTACCGCTTCACCGGGCTTGGTTTGAAAAATTCTAACTTACCCCGTTTAGTTAATAGGTCATGTTTGGTATCGTTTTCGAGTAAATCAATAACGTAGAATTCGTTTTCAGTACTAAAATTATCATTTAATGGTAAATAAAATAAAAAAAAATTAAAAAATTTGAAATTTTCATCCATGATTTACAAATTCAAGTCATCATAAATGACAAACTGTTTGCTTTTTCTATAAAAAAAAAATATGACATGATAGCCTATTTAATATAGATTATAAAAATATAACTTTTATCCACCTTTACTAACGTTAAGTTCCACAAAAAAATTACTTTAAGACGCGCGGCGTCGGTACGCCGCGAGCGTAATTTTAAAATGCCTTTATTTTAGAAACTCTATTAGACCCCGTTTAGCTATTAGGTCATTTTTGATATCGTTTTTGAGTAAATCAATAACGTAGAATTCATTTTTGGTACTAAAATTATAATTTAATGGTAAGTAAAATTAAAAAAAATTTAAAAATTTGAAATTTTCATCCATGATTTACAAATTCAAGTCATCATAAATGACAAACTGTTTGCTTTTTCTATAAATAAAAAATATGATAAGAAAGCCTATTTAATATAGATTATAAAAAATATAACTTTTATTCACCTTCACAAACGTTAAGTTCCACTAAAAAATTACTTTAAGACGCGCGGCGTCGGGTCGTCGAATTTTAAAATACCTCTATTTTAAAAACTCTATTAGACCCGGTTTAGCTATTAGGTCATGTTTGATATAGTTTTCGAGTAAATTAATAACAAAGAATTTATTTTTAATTGTAAATAAATTAAAAAAAATATCATCTATAATTTGCAAATTCAAGTCAACAAAAATGTCAACCGTTTGCTTTTTCTCTTATGTCACCAAACACCCAGACAAGTTTGGTGGAAACTTCCTTCACGAACTGCTTGGTGTCTGATGACCATGGTCCAAATGTTTCAAATGCAATTGCCGCAAATATGTAGTTGTTTTTTAAAAATGCATATTTGCGCGTTTAAACTGGGCGTTTTGCAGCAGCAGTCTCTGGTTTCTGGGCCGAGCGTTAGACGTTGGACGGAGCCAAGGTATCCACACAGGTCACGCCCCACGCCAAGGGTCGTCCCAGAAACCAAGGCAAAAGCAAGCAACCATCAAGCCGCTTTCCGTCTGCTGCTGACAAGCCGACAGGTTCGAGGGTTGTTGGCATGTTCGCTGTGCCGAGAGCCTTGCGGATTAAATCGTTAAGTGCAGTGTGTCACAAAATTCGGCCAGCAATAGACTGACAGTGGAGTCCGTGGTGTCCTAATCTGTCCTAATGCGTCGGCAGCAAGGGTGTGGTTGGCATGTCTTTAGCCCCAGTCTTAGACAAATGGCAGTATATGATGAAGTAAGGCAGCCTCGGAAGGAGGTATGTTCTCCAAGTGTCGATCTTTTCTAGTAAAGAGGTTCTTGCGGCACTCATTCACTGTTGCGTAAGGACCCTTGATCTGAAACAATATGTGCATTGTCATTTTATTTAAACAGATTCTGCAACTATCAAATTACAACATTTTGGTGGATCACCTTCACTATTACACACTTACCTATCATACAAAATAATTACAAACTTTAGTAGAATCTGATTAGCCTATCTATGATATTGCTCCATCTCGTAATAGTTTGAAGCCTTGGGTGGCCATGTTTCTCCCTTGTTGATCGTTTCAAGCTGCGTTTATCGTACCTATCCCATACTATGTCTAATCTAGAAACGTTTTCTTTTGGCTTTGAAGCTTAGCCAGGCCACTCAAGGTGTCAAACTATTACAAGATGGAGCAATATCAGAGGCAAATCAGATTCTACTAAAGTTTGTAATAATTTTCTATGATACGTAACGTAAGTGGGTAATACTAAAGGTTACGTGATCCACCAAAAAGTTGTAATTTGATAGTTGTAGACTAAAATGATAATGCACATATTGTTTCAGACCAAGTCGTTGCGCAACGGTGAATGAGTGGTCGAAGTACCTACCTCTTTAGGTACCAAAAAAGATCGACAATCGGAGAACATACCTCCTTCAGAGGCTGCCTTGGATCAGCATATACTGCGCACAGTGTACCAGGGGCCCATTTCTCGAAGCTACAAGTTACAGTTTTCAACTGGTTGTCAATGTCTAATATGACAAGTTGGAAAGAGACTTCCGCTTGTAACTTGTAACTTTCAGTTTTGAGAAATGGGACTCAGGGCGTTCTTGTTTGGAGTCAGGCGTTGGCGTTAGTGCCACACCAAAATTTGCCAAGTCCGTCTTCTTGGGGATGGAAGGAAGAAGGAGACGAATGGGTACCACACTGGTCAGACAACACTGCTTAGAAGTTACAAGATGTAAATGTAAATCAGGTTGCAAAAACCGATGCAACTGCATAAAGAGGGTAGAGCCTTTTTTATGCAGTTCCATATGTACCCAGCTATGTTTTTGTGAAGGGAATGTATAGTATGAGTATGAGTATGAGTAATCTGTCAATTAGGACACCACAGACTAAACTATAAGTGCTAACTTTTCAGTGTTGGATACTCTATGGCAGTTCCGACTCAATTATAATAAGCTCATTATAATTGACTTTAGTTAACTATAATAATTTCAAAAATAGAACTTCATACAATTTCTATACTAATTTGCGATACCTGGCAAATTTTCCTGCATCTGAAACACATTTTTTTTATCTGTCGCGTTATCGGCCAATCAGAGACGGTTATTACAAACAATTGGTTGCTAGGTAATTCGATGTTGATACAACGGTGAACGACTCTATTGACATTAATTTTAACTTGCATGAATGGTGATATTTCCGTCCATTGATGATGAAGATGATGACTCGTAGAAAAAGTATTGTATACAATAGTGATATAATTAAGCTTTTCACTCTCGTACCGTACTACACATGGTACTCGACTGAAAAGTTTTGTATTATATCACGATTGTATAAAATACTATTATATAAATTTCTTTCAGGATTCACTACAATGAATAAATAACAGGTACAGTCGGTCTTTAGATCGTGTGGTCCGACCCGAGTGTTGCCGTTGTCGACACGTCAATAATAATGAATCTTTTTCTATTTATGCATTAACACACCTCTGACACTGGCGATCAAATATATGAAAGAGGCGCGTTCCCCGCAGACAGTCTAAGCTCGCGTAGGTGAACGCGTACTATCCTTTGTGAATAGGCTTTAATATCATATTTTTATATTTATAGAAAAAGCAAACCGTTTGACATTTATCGTGACTTGAATTTGCAACTCACAGAAAATGATTTATTTTTATTTTTATTTCATTTAACATTAAATGGGCATTTTAGTACCAAAACTAAATTCTACGTTATTAATTTACTCGAAAACGGTACTAAATGTGACCTAATAGCTAAACGGGTTCTAATAGAGTTTTTTAAAATAAAGGTATTTTAAAATTACGCTCGCGGCGTCCCGACGCCGCGCGGCTTAAAGTTTTTTTATGAAACTTAACGTTAGTAAAGGTGGGTAAAAGTTATATTATTCATAACCTATATTAAATAGGCTTTCATATCATATTTTTTATTTGTAGAAAAAGCAAACAGTTTGACATTTATGATGACTTGAATTTGTAAATCGTAGATGAAAATTTCAAACTTTAAATTTTTTTTTATTTTATTTACCATTAAATCATAATTTTAGTACCAAAAATGAATTCTACGTTATTGATTTACTCGAAAACGATACCAAACATGACCTATGAACTAAACGGGCTATGTTAGAATTTTTCAAAGCAAGCCGGGTGAAGCGGTACTTTGACCCCCTCCCGAGCCCCAGGGGGAGGCTCCCGAAGGCTCCCGATCTTAATCGGCTTATTTTGATATAAGGAACAACTGTGCCAAGTTTCATGCTTTGGTCAAGAAAAAGAAGGTTTGGCCTCTTTTTGTCGATAAACGTCCCCACTACTGGTCCTAGTGCTATAGTAACTGGAGATTCCAAATTTGGCACCTAGGTTCTTTATAAGGTGTAGAGGAGCAGTAAGAAAAGATTTTTCAAAATTCACCTCCTAAGGCGGTATGTATAGTTAAGTTAGTATGCGAATCCGCGGGAAAAAGCTAGTTATAAACATATACATGTATGTTAGTCTGTTGTATGGTATTAATTTGTTATATAGACATTGTTGCCTGATTATTACTTTTCACATACATACAGATAATCATGCCTGTATCCCATAAAGGGGTAGGCAGTGCACATGAACTACTCAAGTTTCAGTGCCACTCTTGGCAAAAAGGGGTGGAAAGTAATCCAAATTGTGATATTGCAGTGACAGGTTATGATTATGACACCCATGGGACCCACATGGGGCAAATATATTATTTTTTATTTAAATTTTATTATAAAAATAATGAACTGGAAGAAATTCGCAATTTTACTAATATGTATGTTCATAGTTACAAAAACTATGCATAAACTAAAGTTGAAACTCAAGGTTTGCCAGCGAGCGATGGAGCGTAGTATATTAGGTGTTCGTAGAAGCAAAGAAATAAGTACAAGAGTAACAAATGGATGGAAAAAATACTGGTCTATGAAGGAAGTCATGAAGTCTAAAAACCTGAGTATGACAGTTAAAAGAAAAGTATTTAACACATGCATCTTACCCTGCATTACATATGGATGCGAGACATGGGCACTCACCAAGGAGCACCGGGACAGGCTCATGTTCTGCCAGAGGTCTATGGAACGAAGTATGATGGGGATATGCAGATTGGACAAAGTTCGAAACGAAGACCTTAGGGAAAAAACAAAAGTAACCGACATACTATTGAAAATTGACCAGCAGAAGTGGAGATGGACCGGCCATATGCTCCGTGACAAGCACGAGAAATGGAGTCAAATCATAACAAATTGGTACCCTAGAGGTTGTACTAGGGGCCAGAAAAAACCCCGAATGAGATGGGAGGACGAACTGAAGCTTACATTGGGCTCGAAGTGGAGAAGAGTGGCCCAGGATAGATGTCAATGGAAAGAGCTAGAGGAGGCCTTTGCCAAGCGGCACACTGAACTAAGAGACATTCTCTAATTCAGAAAAAAGGGGCTTAATAGATAGATAGATAGATAGAACTGACCGAATCAGAAACACGGAACTACGCTCCAGAACTGGAGTTGTAGATGTGGGTGTCAAGACCGCTAAGCTAAAGTGGGACTGGGCTGGACATGTCTGCCGCATGCACCTGGAAAGGTGGGCCAAAATATTTACAGACTGGGACCCGCGAAACACCATAGACGGGGCAGGCCGGGGTGCAGGCAGACCAAAAAGGAGATGGCGGGACGACCTGGACGCATTCTACCCGAAATGGTGGGAAAATGCCAACAACAGGGTCGAGTGGAGAAAGCGAGGGGAGGCCTTTGCCCAGCAGTGGGACACAAAAGAGGCTAATAAAAAAAAAAAAAAAAACAAAAAAGACTTATTGCATATTAAAAAATTCAACCAAGGGTTAGTTTAGATAATCCTACAAGAAAGTGATTGGTACATGGTTTATTATTATTTAAATACATACGTAAGGACGGTGAATCCTGACCCACCGTAATACAGTTCACACTAGTACGGGGATCAGATGACACTTATCTTTTGGTTTTGTACCATAGAAAAAAAAAACCATATGAGGTATTATCACAAATATATGTATTGAAGACAATAAAATTGATGTTGAATTAAACTGATCAAGGGATAAAATTGTTAGTGACTTGATATTGGCCAAGATATTTTTGCAGATTAAAGAATAAAAACCTAAGCAGCAGATCTCAATAAGCTCACAAATTTGTTGTTATCATTATCATACATGAATATAATGCTTTGTAAACTTTATAAAATGAAAGAGAGAAAACTGCAACACAACATTTATTTATTTAATCTTTATTGTAGACAAAGGAAGAAAAACTTATAGTACAAAAGGCGGACTTAATGCCAGGCAGCATTCTCTACTAGTCAACCTTCACACAAACTTTCAATTTACAATTTCATGTGTGTTAGGATAGGCGTATTTTACGCTGTTAAGCCGTAGGTATACACATCTAGAAACTTGTTATCACTGTTATCAGTTAGGTAATTTTAATTGGAACCCCTGCAAATTAAAATTGTATAAAATGATGTACCTTCACATAGCTGGGACGCTATTGCACAACACCCTGCATTTTATGATTAAGCAATGAGACTTGGTACAGGTTGTTCCTTGGGTGGCCCTGAGTAGATAAAGATCGGGAGGCATCGAGAGCCCCCCTTAATTTAGGAGGGAAGAGGGGGGGAAGGCTGGCGCCGCCGCGCTTCCTTTGAAACCATATTCCTCTAAAACTATACAAAGAAGTGCATGCGATATATCATTTTCGGATAAATGAAGGACGGGGAATTCATTTTTAGAACAAAAAAAATGTACTTTAGAACAAAAATACAAAAAAAAATGGGAAAATCTTAAAACGAGATTTTTTTTTATACATATTATTGCACTTTTTATAAAAACCGTAATAGTTATTTTGAAATAAAAAATACTATTTAATAGCTACATTTATCTAGTTTTAGAAAATGTATAATTTGTTATAGAAATATATTATAGGACGAGTGATAAAAAATAATTTACATCGCCCGATAGGGTGATTTGAATGCTCATTTCAATAAGTTTTGACAATGATTTCAGGTACAATCACTATTTTTAACACACGAAAGCCGTAATCATTGTAGTTTATGGCTATTTTAGTGATTAATGTACTTAAAATAAAAAAAAATACAAAAATTTAAAAAAATATTAAAAATGTGATAATTTTTTTTAACATTATCCTATTTTGTTCTTTCTACACAATATATACCTAAAAGCAATAAATATCAATAAAAAGCCCCATTTATGCAGTTTATAAAAATATATAGTTTGTTATATAAATATATTACGAAACGCGAGTTAAAAAATAATGAAAATGAAAATTTTAATGTACGGGTCAGCTTGCATTATTCGATGAGGTGAGGTAAAGTAAAGGTACTACCCGCTATGCAGTGGAGTTCGTCTAGTAATACAGAAATATACTTATTCTAATAACGTTTACACGTGTAGGTATATCACGAGTATCACGACCCAGTACAGAAAATTGTAAAAGTCCTATACTATAGTTTATTTTGATTGTACCTAAAATAAAATTGCATGTGACTTATATTGTAAAAAAAATGTCTTCATCACGTTCTCCTCTCCTAAAGCAGTTCTGCATGCATAGGCTTGAAGATTTTTTAGTTTACTAGCAGAACTTAGTTACTTCCTTTGGGCCCCCTTGAATCGGTTTTACCCATCCATAAAAAATAAATAAAAATCGTCATATTCTTCCTTTCAGTATCAATGATAGTTAGTTATTGCGCAATAGTGCCATAAAAAATAAACTAGATTCGTATTAGCATTAAACATTAATGATTTTTGAACTAAGACATTGCTTTTGTACAAAGGAGAACCTCAAAAAATGGTCTGACTAGACGAAAACATGTGTATCGGGGCTAGTACTCAAGGCTCTCAAAAAGTGTAGCTATTTTGAGTTATTCAAATAAAACAACATGAATAGTCTGAATTTAATTATGTATATATTACAACATCCAATGCATAAGCACATCAGCTCCGAACATTTAATTTAAAAAGTCTTTTTACGGTTGCACCTTAGGCGGCACTGTTTTTTACACCTGCATCCGACAATTTCGAGGCATGTTTCTGCAGCAACAGGCAACGTTGCGGGCAAGTAGGCTCCCAAATCCCAATTGTTACAGACTTTCGTCCAGCCACAAGTAGCAAATAATGGCAAATTTTGAATTGGGTTTAGTTGATCCCATACATGGACACCTTGATATACCTATAACCCTTACAAAAATGGTGTAAGGCAGCTTTTGTCAGTGAAATGCTGTTAATTTGGCGGTCTTTTTTGGTTAATAACTATTTTCGGCACTCGTTAACCAAAGTACAGGACGCAGATCTGGAATAATAAATACGAGTATGTCAAGTAAGAATTATCCATAAATTATGCAAATCATATAGATAACTACTATTTCACAAGATGTATTAGGATCAGATGTATATATCTGACCTATCATATCAATCGATCATTTCATGTGATATAAATAGTTAAATTCAGACTATATAGGAGTATGTTGTTTAATTTGAAGTACTCTAAATAACTACACTTTTTGAGAGCTTTGAGTACCTTTACCTCACCTCATCGAATCATACAAGCTGACCCGTACCGTACATCAAGATCGCCCTGCGACGTCACTTTCATTATTTTTTATCTCGCGTTTCGTAATATAATATCTGGGCAACCGAGCTTCGCTCGGTTCTGTTTCGTATCCTTGACATGTGTCGCCATCTAGTTCAAAAATGAATAGTACCTACATCGAGCGAAAGAATTCTCAGCCTTAACAACACAACTACTCCACACGAGATGGCGCGCATTTCGCCACAAAAACTCAAATAGTGTATTTTCTATTCGTTTTAGCCTTGACCTGTGTCGCCATCTAGTGTTTGCAATAAATAGTACTTACATCGACCGAAAGAATTCTGTCTTAACAGTACAACTACTGCACACGAGATGGCGCGCGAAGAAAAACGCATGAAAACTCGAAAATTCGCGTTTTCCGGGACCTAAGGATAAGTTAGACCGATTTTTCACCCCCAAAACCCCCACATAACAAATTTCTGCGAAATCATTAGAGCGGTTTCCGAGATCGTCAGTGTAAATAAATATATATATATAAATAAATAAATAAATAAATATACAAGAATTGCTCGTTTAAAAGTATAAGATTTATATAACAAACTATATATTTTTATAAACTACATAAATGTGGCTTTTCATTGATTTTTATTGCTTTTAGATATATATTGTATAGAAAGAACAAAATAGGATAATGTTATAAAAAAAGTTATCACATCTTTTTTTTTAATTTTTGTATTTTTTTTATTTTAAGTACATTAATCACTAAAATAGCCATAAACTACAATGATTACGGCTTTCGTGTGTTAAAAATAGTGATTATACCTGAAATTATTGACAAAGCTTATTGAAATGAGCATTCAAATCACCCTATCGGGCGATGTATATTATTTTTTATCACTCGTCCTATAATATATTTCTATAACAAATTATACATTTTCTAAAACTAGATAAATGTAGCTATTAAATAGTATTTTTTATTTAAAAAAAAACCATTACAGTTTTCATAAAATGTGCAATAATATGTATAAAAAAAATCACATTTTTAGATTTTCCCATTTTATTTTGTATTTTTGTTCTAAAATACATTTTTTTTGTTCCAAAAATGAATTCCTCATCCTTCATTTATCCGAAAATGATATATCACATGCCCTATTTTGTATAGTTTTAGAGAAATATGGTTTCAAAGGAAGCGCGGAGGCGCCAGCCTTCCCCCCCTCCTCCCTCCTAAATTAAGGGGGGCTCTCGATGCCTCCCGATCTTTATCTACTCAGGGCCACCCAATGAACAACTGTGCCAAGTCTCAGTGCTTAATCATAAAATGCAGGGTTCCCATACAAGACATAGCAATAGCGTCCCCAGTAACATGAGTAATGTTCAATATATTATCACTTGTTTACCACATTTTATCTAAATTCCTGAAAGATTATGAAACAGATTTGTATACTAAATTGATCCCTATATTATAGAAAAGGCATATCCTACATCTAAAGACGAAACTTTGGATTTCATTTATAGAAATTGTTATGCTAGTTCAGATAATAAAGGAGTTTTTCATCACATTTGCTGTTTAAAGGTCTCATTGCGTCTACGTGTTCTGAAGAATAATGTACTATTTTATTCCAAAGGGAGTAATGGATTTAGTTTTAAAAAATAATACAATCCGTAAAATACTTCAGGCAAAGGATTTTGGTTTCAATCAGCCAAGGATTTTTTTTGCACAGCTAATATATTACTATTAAGCTATAAAAAAATATTATACAGTATGAAAAATGCATTTTATTTATGTTTTACAATTTTTCAGTGTGTTTTGAATTTCGTAAATTTCATTCAGATAAATCGTTATAATTTACAATCTGACAGGAAATTGTGACGGCCATATCGATTCGCGCTTCAACGCGTTGCCATAGCAACGGGCAGTTCAACAGAAAATGAAAAAAATGTTTACAAAATGTTTTGACGAACACGTAAACTAAGTTCAATTGTATGCTTCTTTGAACATTGCATTTAATTTTTATGCAGTATTTTAAAAGTTTGATTGTGTTCAAAGAGCGTTTGTAATCAGAAACAATGGATTTATATGAAGAATACGATATAAGTGAAGATAGACTACAGGTAGCAGCTCCGCCATGAAAGGTTTTGCCTTAGGATTTTGTCCTCTGTGTTTTCCTCTCAAATGTGATGAAAAACGTTGTGTGTAACTCAGGAGGTAAGGATTTTGAAAACTCGTGTCTATAACTCTCTCCAGCCTGCGGCTGTCGCGAGTTATTACTCGTTGACAAAATCCCCCTTACCTCCCTTGTTGCACAATGTACTATTATGTGTACCATAATATGGTACACATAATAGTTTGTACATGTTTCAGTTGTTTTGCTAGATTGGTTAATATCTATGACGTAGTTAAGTTGCTATGACGTTTACGAGAATGTTTTGTCACTTGTTTACTATAAGTATAACGTGGATCCCCATGATAAATATCAAATACTAGCTTTTACCCGCGGCTTCGCCCGCGTAATAAAAGTATTCTTATTGAAACGTTTACAAAAAATAAGATTTTCATTTGGATCCGTGCTTTTTGGCTGACTGTACCTTACACATATTACTATTGTTTTAAAAGAAATTCTTGCAATGATTGTAGAATTGTTACACAGCGACCACAGCGTAGGTAGTAGGTACGAATATGTATGTATTTTACCTATATAAATATTTATACTGGGGAAACTTCACACAACCCACATAGCCAGTATCTCGACGCTATGGTCGTTAGGGTAAAAAATACTTCCTTGCATTATCGCTTACAATTTTTTCCATTTTGCTTATACTTATTGCAAACGTAAACACATAAAAGGCAAGCAAACAACGATCTTCTTACAGCACTTTGAATGTAATAGTTATTACGGATGCAGGATACTCGCCGATGCCTACTTAAATACTAATCCCTTCCCACTGAGCCACCTGCATTTTACACTGCCTATCTCTATCCTTGTCCCCGACCCCGTCCCCGTCCCGTCCCTACCCCCTACTCTCCCTATCCCTATCTCCGTCCCCGTCCCCTATTCCTATCCCTATCCCTATCCCACAGATCAATACAACAAGATGGCCCTTACAGGGCGACTCGCGGTCACCAAGCATACGACAAATCAGGTTTATAAAAGTTTGAACGCGTGCGACACCGATCAGTAGCGCCCAAGTATACGACCCGCTAACAGTGTCCGTGTCCGCTCGGGAAAAAATCTTAAATAATCAATTTTGGTTGCAAACAATGGTCTCTTACAGCATAAAGTGGTGTGGCAAGTCTTCTAACACTTCTACATGTAAAAAAGATGGAACAACATTCCACAGTTAAGTCAAATTAATTATTTTGTAGAATATTGTTTATTGTCCGCGGAGTTCATTTATACTGGTCAATATGGTTGTGCTGAGCGGCGCCGAGGCGCGTCCATCCCTCTTTACCGAGTTAACAATGTGATATGCTATCCCTTTCACGTAAACGACTAGGCATGGGGCCATGTTAGTTTATGTCTGTTGCGGGAACTTCGTACTGCCGTTCGTACCATGTGCTACCATTTTATGAAATATAAAAGAAAGCAGATTTGTAATAGTTAATAATTATCTAAAATCTGTAGAGTCTGTAGTGGTATTTAGTTCATTGATTAGTTTAGAATATTTAGTTGGTTATTTAACTTAGTAAACGTAAGTAAAAATGCACAGTTTAGTTATTAGTTACTAGAATGATTTTTATTGAGATGCTATCACAATTATCATCCTCCTTGCGTTATCCCGGCATCGGCATTCGCCACGGCTCATGGGAGCCTGGGGTCCGCTTTGGAAACTACTACCAATATTTGGCGTAGGCACTAGTTTTATGAAAGCGACTGCCATCTGACCTTCCAACCCGAAGGGTAACTAGGCCTTATTATAATTTAATTATAATATTATAATTTGTTGCAAAACAAATTCACCACAGTACTGGTACCGGTACCATTGTCTATAATAGACATGTCCCATTCCCATCCCTACTGCTAATCATAAAGGCGCGCCATTATTTGAAACGACCAATGGCAGCACCGTGCGCGCCCGCCTCACCCCGCAAGGATTGGTGATTTGCGTCTCGAACAATATCGCTTGCATTTGGCTTCTAGTGGGGTGTTCTGTGCCCTATCCCTATCCCTATCCCTATCCCTATCATTATCCCTATCCCTATCCCTATCCCTATCCCTACTGCTACAACTTTGAAAAATCCTTTCTTAGTGCTCCTCTAAGGAACTTCCGTGTCAATTTGAAATCTGTTGAACCAGAAGTAAAGATAAAAACTAAACCTATACTTATGGCTATTTTAGATATTTTAATCCCGTTTCACAACAACAGGGGGGAAAATTTCTTTTCCACCTCATTAGATTTTAAAATCGTTGTATTTATCGTGATCAGCGACCCGATAAACCATAAAAACGATACCCATATTGTGTTTTTGACTTTACCCCCTTTGCACCCCTTTAGGAGTAAAATTTTCAAAAAAAACCTCAAACATGTATTTAGTCATATGTCTTTAGGAATCCTCTTGTGAAGTTTCGAATAAAACAGTGAAACTAACATTGTTTCCCCATACAAACTTTGAACCCCCATTTGACCCCTTAGGAGGCGAATTTTGAAAAATCCTTTCTTAGAAGTCATCTACACTATATATAAGGAACCTATGTGCCAAATTTGAAATCTCTAGGACCAGCGGTTTCGGCTGTGTGTTGATATGTCAGTTAGTCAGTCAGTCAGTTTCTTCTTTTATATATTTTTTGATATTTAAACCCCATGGCACTATAACAGGGGAGAAGGTATTTCACTTCCACCTCGTTAGATTTTAAAAGCGTTGTATTTATCGTGATCAGCGACCCGATTAATCATAAAAACGATACCCATATTGTTTTTTTGACTCACCCCCTTTTCACCCGTTTAGGGGTTAAATTTTCAAAAAACCTGAAACACGTCTTTAGTCATATGTTTTTAGGATCCCTCCTGTGAAGTTTCGAATAAAACAGTGAAACTAACATTGTTTCCCCATACAAACTTTGAACCCCCATTTGACCCCCTTAGAAGGCGAATTTTGAAAAATTCTTTCTTAGTGCTCATCTACACTATATAAAGAACCTACGTGCCAAATTTAACATCTCTAGGACCAGCGGTTTCGGCTGTGCGTTGATATGTCAGTCAGTCAGTCAATATCTTCTTTTATATATTTTTTTCTACTCCCGTACTGTTATTCGTGAGTTACAAGGTCGTGCATAGAACTTTAAAACCCTACATAAAAGATGTCAGGACAAGTCTATCTAGTCTATACCCTGAAAACATTTAGTAGCAGTCGCACGATATAGCTGTTTTACAGTTCAGTAAATACATTGCTACCAACTTAACAAACCAATTCGCAGAGTCGAGACTCCTTCGTTTTCTGCTGCGTTCATTGGCGACGCGTCGAATCGCATTCAAATGTATAGAACTCGATTCAACTCGGCTCGATTCGTCTTAGTGGCCAGGCTTCAAAGAACCATACCATAGACAGTTTTATTTTCATGTTTGCACTCAAACTGCATATTCAAAATGGTAGGCGGTCCACCTAGATAACTAAGATGACTGAAAGTAGGTATTTGTTGAATTTATAATTTTCTTTCAAAATAAGTGCTTGGTCGTAGAAAAAGTATTGTATGCAACGGTGTTTAACTGAGTCAAAAAATGCTCGTGGCGTCTTTATTAACAATTTTCGGCTTCGCCTCAAATTGTTACCCACGCCACTCACCTTTTTTTGACCTCTTTTAACCACCAGTTGCATAAAATACTATTTTGATATTTAAACCCCATTGCACCTAAACAGGGGAGAAGGTATTTCACTTCCGCCTCGTTAGATTTTAAAAACGTTGTATTTATCGTGATCAGCGACCCGATAAACCATAAAAACGATACCCATATTGATTTTTTGACTTTATCACCCCCTTTTCACCCTTTTAGGGGTTAAATTTTCAAAAAACCTGAAACACGTATTCAGTCATATGTCTTAAGGAATCTTCCTGTGAAGTTTCGAATAAAATAGTCAAACTAATCTTGTTTCCCCATACAAACTTTGAACCCCCATTTGACCCCCTTAGGAGGTGAATTTTGGAAAGTCCTTTCTTAGTGCTCCTCTACACTGTATAAGGAACCTACGTGCCAAATTTGAAATCTCTAGGACCAGCGGTTTCGGCTGTGCGTTGATATGTCAGTCAAGAAGCAGTCAGCATTACATTTTCTTTTATATATTTAGATAAAAGCCCATAAGACAGTCTTTTAATATTTCCCAATATCTCGTTAGAGTTATTCATTCACGGTTAGCCCCCATATTATATGCGAACCTGAGGTAATAGTCACGTACTTACGAAGGGCACGTATTTCACCGGGCGACTAAATAACCATAGAAATGGGTATCAAAAATAATAGTTTGGCGACTAAAATGGGGCCTCAAAATATTTCAATATGAGGTAGCATTTTAATGTCATTACGTCTACGGTTTATTCAGACGCGAGTACCAACTATTTATTTGGCAACTGAATTATTATATTGGAAACAATTTAAGAGATACAGTTTAATAGGAAAACGGCTGTCTATTAATATAAAATGTACATTTCTTTTAAAATATTTATATAGCAAATTAACATAAAAAGTACATTTAAAATTTATACATCGGCACTCATCACCTGAGCTGTCATTTTAATAAAAAAAAAGGATTCTTATAAAATATAACGGTCGACAAAATATTATACTTATGGGTAAGAAATTAGGTGTTTGGGGGTGCTGGCAACTTCGTCTATACAATTAATTTAACTTTTCATGACGTTTACTCCATCGAATCTAAGGCTGGCCTTACGCGCGCAGTCTTAACATCACTCTTGAAAGATTAATTTTTTTGGCAGGAAAACCTTACTCAGAATATGCTTTGGTTGCTCATGAACATTATGCCAGCATAAGATTCGATATTATAAAATCTGCGGAACGAATTATGCCAAAGTTTGGCATAAATCGTTCAGCAGTCTCCGCAGATTTTATAATATCGAATCTTATGCTGGCATAATGTTCATGAGCAAAATAATCTTCTAAATTAAGAGTAAGATTTTTGTTTGCATAATATTTAGGCGGTAAAAAGTTGTCCATCTTCTTCCTTTTTTTTTTTTTATACTACGTCGGTGGCAAACAAGTATACGGCCCGCCTGATGTAAAGCGGTCACCGTAACCTATGGACGCCTGCAACTCAAACAGTGTCACATGCGCGTTGCCACCCCATTAGAAACTTGTACATTCCGTTTTGCTGTGTTAAGTACTTCCTATTTCTGTTTTGATAGCGAGTCATGTGTGTTGGGGATGCATGCCTCTGGGACTGTATTTCATTTCCTTTTTGTTATTGTTTTGTTCATACAAAGTACCTAAGAATTATGCCATACTTAGCAAATTTGGTAGGACTTATATTCTACTAAAAAAAATAACCTAACCCCAACCCACTTTTTGCTAGCAGAAAATAATTCTGCTCTTGTAATATTATACTATACGATTATCATGGCAATTTATTTGAATACCACGTCGGTGGCAAACAAGCATACGATCGGCCTGATGGAAAGCGGTCACCGTAACCTATGGACGCCTGCAACTCAGGGGGTGTCACATGCGCGTTACCGACCCATTAGAAGCTTATACACTCCTTTTTGCTGTGTACTTATTATAAAATAATTTGGTACGCGTTCCCTCGCTTGCAACTCGCTCGAAAATAGATGTGAGATATTTAAATACCTACTGCCCGTGGTTTACGGGTCGCAAATTACAAACATTTATTCGTGAACATAGGCAAGATAAAATACACATAATAACAACAAGACAGAAAGGAATGAAGTGCCATGAAATGGCCTCACCTCAGCGTGTTGCTGGCGACTTCCGGCGCTGATCTTCCGATGAGACCATTGTTTCCATAAAGGAACGATTTTATATGTGTTTTAAGAAAACCTACTTCCCAATAATTTTTTTAGTTGCCTCCGCAATTTAAATACTACTTTAAACGATGAGCTAAGTATAATTATTTAGGTGCCAACATCTATATGCCTACAAATATTAAAAATCTTACGCTTTACAATACTAGGTGCCAATTATTATTTTAGTCGCCAAAGTATTGTTTAATGTTCCTCGGCAATATTTTTGTCGCTTGAAATTTGCTGCCGTTTTTTCAATATAATGATGCTTAATATTTGAGGCTCATATATTTTTTTGTCGCCACAATATTAAAACACAGCCAAATTATATTATTGTATGCCCGACATAACTTCCCGTTTAATATTTTAGTTGCCCAGTTAATTATATGCCCTTACGAAGTAAATATATGTGAAAAAAAAAACCACCTATCCACAAAATTATAGATAAGGAAGCCTCTGTATAAATATTTTTCATATGAGTAAGTAAGAGCAATTGTGTTTTATTGAAATAGAAAGCATTGTCTCTATTAATGCCCTCCGATTTCTAGGAAAAAAACTTTGTGATTACAATCAATCTAAGATGTGATTTTCTTAAGCATTTAATAAATAATAATATTGCTAATAAACGCAGCAAAACGCTGATTTGTTAAAAAAATTCAATACTTTAGTTATAACATTAAGTGATTCTAAAAGCCAGATAAATGGTCTACAGGTTTTGAGGTTTTTTATATTTTTCCTCTCAAAGGCAACAAAGAAATTTTACCTTAAATTTAAACTATCGTAAAATTTCCATACATTCGCCATTGCTGTCAGAATTCTCCTTTCGATTAGACGCCCTGAGCGGCTCATCGGAGGCAGACGTGTCGCCGGTCGCTCCGCGTTGACGTTAAAATTTGACAAATATTTTGACAGAAAATAGTGTACGTACACGAAAAACCATACCAGTGTAAAACTGTGCTCAAAATAAATAGGGTAAATCAATAATGTCAGGTGGAGATCCAATCTCATTTAAAGTTTAAAGGTGCATGGCTTGTGCATAAAAAATAAATAAAAATATATCACATTATTAAAGAAAATAACGAACACAACCGAATGAGTATAAATGATTTCATTCTAGTTCGGTTAAATTGAAAAAAGTTTCATGTTTTCTTTTACTCGTCGGAATACATTTTCATTACGCTGGTATTAACAGTACGTCATTTTAAAAATATATATGACAGCACCTACGTCAAATTTTGTCAACCAAACTTCACAGGTTGTATGTAAACAATTACAATTTAATTTATTCATACATATATTCAGATACTTATTAATTGATTCTTACTTAGAATAGAAAAAAGGGGAATGCGAGCGGGTATAGGTTTAGTGCTTCTAGTTCAAATTTAATTGTATATATAAAAAAATGTCTCAATTTCATTAAAGATTTACTCTGTGCATACCACGAACACGTAACCGTAAGTTAAAGTACCTAAATATATTGTTGTTTAGAAAGTTAACGCTCGTTTTGAATGGCACTTCTCCACTCAACTAGACTAGACCAAATATTCATGGAACAGTCACCAGCATAATATGACTATGAACGGCCGTGCAAAAATATCTAATTTTCTATAGGGGACCATAAGTATATGACGACATATTCCTGGCAAAAATTTGTGATGCTCCGTGACCGGCAAAAACATCGTCTCTCTTTCTAGCGTCTCGCGAGCGTAGCGTCGGGCCAACTGTATGGAAAAAGACGCCGCGTCGGCGCGGCTTAGCCATACAGTTGGCCCGACGCTACGATTGCTAGACGGCAGATGTGGGGAGTGTCCATATCCGCAGAAATATCTGATCGGGTAGCTTAAAAATATTTGATTCCTTATAAATAAAAATCTAAATTACACTCTCACTCGCATAAATATCTATCCATTGTTAAAGCAAATATATATCTTACGGGCTAGAAATCATTAATATGTAATTAAAGTGCAATAACAAACCCTACCTTAGTTGCCTTAGAGCGGTAAATTGTATGAGGTGATTTGACATCTCACGAAACACGTGAAGTATTGTCAGTGCATATGTCTGTCTCATCTGTTGTTAAACTATGACAAGTAAACTTATTACAAATCTGATATCAGAAGCCTTTTTACAAGCTTTTATTCAACTTGCCTTGTTAGTATATCTTAGTTTGGGTCAAAACGTAGAAGCTAAATTTGACGCGCTTTCCGATTTGGGATTGAGCTGAAATTTTGCACACTTATGTAAATCACGTGACAATGCAATATTCTGGTATCATGGAGGTGATCTGATGATGGAGCAGAAAGGTGGTCAGAGGAACTCTGTTATGAAACGACGTATCCCCATTGAGTAAGGGGTATTTAGAAACATCTCGGAGAGCAATAGATGATTTTTGAAAGAAAGGTACAGTCGGCTAAGGTAAAGCCTGTGCCAAAAATGATTTTTTTGCAAAAAAACTTATTATAAATTGGGAGGTGAATTTTTATATTATCTCTACATATCATTAAGAAGAAAAACCGGCCAAGAGCGCATCGGACCACGGTCAGTGTAGGGTTCCGTTCCGTAGTTTCCGACATTTTACATATTGACAATTTAATAAATACCGTAATTTGGGGTGAATAGGGTTCCCGGGGTATATAATGCTATTATATTTAAATAATATATTTTATGATTTATGTAAATAATATATTTACAGACATGAAAATGTCTGTCAAAGTAGGCATTCAAATTTATTGGATTTTTTACTCATTTTCAACTTCATTTTTGTGTGAAATTTTGCTAAGAATTTGTTTATTATCCTTTTGAATGTAGTGTATACCTACACTTCTAAAGTTTATGTTTAACAGAAAATCATAAGACATATTTTCATTTTTATAATGGTTTTCATGAAGAAAGCGATGCAACTGTGTTGGGGAACTTTTACGGGATGAACAAATATCCGCGGCCTGAGGGGTAAATAGGCTCAATAATGGGGGGAAACGGGTCGCAAAGGGGTGAATAGGTTTACGAAGGGGGTGATTAGGGTCGGAAGAGGGGTGAATTGGGATGTGTAGTCAATGGTTGTCAAATTGTATAAAAGATATATAACTTACCTAAAGTGATGTTTTTATGAATGACCTCTCTGTATATGGACGCAATTTATACGTCAATGTATTGCTTCGTAGTTAGACTAGATACAATAAATTAACATTTAGAAATGTTAATCACACTTCTGTCAACCACAAGTCAACGTTTCTACTTAAGTCCACAAAAATCACCCATGGTTGCTATAATATAAACAGATTACTTTAAAATAAAAATCATAAGTATGAAACTATACATCTAGGGAAGAAATAAATTTATTTTATTGAATAATTTTTGATTTGTTATTTTCAAGTTTATATAAATAATAAATTCTCAATTCGCTCAAAGGTTGGAAGAGATCCCTTATAGGTATAAGTTCGCCTTTGTACACCATAACTATACTGTATTTTTATGTCCTAACTTGTCTTATGTACAATAAAGTGTTCACATACATACATACATAAATTGAAATAGATATCATACACGAAAGAAAAAACGACAAGGCCCACTGGTGGCCGAGCCGGGAATCGAACCCGGGTCTTCAGCTTACGCAGCTAACGTCATTACCACTAGGCCACCCGCCCGCCGTGTGGTACCCGACGAAATTTCTCTAGTGTATGTTATCTCTGATAGGCACATTTTGACCACCTCGTATATTTATTTATTTCATCAAAAAGTAACACAGCATTACAGTTTACACTAAGGCACTGTGAAACTACAAAATACAAAACAAGACATAAGCGATAAATATTACAAAAAACAATACAAATTAAACATTAGATTTGGGCGACGACGTAACAGCGTGGCTCCGTTGCGTCGTCTGACTCGATGTAGGATTCGGCAGGTTGCCCCGGAACCGCCGAAATACCACACCCTTCGGCCAGAAGTCTGCACACGCGATGGTGTCCTGCAGCGTGCGCGGCACGCGCACAACAAATGAAGTGAAGTGCACGTAGTGGCGCGACTGCAGCTGTTGCACACTCAGCGTGTAGCCAGTCTTCCGGCGAACATACTCCACCACCTCATCAGCCCCGGCGGAGTAATGCAAGCGCGACACGTAGAGCGCTTTACTCGGTGTAGCAACTCGCAGACCAGAAGTAATCGGCTCCGCGGCACCACACAGAGTCTTACGAGGCGCCCTACGCGCCTTGCTCTTCCTTTGCACCAGTGTGAACCCCTCCTTATCCACATCGACGCGGGAAGACTTCTCCTTGATTGGAGCCCGTTCTTCGCACACCTTTGCAGGTGCGCTGACCCGATATGAATCTTTAAGGCCCTTTTGCACCAACCACTTAACTCAGGGTTAGTGGGCTGTCAACTGTCAAATTCCATGTAAAATGGTGGGTTAACCTTCAGGTTAACCCTCCATATTCGTTGGTGCAAGTGGCACTTAGAGGATTAGGTTATAGCGAGACAGATGGCGGGTTCGATTCCCGGCTCAGCCACCAGGAGGCCTTGTCGTTCTTACTTTCGTGCGTGATATCTATTTCAATGCATAAGTATGAAAACGGTTATGACTTTATTTTCAAGTAAGTAATTTTTGCTGATAAACTTTTTTTTCGGCATTCAATTTTGTAAGGTGCTCCCAGCCGAAGATCAGCGCTGATGAAGAGGCACCAAAGAAAACACGTCCGTTCCATACAAGATTTATTAGCAGAGAGCGAAAATATAACCTACCCACAATCAGTTGGCGCCTAATTACTAAACTACCCACATTTGTCACAAATTTATTTCAAAAATACTTAAGTCATTATCAGTTTGCCGTTAATATTTGTGGGATATTAAATTGGACCAGGAGTGATATTTAAAAAAAACTATACATTTATAACCTTCTGAATTTTGGAATTCGGTTAAAAAATCCGGCCAAATGAGAATCTATTTTCGCACAATTGTAAAACTAAATTATCTTTACTAGTTACCTCCAAAATACTAAATGAAATGACATCTATTGCGACTTAAGTAGTTTGCATAAATTAGTAACCCAATTCACCTAGAGATGGCGCTGTACTTTGGGCTACTTAGTACATCGTTTTCTGAAGATTTTGGGTTCATGGGATCGGAACGGGTATGAACTAACTTAATTTGTGGTGAATAGGGCCAAAACCGACTTTTGAACGTCGATAGCAGTTTTTTTATATGTGCCATGCTAATTTTTTACACAAAAAATCTTCCAGCGGTGTGAACTTCGGGTTGTCTTTGAAAATATGTCGTTTTATTTAGTAATTTTCGCTCACCCTAACGTTGGGGTGAATAGGGTCGGGAAGGGGGTGAATAGGGAAAAGTGCTAGGGTTGACTTTTTTGGATTACGAACAAAACCTGACCTGTCACGAGCATATTATATTTATTTTATCAAAAAATAAGGAACTAATATGTTATGAGTAGTCGGTAATGTATTAATAAAATAATATGATAACCCTAAACCAACCTTTATAGTTATATGGTGCTCTGACGCAGTGAACAAGTAAGTATGGTCGTTGGCAGTGCGGATAACGTGTCAAAATATAAGCATAGTTTGTTGCTATTTTTCATGTTTGAATAACTTCTAAACTAACGTAGTGGGTATTAAAGTAAAAGGTTCACAGTGAATATTAGCTTGCCAGACATGTGTTTAGCTATACCATTGTATTGAGTGTTGTATCATAAAGTCAAACTAGGCATTTATTACTAATTATTTACTATGTGGGGTGTCTTTGATCACTTGCATGGGGTAACATTGACCATAATGACACATAGTTGATTATTGTCTGATTATGTCACGGTGCTTGTTGAGACTGATGATCTTCTTGTGATAAATATTGAAACAATTGCAAATAAAGTTGGTTTTTCGAAGATGGTAATTTTTATTTTTAATCAAAGTAACCCCAAAATAGCGTTAAAGAGTTGTAATATTTGACTCTGCGAAACGTTTTTTATCTTTTCTTGAGATAAAATATTTTTGTAAGGGATTACATTCGATTACCATTAAAAAAATACATAGGGTATCAAAGTAACCCCAATGTCAGTTTAAGTTTGATAACATAGTTTTTTTTGCGTACATTATTTTGTTACCTTTCTAGATTTTTAGCAGGAAAAGACTAAAAAAGTTGATGGTCCCATTTTTTTCTTTCTTTGTTACGTTACATTGACCAATTATGGAATTTATACTTCTCTAAGCTAGAGAAGTTTAAATTCCCAAATTGGTCAATGTAACCCCACTTTACGGCAGACACCGTGAACCTTTTCTAATAATTCTCTTTTTATTTGAAAGAAAAATCGTTACGATACTAAAATATGCAATCTGAGATAAAAAAATGCTTTTCATATAGTTACAAACTTAGTTCAGAATTTTTTTCTGTAAAACTTTTATAAATTGTTCTATTGTTGTATTGTTTGTTATAAATTGTATTATTTTGAACTTGATAAAGTTCAAAATAATTTTCCTAGAAAGTCTTAATAAAGTTCTGCTTTTGAGATTTTTTCATATTTGAGAAAACAGCCCTTATTGCCTGAAATACGGCGACATTGATATTTGCTTTTTCGTATTTTGATGGTATTTTGACTGCACTGTTGTATTTTTTGCCATGCTAATTTGAACCTTATCTCTGAGCGATGTTTTTTAATTTTCAGTCACGTCACAGATGTTTATGACATAACATCTAGGTATTTAGCCATTTAAAAGAAACTACAAGTGGCTTTACAGACGTGGCGACTGCAACTGATACAGGGCCTAAGCCATAATTTAAAATTATATTGTGATTTTTATATGTATTTGTGTTTTATTTAATGCTAAGTATGAGTTTCAACATTTTCAACTCAAGAAACTGAAATTAAGAGAAGAGACTAGGAAATTGGGTAAGATCAAGAGTCTGATGCAGACAGCGATGGCGGTATTGGATATGATAAGATATGCGTCGATATTCCCTGTCTTCCTTTGGGTCTCTGACTTGACTGCTGCTAGCTGTACTCCATTCATTAGGTTTTTATTTTATACACATGCTTTATTTTTGTATAAACTAAATGATAAAAAAACCTAACGACCAAAAAGAATAAAGAAAATATCTGATAGTCTTTAATACAACCCGCATATATCTACGTAATGCACAGCTCAGGCCTCTGAAGACCTGCAGGGCAATCATGGTCGCGCGATAAATGATAAAACATCGGGCCGTCCCTATCGCACTTACAAATAAAGTGATAGGGCTGATGTTTTATCATTTAGCACGCGATCATAATTGTTTGCCTGGAGGTATCGGCCTTCACACACGTCTTTGAAAAATGTTTGCGGGGATAGGCAGGCTGACGATTTTTAATCTAAGTATAGAAAAGTAACGCAAAATGAAGTGCAAAGTAATTTGAAATACACCTAGGTAAACAATCAACTGAATAAGGAACGTTATCTACATATTTAGGTAAATTAAAGTCACATGAGACATGGACAGAGAAGGAAAGCTAGATGACGCGTATTTTTTCTCTGTCTTCTTGTATGCTACCTTTTTTACAGTTTTAATTTCTCAAAGGAGGTCAGTAGTTGACTACAAACTCAAAATAACACTCTTGAAAAAAATTAAGGGTCACTGACCTTTCACAGTAAATTGAGATAGTGTGAGTGAAGGGTGTTTGTGTGTGTAATGGGGTAATTTGACAGATTCTGAAAATTCTCCCTGCTCTACCCCCTCTTAATATCTTACTCGCTGCTCTATGCACTGCTCTCAGAATTAACCAAATTACAAATGTGTGTACATATATCCAATTCCTATTAGGACTGCTGACAGGCGTGAAAGGACCAACTCGACAAAAGAAACATGTCAGAATCTGAGATGTCTAGATTTCAGAATTTTCCACAAATGGTAGACCTGTTGCAACTTTGTTACTTCCTATTTTCTCAAGCTACAAATACGGGCCATGAGGGCTGTGGGTGGAACTCTTTATCTAATGCAAAATTAGTGATAAAGTAATCAGTAGTTTTGATTGATAATTATCCTATTATTGAAACTTAAAACAGAAGGTGACCAATCAGAAGATACTGTACGCGATGTTTGTATGTGAGGAGATTAAAATAAGATACCTAACCTACTTCTTGTTCTTGTATTTTCTTAGAAAGATCTGGAATGTTCCATACTTTCATTCCATATGTATCTTATTAGTATATAGTAGTATATAGAGGAGACAACACGACAAAATAGCAAGGTCGAAGAAAATAGTAAACACACGTGGTAAAATTTCCACTTTACTTATTACAGGCTCCACTATCAGTCGCGTAAACGAGGGATGTTGGAGAACGACCTCCTGCTCAGCACCTTCGCGAAGAAATACCTCGACGGGTTCAACGAGGAACAGACGCTCATGTACGACCGCCTCATCAACTCGCCCAGCAACGACTGGGACATCTTCTACTGGATTGTGGAGAAAAAACCCACCCCCCAGGAGTTCAACAACGAGATCATGGACCTTCTAAAGAAACACGCCAGGAATGAGGAGAAAGTCGCTCTTAGCCAACCTAATCTATATTAAGAACGAATTAGAAATTATTTTGCTGAAATTATAGTACAACTTAATAGTATAGGTACTCTAGATCTTTTTTAATTTTGTTTCAAATGATTTACAAAAAGCACAGACATAAAAACAAATGCCTACTTAAGTATTAAAATAATTTAATAATGGTAACATTTCAAAGTAGTGTATTATTTATTACAGTTATTATAAATAAATTTTAAATGTAGAATATAAGTGATGTTTCCATTTCAACTAAGATCTATTCTGCGAGCGATTACGTAGTTTGCTGAATTGCGCGTCAAGTTTACAATCTGTCTGAATTGGGGAGTATTGCTTTCCTCGCGGGCCACGTGTATTATTATGTGGAATAATTGGTAATGTAAATGATAGTCGGTGTGCTCAAATGAGCATTGATACGCCGCCGCATTACCATATTCATTTGTGTGAAGACGGCGCGCGGCGACCTGCCACAGACTTTAGCGCGACCTCACTCCGCTACGCACCTTTTCCCATATTTTCGCAACTTTAATACGACTTATTTCTCTGGAATATATAGAGTGCGTAATCATATTTTGATGTGTGTTATCAAGTGATGTTTTATAATTTCTGTTGATTATGAACAGTACGTCATAGGTCAGCCCACATATCTTATCATCTCTTTAAATGTTTGTGCTTAAGTCCGGTGGAAGTCAGTTAACGCAAAGCAAGTAATCGACAGACTGATTGAGCAGTGTTTAATTATTTATTAAAGTATTTTGAAGCGAAAACAACTGCAGTATTTTAATTTTAGTTTTCTTGTGGTGTTACAGTGTTTTGTTATTATTTATAAATAATTTTCAAGAATGCCTATTCGTCGTAGTCAGGTAAGTCTTTCTTGCCATGGAATGGACGATATGTTTAATTAATTTTGGCTCAGGCTTTAAAGTTCGTACTGCACTACCATATTGTCAAATACACAGGTATACTAAGGTATTATTTATTTACATATACCTACTTACCTAAAAAACGATCTTTTATATTCTGCAATAAAAAATATTGTTTACTTTTTCTTTTCATTTAAAAATTAAATTCCTCCCATCGCGTACCAATTCTAAATTAACTATGCTTTATGACATCATTTTATGTAGAAAAAAGGTAAAATACCGAATAAATTTACCGTAGATTTACCCGAGATTCCCGAGAATCCAATCTTGCCTGCTGCGCCATTTTATCGTTACATTATTCCTACATGCATGGAACATCGTTTAACAAAAATTAATTCGTCAGTTGTTGGTGAAATGGATTTTCGAGAACCAGCACAAGCTGCGCACGGTGCGGCGCTGCAGCTCCTCGCTGCGATACAAGGAGCTGGAGGAGGCGTCCGCGCCGCAGCCCGAGTACGCGCCGCCCGTCTACGACGAGCCCTGCCCTCACGGCGAACCTGAACAATATTTTAAGGTTGGTGCCTCCCTGCTTTCTCAACGTTATGACAGCTTATGTTAAGTTTCCGTCCACATTCACTAGTCTGCATCCACATACCTACCCTCGTTTGCGTCTATATATGCTACTTTGAGGTCCAAATTAGTTTTCATCCATACACACAACACAATAGCAAATAATTTGTAAATAATATAACATATTCATTGTAAAATATAATTTTGATGTAGGTACCTAAATACTGTACATATAGACCGCCTTTACATTCTATTATTTAAAGTGCGGAATGCAAGTTTATATTCAAAATTTCGTCAAAAGGACGCAAACTAGCGCACTAACCCTACACATAACACACACCAAAATGTCGTGGTAGTTATCTTAGACATACTACATTATTAGTCTTTTTACTTAACACGTATAAAATACCATTAGACTTGAATAGTGTTTGATAAACATTTGAATCAAGGAAAATTTGTGAAAGAACCGTATCTTATCTGCGTTTCTAATTAACATATTTTACAGAATTGCTCATTTACGCAAATACCTACATATCTATTAACCTTGCTTATAAAGATATCAAGAGATAGAGATCGTTATTTGCATACCTTATGTTAATACACATGGGCCCCGAAAAGCGTGCAGCAAAATAAGAAGATTAAAAAAACACAAAGTTCACTTGTTATCATCGCTTCGTGCAAATACTCTCGCAGTGAGAATGTTTACTTATTGTATAATAAATTATTAAAAAATATCTTTGCGAGAGTTTGCCATACCGATGTTTTGATAAGAATCGATATGCGACTATTACATAATTCCAGAACAACAATTGATATTTGTGTAGTTCTAAACATTTCTTGTTAAATATTAGCAAAGAGGGTCGGTATTATAGAGAGTTACTGTCGAAGTAAAATGTGTAATCACAGTGCATAGACTGCCATCTCTTGACACAGGCTTAAAACTTTTGAACCTCAGTTTTGACAATTTGGCCCATATTCTTAGCTTGATATGTGTTAAAATGTCAAATATGAATATTAGCGCCATCTAGCTGAGCGTACCCCAAAGGTGTAACGCCATCCAGGCCACCGTACCCTTTCTTTATGGTACTGAGGTATGTTTTTTTCTTAGACTATATCTATCTATACGGAGTTATATGTCTTTTTAGTATTAGATAAATAAACGATTTGGTTATCAATAAACAAATTTGCCGCGTAAAACCTGAGGTTCAATCTGTCCGATATCAGTATTATTGACCAAAAATATCGAATATTAGGTACTAAAAATAAATTAGGGAATTTGGTGAATGCACATGATTCAGTCTTGTTTATCCAACTCTCGAGGTTATTATCATGTTTATTGTTTGTTTTATTTACCTACTTCTAAGATTCTCGATTCATGTCCTTATCAGTTGAAAGTTTAATTGATAGTTCTCATAATGCGACCATGCCACAAAACACGTGATAAGTTGCGTCATTTTCGTACCCATATGAATATGTTTATTTATAATTTGGTGCCTTAGTTGCTATTTTACTTTTTTCTAAAGTTAGGGCGGGATTTAAGTGTCACTGGCATAATTCTGAATGGTTTAAATTACCTATCACTTTTAATTTTTTCTTCGCCCTTGCATGTTCAAATAATGAAGCAGAATACCTAATTATCTCAATGTGCCCATATCACCCATTCATTTAATTGCTGATGGAAATTGTTGCAGTATGAAGATTTACGCGTGAAATTAGCAGCGCCGTACCAGCTGCAGCCTAAACCAGACGCAAAAGACCTGGGCTTTGGGAAATACTTCACCGATCACATGCTCAAAATCAACTACCAAGTGCAACTGGGCGGTTGGCAAAAGCCAGAAATCATCCCCTTCGAGAATCTAAGCATCCACCCAGCCGCGAAGGCTCTTCATTACGCAATACAAGTAAGTAAGCTACTAATCAAAGAAGGACAAGTACTAAAAAACGTTCAAAATTGAACCATACCTCGACTCCATAAAATACAGAATCGAAACAAGCGTTAGTGATGTTTACTTCTACTTCCTTCCAGAACGCTTGCGCATATTCAACGCAATGGCTCGGTAAACAAATAGCCTTATCAGTTTATTCGTAGCTTTATTAGGGTCAAAGAGAAATTCTATTTAATTTTGTACCCGTTTAAATTTTAAAAAATGTTTTGCAGTTGTTCGAAGGAATGAAGGCGTACCGTGGCGCAGACGACAAAATCCGATTGTTCCGGCCCGATCTTAACATGAAGAGGATGAATCTGGCAGCGCACCGCTCCGGCCTGCCGATATTCAACGGAGAGGAACTCATCAAATGCATGAAAAGACTCATACAAATTGATCAAGAGTGGGTGCCACATTCTGAAACATCCACTCTATATATTCGACCAACGCTTATAGCAACTGAGGTAAGCTCATTTCGCTATCTATCTCATCTAACAAATTCTCTAAAATCAAACTAATGCCAAACTAAACTTTCAAATGTCAATGTTCTTGAAAACTATATTTTATCGCCAAGGTCTGTAATGTTTTAGAGCAAAAACAATACAAAGAACAATGACTTTTCACGTTTTATTTTGTCGTGCATTCCACTCATTTTTATTTCGCGCAAAAACAGCTTACATTCGCTCCGAAGGTTACCCCTTGTTTATTTTTTTCAAATTTTATAATAAAGGCAAATACCCCTATAATAAGGTAAAGTTGTAAGTCAGTTACGGCGATTATGTTCATTTCTATACTTAAATGTTCTGCCGAGAGTCAGTAATATTTATACAATATACATAAATTTGACCTTGCCTGTAATTAAAACAACATATTTTCGGTAACTTATCTCTACACGCCTTCTTATTTTCACGCGAAAAGCAGTGCTTATCACAAAGCGATGAAATGACCAAATTGTTATCGCAATATTCTATGGTATCTATCGTAGCATGAGGCGCCAGAAACGTTAATGCCATTTTAAATCGCTTTTCTTATCTTTAGCACCTTTAATTACAGTGGACAAATTATTTCAACTATAATGGTTTATCCTCGCCCTGTCCACCATATACGGTTTGTGTCATTATTTAATAATTTGTGATAATAAAAATAATAATGCCAGTACTACGGTAAATTTCTAGTAACTGGCCCCCTTCCAGTAACGGTCCACCGTGTACTAAAAATGAACTCTGTATACTGATGAACAGAATTCATTTTAGCATAACGAGCCAGTTACTGAAAGGTGGCCAGTTATAGACATTTTATGTAAAAATAGGGTGGCTCTAATAACTTGCAAAAAATGGAATATGTCATTTATAAAGTAAATTGGGCAGGAAGTTCAAATCTCGCAGATGCCCTAATAAACGGACAAACTGCCAAAAATGAAAAAAGAGAGTCAAGACTGGCAAAAATGTTATCAAAATGGGATTAAACCAATAAAAATTTCTGTACCTATATCATTGTGGAGAACTTCCTGAAATACTGTGATATAAATATATAATACTGCTGACATCCTGAATAGATTTTCTATATCTCAAATCTTATCGAGTGACCCACAAAAGCCTCATAATGAAACCCAGCCATTTATTACATCATCTTTGTATACATGTAAGTCTTTCAGATGTTAACATTAGATCTAGCTGATATAGGTACAGTCAGTCAGTCAGTCAGTCTCTCTCCATTTCTAAAATATCGCTACCGTATTTAGATCTTGCCTGTGATTTTTTAAATCGGATCGGATTGAAACACGAGCTAGCTAACATACTGTTATGTACAATAGTCTTGATAACAAATACCACCATTCGTTATTTGCGCAATTTTAGCATTTGAATCAACATTGAACTGACGTTAAAAAGAATTTATGTTCAAGGTCCGCAAATAATATTTATTCAGCTGTAATGTGCGCATGCCATACACAACCCTAGTAACTGGCTGAAACCCGCCAAGAATACTTTATTTTACTTATAATGTATTATCAGACCTGCAGTACCTATGCCTATATTTATTTTGTAGGAGGTAGGGCATAGCGAATGATATTCCGCTTTGTGTGGTAGGGCACAGCACAGCGGATATCGTCTCGCTCGAATCTAGAGCAGAGCCCAACTGGGGAAGTACCTCCGCCTTACAGAAGACCGCAGCCAAATAGCACTAGACCCTACTCATAGTGTTGTGTTCCTGCCGGTGAGTAAGGCTGCCAGAGCTCAACGAGGGTGCGGTGCTGATGCCGGGAGGACTTACGGAACTAACTTGTTCCGTATATTGTCCTTTAGAGTCGTCGGCAACCCGAACCCTCCTTGGAACTTGTACACTCCTTTTTGCTGTGTACTTAACACAGCAAAAGGGACTGTACAAGTTTTTAATGGGGTGGCAACGCGCATGTGACACTGTTTGCGTTGCATGCGTTCATAGGTTACGGTGACCGCTTTTCATCAGGCGGACCGTATGCTTGTTTGTCACCGACTAGTATTAAAAAAAAAAAATCTCTATGAGAAGCTAAAGATAAAAAAATATGGCACAACCAGGCAGGCAGATTTATAAAGCAGAAAATAACTAAAGCTTTTTGTGATACAAAGCAAAGATAATAAATATATAACTCCACTCCGTATAACATAAAAATGAGCACCAAGAAAATCAAGAAAAATCAATACTCAAAAATTTATAGATTATTAAATATCCAACAGTGTCGTCATTTACTCGAATTTTGTGTCTTCATATATGTATCAGCAAAATATGGGCCAAAATAGTCATATGATTATAATTTTTTTTTAATCCTGTAACGAAAGATGCCGTAAATGTATTTTGACATTAAATCGCTAAAGTACTCGATTCTCTTTGCCCCAGGCGACGTTTGGCGTGATGGCGCCCGAGTCAGCGCTTCTGTTCGTCGTGCTGAGCCCGGTGAGCGCGTACTACAAGACTAGCAGCGATGGCGCCGTGTCGATCTTCGCCGACCCCAACGTGGTGCGCGCCTTCCCTGGCGGCGTCGGCAACAGGAAGGTCGGCTCCAACTACGGGCCCACGATAGGTGAGCATTACCTTGCTGTACTGGGTTTATGCCGACGTTTGGTATAATGGCGCCTATACTACAAAACGCTGCTGATGGCTCCTATTGACAATATTGACATAGAAGAGAAAATAGCAATAATTTTAAGCAGAGGTAAACATAAGGCTGTCTTGTGTCTAAAAGGTGTTCGCGCGATCTGTGAAATTACTAAGAAATGCCTCAAGATTGCTATTAAGATTTTTGAAAATCATAATTAAAAAAAACTTTAAGACATAAAACAGCAATTGTATGTAGTAAGTCCAAATGCGATAGCTTGCACATTGTAGAATCTGCCACCTAGTTAGGTCAAACCAAACAGTTATGTACGGCATTGCATCAAGTGGGATGCGCTGATTTATCACTTATAGACTTTATATCAGTGACCTGAAGGTAAACCTTTTGTATTCTGTGATAATTCCTTAACGGTTATCTATACAAGCTCTGAGAACATGTCTAATAAAATTGAGACTTATTCTTTACTTTTAAAGTTTAAATTTGCTTATTTGTTGGTTACACGCGCTTAGCGCAGAATTTTTATTATATCCGTGTTATTTATTAATTTGTTTTGATTTATATTACTTTTGTATTAAAGTGGCTAAAGCTTAAAACCATTTCATGTACATAGAGCTGTTGAATTGTTGATATATTTAATTGCAATAGTTATCAAGTAGATGTTTTATAAACTATTCCGTTGAGTAGCTACGTGAGATAGGAGGTGTTTGTTTAATGCATTATCCAGCTTCAGCCGGTTGGCAACTTGTTGTTTGACCCTTGGGTTGCCAACTGTACTATATAATATAATGTAAGATTGTATGTACCATATTTTGACCTACTGCATGATGTATGTACTTTTAAGTGAGTATGTATTTAGTAATCAAAACTACCAAATATATTTTGAAGGTAACCGTACCTGGGGTGAATAGGGATGGCTGAAATGTATAGGGTCGATTCTTAAAATGGTAGGTACAATTCGTATAGGTCGTCCTTTTGTGAAAAGGTGTCAGGGAAATCGCATTTTACTTTGGTATGCCGTCGTATCATGCTTCTAATTTTATCACTTATCCACGTGGATAAGACACCTGGCACTCTCACATTGACATACTTGCCAAAGCGTGACGGATACTTTATCCACATTTTATCATAAGACATTCAGTGACAAAATTGGAAGCATGATACGCCGGATGGGATAAATACATCCAGGCTGTATTGTCAGCGTCAGATTTAAGTGCATATAATTTTCGCTCAATTCGATTTTTTATTTATATGTTTCACAATTATTTTAGTGTTTCTTATATGTGATGTTGTAATCCACTCAACACAAAACTAACTGACTCGTGTGTGTTTGCAGAGGCGACGACGCGAGCGGCGCAGCTGGGGCATCACCAGGTGCTGTGGCTGTTCGGGCCCGACCACCAGCTCACCGAGGTCGGAGCTATGAACATCTTCATGGTCTACATTAACGAGAATGGAGGTAAATATACTAGTTACTTTTTTGACGACCGGTCTGGCGTAGCCGGTACCCTGCCTGCTAAGCCGAAAAGCCGAAATGATCGGCTTAGCCAAGGTACAGTTTGTGCTTAGCCAAAGTGCTGTAGATTAGCAACCCTACATGTATTGTGGTACTTATTTATATAAACTCAAATCATATTAAATTGGAACAGAGTTGCATTTGTTTTTTCGTTCGATTTTCAAACAAAATAAAAGCTCTATTCTCTACAACTTAGGTTAAAGTTTCAGTGGCAAATAAATACCTATTGGATTTTTCATGTATTTGGTTGGCCTTCGAATAGGAGGAATATTGTATGAAATAGGTACAATATAAAACAATGTCTATTTAAACATTTTTATATTAAAGGAAAAAATGGAAAAATTTACGCCTCCGGCGGGACTTGAACCCGCACCATTTTTGCAATCCGTGCAATGCTCTTACCAATTGAGCTGGACTTGCAAATCTTTCCATGCCTTTTGTACACACGTCTTGGGGTGAAGCGTAAGAGCGTAAGAGCATTATTGCAAAAATGGTGCGGGTTTCCCGCCGGAGTAAATTTTTCCACAATATAAAAATGTTTAGAATCGTTAGCAGACGTTTCTGCTTAATAAAAATTAATGTCTATTTACTTTAAAAAAAAACCTATTTAAAGTGTTTTTCATTATAACGTCATAAACGCAGTTTCGCATAACAGCATTTGCTAAAGCAGATGCTCTCGAGATTAACTTCTACTCGAAAACAAGTAAAATCACATAAGATGTCAAAAAGCGAGACTTCTCTTAATGCCACAGCGTTAATAAATAATATGTATATATCTAATAACTAAGTTTTACTCGCGATATTTTGATTTTTAATGAGTGCTTACCGAGCATACGTTTTAGAAGATTTTTTATCACTTATTATTAAAATGACAATTTGACGTTTCAATGCTAGTTATTCCATTCGTCAATTGTATACAAATACATAAATAATCATAAGCAGTTATTAATGATATTCGAGGACGCGATTTAATATAAAAGCCACTGGCTTACCGCGTGACCGATATTGTCATCTTATCTGAAGCTAGTCGGCTCCGGGACCTCTGACCGGTATAATCTGGTTCCTTATCGGCAGCGAGAAATTAGACCCTGTATGTACATTTTGTCACGTAGATGGTCAGATTATTTACTTTGACACTCTTCAAAATTTTTCTCAAAAAAATCTAACTACCAGTCGTCCCTAAAACTGTCGTACCACTCCTTTATATTGTAATTTATAAAGCTTTGATGATCAATTTGAAGACAAAGTCACACGAAAATGTAATCCAATTTCAACCTTATGTTTTAATCGTCATCGTCTTTGCGTTATCCTGGCATATGCCACGGCTCATGGTATCTTGGGGTCCGCTGTGACAACTAATCCCAAGATTTGGCGTAGACATTAGTTTTACGAAAGCGACTGCCATCTGATCTGACCTTCCATCCCAAAGGGTAACTAGGCCTTATTGGAATTAGTCCGGTTTCCTCACAATGTTTTCCTTCACCGAAAAACGACTGGCAAATATCTGAAATATCAAATGACATTTCGCACATATGTTCCGAAAAACTCATTGGTACGAGCCTGGGTTCGAACCCGCGACCTCCGGATTGAAAGTCGCACGCTCTTACCGCTAGGCCACCAGCGCAACTAAAGGCAGAGAAGATTTGTTTTTACAAGCAGATGAATCTTGTGAGAATGCCCTTTTACGTAATTATCTGTATGACACATTATTTACAAGGCAAATGCTGTGGCCTGTCGTCTAGGGGTCAGTAACATCGATAACGGGCGACGTGACCGCCCGATATCGGCACTGATGTAAAAAATTCAGAGTTTCATCAGAAACGTACACGGGCATTTTCAGAATTTGGGTCCTCCCAACAATTGGACAGTACGAGAACTCGCATGCGAGTTTTATTACATTGTGGTATTTAATGGCTGTGCAAAATTGTATGTGACCTCAACAGCCCGCAATTTAACTAAAATCGCATGCGAGTTCGCACGCCGTCTAAATCAGGCCTAAGCATAAAATCTGTCTAAGAAATTACTTATTTCACATTCTGAATGTAGATTATCGCTTAAAGTTTATGTAATTAACACAAAAACAATATTTTTACTCAAACTTCATGCTTAATTATCGTCACAAAACTGACAGTGAGTTAATTTTTGTTAACAACTTACGTTAATTGGGGGGTCCCAAATTCTGAAAACGCCCACACTTAGCTTGGTGTTCAAACCAAATTTCCAGTGTGATTCAATGTTGTAACATTTTTACGAAGAGCATAAATAATAAAGTCAGGTCATTGGCCAAATCATGTCTGTAGTTTTCGTTCGTTTCCATCTAATTAGATTTTTTTTAAAGTGAATAACGTGCTATTTCAGTGTTAGAAACTAATTTTCTACAAGATGAAATCAACCAAATCGACGACCGGTCTGGCGCAGTCGGTAGTGACCCTGCCTGCTGCGCCGCGGTCCCGGGTTCGAATCCCGGTAAGGGCATTTATTTGTGTGATGAGCACAGATATTTGTTCCTGAGTCATGGATGTTTTCTATGTATATAAGTATTTATATATTAAATATATCGTTGTCTAAGTACCCACACAACACAAGCCTTCTTGAGCTTACCGTGGGCCTCAGTCAATCTGTGTAAGAATGTCCTATAATATTTATTTATTTTTTCTACTCCTGTACTGCTATTCGTGAGTTACAAGGTCGTGCATAGAACTTTAAAACCCTACATAAAAGATGTCAGGACAAGTCTATCTAGTCTATACCCTGAAAACATTTAGTAGCAGTCGCACGATATAGCTGTTTTACAGTTCAGTAAATACATTGCTACCAACTTAACAAACCAATTCGCAGAGTCGAGACTCCTTCGTTTTCTGCTGCGTTCATTGGCGACGCGTCGAATCGCATTCAAATGTATAGAACTCGATTCAACTCGGCTCGATTCGTCTTAGTGGCCAGGCTTCAAAGAACCATACCATAGACAGTTTTATTTTCATGTTTGCACTCAAACTGCATATTCAAAATGGTAGGCGGTCCACCTAGATAACTAAGATGACTGAAAGTAGGTATTTGTTGAATTTATAATTTTCTTTCAAAATAAGTGCTTGGTCGTAGAAAAAGTATTGTATGCAACGGTGTTTAACTGAGTCAAAAAATGCTCGTGGCGTCTTTATTAACAATTTTCGGCTTCGCCTCAAATTGTTACCCACGCCACTCACCTTTTTTGACCTCTTTTAACCACCAGTTGCATAAAATACTATAAATTGAATATTATACCGGTAGGCATTACATTACGAGCTTAAAAATGAAGTTAATAAGGCAGGTTTTAACAGTTTATCGTCTGATTCCATGGGTTGAAATCCAGTCACTTTGGAGGCCACTGCAGTATTTAAGGGTTTATACACCGTCGAGCTAAGTCTGAGAGCCTCTTGTAATATCAAAATGACGTTTCAGACAAGCAGCTCAGCACGCCGCCGCTGAACGGGCTGATCCTGCCGGGCATCACGCGGCGCTCCATCCTGGAGCTGGCCAGCCAGTGGGAGGACCTGGTCGTCAAGGAGGAGGTCATCACCATGGACCGAGTCATCACCCTCAACGAACAAGGACGGGTGAGTTCGATTCGTAAAACACAAGGTTTCTCTCTGAACGGACTGATCCTTCCGGGAATCACGCGGCATCCTGGAGCTGACCAGCCAGTGGGAGGACCTGGTCGTCAAGGAGGAGGTCATCACCATGGATACCGAGTCATCACCCTCAATGAACAGGGACGAGTGAGTAATTCTTAAAACAAAGATATTTGTGCGGCTAGTTGGGAATGTAAAAGTTTATTCCTTTTTACTTTAGAATCTGAGAAGAACAGGAACAAAACAGTGAAATTGTAATAAACTTATAACTCTTAGGCCCACTTGCACCAACCACTTAACTCAGGGTTAGTGGGCTGCCAATTGTCCCTCCATTTAACTCCCTCCCTCAAGTTAAACCTCCATTTTCGTTGGTGCAAGTAGCCCTTATAAGGCTTAGCTGACTTTCACTGGCTGCGTATCCAACATGCTAGTTGTTAACGCTCCCTAACGAAAATGCCACTGTCGCGATAATATATTACAGGGTGATAGAGACTCCATATAAAATGGTGGGTTAACCCTCCATTTTCGTTGGTGCAAGTGGCCCTTATAAGGCTTAGCTGACCGTATCCAACATGCTAGTTGTTAACACTCCCTAACGAAAATGCCACTGTCGCGATAATATATTACAGGGTGATAGAGACTCCAAATAGATTATTTGTTGTGGCACAAGCGATTGTCATCTTGCCTACTTAGGCAGTAGGCACACAAGTCTCCGTGAATAAATCTCTACACGCGCATTTACTTACTTATTATTGATGTTACACAGCTATTAGAGATGTTCGGCGCGGGCACGGCGGCAGTAATCAGCCCGGTCAGCCGAATCGGGTTCCTCGAGAACAACATCCACATTCCCACCATGCAGCAGCCGCAGCCCGTGTTCCAGCGGCTCAAGGACACGCTCCTCGCCATCCAGTACGGCCACATAGAGCACCCCTACACGGTCCTCATCTCATAGTGACTACTCAGACACTGTTCAACGGAAACAGGGTCAGTGTTTATGACAGTCGCGGCAGGACCGTCGAGTGATTTGAACTTTGTGATAGTTAAATCGCTTTATTCCGAGTATAATGTTCTGGAACTCGTATAAACGTGCGCCTGTAGTGTTATTTTTGAAATTTGAACTGTTACAGTAACTTTTGTCTCGTTGAATTGTAGGACAAATATAATTCATCCCATTTGACTAGGCAACATCACGTTAATAGTGGCAACAAGAATCGCGCAGGCGTTACTAGTATAGTGGCGTTTTTTGAGTTTATATAAGGGGATAAAAGTGTACTTTTGAACGATGTCACTAGTTATATACGAGGATACGTAGCGAATTATGTATTTGTTAAAAACTAACAGAGTATTACCTCTATTGGCAGTCAAAACCATTACCAGTTCAGTTAGTCATATAGTAAAAACTGAAATGTATTGGTCCAAAATATTGTTTATTTTCACTGAATAAATCCTCAGTTCATAACCGAAAAGTCTTAAAAATAAACCAAAAGATTCTATTGGATTTAAGAAACACACTTCTCGCGACGCAACCTCGTCCATCTCTAGTGGAAGACTTGTTGGCACTTTGTCATGTCCAGTTCAAAGCATAATGCTGATAGACCCGTCTCAACCTTTACGCGGATATTCTTGTAAGCTTTACTTACGTAACTAGCGACTACAAAGGTATACTACAGGCAGGCATGCATGGTCGCGTGGTAAACTATATAAATATAACGTCAGGCCGTCCTTTACGCACTATTTGTAAGTGCGATAGGGATGCAACTGGATGAGATGAATTTCGTCACATGATTCATGTCCTACTAACGAATGAAAAGCTTACAAGTATATCTAATTATAGTTAAGTATTGTAAGCAAGGATTGAGACGCTCTAAGGAACGCGTCGTGTGATGCATTTAATTTCTGCAATCTCTAGATATTGATTTTAGAAAACGATTAGTATTTTTGTATAATAAATTAACGTGTGAATTTTGCAGATAGTAAATATTAACGTTAGATAAGATAAATTTAAGGTATTCTATTTAGTATAAAGTATTTAATTTTTAATGAGCGCATTCAGTGAATTGTGTTCTCATTACCCTTATTGTAGTGAAATACCTACATGTGTCGAGACGGTATGTGTTTCGAGTGCAAGTTTTTGTGTGGACAATTTTTAACAGAATAGAAAAGCGTGCGGGTTAAACTCTATTTTTATATTCTGGTTAGTAAAATAATAATTATACTGTCCAATCTAATGACTATGCATAGTTATTTAGTTATCTAAGTTATTTAAATTGTTTAACCTTTTGAACGCGTTATATCATATACACAAACATCACGTAAACGTCGAGGCAATGCTACTTTGTCAGCGACCGCCATTATCACCTATAGTTGTCCTTGGTGTGGTGGGCACGACTTGTGTTCCAAGCGTAGAAAAAGTTAAATTGTATATCTAATTAATCTCCTCCTTCTCGTGTCGATGGTTTCTTTTTCTTTTTTATATTAAGCGGAACCAGAAGGTCGCGACGCTTATTGCCCTGTCTGTCGCGTCCCGTAGATCCTCCACGGAGCATGTGTGTGGATTCGCTGGGCAGCACATCATCTAATTAATATAACATCCAGTAACATATCCGTCAAGTTTTACATTCAAATGATAGTAAGATTGGGCAGACTGGGATATAAAAATAGAGCTTAGATTTAGCTTCAGTTTTACTTTTAATTGTATACAATACAAATGTATTTCTTACAAGTACCAAGAAGTACATACTTGAAAGCTTTATGTGCGCTGCGGAAGTCACTCAGACTTTTAAATGTTTAGCGGCAAACATTTCTTGTATTTTCTAGTCTATTTCACGAGAATCTGTTCGAGTTGTTAAATATTTATAAATATACGTTTTTACAATTTGTTGAAGTATTTTATTTATGACATTAACAACACCGACAGACCATGATGTAATAAGACGACAAGCAAATCCGGGTGACAAGCAAGCTCAATAGTTACATTGACAGTCACAAAAGTCAACCTTATTTTAATACTACTTCGGTTTACAATGGTTCTGAACATATGATAGTACACTAAGTTATCACCCGACGATACATAGACAGGATTGCCAACTAAAATAACACTAAGGCACTGGTCCCACCGCGAGCTAGTAAGCTATGAGCTATCGGCTAAAAAAACAACAAAAGATAAGCACTCCCGTGCAAATAAAAAATACACGGCGATATTGATAGCTCACCGCTGGGCGAGTAACTATAAACATCGCTGTGTCTCTTATATTTACACGGGAGTGATTAATCTTTTGTTCGTTTTTATAGCCGATAGCTCATAGTTTACTAGCTCGCGGTGGGACCGTGCCTTAGGGATGTACCGACTACCGACTAGTCGACTTGGGGCAGCCGATTAGTCGGCTAAAACAGTTTTTTCAACTAAATTCACATTTTGAATATCATTTTTGGTCCTTCGTTAGCGCTATTCATGATTTTTTACAAGTTCAAAGGTCTAGTAGTAGAGAAACTTTTTTCAATTAATGAATAATATATGTGATGACATTGTCATGAGCAATCAATCTCTCAATTTTGTTAGCGATTTGGTTAAGCTTTGCTCGTATTTGCTGACTTATTTAAAATACTTTTACGGTAAGTTGTGAACATATTCTATAATTGTGTTGGTGCTAGAATGTGCGGGAAGATATTTAAGTAATTAAATGTCGATTTCGTTCATTGTTACTGTGATAAACAAGCGTGTCATTTATTAGGACTGAAAACCGTCGCAAGTCTAAAACTCGACACGGCTGGCATTTATTGGGACTGTTACGTTATTTTCCAAGTCCCAATGTTTGTCGAGCCGTTTTTTCAGGATATCACGATTAAAGTAGCCAAAACGAATCGTTTACAGTTTCATATTATCAGCATATTTTTCTGTAAGTCACATTAACTTTACTGAAAAAAACAAATTACATGCACATAGACAGTTTTTTGTATATCTTTTACGGTTTTATTGATATGTTTTTAGTATGTGTGCATAGTAGATAGGTAGTGAATTAGTGATCCTGCCTATGAAATTGATAAATCCTAAGTAGGAAATTTATTTCTGTGGTGATCACAGGTACTTGTTGTTTTGACTAATAAAGGCATAGCTAATAGGTACAATAATAGGCTAGTTTCCTACTAGTCAAATCAGCTTCTTTTTAAGAACTGTCAAAACGATTTGCTAACTTGGAAATACTATGAAATACTGAGGAGTGACGTCACGGTCAATTCATTTACTTTATAGTAGCAGTAGTAGTAGTAATCACTTTATTGTGTACAACAGTTTATATACAATTTGCTTAATTTACTTTATATCTTTCTCTTCGACTTATTAAATAGAAATTATGTTTAAACATAACTACTGTCGATATATTTCTTCTAATTATGTGGTGGTTTATTTCGTGGACTGCATTAAATATTTTATTTTCAGTATAGGAAACTAGCCTATACAACCACATCAGCTGTTGAGTTATTATTGTACTGTTTTTCTATCACTTATATGGACCGACTAATCGGTCTTTTTTGCAGACTAGTGGCCGACTAATCGCCGACTACAAAAGTGACCGGATAGTCAGCTTTCCCGACTTTTCCTAATATAAATCTCATCATTGCGTTTTTGTGCAGTAAACATCACTTAAGTGTGTCCTTGACACCAATACCATCATATATGTCAAATGGAAGCCAAAAGAAAACTATTCAATGTCAAAGTGATTTCATAATTATTAATTTGAATATTAGCGTTCAATTATAAATAATAATAATTTACATAATTAGGTGTAGCATAGCTTAAGTCGATCTACTCAGGTGGAAGAGGTAGGTCGTCATCATCGTCTTCAACGGTTTTCTTCCTGCCTTCTGCCCGGTGTACGCTCCGGTTGAGTGACGGCACTTCTTGGATGGAATCTTCTGAATGTCCCCTAAAATAAGAAAAAAAGTGAAAAAACAGACTTAGCCATAATTTGATTCAGTCTACGACCAAACAATGCAATCGTATAATTAACGTTGAATTTTAAATCTAACATTGAATGCAAGGCGTCCTAATTTGTGTGAAATTCCGGTTCATCGTAATAAGGTTCAGTTGACGCGGAGGTCGCGGCCGCGGGTCGCGTCGTAGCGTAAAATAATCCATAGCAGTGCGCTCCACTGCGTGTTCTTACTACGCATTTACCATGCCAATGTAAGCGTATGCATGAAGGTGAAATGTTTTATTAATTAGTGAGTTCAATACACAGACGGCTCCCGTGACGTCATCGGCGCCATGCTGTATCCACTTTAAATTTAATCCTTTGAATCTTATAACAGAAGTGTAAGGTATACAATACGTGTATTGTGTATTTTACTCGTAGCTACCACATGCTTGACACTATGGAGCTCCGGACGCATTCAACTTGTGTTGTTACGTCAGTATTATGTAGATGCAATCGATTTTTAATTGCGTCTTTCACACGAGTGTATAGCGTACATCGATTTATTAGATCGATGATAGCGTATAAAACATAGACATTTACATAAGTTATAACACATAATTAGATTTAGGCTGATAAAGCAATCGGGCACGTACGCGGAACTTGTGTCATTGTCGTGAATATATTCAGGTACCTATTTATAGATGATATTCGCATCAGATAATACAAACTTATTTTGCTATACTATAAATAACTTATAGATATATTAAATTAATTAAGATATCGCAAGAGGCCTGTCCTCAGATCCTCACCCAGGATCGTGAAAAGTGCAGATCCTTCTGAGAGCCCTATGTCCCTAATGAGGAATAATAGAATCACATCATCATCATCAATATGCATATTTTCAAGCTTTTAGATATAACCCCCTTAATCTTATGGCAAAAGTTATAAGGCCGACAAATATATCTGGTAGTCTATATTTATACACAGTCAATGAACGGGGCTTACGGGGCCAATGAGTGGATTTTGCCTGCTGATGACATTTATTCATGATATGATAATATTATTATATGTGACACTTATAGCATTTATTACATCACTTAACGTTGTAGTGTTTATTCATAAAAAATCTGGGAAATCATAAGTAACCTTGCATCACCGTCTTATCTTTATCCATGACTTATTTAATAACGGTAGTGTATTACTTCTTATCATGATAAGTTATTTAACATTTCGCTACATGGCTTTGACACGAATAACGGTTTGCTTAGATAAATAATGTAGGTAGTTATATCTACTATTCTGAAACTGGGTGACGGGAAAAAATCACTCAATTTCCTTTCTGTAAGTACTATGAATTTTCGACGTTTGAATAAGCGGCTCGATAACGTAAACGGAAAAGTACGTACATACACCGTGTTTTTATCGAATTCACTTAACTTCGGCATATAGTTAGGTCCATTATAGGAAACAAAATGGCATACTTAGTTTAGTTTTCTTAAATTCGTGTTAGTATTTTTTTTAAAACACCATACACCTGCGATAGATGTTACATCAATTGCTGTTGAGAAACGGGCTTTACAATTAAATTTACCGAGTGTCAAAAATATGACATGTCAATCTCATATCGAACACACAAAGCCCGTTTCTCAACAGCAATTGATGTAACATCCATCGCAGGTGTATGGTGTTTTAAAAAAAATACTAATTAAAAAAAAACTAACTATGCTGTTCTGTTTCCTATAATGGACCTAACTATATGTCGAAGTTAACAGCATTCAATAAAACACGGTGTATTTTTAACCGTTTGGGGGCGCTGTTTACTTTCTCCATACAAAGATTGTTATTTTCCGTGACGTTTACGCTGACGTTTGTTAAAGACTGTCTGTGAATGAATAGAGGTAAGTCAACTCACGTGTGTCCTCGAGAGAGGGCGCTGCGGCGGGAGTCGCCGGCGCGCGACGCGGGCGCGGGCGCGGGGGTGGCGGGCGCCGCGCCTGCGCTCTCCGCGCGACTTGCTGCGGGCAAACAACCTGTGTTACTGGCTCTGTGAGCTGCAGGACTTCGCAATATGCTTAAAATGTGTAATACACAGTTCCTTGAGTCATTACCACGGTAAAGTAACGCTATAAATACTATGTATTGATAAATATAAATACTATAATTACAATTTCCGAATTTTGAAAATTTCCTAAAACTGTATCGAGAAATAAATAAAAAAATACAAACACAAATAATTTCTTAAGAAAAACATAAATGTCTAAGATTAAGAATTTTATAAGGGATGAGTTATACAAATGCCTAAGCTCATTATGCCCATTGGTCGCAAAAAAGTCACCTGACAGGCGAGGTTACAGCTTACAGCCCTATATACAACCTTAGTACGTGTCGATTAATCGTAAAATGGCACTGCACAAGAGTAAAAGGTGGTGTGCCTTTCAGAGGGGAGGGTTAAACACTCTTGATCTTACCTCTAAATTGATCTATAGGAGATTGGCTTGCACCCGACGATCCGCTGCCAGCAGAAGGTACAGACGCTGTAATTAAATATAGTCTTTGTAAATAAAACTAAAAAATAAATAGTGCGTGGAGGCCCTCCACGCGGATGAAGTGAAACTTCGTAATGTGTTGTTTTTCAAAATTCGAGTTGATAACACTGAGCGTTAAACGTTTAACGAGTTTCATTTCAACAACATTTTTTTGAATTTGTCGTTAAATGTAAAGCGCTTTTTAGTTATACATGAAGTGATTGATGAACATTGTGTTAGACATAGCAAAATTACATTTATTTATGACGAGGGCGTTTATTGACCCCTGAACACAGCAAAGGACAACCCTCCCTGCACAAGGGAACAACCCTGACCCTAGGATGCACCCTTGTACTTACCTCGTTCGGTTTGCTTGAGCCTGGCCTGCGCGCGCTGCAGCTCTCGCGTCCACGTGCTCGTCTCCGCGAGCCCTTGGTCGCCGCACAGTTTCACTATCAGCTTCAAACCTAAAACAATCATCGTGTTCGTATTAGCCGAAAATACTCTACTCCTCTCCGAAATATTTAAGGTTCTGTAGTTAGCTAGGAATAATTCTGCCGTGTTTATTTGGCTCATCAGGGGGGTTACCATGACGTGCTAAAGCCGTTCAGTTTAGGTTGAGAGAGAGGGACGGAGCTATGTAACTGCTATAGCTGTGTTCCTTTCTCTCAACTTAAACTGAACGTCTTTAGTACGTCATGGTAACCCCCCTGATCTGCGTTTTGGTCTATTCTACTGCAACTTAGGTCATTCATCGTCAGTGTTAGAAATCTGCAATGCCTAGTAATAATTAGACGGGGTATCTAACAAGAGCAAATCATTAAATATAGACTGTTCTTCTCGAAGGATGATATACTTTCATTCAGTAAACTTTAAAATGTAATAAAGATTAAACCACAAGGTTTTTAAAAGTAGCACATTTTTCATCTCTTTGAAGAGTTCTACAGGCTACAATTAATTTATTTGTGTTGTTGCTGGAAAACACCTGTAGCCGTATTATGGTCGTGTTTTGTCACTCGTCATATGATGCATCACTTTCGCACTTACATACTTGTTAGAACGTAACAGACACGGTGACAAATAATAGAAAGCCGTTTACTCCACCGCAGTCCTGCCGGTATATTTACAATTTGTACCATCATTTTCATCGTATACTATGTACCTATTATACCTAATATCGGTGATGGTGGACTTTTGTCAACGGAATGTAAGTGTTTGTACATACATTGCACGTTGTCGGGAAAGCGCGCGTTCATCTTCTTGAAAAGCGACAGCGCCTCCTGGTAGCGGCCGCTGGCGCGCAGGCAGCCGCCCATCAGCAGGCCCCATTGCGGCTGTAAACAGTCACGCTATTGTCAGGGTATGTAACGTACAGGTACAGTGCCGGCCCTATCCCTCAAAACTTACAACTACAATTTTACAAGTGTCAAGTTACAAGTTTGTAATAGTACAAGTATGCGTACCACAAAATACGCACATAACAAACATGTAGCGGAAAATTCTGACAAATATGTAAGTTGTATCGACAAGTTTACAATTCATTGTATCACAAAACTTTACATACGATACACATATTTTCCGGAAAATGTACAAATTTGTAGCTGATAATTGTTTTGTGCTACATTAAATTGTCAAAATTAAAAATCCATTCACAAGAGCTGACACAAATGGAACGAATGAGTGAATGTAAGTATGCAACTATGCATGTGTGTGACAGATTAACCAATAAAATGATAATGTACCTATGTGTCACTCACACACTCAAAGTTTTATTTGATCCATTGGTGATAGCTTTCGTGAAACGATCTGTATTTAGTTTTCATTTTAAAATTAAGGTAGGTACAGTACATTTCTTAGGGTCAATACAGAATTACAGACTGACTACAACGTAACTACGACCTATGCGGGAACTGCTCTCTAGCTGGCGTGGAGTTACTAATACAAAGATGCAGTCCGTCGGTTGTTGCGAGTCAGCAAGTGCGTAGAGTCCTATTTTTCTTCGTATTGTGATTGGCACTGCTGAGTTTATTGGCAAGGTGCCTAAAGTAACAGTGACTGACACAAATACGCATGTCGAACACTTCCCGTGGCAGCCGTTGGAACGAATCTTAAGATATGAGGGCAACTGAACAGCAGTCGTGCAAGTAGCGACTACAACCGTGGCCTATCCCACAAAACTTACAATTACAATTCTACAATTGTCACGTTACAAATTTGTCATAAAACAAGTGTGTGTACCACAAAATATATAAATTACAACAGTATAAAAAACCTACAATTTGTTGCATCACTAAACTTTACATATCGCACAACTCTTTTCCGGAAAACTTACAAATTGGTAGGTGACAATTGTATCATGCAACAGTAAATTGTAGAAATAGTTGTACATATTTGTAGAATTGTAGCTACAGGTTGACAGTTCACCAAACGTGTGTCATTACTTTTTTACAATTATTCCAACGCTCGTAATTGCATTACATTATATTGAACGAGTTACAATCCCAAGTTTAACGAAATGCTTAATTCAAGTGACAGTGATAGTAAAACATAATTAATAATTGTAAGACGTCCCAGGAGAAATATAGAACGGATAAATTTAACTTTCAACATTATGGATTTTACGTTTAATCAAAGATCGCTAAATTTACTAAACAGAACTTTTTTTTTCACTTATAGCGTTTAATATGGTCAGTTTTTTTGCAAGTCCATTTTAATTAGATACTTGATGTTTAGATATAAGTGCAATAGATATCACTAGACAATAAGCATAATTCCTTATTAAACGGAGTGAAACTACCTTCAAAATCATAGAAGCTAAATAAATTGATACATATTTAAAATTGTAACTTACAAACTTTACAAATTTTTATTTGTATATTTACACATCTACAATTTGACAATTTTGTAGTTGTCATGACATACCTTATTTTTTTGTGATATGCTTCCACAAAAGTAAATTATTTGTATACTTCAAACTTGTAACGAATACTTTTTTGTAATAGTTGTGTTACATGCGTTTGTTTACAATACTACAATTTTGTCGAATTGTACACTTGTAAAGTTTTGTGGGATAGGCCACGGGCACGTGGACTCACGTTGCCGGGCTGCAGGCGCGCGGCGCGGCGGTAGTACTGCAGCGCCAGCGCGGGCTCGCTGCTGCGCGCCTCGGCCGCCAGCCACTCCAGCGCCGACACCTCGCACGGCCATATCGCTTCCACCTGCGTTACCGTCAACATTTTATACATTGGTGGGGACCGATCATGAATGGGATATAAATATATAGAATATTTTTTAAATATTTATTTTTGGCTAGTTTTAGTGTCACGCGGACCGACCGCGCGGAGCGAACCGCACCGAACTAATATGTATTAACTTCAGGGAGTGTTTTAGAGCAAAGCGGACGGTTCCGCGCGGCGTCAACTTCATACAAATTGGTCGCGCGGAGTGTCCGCGTGACACTAAAACCAGCCTCAGGAACATGCCATGAAAAATGACTGTCTTAGGTGCGACTTAACCACAGAGATACAGACTGTACTATCACAGAGTTCAGATGACCAGCTCCTGTCTCCATTATCAGATCCGCTCAAGCTTCAATGGGATTTAGAAAATGAGTGAAATTTAAACTGATTACAATCAATTGCATTGATTACAAGCAGACACAGAGAAAGACGAGAAGGGTGAAATGAAAAAAAAAATCTTGTAAAAAGTGGTAAGAAGGTAAAGGCGGGTAATACGTACGTCTTGGTAGTGATGCTTAGCTGTCTGCGTGTCGCCTATCTCGCTGTACCACTGCGCCAGCGCGCACGTTACGCCCGCGTCCCAGCTGCCGACTGTGTTGTACCTGCGGATAGATATAAGGGGCAGCATAAACATTATGTACAATGTTATGTTAGTCCTAGTTGTTACTGGTACAGTGAACTACGAAATTGGATGGAGACATTATGATTGAATTCATAGATAAATTCGCCATGAACTTTTGCAGCTCACTTACTGTAACAGTTACACCACTATTATGGGATTGGCGGTAACAGATGGCTCCTAGGTATAACTTGCCCTATCAATGCCTAGAATGAAAAGTACCGTTTTGGCGTTCAGCGCTCACTAGTTGGCGCCACTGTAGATCACCATTTAGGAAAGTTATTCTCAAAATGTTCGTGCGATCTGATTTGCTCTAATACCAACGCTAGAACAACAGCAGGGTAGCAATTTGGCTATCCAGCTACGCTAAGTAGTAGGCATACAGTACCAGTGATCGGGCGCCGTGGGTGCGACAGCGGCGCGGGCGCGGCGCGCGAGCCCGGCGGCGGCGAGCGCGCGCAGCGTGCCGCCCGAGCCGCCGGCGCTGCGCATGCGCGACCAGCGCGCCGCGGCGCCCTCGTGCGAGCTGCTGCGCTCCAACGCCAGCGCTACAACAACAGGGGAGGAAACTGACTATGTAGTCAGATGCAAAGAGGGTGCCCCCCGTGCAAACTAATTTCTATACACGGGAGTCATTCTACATCTGATGCGACTATATCTGATAGTGATTTAGTGAATACTAGATTCTCACGAAGCGCTGGTAGCCTAGCGGTAGGTAAGTATTAAAATTTATGTGCGAAATGTCATTTGATATTTGCCAGTCGCTTTTCGGTGAAGGAAAACATCGTGAGGAAACCGGACTAATTCCAATAAGGTCCAGTTTAACCTTCGGGTTGGAAGGTCAGATGGCAGTCGCTTTCGTAAAAATTAGTGCCTACGCCAAATCTTGGGATTAGTTGTCAAAGCGGACCCCAGGCTCCCATGAGCCGTGGAAATGCCGGGATAACGCAAGGAAGATGAGGATGATGACCAGATTCTCACAAAACAACTACTTTGACCTCTGGCGTTTTGTACAAATACAAAATTTGTATTTATCATTTACCCAAGTCATGCATAGCGATAAGGTCGGCGGGGTCCAGATGGCTGGCGGCCGTGAGCTGCTGCGCCGCGTCGCGCCACGCGTCGGCGTCGCTGCTGCCGGCGACAGCGGCCAGCGCGGCCGTCACTCGAGCTGGGCACGAGTACGGGTCGTCGCGTGACGCTGATTCGCTCAGCGACCGGGCTTCCGCGAAATTTCCCAACTGGAATTAACACACGAAGTGACAATCGAAATTGTTTAATTTGGCAGAAAATACGGAAGATCTTGAGTTCAAACTTTCCCGGCGCTCAATAGAATCTATCAGTGACTGGTTAAGAAAAAAACGTCAAAGGTTGTGTGCAATCATTTACTTAAATTTACAAATTAAAGTGTAAGTCGGAGTATCTTATCTCTTATCTTGGTTACTAAAAAACCCTTATTATAATGTGTCGGTTACTACTGTACGAGGTTTCATATGGCAGTAGTCCCCGATTTGAGTTTAGAAAAGTCTATAAATGTCAAGAAGAACGAACGGTCGATTAACCGTTCGAGTCCCAGTGACATTATGACCGTCTCAAACTCTCCCTCAAATGCTCAAAGGTTAACTGGAAGAGATCCCTTAAAGGGATAAGTTCGCCTTTGTACTGAAACTTTTTATTTTAAACATTATGTGCTGTATTCTTTTCCTGTACAATAAAGTGTTTACTTACCTTAGTGACTTTACATTATATGATGTCAGTAAAATATAAGTTAATACATATAGACGCTTGGGACTCGAAGGGTTAAGCACTTGAATAAAAGCAGTAATTTAAGAGTAGATGCATGTAATTTAACTTCTTTGGATCAAAAACATATAAAATCATACAAGTATTCAATGTAGGTATTTATGCACCGATAGGCCGATCCCTCTTTGGGCCAGTCGCATCAACCAAATTTGACAAATTTCACGCAGCAGACAGAACACAATAAAATTATTGTGACACGGTTCGCAACCGGCAGACGTCTATGGAACTCGCCATACAAAAGTTAAAAACGGTTTTTTTTAAGTTAACTATTAAACGAATCAAATAACGCTTAATTTCTGGTGACATTTAGACGGTCTCGATGCGTATTAACCATATTTAGCCCATTTGGTTTTTTTTTATAATACTCACCGCATAAGCCACGAACGCCGCATCCGCATTAGCCTCGGCGCGCAGCACGCGGTCGGCGGGGTGCGCGCGCGCGACGGACTTGAGCCGCTGCAGCGCCTTCTGCCCCGCCGTGAGCGGCGCGCGGCCCAGCGCGCGCAGCGCCGCCAGCGCGCCGCCCAGCTCCAGCCGCGCGCCCGCCGCGCCGCCCGAGTACCCGCGCAGCGCCTCCACGCACCACGACATGCCGCTACCGGAACGTATCTTACCATTATCACTTCAACTATTATCCAAAATGTGCAGCACTACTATAGACTAACCCCCTTATTAAACCTATAAAGCCGATAAAGTTCGTTTGTCATTTCCGACGTATTGGTGTGATAGAAAGGGACAAACGAACTTTATCGGCCAGATAACTTTAGTGAACGTTTAAGAATAATGGCGTAATAGTACATACATACATTACTGAAGACGCTGGAATGTAAGGGCTTCGTATCCTTATCGGTCTATAACACTCCCCTTTACGCGAGCCTTTTACGGCGAGACATGTATATATGTATTGATCTCCTCACACATGGTATTTTAAAATACATAAAAAGTCTAGTAAACAATAGTACATTACATCAGAGGCCGGGAAAATGAGGATTTCCGGCCATGTAGGTATATACGGTCGAGCGAGCGTGCGAGCGAGGCCGGATAGGGATACGAGGCCGGGAATCCGTTTTCACGCCGAGGCATGTATAGTGCTTTTCTCAAACATACAATGAATTAAAAAAAATGCTCTAAAGGACAATATTTTATAAAAAAAAGTTACTTTGCAGGCCTAGGCCTAAAAAATAATATGAAATCCCTTTACAGTCCTCTCGAGTTGTTGCGCCCAAAAAGCGATACTTCCCAGCAGCCCATTTTAAGGAACGTAAAGACAATATTTCATTGCATGTTTGAGAAAAAAACTTTGAATGGCTATATCTCTCAAACGGTGTACGGTCTTAAATAATCAAAGCGAGACAGATTTTCGCGAAGTTTCCACTATCTATGGCATTGATGCATCGAGATCCGAATCGGTTTGTTTACCAGAGGTTTTGTACTAGAAGTGAGCTTGAGTGCGAATTTATAAGTGCAACTTTAAATTAGTATTTAGTAATGTGCTGGAGGCGCTCCTTAGGTAGAGTTTTGGGTAATCCCTATTACAACGCCTACACAAAAGCTAATAGCCAATATGCTAGCGTTTTTAGCCAACGCCATATGGTGTCAGCGTCGCATCGAATCCCAACGTTTGAGTCGAGCTACAAATAAATATAGTATTTTATGCAACTGGTGGTTAAAAGAGGTCAAAAAAGGCGAGTGGCGTGGGTAACAATTTGAGGCGGAGCCGAAAATTGTTAATAAAGACGCCACGAGCATTTTTTGACTCAGTTAAACACCGTTGCATACAATACTTTTTCTACGACCAAGCACTTACTTTGAAAGAAAATTATAAATTCAATAAATACATACTTTCAGTCATCTTAGTTATCTAGTGGACCACCTACCATTTCGAATATGCAGTTTGAGTGCAAACATGAAAATAAAACTGTCTATGGTACATGGTTCTTTGAAGCCTGGCCACTAAGACGAATCGAGTCGAGTTGAATCGAGTTCTCATACATTTGAATGCGATTCGACGCGTCGCCAATGATCGCAGCAGAAAACGAACGAGTCTCGACTCTGCGAATGCCAGGCTTTATCTGACATTCTAAGGTTGGCAACAATGTACCTATTTCATACAATATTTTAATTTTCTACGATGAAGTGATTGGTTTGTTAAGTTGGTAGCAATGTATTTACTGAACTGTAACAGCTATATCGTGCTACTGCTACTAAATGTTTTCAGGGTATAGACTAGATAGACTTGTCCTGACATCTTTTATGTAGGGTTTTAAAGTACTATGTACGACCTTGTAAGTCACGAATAACAGTACGGGAGTAGAAAAAATAATTTAATGTTTTGCCAGTAAAGAATCAGTAGGTAAATACTTTACATATAAGAGGCTCATCGGTCAATGAATATTTCATAATAATACCTAAGAACGTCTAAAAAGGTGAGTAGTACCTATAACAACAAAGCCACTTATCGGTCGCGGCAACAACATTGAGGATATACCGGGAGGAAACGTGATGTTCCAAATTAATAATTAAGTATATCTTATGATTACACTTATCAAAAACGAAACATTGTTTATTTCTAGTCATAATCAAGATTTTATCGCACCTCGTGGCGTGATTATTGATATCGGATGTTTTTTTATGATTTTATTGTTTACTAGAATATGGAAGTTTACATTCAGATTTATATTGATTTTCAGTAAGAATCAATAAGATACCTAAAAGAAAGTGGCGTGATTGGAAATACAATACCTACCCCCTACCAAAGAGGATCGAGTATCATAGAGAGTTACTGTCAAAGTAATATGTGTAATCACAGTGCATAGACTGCCATCTCTCGATACAAGCTTAAAACTTTTGAACTTCAGTTTTGACAATTTGGGCCATATTCTTAGCTTGATATGTGTTAAAATGTTAAATATTAATATTAGCGCCATCTAGCCGAGCGTTCCCCAAAGGTGTAACGCCATCTAGATCACCGTACCTTTTTCTCTAGATGGCTTTGAGGTACGTTTTTTCTTAGACTTTATCCGTCTATACGGAGTTACATATGTCTTTACCCCTACCAAAGCCAAATAAGTACTCGACAAGTAGTATGGGAAGTATGGCGGGCCGATCTTGAGTCTCTGCCTATTTTCCTACTTCCTATGTGTCTCGTCAAGTGTGGCGTGGCCTAGGCGCAACTTCAAACGCTCTATTTAAGCTTTCAGCTTGTGTTATGGCATTATGACAGCAGATAATGCATAATCGCAACACTGATCAGGGTGGCTAGCCGAATGGCACAATCGCTCACGAAACGCTCACGAAACGAAGCGCTAGTAGCTATCTATCTCTATCGCGCTTGCGTATTGGCGCGACAGAGCCAGCGGCGTATCGCTTTCGTTTGGCGTCGGAGAAATGCCATTCGGCTACGGGGCCAGGTGTGACCATTGTCAAACGTCTACCTATTCACACTAAAAAAAAATACTGATGCAGATACGAGAACAGGGGTAGATACACTAGACACGTCACTGGGATTCCAAAATGTAGGCATATTCCATGCTTCTATGCCGTTCCATGTTTCCGTAACAATACGAAGGCAAATCTTTTCGCGCTACATCTGTAACACGGTATGACAGAGACAGCGCGATGGCATTGACATAACGCTGTCCCTGTCACACCGTGTTGCATAAAATTTATAACAGCCTATGTGGGAGCACCATAAACGGACCATTATACCCGGGATTCAGTTGGGATTTCGGAAGAAAAGGGCCTTATTGCACCATATTAACCCTATAGGTCATGGAAAGCTACGTATCGTTAGATCTATAAGTGTGCATAATTTACAGCGAGTTCACGCAGGCGGACCGTGATCAAAACAAGCGTATCTGATGTTGTTTGCCAACGTTCTTATCATGATGACTTCTTGTATCTAGGCGTATGTAGGTAACACGTGCAGTTCTCGGATAAAAAATAATTTATTACAATATAATCTTCCCTCTTATTGATCCCTGTCGTGATTACATCATAACATTTTTGAGAATTCAACTAACTTGCATAAACATTAACGCGTATATTTCTTAGGGTTCTTTGTCCAAATCGAAACTCTTATAGTGATGTCACAGGTTTTCGGCTGCGGAACCACAAAATAGCTTCTTGTTATTCTAGCCAGCCAGGAGTCAATAGTAGCATAGTTTATTAAAAGATCCATGTTTTACAAAAATGTCGAGTATTATATCGCATTACAAAAATATACGGTTAGTCATTTTTATATTAAAAACTTATTATTTGTTTTTTATTATGCAGAAACGTCTGCGAGGGATATTACATATTTTTAAATTAAAGGAAAAATTCTCACGCCCGGTAGGACTCGAACCCGCGACCTCTGGCTTTGCCGGAGCCATCACGCTCCCAAGTGCGCCACGGAGGCTTGCTGGATGTGTGCGAATTTATCCATGCCTTCCCTCAATTCTTAAACGCCTTAGGGTGCCGTATAGCAACATTTACCCGTAAGAATACATCTTCTTAACAGGCACTGGAGTCTCAAGTTACATTGAGAATTCACCATTCTCCGTGGCGCAGTCGGGAGCGGGATGGCAAAGCCAGAGGTCGCGGGTTCGAGTCCTGCTGGAGGTGTGAATTTTTCAATTTTTCCTTCAATCTAAAAACCTCGTATTGTAAAGATACCCCACATAGACGCTAGCTATTGAGCGTCGGTATCTAGTCAGTCCCACAGTATAAGACCGTTTTCACATTATCCGATCCGATATCGGATGTCGGATGGATTTCAATAGAAAAAATCCAAGATGGCCCCTGTAATGTATGGGATATCGGTCCGACATCCGATATCGGATCGGATAATGTGAAAACGCACTTAGTTCAATTACGCAGTCGCGTCCATCGCCAAAGTCGCGTCAAGCACAAGCAGCCATAGAGTCGACTAGACACCGACGCTCGGGACATTCTATCGGGATGCCTTCGGAAGAGACCGTAGCCATAACAACGAATGACAACACAAAGTAGGTTGACTCAAACTCACCCTGAGTCGTCGTCGCGCTCGGCGGGCGGGGGGCGCTGCAGCGCGGCGGCGGCCAGCGCCAGGCAGCGCTCGGCGCCGGCGGCCGCGCGCCGCGACCAGCGCGCCAGCCGGTCCACGCGCAGCACGTCGCGCACCACGCACGAGTACGAGTCGTTCTCCTGGAACAAAAAGGGTGGGGGTAACTGTGACGTCATAAACTCACTACAAATATTATGAAAAAAATCACAAACGTATAACATAAAAGAAAATTGTTTTTTGATAGGTCCAGTAGTTTTTGAGAAAAATTTACACTGAGCGTGGCCCGACACGCTCTTGGCCGGTTTATTTCTTTAAATCAATGCAGGTGTTAAATGGAACGAATTCGTGAGAAGTAGATAGGTCTCGAGAAACACTTGATAAAAATACATATTTAAATTACAACTCACAAATTCTGTTGGCCGAGCAGTAAGAGCGTGCGACTTTCGATCCGAACCCCGCGAGTGCAAACCCCGGCTTGTAACAATGAATTTCGGAACTTATGTACAAAATGTCACCCGGCTTTTTGAAGGAAAACAGCGTGAGGTAATCGAATGAACTTTTTCTAGGTTGAAAGATCAAATGAACTTATGTACAAAATGTAACGCTAGAAAGAAGAAGAATTTACAAATTACATTTTATTTATTAGCGCTATTCACCCCAACCATCGATATTCACCCCGGTTGCCGATACCGGTAACTGTAACATCAAAGCGGCTTTTTAGAATCCTTACGTCATCGACGGTGATATCCTGGTGGTAGGTGGGCGGCTCGACGTCCAACATCGCGTGGAAGGCTGCCTTGCCGCCCTCCGCGTCGTTCAGGGCCACCGAGCACAGAACCAGGTGTAAACCTGAAACAGGCCAACGACAATACTTAAGGCCAGTTGCATCAACCACACTTAGACACATCAATATCACGCAGCAGAATCTATGGAAATTCCCATAAAAAAATTGTTAACGCTAAACGGTTTCAACGGTTGAATTTTAGATACATTTCGGACTATTGGGGTTAGGTTAGGTCCACTTTAGTCAGCCGTAAATTCCGAGTTGTAATGAAACTCGAGTGCGATATCTCTTACCGTCGAAACCAGCCTTTGTTAGTGCGTTTTCACATTATCCGATCCGATATAGGATGTAGGACCGATATCCCATACATTTAAGCCGCCATCTTTGATTTTTGCCTTTGAAATCCTTCCGACATCCGATATCGAACCGGATAAGAGCAGTTCCCGTCAACTTTGTACATAGCCACGTCAGCATTTCTCTCAATTTATCAACTAAATCTTGGTAACAAAATAGGAATTAATAAAAACAAATTTAACTTTTTCCTTAATTTTTGTACAAACTTTTCGAGAACTCCTGATAATGTGAAAACGTACTTAAAAGATTAAGTCCCGTTTCAAGTTGAAAAGAGTTGAGAAGTGATGGCACCTGGAGAATCCGTAAAAATGCTGATATCAAGGAGTTAGTGGGCGAATTTCATATGATCGACAAAACGAAAGCTCACAAACTTTGCTGGGTCGGTTACTTAGAATGGGAGAAGATGGGCCTGTCAAGAAAGCGTTCTTGGGGCAACCGACTGGTGGCCGTCCGGTGGGTCAGCCCAGGAATCACTAAGACAGTGTGGCAGATGATCTGCGTCAGCTCTACTTCAGTAATAGACAGTAAGCGGCGCAGGATCAGAACAGGTGGCACACTCTCATTTTGGAGGCCAAAAGTCAGGTTTGATCCTTTTGTTAGTTATGGATTATAATTACCGGTCTGGAAGTCGCCTTGCTCGTGCATGATGTGCTGGAAGTTGGTGACGGCGTCGCGGAACTTGCCCATGCGCACCAGCAGCAGCCCTATGTTGTGCATCACCTTCATTCTGCAAACAGGACATTTTTGTTTCAGTTCATTTCCAAATCGCTCTTCTGATAGTCAATGCATCAGTCAAAAAAAAAAAACATTAAAAGTGAAAACCAAGATAAAAGTGGGTCGGTAAAAGTGATTGAGTGACTCACTAAACCAAGAGGTCTTCCGAGTACTCATGCAAAACTAATTTGTCACTGTTCTTGCATTTGGTATTGGTGTAGCAACATACTGAATTTAGACTCGATCAAGTCATTCAAGGTCCGTGAAAATTCCACGGACCAACTACCACTCAAGTTGATGAATGAATCCAAGTGATATAAAAAATTAAATTCATACCAGCTACCAATAAGGTAACTGACATTTTATCATGCCAGGTGGCGTGGCGGCACTACACCCGATTCAGGTCACCGTTTTTGTTTGACTTGGCAACACACTGAACATCGTAGGAAGGTGGCATGCTTATCGGTTTTCTACAGGATTCATTTTGGGCAGTGTGCGACGGGATTACATAATGTAATCCCCCCGTCGCCTTTCTATCAACGCGGGACTAGGCTCGGACTTGCGTTTCACCTTTACGTCGATTCTTTACCACTGATTCGAAAAAAGAAACTATGTTCCCCTCTTTGTATTATTTAGTGATGATTTGGTTAGTTTTAGACGTATCAGACTTGGGAAAGTCAGGCTTAAAATAATACGAACCTTAAATCCTTCTCAGCAGTAGGAGTCTGATCTAAAGCCATCCTGTACAATTTGAGTGCTTTAGGATGTTCGCCCATTTTGAAATAAATGTTGCCCATGTTCACCTGGAAATAAAATACATTTATTTTTATTTATTCATGGTTAGTTTCATGGTGGCGGCAAAAAAGAGTAGAAATGGAACTATTTCTACTCTTTTTTATCATAGCAACACTTACTTTTTTCAATCAGAAGTGTCAAAATAGTTGGCATGGCACATGCAACGCGGTTTACATAGACAGTGGCGCCCTATTGTTTTCTACTTTTTTTGCCAGGTTGTAAGTCTGATTTTGTTATTTATCCAGACCACAGAACACCCCACTAGAAGCCAAATGCAAGCGATATTGTTCGAGACGCAAATCACCAATCCTTGCGGGGTGAGGCGGGCGCGAACGGTGCTACCATTGGTCGTTTCAAATAATGGCGCGCCTTTACGATTAGCAGTAGGGATGGGAATGGGACATGTCTATTATAGACAATGGTACCGGTACCAGTACTGTGGTGAATTTGTTTTGCAACAAATTATAATATTATAATTAAATTATAATAAGGCCTAGTTACTCTTCGGGTTGGAAGGTCAGATGGCAGTCACTTTCATAAAACTAGTGCCTACGCCAAATCTTGGGAGTAGTTTCCAAAGCGGACCCCAGGCTCCCATGAGCCGTGGCGAATGCCGATGCCGGGATAACGCAAGGAGGATGATGATTGTGATAGCACCTCAATAAAAATCATTCTAGTAACTAATAAGTCTAATAACTATACTTGTTTACGTTTACTAAGTTAAATTACCAACTAAATATTCTAAACTAATCAATGAACTAAATAACACTACAGACTCTATAGATAATTATTCACAATTACAAATCTGCTTTCTTTTATATTTCATAAAATGGTAGCACATGGTACGCATACGAAGGCACATGCCTAGTCGTTTACGTGAAAGGGATAGCATATCACATTGTTAACTAGGCAAAAAGGGATGGAGCTCAGCACAACCATATTGACCAGTATAAATGAACTCCGCGGATAATAAACAATATTCAACAAAATAATTAATTTGACTTAACTGTGGAATGTTATTCCATCTTTTTTATTTTCACTTTATGCTGCAAGAGACCATTGTTTGCAACCAAATTTGATTATTTTTTTTCCCGAGCGGACACGGACAGGTTGTGATCGGTGTCGCAGTTCAAACTTTTATAAACCTGATGCTTTTGTTAAGGGCCGTCTTGTTGTATTGGTCTGTGATCCAGACAGACCGTCACTGTGGTGATGTTATGTTATTGCAGTGAATGTTTATGTAATGCTAATGACAGTTTAGATAGTTACGTAGATTTAAATTTACACGATTAAGTTCCGTTTACAATTTTTAATTATTGTACGCGGAGGAAGGAAAGCTATAGCTAGAAGATAAACTACTCGAATAATAAAACCAACCAACCTTGAGCCGATTTGCGTGTGGGAACAGTTTGTTCCGAGTCAGCAGCTGGTAGGTGTTCAGTGCCTCGGTGTACATTTCGTTGACCGCATACTGCCCGGCGAGATTGCATAACACCTAGATTTGGATTATTTATTACAATTATTACATTTCTTATTTCAAGAAGTGCTACATGTCGGAAGGGAATAGTAAATTAGTAAGTAAAGTTTGGACTTACCGCGAAGGTGAGGTCCAAATTGTGCGAGTCTCCGAGGTTCGCTTGCTCCTGCATGCGGATCAGCTGACGCTCCAGCGTGGACGCTTCCTGTGCTTTGGCCAACGCCTGCAAAGAAAGATAACAGTCTTGATTACATTCTCATGCTTGGCCAAACAAAGGCAAACAGCGAACAAAAACAACGAACACGAGAAGAGGTCTTTGCCTGTTCTTTTTGGTATTTGCTAGTTGAATAGGTGGTGGATTTTTCACAAATCAAAAGTTGTGCGACCAACGGGCATGGTCATATCATATGTATGTGGTTGGTAGCGTTTGGCATATGTTTGGTGTCTGTGTATGGTAAAATATCATACGTGTCTCCACACGTATGATATTTGTCATGCACTAGGTATTAATTATTATAATACAGCAATTTCATTCAAATACGACCATTTTCACCTTATAATTAGAGGAACGAATGAATTTGAAAAAACTAAATATCTCGTCGCGCTTGGCGTCAAGTTAGAGGAACGAATGCCAATCTTTGCCGAAAAAGTCTAGACTTAAATAGGTTAGATAAATGGCCCACCTGCCCCAAGTCGAGCTCGGTCTTAGTCGGCGAGTCATCGTCCGGGTCGGGCTGCGCGCTGAGCATGCACGACTCCTCCACCAGCGCCATGATGCGGGCCTCCATCTGCTTCACCTTATCCTCTATTCTGAAACACAACAGTAACGTCGTCAACACCACGTAAGTATATAGGGAGCATGCGTGAAGTGTAAGTAGGAGACAGCACAGAAGCCGACACATTTTTGGCGCGAGGCGAAAAATGTGAAGTTTGCTTCCAATGCAGCCCACAAAATGACATTGTCAGTGAACGTTTCCGTATCAGGCCATAAGATAGCAGACACTCCAACGCGCACGACCCCTAATAATAGGAAAACGGCGTTTAAACTGGTTATGGTACTTCTATTTATGTGGCCTAGGTATTACGTGGTGGAGGAGTTCGGACACAGAAAGTCGAGATTGGCTGGGCACATTGCCAGGATGGACCATAGTCACTGGGCGAGACGAACTTTGCAGCAGAAGCCCGCTAACACCCGCGGTCGTAGCAAGTAGCCTCCGAGATGACATCTGCCAACAAGCTGGCGAGAACTGGTTGCAGGTGGCAATGGACAGACAGGCGTGGAAGAATGGAGAGGCGGCTATGTCCGTAAACAGGCGCTTTAAAGGCTGATATACCGTGTGTCCAAGTCTCAAAAACTATGACATTTTCATTCAAATTTCAAGGTCAAATTCGCTTAATTTGATAGCTAATTATATGTCCTATCACCCCTTTTCGTTTTGGCGTCGGTTTTAGGGACAACTAGTAAATAGATGTTTGTTAGCGACAATGTTAGATGACTCACGTGTCCTCCTTGCGCTCCTCGCGGCTGGGCAGGTCGCGCGCGGCGGAGGTGTACCCGGCGGCGCGCACGGCCGTCACGGGCCGCGCGGCCGCCGTGCCGGCGCGCGAGCTGCCGCCGCGCACGCTCACCGTGCCCAGGCGGAACATCTGGCAATGTGTCGTGAATAATGCATTATTGTTTTTACCTACTTTGTACCCAAATCTAGCAAGTGAAGCTCTACGTTTTCACTTAGTGTTGTGAACAGTTCTGAGCGAGCATTTATTTGTTCATTCTTGTTCAGATGAAGACACTCGACTTTCGTAATTTTCGTGCCGTGTACCTATATTGATCTATTAAATGACTAAATCGCACTGCGCAGGCGATGTACTTACAACGCCTTGGCAGCGATCTATTCGCCGGGTTAGCTAGTTATTTAGTTAAGTATTATAGATTTAAGTTTTTTAGTTGAGCATTTCTTTTTTTTTTTGCCAATATTTTTTTTTTATTGTTTTAGGGAATTTTAGGTCAATTGTACTCAGAATCACGAGTACTTTCAATCACTCTGGGAGACAAAAAGTGTCCCAGAATTTCCATACATTTTTGTTACTTTCCTCTTTTGTTACCCCATACAACATGTACAGAAAATGGTAACAAAATAAGAAAAAATCGTATGGGACAATTTTTTTAACTGATTGAAAGGATTGAAAAGGCTAGTAATTCTGAGTAGAAATAGCATTTTTTTTTTCAAAAATATCACACTTCATAAAAGAGGCAAAAAAAAAGAAATGCTCAGTTTGGGACTGAAAATCAGCGGTCTCGCTGAGTCTCATCCATTTTACTGCACAGTGCACACACATCTGTAATTTTACTTACTAAGTTCTTACATTTCCATTTCGTGATGTGTTGGTAAATATAATATCTTTTTATTTTTTTAATGTGGCAATCAGCAGCCCCGTAATGTTTAGTAGGTAGGTAAGTAAACTCAGTTCAACTTCAAAACAGAAAAAGAAGCCAATAAAAATAAACATGACTCACTATGTCTAGGCTACAATGGTTTCTTACAATCTGGTGGACCGTATGCCTGTTTGCCGTGTAATAGACAATCGCAATGCGCTGGTACTCTTTGTTCCGATATATCCGTACCTATAGATCCGAATGTAGGTGCGCTACATACCCCAGTCCCCAGTCTGCTGGGCACCTTTCTGCCGAGTCCCGCGGTCCGCAGTGAATCTTGGAAGGCGGCGTCATCCCTCAAAGCCCGCGTGTCAAGAGCGGGCGCCACGTCGTTGAACCCCGCGTACAACTCGTCGTCATCCACAACCATGGCCGTGCGCGGCGGCGCCTCTGTTCCCACGCGCGACGCGCTGTAGTACCGGGAACTCAGCATGGCTGATATTTATTTGTTTTTATGAAAAACAGCAGCGACGTATTCGAGTAAACTTAAACGGTGGGGCGAATATAACTCGAACAAATAACTTCAAAGTTTGTTGTGACGCCGTTGCTATGGCAACGCTTGGCACAATAGACGTCGCGGTGACGTCTATTGTCATATCGTTATTTGTTGCAAACCGTTTAACTAAGCCTTAATGGTTTATATATAAGGGTCATAATTGCCAAATATGTGATGTGACCTTAGGTTGTTGTTAGCAGGGAGACTAGAGATAAGGAGGAAAGTCTGTCGAAGTAGAACAGTCGCAAAAATGACCGGCTGAGGCCTTATAATTGCAGTTACAAATCTCTCCGCTTGGAGCGCATGTCTCGCTCAATGATCAGCGATGTGAGATGACATTAGACGTTCTTTTCTCTAGGCTGATTTCGTCAGACTGAGCAAGTCAAGATGTAGTCCCGTGGTAGGGCGCTGGCTTCGTACGCAGATGTTCTCGGGTTCAATTCTGACAGCGATCTTTTTGCTTTTTGTTTTTTTTATACATTCATTTTCTTTTTGTGTATTTTATTTGTGTTTATTTATTGTTTTATTCATACAAATGTTAACTTAAGCCCTTTTACATTGTTTGGCCCATCTTAGGATTCTACGGTAATGTTGTAAGTCTTGCGAATGAAATTTCGAAAAGTTGTAACAAAACAAAATATTTTTGGACATTAAAAAAATAAAATAATTCAAGAAAAATATTAGTAGAAAAAAATAAAAAAAGGTCTCATCAGGATTTGAACCCGGACCTCTTGCTCCGTAGGCGGGGTCACTACCGAGAAGGCAAAGAGATCGTCAAACCCTTATGCACCTGCGATTGCAGCGCCACCTATCTTTTCTTTTATATGTGCACTTCTGATACTTAAAGCTTTCGCTCCTTATATTTCTAATCTCCATAGTTGTTAGGTTGAGCGTCTGCTGCTGTTTCAGTATATTTTAGTAACGCTGAAATCTAAATAAATATCAAAGAGGCTGTATATGATATTAAGGGAAATATTTTTGATTTATTTACTGAAATACTCCCAAATTGTTGGTAAAATGGTAAAATATACACAAAATTATTTTTTTGTTAAAGAAAACGTTTTTCCCTATAAGTCTTACTGTAAAGAATTATTTTACATACACCCACCTACACTATCTTGGAAACACCTCTGACATAATGCTGGTTTGGTGCTTTCGAACACTTTCAAACAATTTGAAAGCGAGAGAGAACATTATTCAATTACTAAAAAATACAAGCTAGTTAGCGACTGGTGAAAATTAGTTTAAATAATAACAACAATTTTACGGTCAATTTTTATTACATGATCAATTTACATTCCTTACAATCAAGATCCTTCCTTAACGTCGTCACACCAATGAAACAATATACATAGTAATAAGTTGAAACATAATTAAAACAAATGACTGAGAAAGGGCCATCACAATATAATCACCGGTTGCCAGTATTCTTCAAGAAACAGAGCTATGGAAGACCCGGAAACAGAGTGGATCATCTAGATACACTAAATTATAACTAACTCCTTCGACTTCATCGGAAAATACATGCAAATGAGTGATAAGATGGCAAATTACAACCTAACCTAATCCTGACTCGACTTCCATTCAAAACATCAGGTACAAAAATAACTGCATTTAATTTAAACATTATAGTTTCTTTCGTCCAGTAATAACAACATCTTAGTACTTATATACCGATTTCTCAAAAGATCGGAGACAATTATTTCCTTTGCTTCGATTCATCGAGAGCTACTGTCCACAGTACCTCTCGGCAAATATTTGTACTCCATGTTGTGTTATATAAACTCGCATAGTGCATCTGCTATCATATCATATGAATCTTCCAAAGACAGCTCGAGGACACCGAAAGACATCCATCCACGGCCGCTAGTTTCAGTACATCAGATTACAACACGTTAATATTGAACCTAAAGACTAGTTAGAAATGCAAATATTCATATTTTTGTACACATTTCGCTTATTATTAAGATAACACCAGATAAAAATAATAGAAAACTCTCGTCTCTATTAACAGGGATATGACTTAGATGTCAACAACTCATAGGATGGCTCAATATAATTTTATGTACATATCATTAACAAGTCGCCTGCGGGCGAGGGAAGCGTGTGGGCACTGGCTTGTGGCGCTGGCCTCTTTTTATATTATATTCAAATCCTTTAGTTTTAGAGAATAAGTTGAAGCAGAGACAGAAGTGAGATAAGCCAAGGGATTTATGGCTTAGGATTATAACGCACTGCGATTCATTTCTTGCCATAACGTATAGGTACACATGCTTCGCGCACGCATTTGACTTGAAACCGGAAATGAATCCCAGTATGTTCTTGTTCTAAGTCTTTCTAGAGTTTCGATTCGTAACAATCTTGTGAACTGTAGATTTTTTGTTGTTTTTAGACAATAACTAGGTAGATGTTTCCAATATAATAATGTAATTTCAAAGTACCTAAGTTTAAGTGTGAGTTTGTATGTATTATAAATTATAATAAATATCGTAGCTTTTTATATGAATGTCTGAAAAAAAGATACATTTTCAGAGAAAGAAAAAAATACCAAGTAGGTAATGTATTTAGATTGATGACGCCAAGTAATCATAAAAAATAGATTAAAACAAATTGGAAAATGATTTCTTTGCCACTATTGTATTTTTCACATGTTAATTTTAAACATTTAATTAACACTATGCTCTCCATTAATCCCTCAGCTTATCCTATCGTCCGGCTCATACAACAAAATGATTACATTGTCTTAAATATAGCCTCTTGTATACCTACGCTACGCATATACCATGCGCGTTAGCAATAACAATAAGCTACACTATTCACTGAAATTGTTTGATTTTGCGGCATAATTCATAAATCTGGACTTACCACGTGTAACTGCTTTCGCGATCACAACATTACTTATCTACTACGTTACTTTTCATACTTACTCAAATATTTCTGCAGTACCGTATTATTGTATAGAAAACTCCTTATAAAACACCCGAAAATGAACTGCAGCTTATACACCAATGGTACCAATATGATACACAAATGTTTAATTGACAAAATTATAGGCGCAAACTGTAGGTGTACTTAGATATAAAAGTAGTTCGTAGATTTGTTATGGAGGACAACTTCGCTATAGTAAGCTAAGCTACACTGAGCTATTCTTCTTATATATTTTTTTTGTGTGGTTAAAGCCCTGCCACAGATAGTTAGTCTTGTTTGTCTTGTAGAAATCATACCAATATATGTATATATGGATCAAAATAAATCACTGCCTATATTAGAAACTTTCGTACGGTGGCTGGAATATAACGTAGACGGGGGCATCAGTCGTTTCCATTACGGGCGATTCAAACAACACGTAAACTCGTATGTGACTTTAGATACATTGCGGGCTATTTTATCCGGCCGATCATATGACTCATTGTAAAGAATCGCATGCGAGATCTCATACCGTCTAAATCGACCCTTAATTTATAAACAGCTCTACGTACATACAAGCGGCCCTGCCGCGATAGGCTTCAGAGGTTGGCCGTCGGCTGCAGCCCGGGTGTCACTAGTAGCGGCGCGCGTGTGTGTGTGTGTGTTAGATCTGCGTGCTGAAGCGCGGGCGCGGCAGCTCGAACACGTCGCCGTGCACGGAGCGCGCCAGCGCCTTGATGCTCGCTGCGATGTCGTGCGGCTCCTCCTGCACATATGGTCTAATTAGTATAAATACTACAAAGCCTGGCCATATAACGTCCGGCCATTGCAGAGTGGTTGTGTCGGCGCTTATACTACCAGACATAACCAAATAATCGGTAAAGCCGATGTTCGACGACATTAGACTTACTACTGAAAATATTTCAGCAACATTTCACATTTTTTTTATTTCTAACTCAAATATTTAATTCGCAAATGTGCGGGAGCCTATATATGCTGCATTTTTATGGAATTTATGTGTAATGTTATATTTCCGTAACTTAGGCGTTGATACTAATCCGTTGGGGAGCAGAGAGTAGTCAGGTGGTCGGTGCTGAAAGCTGGGCTATGCCGTGCCGCAGGAACATTTGACAGCACCCATGTCTAATACGTCGTGTTTGTGGATAGTGACTCTGCGTGCAAAGCCGATGGTCCTCCGTTCTCTGGGGCTAGATCAACCTGTGTGTATCCCCCAATATTTATTTATTTTATTTATTAGAGTAGAGTACTCACGTCGTTGTCGGGCTCCCGGGGCGCGCGCTCGGCGGGGAACACGGGCATGTTGATGGGCAGCGAGCGCGCCAGGTCGAGGTTGGCGCCGCCGCGCCCGCGACCTATTTGGATGCCTTCGTCGTTGCTCACGTCCACTGCAAAAATATGACGCATTATCAGTAACGAAATCAAAACAGTAAGATAGGTATCCATCCAAGTTCCATGTTTATATCAAATACGAGACGCTAAAGCTTATATATTAGTATTGTAATAACCGAAAAGTGTAGGATGATGATTTCAGTGTTCATTTCAGGTTATAAAGTGTAAGTTGTTTATTGTATTTGTTCATGTCACATCGCAATTTTCTGTAGAAATTTCAGATGCAAACACCCATATGACATATGAAGTAGTGTAATTTTCCAAATCAACCATCATAGCAATTCTTAGTAGTCATAGCAGGGGCGACTCACTCCGCGATTCTATCGCCGCGCGACAAGTACATGCCGGCGGCCGCGAGTTCGCGGCCCATTCAGAGGTGACGACCTTCGCGCGGCGCAATAGAATTCAATCTCGGCTGCTCGCGTGCGGTCCGTTTGTTGATGTAGGTAAGAATTTATAATGGCGGCGTTTTGTGAACATCAAAGGAGTGAGCCTTATGTACTGGTACTATTATATATATTCTGTGGTCATAGTACTTTGTAGTCATATTCTAACTAGTAAGTAGTAGTAAAACAATTGCACAAAAAAGTGTATAACATACAGAGAAATACAGTGAATGTAATTACCATCAGAATCGTCGTAGTCGTCCTGGTCTGAGATCATATGATTGTGCGAGTCCATCCCTTCCAAGTCGAAGATATCTTCTGCGTCCAGCGAATCTTCTTCTGGGGGAAGGTCCCTGTTGTGCTGTAAAACAATATCACGGGGCTAGATATAAACTTCTGAAGCCGGAATAAAAAGAAATTTTATATGTTGTCTATTTTAAGTTTTCTTTGCGGACCACCAAAGGTTTTAAATAGAAGTTTCTTTAGTCAACAAATTTGGGCCTGAATTATCCCTTACCTTAACAATATTGTGTGACGTTTTTTTGGCATCTTTAAATGAAGACAGTCTTCGTCTCTGAAGTGGAGGTAGCTGCGGTGAAGGGGGTCCATTGTCAAGGGAGGTGTCCACCCGGAAGCCGTCCCCATTCAGGCTGTCTCGGGTTTTGCTTACAATACTGAAAATTTAAACATTGGCTTTTAGTCATCTTTAATTAGTAATCAAAATATAATCAATTAATCAACTTATGTCTATAAAACATGCAGTTGAAGGAGCTTTATGGGTGAATTGCATAAATGGGGTATGTAGACCTAAAACTAGTTTCAAGTCAATTGATTCCATTGTTTTCCACAATTAAGCAGTTTCTTGCAGTTCATCCACATCTCAGCTTACAGAATTGAACTACATCAGGTATAAAAAAGGTAGATTTGTGAATCATTGAAAAGAAAAATTAATATATTATAGACAATAAATATTTGTCTATACCAACAGTACCTTAATTAAAACAAAAATAGGAAACAAGAAACTAGCATAACAGGTGTTGTACCTAGCTAATATCTTGTGATCCCTTTGTGCTCTGTCTTTGTATGCTTCAAACTCGGCATACTTTTGGTCTCGGAACTGCCTTACAGTTTCCTCAATGGCTTCGAGCTGCGACTGCAGGGTCCGCGAGAGCTGCTTGCTCAGCGTGCCTATGGCCTGCTGCGCCGGCTGCCAACCTTTCTTATCACTAACTATATTGTTTGTGTCCACATTCTCTTTCATCTCTAAGCTAGTTACTTCTGGCACAAGTAAGTTAAAAACTGGAGAGAAATTGCTTGTCTTCTTTAGATCATTTATTTTCTCTTGTGTGGTCTGTAAGGAAACAATCTAGTACATGTAACCCAGATTTTAAGTTAATTACATACCTAATTCAAATAAGAATTTAAAAAAAGAAGCATTCCATATTTGAAAACCTTTTTGTTTTGCATCGAGTTTAATGTTAGAAATAAATATTATTAGCAGTGGGTGACAATTTTCCATGCAATCAATTGTAGCATCAGTATCTAGTTACTTAAGAGTCAAATGGCAAAAGTGTAATCTGATGCCTCAATCTTGCACAATGCATTGTATCAATTAATTAAGTCTTTCAGAGGTTTATATGTCATATGGAATTGAACATAAATTAGAACCAATTCTTTAGTCTAACCAGGTCAATCATAAAGGTCATTGAAGACAGGCTTGAATATGATGAAGACAGGCTTTAACTGACACTGAAAATAATATCTATACTCACTTGTGTAGCTTTAGGAATGAGAACAGTACTAGGCCTGTCCTGTGAGACGGCGTGCGTGATCTGCCCGCAAGCCAGGCAGGAGTGCAGCGTCCAACGGCCCACGCCGCGCTGGCACACCAGAGCTGGTTGCACCACTTGACTCTTCAGAGAATTCAATGGCGTTGAAAGCAATTTCTACAAACATAAATTATATTCATTATTATTCATTGCAGTTGCATTTAAAAACACTTGACTGGATCCTAATCGCGAAAGAATCATAAAGTCGAAATCATGTCGAAATCTTAAGTTTTCTAAAAGTATCCTGCAAATCGAAGGTGGAATAACAGCACGTAGTAATTCCGACTACAAAAATAACCTTAATTTTACAGCAACTACGTCTGTCGGTACCGCATATTTATCAGATACAAAATGTCAGGCGGTGTAAGATCATTACATTAGTTCTATTCATTAAAAACAATAGTTCTTCATAAAAGTCAAGGTCAAAACATGTTTACCGACGGTACCTACCTCACTGAAAAAAATATCCCTTTGTTCCATAGGTGATAACTCCAATTTCTTTATATCTACATTATCTTCTATTTTATCACTTCCTAATGTAACATTTAAGCATTTACAAACACAGAGAGCCATTATGACTGAAATGCGACGATCGTAAATGATCAAATTTGTATAAAAATACACAATTGTAATTTGTACAAAGTAGTCCGAGATAGAAATACATATAGCACACACACAAGCAAGTTCACTCAGTCACTCACACACCTGATTTTATTTTTATGTACCAAAATAGGCATACATATACATATGTATATAGGCCGCGGCACGTTTTTACTGTTCGACTCAAAGTACAGCCGATTAAAGTATATTTGTTTCAATGTCTGGTACCGACATTCAATTGCTAAAATGAGACAGCGATAATTAAGGCCAAGTCAAGTTTGTGACTTCTTTTGACAACAGACTTCCAAAGAGTAAACCAGTTAGTGTCAGTAGTTTTCTAAGTAACTCAAACAGCGCAGATATCCTCGTTGACAGCTGACAGCTCCGTATCTGTCAAACAGGATAATGCTGGACGTGGAGTCGGCAAGAGGAGCATGATTGTATACTCTTACTGAGGTTAGTTTGTCTCCGTGGCGATATTGTATGATTTGATATCAAGGAATATAACGCGCACAACTTCCTTCATAATTATGCTTTAAATTGTAACCTTAAATCTTCATATTACTCCAAGTATTTTGTGTAGTTTACAGTGTTTCACGGTGCGGCATTAAATTTATGATAAAATAATGTCAAAAAGAAGTCAGCCTGTATGGTCACGGCCGGCAAAGAATGAAGAAAGGCCAGCGTTGCGGTTATACAACAGCTTATCGCGGCAAAAAGAGGAATTCATATGCTCCAATGGCAACAGGGTGAACTGGTACACCTGCGGGCCCACTGTCTACGACGCCTCCCACATGGGTCATGCCAGGTAGTCTATTTAAAATGTTACATTTTTAATTACGTGGCGCATCGTCTATACGTCAGATACCTACAAAGTTAAAGTTTAATTATGTCAATGACAAAAGTTTTTTGTAGAATATTTTATCCTTATATCTTTGAGTCACTGTTGTGCAAGATGCCATTAATGTCATCTTATCATTTGGTATATGAGCTTTTGTTTGGTTTCAGAAAATTTTCATAATAAATAAATGTATTTAAGCCTATATTGTATGTGAATGAACATGTTTATTTCATTATTTACCATGTCTAAAGATTTAATGTGGAATATATTTATCATTTGTGCATTTAATTTACAGGTCATACATATCTTTTGACATTCTTAGACGAGTAATGTCTAATTACTTTAACCTGGACATTCTGTATGTGATGAACATCACAGACATAGATGACAAAATCATCAAAAGGGCAAGACAAAACCATTTATATCAAAAATATGCAAAGGAAGAAAGAGATTTGAGTAAAACAATAGATGATGCAACAACTGTTGTGAATTACTATGAGAACATTGTCAAGAATACTGGTGACCCAGATAAAAAAGTTGCTATGCAAAAGATGTTGGACAAGTAAGCACTTTTTACTTATTTTAATTGGCTCAATAATGTCAGCATTTTTATTACACTCTAAAATGGAGATTGATTATACTGCATTTTTAGTTCATATAAACAGAAATTTATATATTTTTTCAGGGTAGCAACAGCAGTTAAGGATCTCAAGTTGGCAGTTGAAAGTAAAAACGATGACAAAATCGCTGAAGCAAAGAAAGCATTGCTCACATCAGCTAAAGACCCAATATCAGAATGGTTAGACAGCCAGTTTAGTAGTACAGTCACAGATAATGCAATATTCACTGAATTACCAAGATATTGGGAAAATGAGTTTCATAAAGATATGAAAGCTTTGAATGTAAGTATGATAAAAAAGGTTATCTCAGATGGTATAAAAAAAAACAAATTAATAAACCAAATAAATGTTAATATACAAAAATGAAGCATTCTCAGTTTACAGTCACCGGCGTAAGTGATGATTTCTGTACCATGTCACTTTTAAATGTTTTACAATTGCATATGACTTTTCAAAGGAGATATTAATGTGACAAGGTATAGAAATCATCACATATTTATGCCAGTGACTGTACAGATGCTTAGCCCGGTTAACTATATGGTCATGGCAGTAAGGGGTGACATTTCTGAGTGTATAACAATTTTCTCAAGGCTCATGGTGTCCCCCAACCACCTCCAAAGAAGATTTGATTAGCAGTTCAAACCATACTTTTCTAGTATGGTTAACAAAACCAATGGATGAACTGTGTTATATTTTCTTTCTTAAAATGGTTAAAAATGGAATATGCTGTCTATAAGTAATCCCAAATTGTTTTCCATTCCAGGTCCTACCCCCCGATGTGTTAACAAGAGTTAGTGAATATGTCCCACAAATCGTTAAGTTTATAGAGAAGATCATTGAGAACGGTCTAGCATATGAATCAAACGGCTCAGTATATTTCAATGTCAGCGAGTTTGACAGCAAGAAGCACCATCACTATGCCCGGCTGGTACCTGAAGCATATGGAGACACTAACTCGTTGCAAGAAGGGGAAGGTAAATGACAGTCATAATAAAAACATAAGCAAAATAATGAGATTAGTATCACTGCACACATAGGCATGTATTTGTAGGCATGAGTGTTGGGCTTATTATAATTTTGCTGACTGTCCAAAAAGAAAACCTATTATGTTAAAATATTCTTCTTTATAATTTGATACAGTAATGCAAACAATTGTTTTAACTCTCATTGATTTTTTGTCGCTCAATACACTTTATCTGCAACTAGGTCTCAATGACCTATGCCTCTTAAACCCAAAAGTTACCTGATTAATGTAACAACAGCATATTACAGTGTTTAATTTATTACATTTGCAACAAGGTTAACTAGAAGAGATCTCGAAGGGATGAGTTTGCCTTTCATGACAAGCATTTTTGGTCATGATATGTTTTTTTTTCTTCACCTGAAACAACATAATTATTACTCTATAAAAGCCGAAAAAAGATGTGACACGCTCTAATGGATCTGTAAATAAGACCTTGTCAGATGTTATTGCAGCCTTCGAAAGTGTTTTACTACTGCTAATTTCTTATTTTGCCTGAAACATGGGATCGTTCCCAGTTCAAGCATTCGTATAAGTTATCTCTAATCTAATAACATTTTTCAGTATCTAAGAGCAACCACTGTACAATACATTTTCTTATTAATTATTTGTACTGTTACTTTACAGGTGACTTGAGCGCCGACAGCTCAGAGAAGCGTTCGGCCAACGACTTCGCGCTGTGGAAGCGCAGCAAGGCGGGCGAGCCGTCGTGGGCGTCGCCGTGGGGCGCGGGCCGGCCCGGCTGGCACATCGAGTGCTCCGCCATGGCGGCCGACGTGCTCGGAGACAAGCTGGACGTGCACACCGGCGGCGTGGATCTCAAGTTTCCGCATCATGACAATGAGCTGGCTCAGAGTGAGGTAAACAATCTATTCGATTGTCAGTCAATTTGGTGCCTGTATTATGTCAGGCCAGCAAGAGTAGCAATAGTTTAATTGTAATCCTAGTTTTAATCGTTAATGAGAGTGAGATACACAATCTCATATAAATAAATGTCAATTTGGGGATATTACGGTTATACGTCATATCGTCTATAGTGTACCTAATCCACGCAGAGCGAGCAGCGCTACGAGGCAATGGCCCTTGTCTTAGCCTCAGCCGAGGCAGGTTAGCCGAAGAAAACGCGTGCGCTTAGGCCGAGGCACTGTATTCTTTGCCTCGCAAGAGCATTGTCTATTGAGAAATTAATTTAACAATATACAGGCTGTTTCAATGAACGGAATACAAAACATGTTTTTCAAACTTGTCTTCCTATTGCTAAAACACTATGTTAGGTCGCGTGTTGTTAAACTAGTTAATAATCCATAATATCATTGTTTTCCTATATCCTGTTATTTTGGTCACAACATGGTTACCCTACCTAGGTTGTTAAGGAAAAGTAGTTAGAACCTAGTTTTGTAGTATAAACTCACCTTTTTTGTTTATCTAGATTGACATTTTATGAATAAAATAAAATGCATTCTGACATGTTACCTGTCACAATACTTAATCAACACCTTGATAACTGATGAGACAACTACAACTGAAGTCATGCCATGACGTCACAATGAGTGACTACACTTCAAGAATTGGATTTATTTATTTTGTTAGAAAATTAGCAAAATTTAATTACGTAGAATTTTAAGACGTGAATACATGCATTATATTTTTCGTCGTTAATAGAGCCGCAATCACTTATTTTGTATTACGTACATTGAAACACCCTGTATTTTCAAATGGCGTGATAAAAGTATCATTCTCGACTTGTAAAGAATGTCATCACATATAACATAAATCTATTTCTTCTTTCTGCATGTTTGAGACAAGTTTATTCTTCACCAGGCATACTTCGACAAGCCCGGATGGGTGAACTACTTCCTGCACACGGGTCACCTGACCATCGCGGGCTGCAAGATGTCCAAGTCGCTCAAGAACTTCGTCACCATCGGCGACGCGCTACGCCGGCACAGCGCGCGGCAACTTCGCTTAGCGTTCCTACTTCACGGCTGGAAGGAGACGCTAGACTATTCTCCTAATACCATGGAGATGGCTATTCAGACCGAGAAGATGTTTAACGTGAGTATCCCTCATCGAACTCAGACTCATTGTGTTTAGGTTCGCTAGCATGTGAGGTAGAAGAGTACAGTCGGCGTTAAGTCAAAAATGCGTAAGTATCAAAAATTTATCGTAGTAGCTAGTCAGTCAGTTACAGGGCCAGTCTTGGCTATTGAAAACGAAAATTTCTTTATTCTTTATTGTATTGCAGTCGTGTTCATAATACATTCGTCATCTGCATTATATTCAAACTGTATTAGGTTTTACTAAAGGTACGCTTAGCGGCATGTAAGTTTAGCGCTGCGGTGACAAAACAAAACAGGGTGCGTAGCCGAATGGCACAAACGCTCACGAAACACTCACGAAACGAAACTCTAGTAGATATCTATCTCTATCGCTCGTACGTATTGGCGCGACAGAGCCAGACTAACTGGCACGGCGTTTCGTTTTCGTTTGGCGTCGGAGAAATGCCATTCGGCTACGCAAGCAGGTCTCTTAGGGGATTACAGGGGGCGAAGGGTAGGGAAGGGAAGTGGTGATATTTTTGTTCCATAATTTCTTTCATTCATGCCATCATCATCATCCTCCTTGCGTTATCCCGGCATTCGCCACGGCTCATGAGAGCCTGGGGTCCACTTTGACAACTAATCCCAAGATTTAGCGCAGGCACTAGTTTTTACGAAAGCGACTGCCATCTGAACTTCCAACCCGAAGGGTAAACTAGACCTTATTGGAATTAGTCTGGTTTCCTCACGATGTTTTCCTTCACCGAAAAGCGACTGGCAAATATCAAATGACATTCCGAAAACTTCATTGGTGCAAGCCGGGGTTCGAACCCGCAACCCCCGGAACGAAAGTCGCACGTAATTAACTAGGCTACCAGCGCCTTCTATAGGATATTTCACAAGAGATTGAATGAAATAATTCATTCAAGCCATCTTTTGTGAAATAACCTATAGAAAGTTATGATGAAGTATTTTTCAGACGACGCCCTAAGCTGAAGTTATTGTTGTAGGAATTTTTCCTGACGGTGAAGGACGCTATGCGCGCAGGGTATGACGAGGGCTGCGGAGGCTCCTGGGACGACGAGGAACGCACTCTGGCCGCCAAGCTGCAGGCCACTAAGGACCAGGTCCACGCCGCGCTCTGCGGTAAGCATGACTCGCCTGGGGCCCATTTCTCGAAAGTTATTAGTGTGTTGTCATGGCAACCTATACGATTTGACAGATTTGTTCGTCATAATATTAGAAAAGCGCAGAAAACTCCAAGAATCACAACATGTTTTACATCTAGGTACTATCAAAGAGGATCGAGTATTATAGAGTTACTGTCAAAGTAAAATGTGTAATCATAGTAGACTGCCATCTCTCGACACAAGCTTAAGACTTTGAACCTCAGTCTTGACAATTTGGCCCATATTGTTAGCTTGATATGTGTTAAATAGTCAAATATTAATAAAGGTGTAACGCCATCTAGGCCACCGTACCTTGTTCTCTAGGGCTTTGAGGTACGTTTTTTCTTAGACTTAGAGTTACATATCGTCACTACTTTGAAAAAATCTCGTATCTCACGCTGCTCCTCAAAGTTAAAACGCAGTAAGTCTATATGCATTCCATACATACTACAATTTTCTTTTCATTGACAGACGAAGATACAAGTTTTTTTTAAAGTAGTGACGATATTTCTTTGGTACTTGTAGCTAGGCATAATCTGGGTCTTAAAACTGAGTCAGTATACGTCCACGTCATTATCTTCGCTAACTGAAGTTATGTGGCCCGCAGACAACATCGACACGCGCGGCGCGCTGGACGCGCTGCGCGAGCTGGTGGCGGCGTGCCACGTGTTCCTGCGCAAGGCCGCGCCGCGCCCCGCGCCGCTGCTGGTGGCGGCCGCGCGCTACGTCACCGACGTGTTGCACGTGTTCGGCGCCGTCGAGGGGCCTCGCGGCGGCATCGGCTTCCCGGTCGGAGACGGCGACGACGTCTGCGTGAGTATATGACTGGTGGGGGCATGCCCATGCCATGGAGACTCGCTTCAGTTACGCAGGTTACTCTCTCAGGCGAAATTTACGATCGGGGTTATTAGAAGTACAATAGATAGCGTGGCTCTGGTCGAAGCCTTCATGCGTTTATTTGTGCCTAACCAGTACACTCGCGCGCGGCGCCACCCGGTGATGGTGGAGGGCGCCACGAGCACACTCCGTGCTAGAATCATACCCGGAGTGTGATTTGTTCGCTAGTGCAATTGGACGATTGATGATTGAATGTAAGAAGGTGATTGAGAGAGCCTGTAAGTAGTATCACTATTAATTAAGCTCATTTTGTAAAATATACTTTTTCCCCTCACTGGCTCGGAAACACGTGTTTTGTCCTTTAATACCAGCGGGTAAAAACGCATTTTATCCACTAGTGGGTAAAGTAATTTGACCTTGAATAAAGTCAAATTAACTGCTTTAAAATTGATAAAAGTAGGTGAATCTAGTAATAAAGATGATTTACCACCTGTGGAACTACTGGAAGCAGTAATAAACGCATTTTTTGCGTTCTAGTTTCCTCGCTATAGTGAGGGGAAAAGTTTTGTGTTACACTCGGGTGCAAATGTATTTTACTTCTCGTGTGTTAAAAAACTCGCAAGTTCAGGATTCTATTCTCGAACCACTCGCTTCGCTCGTGGTTCAACTATAGAATCCTTTCACTTGCTCGTTTTTCAATTCCACACTCGACGTTAAAATACAACTTTGCCCCCTTGTATAACAAATAACTATTATACATGATGTATAAGTATTATCGATACCAATTTGTGCCGCTGTGGCCTTAGCTGTTAAGGTACAATTGTAAACTGGGAATAAATAAATAAATGCCACGTGTTCCTCGCGCCCCGCGTCGCTGCTTGTCGCGACAGCGCGCTACGTTACCGACATTCTGCACGTGTTCGGCGCTGTTGAGGGACCTCGCGGCGGCATTGGCTTCCGACAACGTGCGTGAGTGACTAGTATTTCTGACACATGGGTCCTGCCGCAATCTCGCGCGCTACGTCATCGGCAACCAACACATCTCCAGCACTGTCTCAAGATCCAAAAGTAGCATTGGTTTCCCTGTCGGCGCGGGCAATAACGTTTGTGTGAGTACTGGTTTGGTACATGAAACTACAGCAGTTTCAGGCACTCTTCACCGAAATCCTGCACTGTGCACATCTTCAGCATTGTCTAAAGATCCAAGGGTAACATTAGCTTCCCTGTTGAGAATGGTGATAACGTCTGCATACATATAGGTACCAGTGGCGGAGCGTCGATACAACTCGATTCCCAACGGGTTCCCTAAAATTATCTAGTATCTGTAGAAGTCCATACAAAACAGACTCCAAAAACCCCTCCGGCTTTACCAACGAAAATTTTTACGCCCCGCCACTGATAGGTACTGTGCTTATTTAGGATTAACTCTAATGTCTTTGTGACGCCATCTTGCCTCTCAGAGACAGTGACGATATATGTTACGTATTATCAATTTAAAAAAATGTTGAATTTCATAAGCCTAGTAGCACTCTTTAAAACAAAACGTTGGCTGCAAAAAAGACAGGAATGATAAGGTATCTAGTACTAGTAGTAGTACCTGACATGTTTTTGATATATATGTTATTGTTACAGCTAGAGGAAGTGGTGATGCCCTACCTAGAAGCGCTGAGCAAATTCCGCGCGCGCGTTCGGGACGCGGCGCGAGCGGTCAAAGCTTCAGACGTACTGGCTCTGTGTGACCATGCGCGACGCGCGCGTTCGGGACGCGGCGCGAGCGGTCAAAGCTTCCGACGTACTGGCTCTGTGTGACCAGCTGCGCGACGTCGACCTGCCCGAGCTCGGCGTGCGGCTCGAGGACAAGCCCGGTGAGCCTTGTGTCTGAGAGATAGAGTCCACTCTCGCGTGTACAGCACTGGCGGTGAGGCCACCGATGACACGCCGCAAAATTATGTTCTGTGTTGAACCTCAGACGTTAATGTGTTTCTCTCTTTACACAGACCGCACAGTGGTGAAACTGGTTAGCAAAGAAGAGCTGATGCGAGAGAAGGAAGAAAAGAAGCGTGTAGAAGCTGAGAAGTTAAAGAAGAAGCAGGAGCTGGCCGAGGCGCAACGCCTCAAGGACGAACTCAAGAAGATTCCGCCCGGGGACCTGTTCCGCAAAGAGCTCGACAAGTACTCGCAGTTTGATGACAAGGTAGGCTTTATACATACATTTATAGTTATTCAGCAGTTCTCGAAAAGTTTGTACATAGCCACGTCAGAAAATTTTAATTGATCCTATTTTGTTACCAACATTTAGTGATATGTATAAGTCGACTTTCGTAAGATATATACAGGATAATTGTTATAATTAAGAAAATTACCAAATAAAACTTACTAAAATCTCAATTTATGAAATAAATCTTGGTAACAAAAAAGGAATAAAAAAAACAAATTTAACTTTTTCCTTAATTTTTGTACATACTTTACGAGAACTGCTGTATTACGACCGCTATTTAATTTGTATGGAATTAGGTACTGTTCTCTAACCTGCTTGTATGAATTGAGTCTCGCCGCAGTCGAAGCGAGGGAATGTGGAAGCGCTGGCAGCCTAGCAGTACTTTTAAGAATTGCCATGCCCTCACGGGGCTCATGTATGAAACTTTTATGTTATAAGAACCCATATACTACATGAAAGCAAATAAACTATTGCTTGAAATTACTTGATTACAAATATGCGACTTAATCCGATGGTCGCCGGTAGCGCCGGCTCGTACTAATGAGTTTTTCGGAATCTACATCATTTTAAATTTGCCAGTCGTTTTTAGGCGGAGGAAAACCTATACCTATAAGTAATAAGGCTTAGTTTACCTTCAGGGTCAGGTGCCATTCACTTTCGTAATAAACTACCTACACCAATTCTTAAGATTACTAACTAGTCGGATCCCAGGTTTCCATGAGGCATGGCAATAAATCGGGATGTCAATATAATCGCTAGATGTACAGGATCGTGTGAGATCATTTTAAATTTGCCAGTCGTTTTTAGGCGGAGGAAAACCTATACCTATAAGTAATAAGGCTTAGTTTACCTTCAGGGTCAGGTGCCATTCACTTTCGTAATAAACTACCTACGCCAATTCTTAAGATTACTAACTAGTCGGATCCCAGGTTTCCATGAGGCATGGCAATAAATCGGGATGTCAATATAATCGCTAGATGTACAGGATCGTGTGAGACCTCAATTGATAATGGCCTTCAAGACAAGACTGGCAAGACTTACCTTCTGGCGGATTTTACTATTTCAGCAGAATCCAAACTATGTAGAAAAGTTAACCAATTTTTTGTTTCAGGGTCTTCCAACCCACGATCACGAAGGTAAGGAATTAAGTAAGGGACTCGTCAAGAAGCTGCAGAAGCTGCAGCAGGCTCAGGAGAAGAAATACAACGAGTACTTAGCCTCCCTCAACGCGAACAGTGGTTAGCATGGATCAGTTCATATTTTAATTACAACTTATCCTAGAGACTGAATTTGCGTTCTCGGGTTTACAGCATGATACCTAGGTATTCTAGACTAAGTTTACCTGGCGGGCAAACAAACGCGTGATATAGCTTATCGCGTCGGTGCGTCCTTTTCGCTTCTTCTGAAAGTGCTATAGGGACGCACTTACGTGATAGACTATATCACACTAGTGTGCTAGGCCCGCTGAAGTTGCAATATTTTTAAGATTTATATTTGAGAAACATTTTCAGTCTTTGGGATTTAAAACAGATTTTGAAAAATATTCGTCCTGCGCCGCGCGTGGTTGTAACCGAATTGTAATTATAGTACTGGCTGGTTCACCAATAGTTTAGAAATATTCGTGAAAGCATATTTTTGAAGTGGATGCTTCTTTGTTTATAGCCTTGTGCCGTGTCTTCAATGTTATAGCATGTATTATCCGCATTTTGTGCGCCACATTCCAATCTTTTTATAGTACTGGCGAATTATACCTAATAATAGTAGTATGTAGTTGCAATATCACCATTAATCATGTTGATGGATTAATAGAACAAACAAGGCTGAATAAGAAGTGCCCGCTTATACGAATTTCTTAAACGGGAACCAGGGATGGATTGCACAAACTTGCATTTAATTGTCATTATTTCATTTGTTTTCATTAATTGTCTCACTTTATTGCTTAGAGAATTAATTTATTTATACTAAAGTTATGGCAATGTTAACGTGTTTTAAAACAACAAAATAAATGATATACTCTGTGCGGAAGGAGAAAAGTCATTCCAACTTCTCTTTCCGAATAGGCCTTAGTAATGCTCGATATCAAAGCAATGACAGGGGAACTTTCAGCAGTGCTTTGAAACAAAAACCTTTTACAAAAAACAACGTCTACATCTCACGCTGTAAATTTCATGCTTTACCGTAATGTAACGTAATACTAATACAACAGAAACTACGATCTAATCAGTATTACAATCATTGCCTAACATATGCATATGCATTAAGTAAATGAAAAAGTTGATTTGTGTTCAAATTATATCAAATTTTATACTTATAATAAAAAGTATTGGCATATTATTTTCTTATTATTAATAATAAATCCTCTTAATCTAAACTAAACTACACAAGATAATAAATAATAAAAGAACTATATCTATGGAATAATGTTTCCACATTTTATAAATGATCACGTCAATGTCAACAAATTAAATAAAAAGAAGAGGGCTGCTCGAATAGTCCGGCGATTATCTACATTTAAGTTAACATTAAAAATGAATTACCGCGACTTGGATGTTGACAATAGAAGTGCATAACGCTTGATTGAGGAGTCTATAAAGGCGGCCGCCGCGTGCGCCGCGATAAAATACGAATAAAAGTTGAAAAAAGGTAAAAAGTGAGGTAAACAATCCGGCGTTTTTTGTGCGCTGCTGCGCCGTGCGGCTGGGAGGGGTGGAGCTGCGCACGCGACACGCAACGCGCGGTCCTTGGGATCGTACGCGACGGAATCGCAGGACTAGAGACTAATAGAGTCATGCTGAGCTAAGTTTTTGACAGCCTCACAGGTGCAAAAGTTATTTTAATCGTCAAACTTTTATGAATAACACTTTTTTGATGATTACTAAACCCTTAATGAATAAGCAATCACAGGCGAGAGGTATCAGAATGGCTGCCAACTTAGCTTGATATGACTCTGTTTAGGTACTGTTTCATTGGATACTTTCTACCTAAGACACACAATACGAGATGTCGCATGCGAGTTCCATCACGTCACGATGTAGGTGTTGACCGGTCGGCTGAATTTGATGGAACGTCAACAGTCCGCAATATATCTGAAATCGCATGCAAGTTCCCGCGCCGACTAAATGGGCCTTAGGACCAGTGATTATTATTTCCGATTAAGTGCAAAGGTAAGTAACAATTTGCGTATCCATCTTTGCATTTGAAAATGTATCCGGCTTTTCTGCTATCTTTTCTTTTATCTCATTCTTTAATAGTTACCACACCTTCTCGGTCTCTCTCGAAGAGTCTTCTTCTTTCACATACCATACATGTAGGTACCTACTACCTAATTAAAAAAATACGGGAATTTAAGTTTTACCAAAAAAAATGTTTTTGCTTTATTAGTTCGCCTGCTAGCCGGAACTGCTGGAAGTTATATACCTAAATTATAACCCGCTTACAAGTATTTATAAACGTTCATTAAAGTTATCAAGCCAGCAAAGTTCGTTTGTCCCTTTCCGACGTATCGGTTAAGATTAGATACCTCATGTCTATCTACTACAGATGCAATTATTTTTATTCACGCCAGGTGACTGAAACAGTATAACTTACTACGGGTGCCTACAGTCCCTACATTATGGTTGTCTAATTATTCAATTGTACTGCAAAGTTATATTGGTCTAACTTTAATATGGAATGTATTTTTACGTTATCTTATTACTTTTTATTTAAATTTCTTTTGCATGCTAATAATATAAATGTAGTTATCCGAAGTAGATAAGATAATTTATCTAACGATCAATCTGCCAAGTTACCTAGCGTTTCAACAATAGGTACAGAACTACAAAAACCAAACTCCCATAAGAAATTTCCAGTAACAGTATAACGGAAATTCGCATAACTGCTCGAGCGTTCTAATTAAAATTCGTAACGGAAATTCCCAAAGAATTTATTTAATTTACCCCAAGTAGGAGTTCTTTAAGAATACATTTAAATAGTTCAGGGCTTGATCACAATCGGGTCGGATGGCCGCCGGGGCCCACAAAGCGGGACGCGACGGCTGACCGCCCGGCGAGATGTCAATCACGACATTCACGACCATTTGAATACGAAAATCGCTCCATTTCCATATTCCGTAAAGATTTTACGATTATACAATTTTAGTATAATGAAGTCGATGAAGTGAATATTGCATTTTATGGAAAAAATATTAAACTACAGTAACTTTTCTTGCGAATGTTTCTAACGGACTTATTTCGTGATCAATCGGGTGGAAATAACAGCAGGATTTTGATGTGACGGTTGCTTTGAAAACGAACAAGGAGCATTTAAATTAGATCAATATGCGACGGTACATACGTTGGTATAACTCAAGATTATTCTAAGATATGGTACTTTGGAATAAGTCAAGGATAAGTTGAAGCCATGCATGATAATAGGAATTGTTCTCGTAATTCCGAATCGTATAAAATTTTTAGTGCTATCAGTATTTGGGGTGCGTGGACTGCGTAGTCGTGTGGGAAATTTGTTACTGAATCTATCGACATGCAGGGACACTGGAACTAAGTATGTATTCTAAATTTAAAATAAAGCAACCTATCCTACCCTAAGGCACTGGTCCCATCGCGAGCTAGTCAGCTATGAGCTATTGGCTATAAAAACGAACAAAAGATAAGCACTCCCGTGCAAATAAAAGAGACACGGCGATTTTGATAGCTCACCGCTGGGCGAGTAACTATAAACATCGCTGTGTCTCTTTTATTTGCACGGGAGCGACTATCTTTTGTTCGTTTTTATAGCCGATAGCTCATAGATTACTAGCTCGCGGTGGGACCAGTGCCTAATGGCGATGGTATGGCACATCGTTAGGCCCACTAACAACAACTACCTTGTATTGAAACTACCTTATATCGCTTTTGGTGAAATTCGAATCGTTGCAATGTATTCTAGTCGGTAGGTGATTCTCAACTTACCTTGAAAGTTTCGAATTCATTTGTAATTAAGAGGTAAGTACTTGAATAACGTCACTACTTTAAAAAAATCTCGTATCTCACGCTGCTTCTCAAAGTTCAAACGCAGTAAGTCTACATGCATTCCATACATACTTACTACAATTTTCTTTTTATTGACAGACGAAGATACAAGTTTTTTTTTTAAAGTAGTGACGATAAGTAAAACAAAATTCAATTGATATAATTTATTTTAAGATTAACTTAAAGATAGATGAAACATGGTCAAATGGCTTGTTAACGGTGATTGCGAAAGTGCTAATATGTCTCAGATACCGACACCGGGATCCCAATTATTTGGGTAAGAAAACAAGAAATAAGTATTCTGAAATTCTACGAGCGCAAAAGTTTAATTGCTGTCGTAATAGGATGCATTTCATAAATGATGGCCGCAGCCGCTCCCCCGATGGTAATAAGTATTTTGGAAGCAGGGTTGCCAGATGATAGGGATTTGGCGGGATTCTCCCGATTTTTTGCGTGTCCTCCCGGTAAAATGAAAAAAATCCCGATAAACAACTTTGGAAACACAGCAAGCGAAACTGCTCCGGCACTAAGCCTGGACAGGATAAAAAAATGTTAAATACATACATACATACAATCACGCCTGTATCCCATAAAGGGGTAGGCAGAACACATGAAACTGCTAAAGTATCAGTGCCACTCTTGGCCATTAAGGGGTTGAAAGAAAACGAAAATTGTAACATTGCAGTGATTGTTAAATACATAATATATTTAAAAAAAAAAACACATTAGATAGGTACATTTTCATTAGTATCATTAAATAATCTTATCTATAACATTGGCAACGAAAAGACCATGTCCACTCTCGGACACGCGTAAAGGTATCGAGTTGATAAATCTTTAATTAGGTAGGTACATTTTATTTTACAAAAATCCCAACATCCCGAAAAAAATAGGTACCGATTACCGATATCCGTTATCATGCGATCTGGCAACCCTGTTTGTGAAGCGACGTCTCGGTCGGGGTCGCAATTACGGCTTGTTTTTCATCGCGACCCTCGAAGCCAGCTACCGCTGCTGAAAAAAAGAAACCAATTTTGCACACTCATTAATTATTTAAATCTCATTAAACAGCCGCAAGTTTCCCTCTTTTGTTTTGTAATTTCTCTGCGCCTAATTTAAGCCCTTGAACAAGGCAAGGGATGTTTTAATGCAGGCGTGTATTTAATATTATTTGCGTTACAACGTAGATATTCTTATTTAATGATTGAATATTGATGTTTAAAAAAGATAGTGAATTGAATCGTCACCATAAAGTGTCGATAAATTGACTCCAAAAGTCTGTATTTAGACCTGTAGATCACCTAGAAGATATTATTTTTAACCCCCGACGCAAAAACTAATTATAACAATAAATTTGACGTGTCTGTCTGTTTGTCCATTTTGTCTGTCTGTCTGTGTGTGTGTCTGTCTATGGCATCGTAACTAATGAACGGATGAACCGATTTAGATTTAGTTCTTTTTTTGTTTGAAAGCTGAGTGAGTCGGGAGTGTTCTTAGCCATGTTTCATGAAAATCGGTCCAGGTCCGTCGGGGGTCTTTTCAAAATTTTGATTTTGTGGTTATTACCTGCTTATTATTCCCATCAACGCACGAATCCATAGCGTAATTGAGTCCCCAAAATATTAACATCCCGGTAAGTATTTGACATCCATAAAAATTTAGAATACGGCGCGCCTCGTCGCGTCAGCGGCAGCCAAATTAAACGAATTCACGACGCCCGCGACCGCGTTTCCGCACCTTTTATGTTCCAGCGCACAGTTTAATTTCCTAATTTTCAAATGCTCCTCAGAAACAAGACAGTGCTGGGGACTTTGATCATCCAATCGGAAGCTACCGTCAACGCAAACAGCCAAGTGAGCACGGAACTTTGTGCTCGCGCCAAATCTTCTTACAGCCTACTCAATTTCCCATTTAGTAATTTATTACAAATTTTATAGACTCTTTAATGTTTATTGAGAGTATTGAGACATTAGATGACAAAAATGTTGAAGGTAAATTTTATTTTTAATTGATTTTTTGGTAGGAATGTTATAACTATCTTAGTTATATCATAACGTCATACTAATTCAGTTTTCTTACTTAAAACAAATAGTGTATATAGTATACTATAAAATTACTTATTTAACATACCTCCTGGATGGCCGGTGCTTACCTATGATATGATATTTCTTAACTCAATCATTTTATTTAATAGTTAATGATCTTTTGTAAACTCCATATTTCATGTTTCTTATAAAATATAATTTGTGGTTTTAGTTTTCCTCTGAAATTTACTTTGTAAAAATAATTTAATTTGTATTTACTTTGTAATAATAATTGTGTTTCTAAAAATAAATATTAAAATGTTGATGTAGTAATGAGCTTGTAAAAGTGACATTCGATGATCGTCATAAATACACTAAAACCCTGTTTATAATAATTTTCCTCTCCTGGGCCGGCGCTGGGGAGGCGGAGCGGGCGGGGTGGGATCACTCGCCCGTGCTTTAATTGCTTTTCACTTAGCAACCGCTCATGAACAGAGAACTCGCGAAAATGAAGAAAAAAATCATTACATCAACATCTTTTAGATTGTCCAGATTTAAGGAAGAGCGAGGAGACAGCGGCGTTCTTATATAACGCTTTCCTCTTTCTTGTTTTCCAGCGCGCCTCATTTCCGGAAGGGGCCGCGGGGGGGGGCGCGGGCGCGGGTGGCGAGGGGCCTAAGTAATTTCGCTTAAGAACTCTAAACGTAATTAGTGTAGGGCGTGCAAAGGGAAGGGCTTGAAAGTTGGAGAGGGTTGGCGTCCCGCGCCCGCCGCGCGCCGCCTGAATATTTGATCGCGCTCGTCTCGCGATAATATTTTGCCGGAGGAGGTTTCCGTAAACACGAGCACATTTCCCCACCTACTTATACTTTCCTTCATTCCGCTTTTCAAAGCTGTCGCGCGCTTTTAATTGGAGCCGGTGTTATTCGTAAGTAGACTTGTGAGAGAATTAAAATCGCGCGCTACGTCGCTCGCGAATACTGAAAATGTTTTAATGTTATTAAGTTTTTCATGAAATATTTCTTTCGAGGAAATCGTCTTTGTGCGACTTCAAACAAATTAACGGCGTCGTCTATATTTGAAGCTGGTCTCGGATGGATGTTTTTCATTTCTTTGAGTCTTTATGTGAGAGCTTCTCAGGTATTAGCGAGTGCGACGTAAATAAATAGGTGTCGAGTAAACGTTAAGAAATGTTCTAATTAAAATCCCTACGTTTTTCTGAAGAGACCGGCAATCGGCATCTCTCAATACTTCTAAGTAGAGTTTCCAGCAGCCGCTCATCATCTATAATATTAATTGCCAAGCTTCAAAGTCAAATAGGAGCAGAAGTAGATTATGTAATATAATTCATTTGATAGCCCGAAGCAAGGGCAATAATTTACGAATTCAAAAGGCCCGTGAAACAAGAGAGGGAATTAGAATTTGTAATTAGAGCGAGGCAACGACGCGGCTACTCCTACAACATTTGATTAGCAATTATGGTAATTTGACTTAGAGCAGGGTAAGATTTCTCCTAATTTGTTAGTTAAATTATCATCGCGACTGCCAGGAAATATAAAATCCTGTTGGGAACTGGGTAATTAATTTATGTTTTAAGTGTAGGTACTTATAGGTTTTAATGGTCCTATCAAAATTTACTTATTAAAAATAACCAACTAAGGGCCAGTTGCATCAACCACATTTGACAGACACATCATCGTCACGCAGCAGACGTCTATGGAACTTCCCATACAATAAAATTTAACGGACGCTTTAACGTTGTCAACGGTTTCGTGCAACCGACCCTAAAACTTTGAATTAAAGGTAAAAATAATATAATGAATCATATACAAGGTGCTCGCGAGGAACCTGCATAACTTGAACCACGCGTTTCTAAGGCCAAAAGAAAGAAAAAATGTTATATGAATTTTTTTTTGTCAACTTTTTTGGAAGTATTTTCACATAAAAAGCAATTTTATGCATAAAGTTGGCAATTAAAATGAGTTCCTTAATTAATTTTTCTAAAAACCAAATTTTTTGGAAGTTTTTCTTGTCACATTTTGACATCTATCAATGACTACTGTGAGACTATGCTCCACAATTGCGCATCAGCGCCGTTAAGAAGACCTTTTCTACTGAGTAACAATACCGAAATGTTTTTTTTTAATTGACAATAACTCTGAAACTAGACGAAATCTAGAAAAGTTTATATGATATTTTAGTCTTAAAATGTGACCAAGAATATGCCGTTAAAGTTATATGGGTTCCTCGCGAGCACCTTGTATATTGATAACCAATACAGTATCAAAAAATGCAATAATACTAGTATTAAAAGTTGAAGAGGAATCCGCTATTTGTCCCTATCGCGCCCGCGCCGCCGACAGTGGAGCCCGACTCGCCACTGGAGCCCGGCTACTATAATATACTGTTCATGTGTCATCATTAGCACCGTGTATACACACTTCATAATAAAGTTAAATATGTATGTAGATTGCAGTAGTGTACATGCATTTTTTACTCGAGTAGATACATCTTTAGTATTAGTATCTTTAGTTAGATATGGACCGGGACAAGTGGCGTAAATACTAAAAAAACCGGCCAAGTGCGAGTCGGACTCGCCCACCGAGGGTTCCGTACAAACTTTCTTTCAAACTACCTAGTAAAAATAATCTCATATTTTCATATAACTCTAATGACTTGACTAGAAGACAAAAGTATAGGCACTAATGAGTATTATAGTGTATAGCGCCATCTCCCGGTCAATTTGCTAACTAATTTGACCGACCTGGTTTTTCAGGGATAATTCTTTATAATGTTAACCGATTTAAACAGTTTTTACTTTATTGGACAGAAGATGGTTTACGTAACATCTCGTATTAATTTGAAGTACGATATACATCCGCAAGGGTGGGTAAATTGAAAGTAAAAATCTGAAAAGTTTTTTGTGAATTAAAAAAAAGTATTCAAAATACAAACACGATTATATTTTTCCTGTAATAAATAGCATAAAACCAATGTTCACTAAAATTTTCATTATTTTTCGTTGGTAAACTTCGGAGATAAGGGGGGGGAACGGTATTTTTTTTTACATTTTCCTTCAAAATTCTTTTTTTTTCCACAACAAAAAAATTATAAAAAATAGCTTATTTACGTTCAATTTGAGCTCTTTCCAACGATACCCCACTTGACCTAGTAACTTGAAATTGACAGTTTGCCCCCCTTTCATTTTGGCCATTTTCACAATTAAAATTAATATATTTAAAAAAATTATACTTTCTATTTGTAGAGGTTAACAATGTTCACAAGTATTCCAAAATTTCAAGTTGATAGCATTAGTAGTTCTCGAGATATTTAGGAATGTGACAGACGGACAGACAGACGGACAAAGTCGCACCATAAGGGTTCCTGTTGTACCTTTTTGGTACGGAACCCTAAAAAGAGGCCTACAGCAGTGGGCGATAAAGGGCTGATATGATGAAGAGAGATATATTATGACAATAACATCTCACCGTCGACCATTGATTATTTGAACCCAAAATTTATACAAGAATTTCGTAAAAAATGTATGAAAACCACAAACCACCAATCAAAACACTGCAGGCTGATTCATGACTTTCATGACAGGTGGCATGAATGGTATGAACAAAACTTTGATTTGATTGGATGAGTGCCACCTGTATCGATATCACTTCGATATACCTACAGATGTAGTGCGAAAAAAGTTTCCTTCGTAATTTCACGGAAACGTACGAACGTGTCATGTTACTTCAGTCAGTCTCTGTAGAAGACGTACTGACGCTGTCTGAACTAGCACGACAAATACGAACGCATGCATATTTTCATTCACTCGTCATTTCGTTCCATTAGAGTCAGCCCTTGTGAATCGACATTAGATCATTTCTTGAGCTTATCAATAATTGAGCAAAATAAAAAAAATAATAATCGATAAAGTTGCTGAATAAATAATGTAATAATAATTAGTGGTCCTTGGAGTAACACGTACCGTAGGTACTTATTCAGAATACCTATGACATATTTTATGGCACGCATTTACTTAAAAGTGAAAGTGTATAACCACCACTGAATACATTTAAAGCAATAAAATAAACAAGAAAGGCGAATAAAAAAACGAATTTACCCAAGTAAACACTAGAATCAGATGTGAGCGATAAAGCATCGCCCTGAATAACAGAGAGATTAAGGTTTAATTGTCGAATTTAATGTATCGTGAAACAATAACGAACGGGCCGCAATCTCTGAGTGAGAGGTGAGCTGTGAGCTTCTCCGGCGAGCATCGAACGCACACCGTGCCCGTACACTCTTACTTTATTCACGCACTCCGCGATGCAATTTAATTATCGAGCCGGCTCCCGCGCTTTACCCTTTTGTATCTTAACCCCCGGACGAAAAAAATGCTCACCCCGATAAAATAGAGGACGGGTACGAAAAAAAGGAGCGTATGCAAATTCGGGATAAAATATAGCCCGTAAATGCCACCGTTTCTAAAAGAATATTAGAGACGTTTTTCAGTGGGTGGCTGGGGGCGCTACTTTATACTTTGTCTCCGCTAAGTACTGCAGCGCGGGTGTCCGCGCGAGGAATCCGCCTTAATTTGCGATTGTTGTTCGGCGATAAATCAACTCGGCCTCCTTTTTCTGTTCCGGTATCTTTTACAGAAATAATTATTGCTGCAAGTGCCATCTGGCAATTACGAATTCCACGAAAAGCTAGTAAAACATGAGGTATTATTGTGTCGTAAATTTGTAACAACGTGTACAATTACATACAATGACGTGAGGGCTAGACACATGCAGTAATCTTTCCTACCTGGGTACATAGCCGAATGGCACAAACGCTCACGAAACGAAACGCTCGTAGATATCTATCTCTATCGCTCTTGCGTATTGGCGCGACAGAGCCAGACTACCTTTCGCGGAGTTTCGTTTTCGATTCGCGTCGGAGAAATGCCATTCGGCTACGGGGCCTGAGACGCGAAAGCAAGCTGAAACACGTGTTACCTGCTAATATTGTAGCTGGTGTTAAATGAAATGAGATAGCGAGGTAAGTACGACGTACTAGACGTATTAAAGTTTTTAGTTTGATCTACATAGGTACATGTATTCAAGAAAGTTGTTTTCATTTATCTAACATTTTCGTAAAAACCAAAATGTGTTCAAAAGAGAGGTATGGGCACTGTGTAATTCTATTATGTTGGTTTGTGTGACAGAGGTCACATCATAGCGAGCTGATATCATACCAGATCTAAAGCAGAACCCAACTGGGGAAGAAGTACCTTTGGTATACAGGAAACCGCTACTAACATTTTAAATCTTAACCCTTCTAGTCCTAGCGACATCATATGATGTCAGTAAAATATAAGTAAGGGTTAATATGTTATAATTATAACACGCAAGACTGTATTGTGAGTTGATATCATGCATCTGTCTGCACACTGGCTACACATAGAGAATTCTATTTTGCGAACTATTTGACTAATGTGCTATAAAAATTAATAAAAGTAATTAATTTAAATCGTACCAACGAAGTATGTCGTAGCCTCGTAGCCTTCGACATCCCGATTTTTGGTTCGTGCCCTAAATTTAAAAATTATCCACAACCATACACGGTAATCCCTTTGACCCAGAAACCTTAAATTTGGAACAGGTTGGTCTCACAAGTAAAGGGGAAACATGTTATCAGGGGTATTATGGACTGGCTGTGGTACAGTGGATAAGGTATTATGTTAAATTAAAGTACCTACCCAAGTCGCCTACAAAATAAAACTTTCAGAGTAAATTTGTTTGATTCAAAGAACATATGATTTAATGAAACAGTTTACCGTTTGTGCAAATACAAACACTTTAACATTAGTTTACACTATGTTTATGGTGTTTTTCCCGCACGCGAGGTATCTCATTAGGTAAGCGTGCTCCACCGTAGACCGCATCATCACTTACCATCAGGTGTGATCGTGGTCAAACGTCTACCTATTCATACTAAAAAAAAACGACTTCACAAAGTAGTACATTACTAGCTTGTTAAGTCGAAATTTCATAGGGCCATATGTATGTATCTAGGTACCTACTGTAAAACGTCGTACAATACTCGTGTGAGGAGTGACTTTGTAACTCGTGTCGGATTAAAATACTCCCTTCGGTCGTGTTTTAATTTATCGCGACCTGTTTTGGAATTCCTCTTTTCCGCACGTGTATCGTAATGTAATATTATGTGATCAACACATAAAAACCTATTAAAATACGAGTGTGACTGAATGAGTTTATAAACTAGGTGAGAGCGCGCGAATAACATACAGTTGTATACTTCACCCAGGACACCAAGGTGTTTCATATGTGTTTCATGCCTAAAACTTATGCTTCATGTGCCTCTTGCGTAAGGACTTTTTCAGTACACATGGTGTTTTTTTACGCACTAGTGCGAGAAGTGGTTCATTATATGCCAGGTCGAAACTTCGGAGGCTCATCTATACTGAAAAACGTCGTACGATACACGTGCGAAAAGGAAATTCGTAACTCGTGTCGATTTAAAACACTCCCTTTGGTCGTGTTTTAATTTATCGCCACTCGTTTCGAACTTCCTTTTTTACGCACTTGTATCCTAATCTACTATTTTATTACAGTTTACTCGTATTTCCTGTGGAAAGGACCTTATTACACTTGAGACATCAGGACCCTTTATGCTTCAAGTCACAGTCATATTATAAGCTCGCAGTGATCTCTTCGGAAACTGCATGTAACAACAGAAATTGAGATAATTTTATTACAGTATTTTCTGTTAACATTTCACGTACGATTATGTAAAATCGAATAAGATCAAATCGACTGATACTAGAAATTAGGTCAAATGAAATTCCTTTGTTGTTTAGAGATGTCCTTTGAATGTGTTTTTTTTACATCGATCAGAAATTTATTTTAAAATAGTTTAATTTTTATGATGTTCGTCATTTGCTGTTGTGAATGTATTACAGAGGGGTTATTTATAATCATGTATTAAAAAAACAGTATCTAGTTTATATGTCAATGTTTCTGCTACACACAAGACATTAAATTATGAGTGTAGATGTCACTTTCTCATTGCATATGATATGTTTCATAAAAGACTCACACAAACTAGAGTCGGAGGGATACTGTCATATCATTCGATATGAAATAGGTGACATGCCAGATTCGACTAAATTGTTTGCAACTGACATTTAATTTATAATGTTCGAAACGTCCTTTCGTGTGATCAAGTTCTTTTGTTTCTCAGATACCTAGACATGTTCTAAATTTGAATGTTTTTAAAATATTGGATATCTTATCTATAGTGTATTTTTAGTCACGGCTAAACCAGACCCTCTAGCACAACTTGATGCCTTGTCGCGTGCGAGTCCATACTTAAAGTCGCGCTTGATGTATGGACTCGCGCGCGACAAGGCAAGTTGTGCTAAAGGGTCTGGTGTAGGTTGTTGATAAGCTATCATAGCTATCGCTACATGGTAACTGTAGGAAGTTCCCCATTAGGTCCCAGAGTTATTTTCAAAATAAGTTAAATTCTTGATAATTGAAATATGTAACACTAAGCTCACTGTAAAGATGTTATTGTTCGACGACCCGTCTGGCTCAGTTGGTACTGTTGGTTGACCCTTGAGCTGCGGTCTTGGGTTCGAATTGTAAATTTATTTGTGTGATGACACAGATAATTTGTTCCTGAGTCATGGATGTTTTCTATGTATATTAAGTATGTATTTATCTATTTAAGTACGTATATTGTCGTTTAGCACCCATAGTACAAGCTTTGCTTAGTTTGGGGCTAAGTTGATCTGTGTAAGGTGTCCCCAATATTTATTTATTTATTTATTTACTCTCGACCTCCAACCCGCTAACAAGTTACATACGTGTAGAGATTTAGCCACAAGTTTCTTACTATTAGAAGAGACTTGGTGATTTTAATGTAAACAATGTCATGTAAGAATGAGGTTTCTTATACATTAAAAATGTGGTATCGCTGGTTCAGCCCGCGAGGAATGAGTTAAATAGGTGCTTTAATTATTGACGTCGGCCGAGGAGGGCCGACAGGGGAGAACAAGACAGAGACAGCATCAAATATTTAGCGCGTAATGCTAGCCGCGCTCTCGTTTGTAATTAAAGCGTTCTTTCCTTTTTTCAGCGGCCTGATACAATATTCAGCATGAGAAGGAAGCGCTCCGGTGGCGGGGTGGCGCCTCCATTGTATTCGCTAAGGAAGATAAATTAAAAAATATAATTACAAGGCGGCCGCCATAATTCTCGGCAGGCGGGGAGTGGGGCGGTGGGTGGCGCGGGCGGGGGATAGTGGAGGAGCGGGCGCTCCCGAAGGAGGCTTCTTAAATATTTGGGGATAGCGCGTACCTACGCATTACGTAAATTAATGACACGGATTCGAGGAAGGATGGCGCCCGCCCGCTGCCCGCTGCCGCCGCCGCTCCGCTCGACGCTCGCGAGAGCTTTCTTTAATACCCGTTGTCAATGATCTATTAGACGGAATTATAAATTCATACTATCAGAAGAGGCCGAATCCACGATTGAATGGCCTAACGATTTTCTTTTATTTCCCCCGTAATTGCGGAACTCTGACTTCCTCGCTTCCGCTGACCCGAGTCCAATTTATAACTCGACGAAATATGACTAGTCATTCATTTAGAGTTAAATTCCTCATTTGGGGAAAAGCTCGTTAATGTTCTTTCATAAATCTTCATTTAGGTTTTTGATAGATAGCACAAAGCTACGATCATTTAATTGCGGTTTAGTATTCCAAGCCGTATCTACTTATGACTATAAGGCTTGGCTATATGAACGTATAATTTCATTTCATTTATTTAATGCAACCATGGTATTTTACAGAGGTGTTTATAGATTGTAGGTAAAAACATGGACCCTAATAGGGTGTAGCATTTTACATATAAATAGTACAACAAAACAATATGCACTTACAGGTTAAGTTCAAGAATGTTTGTAAAATTTAGAAAAACTTCGTGTTTATGCGTTTGACGTGTGACAGCTAAAGAAGATAACGCCACATGGCGACATGTGGTTTTTTGATAACAGAATTATCAAGCGTCAACTTTCCTCAGAGGCTATTCACTACCTACATTGGTCACATTCGGCACGTATTAGACTCCACATGAATGAATGTGGTAGTGTTCGAGCGGCGGCGGGCGGGGAGCGGGGCGCGGGCACACGGGCCGCATGTGAGCAACAAGTGTCTCCATGTGCTCACCTATCGCACGCCGCCGACACGTCTCGCGCGGACCTCATACACGCAGACTAGCCACCCGATTCGAACTGTAAGATACGTGTAATGTTAACTCTAGATACGATATGGATCGGATCGGGATAGAGTTGACATTTTTGTTTGATGAAACGTATATAATGTTTTTGCTTTAACACCGTTTTTGGTTTGTTACTCATATTGACGACCGGTCTGGCGCAGTCGGTAGTGACCCTGCCTGCTACGCCGCGGTCCCGGGTTCGAATCCCGGTAAGGGCATTTATTTGTGTGATAAGCACAGATATTTGTTCCTGAGTCATGGATGTTTTCTATGTATATAAGTATGTATTTATCTATTTAAGTATGTATATCGTCGCTTAGCACCCATAGTACAAGCTTTGCTTAGTTTGGGGCTAAGTTGATCTGTGTAAGGTGTCCCCAATATTTATTTATTTATTTATTTATTATTGTACACGTAAAATTGTCAAGCATTGAACGTACCTAATAATTATGATTACTAAAAACATCAATAACACAACGTTGTAGGTACTTTACAACGACGACTCGAACTGTATCGCTAATAATTATGTCTTACCAAACAAATATAAAATGTTATAAAATCAAATATAAAAATTATGTTAAAATGTATGTGACGAGTAAAAATGCCCCTGTGGCCTATTTGCTGAATAAATATTTTGAATTTTGAAGAAATTAACAGCTTGCTCTCATATTAATATCTACTGCGCTCAACTCCTAACTCTTAACCCCTTGCCGCATGAATAAAAAAAAATATTTGTTGAAATTTAAACTATAAAAGTTCTCTTTAAGAGTTCAATATCATATCGGCCATAAATGGCTTCGTATATGCGGTAAAGGGTTAAATACTTCATACATAAATTAATTAACTAATAAAAAACTTATATCCTTAAATCCTGCATTACTATTTGCAGAAATAAAGCGGATGAGTCGAAGAAGGGCATAAGTCGAGCCAACGTGGAATAACAAAACACGGCACCTATTCAATCATTAAACAATACAGCGGATACAATAAGGTAGAGTCTGGCTAGCCAAATATTGTTGACAGATATTTCCTTATGGTATCACCAATTGTCTATGGTTTAAAAAAAAGGCTAAAAGTCTGCTGTCAATTTATGTCACTTATTCAAATTGTTCGCGGGTTATTAAGGGTAAATCTTAAATATTATAACAATGACGATACCAAGCGAGGTCCGCAATTTGCTGTTTAAGCTAATAAATAATTACAACCAAGAGCGAAGTCGACGTGAAGCGGCATATAATGAAAAACTGCAATGTTTACAAGTCGTAAACAATATAGTAGGTTGGTGCTCTATTAATATTTTGATACTTTAAGTACTAGTTCTAACATTTGCCTATAACTTTGATTAAGTATGTGAATATAATAAAACTTAAATCTCATAAACAGGAAAACTAGGAAAAGAGTGTAAAGACAAGGAGAAACTCGTAGCTCTGGAAAGCATTAATAAAATAAAAATATTGGAACGTAACGACTTACTTACGAAAAACCAATATTTAGAAGAAATCAGTGAAGTGACTGGTCAGTAGTAATTTGATATAAAAATATAAAAAATAAAATAAATAATATAATTTAGCCTATATACGTTCCACTGCTGGGCACAGGCCTCCTCTCATGTCTGAGAGGGCTCGGGCTATATAGTCTCCACGCTAGCCCAATGCGGGTTGGAGACTTCACATAAATCTTTGAATTTCTTCGCTGATGTATGCAGGTTTCCTCACGATGTTTTCCTTCACCGTAAAGCTAGTGGTACATATTAAATGATATTTCGTACGTAAGTTCCGAAAAACTCATTGGTACGAGCCAGGATTTGAACCCGCGACCTCCGGATTGAAAGTCGGGCGTCATATCCACTCGGCCACCACTGCTTATATGGCAATAAAAATATAAAATATATAAAAATATCTTGGTGTAACATTTTGTCAAATTTCTTTACATATATTAGCAATTTCTATTGATTTTCAATATAAGTGTGCACAGAAAACAAAAATATTTTCTAGTATCAAAACTATATCTCCTACTATACCAAGTGTGACCAGCCCTAGATTTTTTGAATTTCCCGCCAAAAGTTGGGGCAATATTTCATTAGCCACACTCTACCTACTTTGCATTCTCTATTTTATTTGCACAGTATTGAGAAACAATAATCTTGTAATAATAATTTGTCATAATACAATGCAGATAGTTGAACTGTGTAAAAACAAAAGATAAACTAAAACAAAAGCGTCGCAATAAAAAGGTCACCTTTAGCGTGGCACAAGTGCCACGTGTGTTTCTATTACAACGGAGAATAAGTTACAAAATAATTGGCACGGGAGGCACCCGACAATAGTCACCTTCAAACAGTGGAGTCGGCAACCCTTTTACATTACAAAAACAATACAATTTTACGACGGTTACTGTGTTGTTTCCAAGCAAAAATACGCACAAAGGTCATGATCTATTTAAGTAACACGCTAGAAAAAGTGAAAGTCGGCTGTTATTTTGAACAAAGATTCCAACCCTGAACAGGTAGTGCCCCTAGCGAGTATAAACATGCACCGAGCGCTGCTTTAAGCACCCTCCAAAGAAAACTTATTAATTTTCGTCATTAAGAATTCCGCGGGCGAAACTCGAACGTCTAATTTCAACCCTAACTTATCAAGACGCGAATAAAAAAGTTCACCCCCCGGCGCACCCCACGCTCACCCCCTTGTTTAAAACGCCGGCGAAAAAGAAGCACATAAAAATGCATGAGGCCTTCCTCGTTATAAGGAAAGGGTAGCGCCCACCCCCCTCGGGAGGCAGCTGTAAAAATCGTCTCTAATTTAAATTTTGGAAGTTTCGCGCGGCAGCGTTGATGTCTTGATAAATGTGAGCGACTCGCACTAATTTCGCGTCTTCAGCGCTCGGAACTTTTAATTGGGCTCGCATAAATCTGGCCGCCATGATGGCACGCGCATAAATTACGTCTCGCGAATGAATGACGACGCATTGTCGCGTCGTGAGCTCAAGATCGGCTCACTCTTAGATCAGAGTAATCACTCAGACAGTACCAAATATACCTGCTAATTACTAACGTCTTAATTAGTAGGCCCACTACTTTGATGTTCACGAAATGCCGCCTTTATAAATGCCTACAAAATTCTAACAAAGAAACGAGCCGCACGTGCGCAGCTTCGGAGTATAGGGTTGCCTATAGATTAAAACGAATTAACAATCAGATAAAATGTTATACTATACTAATTCTTTCTAGGTATATAATATACAGTATTTATATAGAAACATCACAAGACTTATTGAACTTTTCCGTGGGACTTAATCATTAGTAGATGTGTGAAATTGTCTTATTTATTCATGATGACATTTAACTAAGTACGAGTATTATTAGCCATCCACACGCCGACATCGCATATAAACTTAGTAAAAACTCGCGACGTAAAGTAACAATAAAAAGTGTGAGCGTGCGTTCCGTGAGAACGCGCGCCACCCTGATACGAACTCGCGGCCGCCAGCATGTACTTGTAACGCGGCGATAGAATCGCAGAGTGAGCCGCCCCTGATTATAGTACCTACTGATAGAAATGAGAAATGACACTATCTTCTTAGAAACGACATACATCCACACTAATATTATAAATGGGAAAGTGTGTGTGTCTGTTTGTTTGTCCGTCTTTCACGGCAAAACGGAGCGACGAATTGACGTGATTTTTTAAGTGGAGATAGTTGAAGGGATGGAGAGTGACATAGGCTACTTTTTGTCTCTTTCTAACGCGAGCGAAGCCGCGAGCAAAAGCTAGTATTTTTATATTAGCATGTTCACTTATTGCCGTATTCGAACAATGTGAGCAAGGTATCACTGCGAGTTGATAATTATATATCAGTTTCAAATCAAAAGTCACGTTTCTTCAAATATAAAATTCGGTCTAAGTAGATATGGTATATAAAAGCTCTAACTGTCGTAGTCTAATGAATGTTTGGTAGATTAATACGAAGACACAACACAACACTGGCAATGTAAATGATACCTAGAATTGTCACTTTAAACACTGATAGATTTAGATCTAATACGGCCTGATTTTATGTCTATGATAAGATTTAGAGCCATAGCATATCCACATCATAATTTTGACGTTTAAGTATAAAAAAGAATCCAACCGATAGGTAAGAATCTGTCAGATTATGAGAAAACTACTTTATGAGCAGCGGCGTAGCGGCGTAGCACACAGGCTGCTACGTAAGTGCTACGACCGACGCACTCTGGTTTGGGTGCATAAAGCGTTATGATTGGGTTTGTGTGTGATGACGTATGAGTATGACGCAAAGTATGTAGTTGTATTCAAACTTTTAATTAGGTACGTTAATTATTAAGATTGAATTGGTTGACTGACACTTTAAACAACACGTTAAGTGGTTAATATAGGCACACCTCGGACACTGGCGATCAAATATATGAAAGAGGCGCGTTCCTAGCACACATTCTAAGCTCGTGTACGTGAACGCGTACCATGCTTGTATGAATGAGATATGACAGGTTGACTGTTCGCGTTTTTGACAGGCGGTAACTGTGAGGTAAACGAGAGGGGTGGGTGGCACTTTCAGCGGGGAGCGGGAGTGGCCATACTGTACGATAGTACTCTTTATTATACTGTGATATAGGTAAGATCTACGTTCCCAGCCAGACTGCACGGTGGAATAAATGACCAGAAAAACAACATTTCTTAAAGTCTTAGCTTAACAATCAAGTAACACGATAGCATTAACGAAGTGCTTCACGAATATAAATAATGTGATCCAAATTCGCGTTCTTATTCATTAAATTACGTAACTAACGTTAACTTGATTTTCCCTCGAACTTTTTTGTTTTCAATTCGCCAAATCTCACATTTCTGTTCGGGCAAACAAATAATAGAATTAAATATCGCCATAACGGCGTTCCGTCAGGTGTAATTAAATCAGAAGCGAAGTTTGTTTCGAATGAACAATTAGTGAGTTTGCTCGGTATCGCGTTATTCCTCATTAAATCGGGACAAAGCAGCGGCAGCGGCTGCGCGGCGACTTCGACGGGTGTAATGTTATTCATTTGCGAAAGTCAAAGGTTGTGTTTACAAAAAATAAGTCGCCGGAGAGCGGACGGTGGCATTTTTTCCATTCGCCGCGTTCCATTAGCGTGCCTTTGTTTGGCGGGAGCGCGCAAATTAATTTAGCTCTCCCACCATTTCCCTCCCCCCTCCTGAACCCCCCGCCCCCGCCGTGCCCTCTTTTGTCTAGCCTTGCTCTACGTATCGTTTTCTTCTTTATGGCTCATTAGGCAGCATTGTCGCCATTGTTTTTTTTCGCCTAACCCACAAGATCTAATTATTATGATCAGCAAATGTAATAGATCGATAGCTTTTGTGCGTGCCCCGATGGAGTAATAAATTGAGGAGGGAATTAGGAAGGATTGTGAAACGACGACTTTATGAATATAAGTTAATGGCACATCGCGTTAACACTTTGAGTGCCGAATGACCAATTTACAATACAAATTAAAGCGTTAGCGTGATGTTGATAGTAAATGTTAGTATGTTATTCAAAATAATATATTAAATAATGTGTTAGGTAGTTCAAAGACGATATACAAGTGCGTGACAAAAATGGTTAAATGTAGCTAATCTGTCTGGTGATGTAGTGGACTCACCTGAGGTGGTTGCGCCGGCGCCGGCGCCGCGGCCGCCCCGCGCCACAAAAACGCGCCAACTGCCGCTCGGGCACAGTTTTTTAGCCCGCGCGTGCCCTCGGCCGCCACAACCCTTGCTATTCACACACCGATCCCTCACATTACTTCCATCACACGCCAACCAAATTTGAATAACTAACAATGATTCTCATTCGACTCGCAAGAAGCGCGGAATCTAAATCAGTTAAAGCTTAATTATCTTTTGTTTCAGTCTTACACAAATCTTAATGAAATTTTAATTGTCCTCCCGGCTTTGAAGAAACGTTTTCAAGTAAATTAGAGAATCTTTTCATCTCGAGAAAGTTGAAATTTTCCGAGCTGAAAAATTTTAATTAATTACTTAGAAGACACATTTTAAATTCTTAATTAAGCAATCCGTACTTTCTCCCGCCTATAAATTAGATCGAGCCGTTTCCATAGAGACTACTCATCCTTTAAAGCGGGGGGAGAAGGGGGTTCTACAAAAAATATAACTTAGGGTGAGTAAAAAACCGTGGGGTGACTCAGCCGGCCGCTGCACCCCACGACGAAAAATCTACGATCAATATTAACTCTTTTTTTGAACGGGGAATCGGTGAATTTTTAACTCGTTTTAAGTCGGCAGTGAGCGAGTAATGATGCGATGAAACTCGCTTGCAGAGTTGCTGCCGCTAGTGGAATAGTTCCAGGCGACATATAAGGGCATAGTTTTAGTTTGTACCTCTGTATGCCAAGAAACTGTTACTTATAATTAAATGTGTTTAGGTACACAATTTACGAATGAGTTTGTTACAAATGTACGGTGCGCTAGGGTTAGGAGGTTTTAGTTTTTGACTGTTACAATACAAAAACACTATCCTACTCAAACTTAACCCACTCACTACACATCTATAGGTAATATTGATTTCATCAAGCAACAAAAAAGCCTTTATTACTACACCAAAAAGTCTTTTCTTCAACCCCACTCGCTACCAAACTGCAACTACTAATATCGGAGCAGAGGAACTATAAATCACGTTCGGGATATTCGCGATTCCGGGCGCGTGCATTTGTCAAGGTCGCCACATATGTAGGTGACGGGAATAGCTGTTAGTTTACGATTGTTGTCCTCCACCGAGGAGGATTGTATTATCCATGCTAAGCAATAATGAGATCATTTGGGAAAAATGTTTGTTTAAAAAATATCAGGGTTTCCAATTTGAAACAATTTTTTTTTATAGAATAGAGTCAGAACCACAGAACTTAATTTAGATAGAAGAAACAAATTCATATATTTGTATAGGGGCCGAGCGTGTCAAATTTTGTACTGAAGTTGATTCTTGCCTGTAATTTTAAATATGTCTCAGGCTCTTGATTGTTCATAATTTTTGTGTTGTTGCAATTGAATATCACGTAACGAGGCATTTTTTATGTTTTGGTTGACTTCAACTTACAAAAATTGACGCCCGAAAGCTGCAAGCTGCGAGTAAAGACGGACAACTCAGTGGATTTCACTGAGTTCATTTGACACGCTAAGTAGATACGTTTGCTTGATCTATGGTATATATGACATCTGTGGTCAGAACAGAAGCTGTTTTCCATAGACTTCAGATGTACCTAGTGCGAAAAGCTTTCCCTTCGTATTTTTCCGGAAACATTCGTCTGGCATGCTAGTTCAAAATCAGACAGTGTCAGTACGTCTTGTACTGAGACTAACTGAAATAGCAGGACACGTTCGTACGTTTCCGTAAATATACGAAGGAAAAGCTTTTCGCACTACATCTGTACATTACTGAACACTCCCGTAATGTGACCGAAAATAGTTATTATTTTTATCAGAAGTTACAAATACAACGATAAAGGCGGATCCAGCTTTGTTTTATGCGCAATATTCCACAAGCATTTTTTTTTCGCACAGCCATTAAAATCTGTAGGCTCGTTCCAGGACTCTGCAAAACATACTAAGTAACGCTACATTAATCTAAAAAAAAAACTCTAATGTAATATTACTTCTAACTACCCTACGACAGAAAAAACTATTGTTTAAACAGGATTAACCTGATAATAATAAGGTTACATATTATGTAGGTACTTAAGAAACAATTTACTAACACCGAGTACCGACTCACCTATACGAGAATGCAGCTTTACCTACAATCTAATCCGACCTCTCCCCACGCGACACAAGGTGACTAGCTGTTTTTCTAAACCCGTTTTTTAATAAAGAATAAACTAAAAAAAAGGATATGCATACATAATTTGAAACAGTGCATTAATAAAAAGCATAGCCCGGTGTTCTTGCTTGAACTGAATAAAAAACGTTCATTAAAAAAGCTATTTATGACAGCGACCATTATCGTCCAATAAATCAGCTGCCCGCTCTTCTGTTTTCGATAATGATTCTATTATTATGGAAAAGCGTTATGTAACTGTAACATTTTTTTGTATGCGTGGTCGGGCGTATAGAGACGGCTTCTCTATTTTGTTGCCAAGTTTACTAGATTTGGTATGTACCCTTCTAAAAGTAAGAACCACACAACTTAATTTAGATAGAAGAAACAAATTCATATATTTGTAGGGGCCGAGCGTGTCAAATTTTGTACTGAAGTTGATTCTTGCCTGTAATTTTAAATATGTCTCAGGCTCTTGATTGTTCATAATTTTTGTGTTGTTGCAATTGAATATCACGTAACGAGGCATTTTTTATGTTTTGGTTGACTTCAACTTACAAAAATTGACGCCCGAAAGCTGCAAGCTGCGAGTTAAGACGGACAACTCAGTGGATTTCACTGAGTTCATTTGACACGCTAAGTAGATACGTTAGCTTGATCTATGGTATATATGCATAGCTGGGCACCGTTAATCAAATAGTTAACTTCGTTAATCGCTAATCCGTTACTAAAAAAGTTAACTTCGTTAATCGTTAAAGCGATACATTTCAACAAATTTAACGTAAGTTAAAGTTAATTGTTAATCCGTTAACACGTAAAAAAAAATGAACTTTTCTTTAAATATTTAGTTGCATCAGTATCCACTATAACGTATTATATTTCTATAAAAGGCCGAAGTACAGCTAGCCTATTGAACTCTAGGCTGCACGTGGAAGGCAGTGATCGCCTGAGCTACTGCCAAGAGCTGTGTCAGGAGAGATGCTGGCGGTGTCGGGACTGTTGTGGCACTTTGGGCGGTAGAGGCTAGGGAAGCGAATGTGGTCGTAAATAGGGCTCGAATTTGCTGCCCTATCACTACAACAGTCGCCGTGGTAAAGCTTAGGATTCACCGAATCAAAGTTAGTAAAAGCAAATCCACGTGAAGAATACTTTTTTAGCTAATATTTCGGACTTTTAGCAATCGACATCGGTAAAACCTAGGATTTACCGGCAAATCATAGAATTTTCCGTACTTCGGGCTTTTATAGCAGCGTTCAGAACGTGTTTTTCGCAGCGCAGATGGCGCCTGTGCCCTACTAGATTAACGATTAACGGACTCGGAGAAATTTAACGGAAGTTAACGAGTCCGTTAACATTTTTTCAAGTAAACTTAAAAGTTAATCCGTTAATCGAAATATTAACTTCGTTAATTAACGATTAACGGATTAACGAGTTAATGCCCAGCTATGTATATATGACATCTGTGGTAAGAACGTATGTTATGAGGATACCTAACTAAATATTGCTCACTACATATAGGTAATATAGGTATACTAACTTGAAAAATTTACAAAATATGTTTTCTACTTTAATAATATAATCCATACTAATATTATAAATGAGAAAGTGTGTGTGTTCGTTTGTTTGTCCGTCTTTTACGGCAAAACGGAGCGACGAATTGACGTGATTTTTAAGTGGAGATAGTTGAAGAGAGAGAGAGTGACATAGGCTACTTTTTGTCTCTTTCTAACGCGAGCGAAGCCGCGGGCAAAAGCTAGTAATGTTTTAAAAGTCTAACTACTTAAAAATTAAATAACCATTCAAAGATGATTAATTACTTAATGCTACATAAATGTTAGTTATAAAGTTATTGATGCAAACGAAGTTTCAATATTGAATTGAACGTCTTTATATTATTAAGAAATGCATTATACTCATATGTATATTTAAATTAAAATATCAATAAGTACAGCAATTACTATATTTCGCTAGTCTTGGACGTTCATAATACTCGTATGTCTTTTGTCTATTCTTGTGTACATAACAAATAAAATATTGTTAAAAAAAACCTAAAATTCCGCACAGATTGGAACAGAAAAGTGCATTCCACATAAGCGAGCGGCTTGTGGGTACGCTAGCGTGTGGTGTGGGTCGGCTCACACAGGCGCAGCGCGTAGCGTGGGCACTGCACGGGTTACAAATTGTGGGGTGAAAGGGGTAGTTTTTTCTAATCGACTTTCCTAACAGTAATAAACGATATTTATCTTTCTTAATTATAGTCTCGCTCCACTGTTTGGTAGCTTTGTTCGTGTTTTTGCTACAACTGTTTGTGTTATTATCGAATTACGTGCGTTTGTCATTAATGTTAAATTTGTTCTTATTATAGCCCCGAGGAATTACTTGAGAAGATGCGCCCTACTTCTTGTTGGCTTTTATAGCGATTTTCATATAAATGAATATTAATGACGTCTATCCGCGTTTTATATGGAAACAACGGGGGAAAGAATCGCTTTTTACTACTTACACTTAATTGTCCGAACAAGGTATTCAAATCGAGTCATTTACATGTTTATCGAATGTTTTCTTTATATGACTAATTATCATTGTACGTGCATTAAAATAATTATAGGTATATTCATTTTGTTTCCTCGTTACGTCCGATTGATTTTGAATTGGTGTGGTATATGATAGTACATTTTTAACTACGATTGAAACTGAAACATGGCTTGGCTTAATCTAGCTGCTTTCTGAAACTATAATACCTTTAGTAGTTTATTATTATTTACCTGAACAAATTAACCATAAAAATCAATATTTAGTTACAAAGCTGCTGCAGTATTATTAGTTTAAAACAACGATAATGCGATCGATTAAAAACCCCATTGTAAAAAACTGGCTGCAAGGGCAGTGATCCTATGGGACGCATGCGTAATGCAACCCTTTTTTACCCTTTCGCCTCTCCGGGTGTTTTTATAAGCGTTTTTGTGAAGGGTTGCAGGGGTACCTGCCACGCGATGCAGCGAAAGGGTTACGTTTTTTCTGTAGGGCCGACACGCTTTTTATACAGATGCGTTTTTTATGGGCGCGCTGAGAACAATGCTGGGTGCATTGAACTCTGTACAAGAGATCAGCTGATCGGCTCGTAATGGTGCACTTGTTGTGTATTGATTTTGTCAAGGTCGTCGCTGCACTATTAGGGGGTCATTGACAAACTCATCGATATTTATTGACTGTCGATCGATTGATAGCAAATAAGCTGGGGATTTAATACGTGTGTATGATAAAACGCAGGTTATTTAGTATTAATCGTCGATAATTTACAAACCTTCTAAGGTCAATATGGTTAAGTGTGTCTGGCCTTCACATTTGGCAGTTTTACTCATTGTCACTGGTGGTTTTGCGAGTTCACACTTTTGCATCTTGCTACTTACGATTACTACGATTAGTGGTAAACGTTTAAATAGGCCAAATGAGAAGGCCAAACACACTCCCCCTTACGACACACTTACCCGTATTGACCTTACTTTATTTAACAATTTAGATTCCACACTCAAAAATTTATTATTACCATTATACTCTTTCTCTGTTTCTCTGCCATTTAATTTAATTTCAATTATACTCTGTCAAACAAGTCTGTCAGTAAATAAGAACAAAGATAACTATAGGTATCCTTTTCTATAGCACCCTAAAGAAAAGGATGCATATAGTTTTCTTTGTTCTTATTTACTGATAGACTTGTTTGACAAAGTATAGTATAGAAATTAAAGTTGGTCAAATTTCAAAAATGTAGGTGGGTAACATGACTAATATTGATTATAGCACACCTCGGACACTGGCGGTCAAATATATGAAAGAGGCGCGTTCCTAGCACACAGTCTAAGGTCGTGTAGGTGAACGCGTACTATGCTTGTATGAGTGACATATGACAGGTTGACTGTTCGCGTTTTTGACAGGCGGTAACCGAGAGGGGGTGGGCGGCACTTTCAGCGGGGAGCGGGAGTGGCCATACTGTACGATAGTACTCTTTATTATACTGTGCCCATAGTGAATGTGGCGCCTGCAATCTCATCTTCTTTGACAGCCTATATTGTATAGGGTAATGCATTTTTTAGCACATTTCATACATACATATACCTATCTACAATGTACTCAATAATAATGTATTAAGTAGAGTTCTCCAAAATCTAACATGGAACAAAAATAACTGTACCTATACACGACAATTGCGTTGAAATCCTTTCCACTCTAACTGTTAAATAACTCCGGATGGTGTCATCTTTCGTCAATGCAGCCGTTCAATTTGGACAAAAAGTGTAAAAACGTTTGGAAAACTTTAATAAACCGGTGCTGGCTCCAGTAACCCACATTGATCAAGGTGTTGGGGTTATCGAGTTGCACACTCGTTATAAAGAGTTCTGTTAACGCGCAAAAACTCTTTAAAACGCGCAAAAACGCCCTTTATCTGTCGGTTTACGCAACGTGTGCGAGCCTGTGACGAAGCATATTACTTACCTACATACTTCTAAATTGTATGTTCAGTTTTTTATACTTGCAGTACCGTAAAACTTACTTTGGTTACTTGCTTTCAAATTCGATTTAAAATTTTATATATTGTGATAGAGACGCCAGTCTCACTCCGACCATTGTAACGTTAACTGGTTATTTTAATATACGGAGTTAATTATAAAGTGATTATTATTCCACACCCAATAGATCACCTCATTATAATATAGAAGTACGGACCAATAACTTCTAAATACATATCGATTAAAAAAAGTCTATCGCTGCTAACATGCTATAACACTAAATAGAAAGTGACAAGGAAAACATGTCAAAGTACAACTCAGTGACACATTCTGCGATACGCAAGACAAGTTTAGTTATGTACTGTTACTGATATTGCTAACTTGTTATCAGTAAAGCGTTAAGCTCATTCATAGCAAATTAATCTAACTGCCTGCGACTATTATCTACAGGAATTAAACGAAACCGCGCGAATATTTGGAAATAAAAATGTGGCAGCTGTTTATTTGCTTAATGTTCGTTAGGTATTCGTTTGTTTTCTTAATGTATCTTCTAGCAAACAAAGTCGTGCCGGGTAGAAGCTGTGGGTTTCACATTCATTTTGATTTCTAATACTTATGTTTGAATAATATTTTATTCCTTATTTTTTAAGACAGCTGTTGGTGCTGCCTCCGTTTACCAATACTTTTTATTTTACTTAGAACGCAAAAACTTGGGCTTCTGCCCGATCCGGGAGTGGGCAGGCTCAGATCTGATTTCGCGGCGATAGAGTTTCAGCAGGCGATATTTCTAAGACTTTTTTATTAATCATATTAACCATCTTCAAAACAAACAAGGGCACGAGTGCTAGGTACTTACCTATTACGTATTTTTATTCGATTTGTTTTTACCATCAAAATAAAATTAAGTTCCTTGAATCGAGTTGTATTTGGGGTGGGTTGCTTTTATTTCGTTCTCTATTCTATAGGTACACGATTGATTTTGTCGGTTTAACAGTTTTCCAAAGGTATTTTGATCGGAATACATTTGAGTTAGTTGAAGGCTTTCGTCAGCGCAAACTTGTAAAAGCACGACCGGACTCTTTGTCCGTATTATGTAAACATGATGGGAGAAAGGACATTAGAAACGGATTAAACATAAACACCGCACGGTAGCGCGCCTGACGGTGTCCACAAACAATTGATGCAAAGCGGACATAAACAAACTCTTTTGTGGGGTTTCTTTTGGTAGCGGTGAGTCCAAACACAAGATAAAGGGGATAAGTATACTATTTCAGTGACAATTAAGCATTGTTATAGGCTAAAACGCCGTGAGGCTGAACGGTAGCGATACTTGGAGGATTAAAGGATTAGACGTACTGTAGTAAACAACTTTGCGCGAAACTCCTTTCTTACATTCTGTTGTGTGGAGATTAGAGCGGCCGACTGATACCGTGTCTGCCGATGCCGCAATGTTTCATGGAATACGCCCTATGTTAGAGATCTGCGCTGATGCCGTTTATCTCTCTAATCATTACATCATTGAAAACCGTGATTTCAGTGCTAAGTTGCATAGAGCGCTTTTGATGCATAACAGAAAAGCAATAGGTATTATTTGTGAACTTTTGGACTAATAACCGTGACTTGCAAAACTTTAGTATAAAATAAGTATTTACCTAGTGGATTTATCCGAAAAGAATAAAACGCGGAGTCTATATGAATCGCGACAAGTTCCATACGGGTTATTAATGACATTGTGCATCATCCTTTTGTCGAGAATTAAATACATCGAATGTTAAAAGAAATCATAATTTCGCTGAATGGGGATTTTCGAAAAAAAGAATATTTGGCGTAAAAATCAATAATCAAACGTCGCGGGGACAATGGGTGGCGGGTAACCGAATTCACTATCAAAATAAAGGCTTCTGCGTGACGAAGCGCGGGCGGAGTAGTTTTTATTGCGTTAGCTGGAGTGGCGGAGAATCGCACCGCGATAACACTCGAGGGACTCCATTAAATAATGGCTGCTTCTGCGCGCCCAGGACCGTTCGTCGGTGCAGCGATTACTGGTGCATCTCCGATCACGCACTTATAACGTAATACCCAAGACATCTCCAAATTATATCACTTTTAAGCAAAGTTTACTTTAAAGCTGTATTTCTATGGGATATCTGGATGAGCATTTAATGTAGTTAACATACTTATTTACACTACTTTTCGGTTCTAATTCTGTAACAGTAACCATGGTACTGATATTGGGACGAAAAAAAAGAAAGGGCAAATAAGTAATATATATGTTCTATGTTGCATATTCGGACAGATCACAGAATATATGTTGCTTAGGTATTAGACATTACATAAATAATAAGTCGGTAGGTACATATGTATATGTATAATTGGAAACTACTCGTACGTATAGGTACATCAGTGTGTAAGTTTATTAATAGTGCCTTAAAAAAACATGGCAATTCTTTTTATAAAACAACTCACAGATTTTCAAACTACCAGAATCGCAAGACGATTTGAATGATTTGCAAGAAATCAAATGGAGCAATGGATTTGATTCACAATGACAAAAGTTAACCTTTTGGCCGACGAGGCCACACGTGCACCGCTGTCTGGACTCACAATGAAACCACGCAAATTCCAAACAGCTTATAATCTATACAGTTTCACTACACTTACGTCCTTTTAGAACAAACTAAAGTGCATGTAACGTATTGACTCAGTATTTGCTTGCCTGGGATTCGACATCTATTGATAACTGCATCGAAGCCTTTGCGCTATTTACCTTCTCCATTCTAAGAAACTTTTGTGTCACCTTTATTGTACTACACAAGAGATTTTTTTATTTCCACCTACGCTCAAGATCGCTCGAATAATTTCACACTCGAAAAGATTTTGCAAATAACGATCTTAATGACTGAGAGTCGTATTTAGAGTCCATCAGCATAATAGGTTTGATGTAGATAAGACATTAAAAGCACCGTTAAGACGCATGACTATAAAGCGAATGAGCTTTATAGCTGCCTACCTAGCACGTTCATAGCTATCATCAATGTAAATATTAACGTAAACAATAAACAAGATTTCGTAAATTGCAGTCATCTAAAATACTAAAATTTCTGAATGGGTACCCAGTAATGGAGAAATGATGATAGTTTGCCGGCAGCGGGTTAGCGTCGGCAAATGTTGGAGTAGAATGTGGGCAAAAACCCAACTTCTCGTTCTAGCCGAACACACTCACTTCCTGGTGCGCCTTCCGGGATACTGGCTTTTTTTAATAAGGCAAATCAATATAAATATTTGTTTACATTTTTGTCAAAACATTTTTCAAATTTAATTAGTGCAGCGCTTCTGTTTATGCGCCACTCAATTCTGTAATAGTGCCCAATAACCCTATATTATTTGTTTATTTATTCGCATTTTACTTACATATCTTTAAACTAATCCTTGTATTGGCCATTGTATCCTCCTTAAAATTTTGTAGCTCGTACTTCAAACTAACTATTTCGGTGGTAGGCACGTACTTGTAAGTGGGAGATATATACGATTATTAGATAGGTGGTAGGTATTTTAAATAAAAATGAATAACTGCAAAAATAAATCTGGGTCTTAATAGTAACACATAAACATCTAAGACCCAGAAGACCCGGAAGGTTAGGATTCAGAGTAAAGTTAGTGTACAAATATATTATAAGTACGTACATAAGTACATAGGTATTTAATGACAATAATTAACTTCTGTTGATGATGTTCATAGAAATTGGCTTACAAACTACACACATACGATTTGAAACAAACCATTGGTCTGTAATTATAGTAATTGCAAGTTGTGAAAGTCTATGATTACGTTGGCAAACTGCTCCTTCTGCGCTCGCGCGCCGCCGCCGCCGCCCGGAGGTAATGCAGAAACAAAGCGACACCTGTCACGCGGCGTAATCAATAGACCGCTTCCTTCCGCTGCGAACAAAAACAAATGAATGATAACTTACAATAAAAAAATAACAAAGCCGAAAGTGTTCCAAGCAGCAGATTATGAGCACGTTCAGTTATTAATTTATACGAAGCACCGCGGTAAAAAACTCAACCCCCACTTAGATAAAGAAAAAACGTAGCGCGCGTCGCGTAAAAGGGAAAGGGTGTCTCGCTCGCGTGCTGCATTTTGTTTTTTAACCGTACTCTGCGGTTTGTTTTTTCGAGCGCGTTTCTGTTTTTTAAAAACACAATACCGTTGTTAGGAACTGTTTTTTAAGAGCGTCATATTGGAGTGAGCGCGAGGCGCGATCGCTAGTGTTTTTGTAAAGAATCTTATTTTTAAATCTTCGCTCAGAACTTCCATCAGTTTTTGGGTGTTTAGTCACGGATTGGTAAAGGGGAAGATGTTTTTTTACCGGGATTTATTTATACGTTATGTATATGTGTGCGGGTTAGGTTAGGAGCGCGCGCGGGCGACATATGGTGGGTGAGACAAAGAGATGTAGCAGCAGGCAGGTGTGCCGCTGATTGCAACGCGTCTGCGCAGGATCCGTCGGCGCGCGCGCAAGTGCAGCGTATGGCACGCCAACGCCACGTACTGCCGATCATCATTCTGACCTACTTACGGGAAATAGGGATAGGGTGAGGGTGGCTGCCGTTAAGAAAATTAATTGAACCTATACCTTACATTACTTAATAAATTAAAAACGAATTGGTTAAGGTATTACTTATTTCAAGGCAGAACCACATTGTCTTTCGGAAACATAAACATATCAGAAAATGTCTATAAGATATCTATAAAATCTAGTAATAAAGATGACCATTTGGATAAAAATTATATATGCCTCGGGTGCAAATGTATTTTTTTTGTGTAAAAAATCAAGTTCAGGATTCTTCAAAGTGGTCGCTCGTGGCTACAGATCCTTTCACTTGCTCGTTTTTCAATTTCGACCAGCAGAACCACCATAGATAAAAAGATACTACATCATTCTAACTAGCTCTACATGCTATTTACACGTATAGCATATCATAAAATTAATTTTCATTATATTTATCTACCTTACTATTTATACCACTGGAAACGTAATATTTTTTTATTCTGAATACACAAATTAACGACTATTATATTTAAAAAGATCGTAAAGTAACATTGCAGTAAGGTAAGTAAGCACACGTATGCCCACTGTATCCCGAATCCCTTGAGGCCTGACGTCTTTGCCTTTGGCTAGTCTGAAGCCAAGAGTAAGCTCATTTATAATATATATTAAATAAAAAAAGAGGTCAAATGCAGTGCGTAGATAGATATCTCGCGTCAGCGTGCAATTAAATAACAAATCGCGACGACGGGACTCGCAATCGCTGGAACAGCGTCAACAACGCAACGAATTCCTAAGTACGCTATAAAATATGCGCCATGAAAATGCCATTAAATATTAAAAGTGGAGAAACGGAGAGCTTAACAAGAATTAAAACATCGTTATAAGAGGCTATGAGACGAGGCCCGGGCGGGCAGCTATCGGCGCGGCGGTTAATGCCTACTTATACCTTATTATATAGCGGAGTTTGCGTTGAGGAACAAAATTAATTGGTTAAAACTCCTCTCAGTATCCAGGGCGGCTCCCCGGCTCCCTCTTAATTCCGGCCCCCGCCCCCGCCCCCGCCCCCCGCCAGCTCCTTTGAACGCTACCTACCTAGAGAAAAAACAGAAAGTATAAAGGTGACTTCCCATGCGTTGCAGCTTAATTAGTTTAATGTTTCGATTTTTTATGACTTGTGGTTGATAATTTTTCGATTTGCAAGATGGTCATGTAGTAATGTTTTATATGATCTAGATCTTTTGGATGGATTTTAGATGATCTAGAATTTGAATAAAGTCACCTTATTTTATTTACATTATATACTATTTACGTTTATGTAAGATTACGATTAGTAATGTTTAATGATTTCATTTATCCCTAACTACTTTGAAGATTTTTTTAATATAATGTTAATCTGAATATTAATTGCACAACATTTAATTTGTTTACATGTAATATTTAAATCTACTTTTTTGTGTATTTACACGGTCATTTTGAGTTTTATTTTCCCTATTTGCACTATTGGTCTATAACTCTGTAGTTAAAACTAACAGCACTAATAACACTAACAAGTATTTTTTGGAGAGGTCTATTTAATATTGAATGTTTTATGTCATTTTACTTTAACTTAATAATGAGTTTGAGTAGTTGGTCAATTTTTGTAAATAATTTATTATATGGCATTAGTGATAAATAAATCCTATTACACTATGTCCAAAATCTTTATTAGACGTCTTTAGACAAAACGCACTTGGTGTCAGAAATGTATGTCTTTAGTTTAACTGGTGTGGCGGATAAATAAATAAAAAATCCCTAATGTGTGGTGAGGTGTGGTGGTTGTGGCCTTGCATAGTATGTCCAAGGATTTCGGAAGTCACGATATGTCTCTTATATTTATGGGATTAATGACAATCATAATATGTACGAAACGTTTTTAATGGGTCGGCAATGCGCATGTGACACCCATTGAGTTTCAGGCGTCCATAGGTTACGGTGGCCGCTTTCCATCAGGCGGACCGTAAGTTTGTTTGCCACCGACTTAGTATTAAAAAGGTATAGTTTAAGGTAGGTAATCAATCATTTCTTATTTTATCGCAAAAAAGACACTTGTCAAAACAATTTTTGTCTGAAAAGACACTTGAAATACGTGTCCTGTCGAATATTTTTTGAAATGATAGTCTTTCCGAGCTGGCACAGTTAAAAATTATTTATTTATTTAAACTTTATTGCACAAATAAAACAAAAAGGCACAAATGGCGGACTTAATGCCTAATGGTATTCTCTACCAGTCAACCATCGAGCTAAACAATTAAACTAGCAATAATCAAAATTAATTAGCATTAAAAAAATATATTATTAAAATTATCCTTGTGGTCGATATATAAATAAATATTTTTTAAATCAAAAAATGAAAATCTACAAAAAAAATTAACCCACTAATAGTCATATCGAGAAGGTATTATCGTCGACCGATCTTGTCTATAAAATTTAAAATCTTGAAATTAGAAGTAAAAATGTTACAAGTCTAATAAAATAAAGAACAGTTTCCGAGTTACAACGTAGGGCGCGTGTGCCAGTAACGAAGGGCGAAAGCAAAGGGTAGGCCTCGGCGCGCGCGGGGCGCGGGGCTCTTTGCCACTCTCCAAATAAATTATAATTCGCCTCCCGACCTGCCCCGGCCCGCCGCCGCCGCTGCTAATACCCATTACTCCGCTATTAGTCTTCCTTCTGCAATTATTTATATGTAAAACATGTAAAAATGTATTCAGTTTATAATAAATATTGTGTATAGATTTAATAATTTTGAAAATTACTCTTAATTATTAAATTATACTTCGCCTCCCGACCTGCCTAACGCTTCATATAAAAAGCATCGTTGCGTGATGTCATGGCTGATCCACGCTGAACCAAAAAGCACTTAGGTCTTAGGTACCTATGTACATATGTATTTGGTTATACTAACAGTGGGTAGTTGTATCTTTTGCTGTTCGAAAAATACGAATGAAGTTGCTCACATAATTGTAATCGAACTTCACTTGGTAAGTTCGTTTGATCATCAAAACACCAGTCATTTCCTTAATTTTTTTTACTCGTAAAATTTTTGATTTGCTACCTGTCATGTTTGTAAAGACATTTCTCTCTAAAGTTCGTAGATATCTGAAATATTAGGGTTCCGTACCAAAAAGGTACAAAAGGAACCCTTGTGGTGCCGCTCTGTCCGTCTGTCTATCTGCCCGTCAGTCACATTACATATCTCGAGAACTACTTATGGAATAGTTATTGACAAATTGTTTTCAGTACAGATGGTTTTCTTTTTACGCACTAGTGCGAGAAGTGGTTCATTATATGCCAGGTCGAAACTTCGGAGGGCCATCTGTACCTACTGAAAAACGTCGTACGATACACGTGTAAAAAGGAAATTCGTAACTCGTGTCGACTCCCTTCGACTCGCTTCGTGTTTTAATTTATCGCCACTCGTTTCGAACTTCCTTTTTTCGCACTTGTATCGTAATGTACTATTTCGTACGAAAGTGCGGCCTGCGGAGAGTACACGTGGAGCGATTAATTTAATAAATACCAACCGGATTCCCGTGCGTTTGTCTCCGAGACGTGGGGCGTGCCGCGCTTCTTGAGGTATGTCGGATTAGTCACCTAGCTATACTAGAAACCATAATCAAATTCCAAAAAACTACCAAAGATGGACGAATGTCACATTGACATATGTCAATGTCATTGTTGTAAAATACACTCGGAAAAGTTTAGCTTGACTGGGGACTTCCGGTTGGGACGCCATCATAGCGGTTTCGTGTCGTGAATAATTTATTTTTCTTTTACTCATTAATGTTGTTTAAAGTGTAATATTGATAGCTTATTATGCAGTAAACTAATGGTGTAGTGAGAAGCTGATGAAGAATTGTTCTCGAAACGCGTTTAGCCTCTTTTTTGTCGTAAACGGCCGGTAGTCCACGTGCTCTTGTAAAATCTAGCTATCAATTTACAAGTGCTAAGTCACCGTACAATGTCGTACTTACCGTACAAAAATTACTAATATTAGCTCATATCACCTTGACACTGGCGAAATAGTCCCAATGGACTGCAGCCATTTAATTTTAAAAACTGAACTTAGCTTGACTGGGTTACCGGTTGTGTTTATTTCGTATTCGTATTATTTTACTTTAAGGTACATCGGGGCAAATCCTGACTGGGGGGCCATTGTAACTGATCCATTTTTTCCATTATTACACTATTTAGTTCCACATGTATCCACTGAACACGCGTGGCATATATATGTATAACCAGTGGACACTCCAATTAATAATGCAAACATTGTAAAACATGGAAAATAATTTTTAAGTAAAAAAAACCGCCGCCTTTGGGGTTCTGATGAAAGCTACTTGCGACATGTTGAATTATCTAGAAATGAGTAGGTATTTTTTAAAGCTACTTTTAATACTTTAATTATTTGATGGCAACACATTTGTCATTTGATATTTGCCATGCAGTCGCTTTTCGGTGAAGGAAAACATCGTGAGGAAACCGGACTAATCCCAATAAGGTCTAGTTACCCTCCGGGTTGGAAGGTCAAATGGCAGTCGCTTTCATAAAACTAGTGCCTACGCCAAATCTTGGGATTAGTTGTCAAAGCGGACCCCAGGCTCCCATGAGCCGTGGCAAATGCCGGGATAACGCAAGGAGGATGATGATGATTTGATGGCAACACAAATGAATATACGTATACCGTTAAGGTTTGAGGAGTTTCCTCAATTCCTCATGAATCCAATTATATGAAATCGAAGCTTGACAAAATTTGACTTGAAAACTCAATATTCTTAACAAACATAACTAAATAAATGTCACTGTTCTGAACTTAAATGCTAGTTATTCTTATAAAAATACCAAAGTCACTATAAGTGTGCCGTTCAGATTTAAGGAGTTCCGTTCTGATCTTCATCAGCAGTTCCACTGCACCAAATGTCACTGTTCTGGACGTAAGTGCATGCTGTTCTTATAAAAATACCAAAGTCACTATAAGTGTGCCGTTAAGATTGAGGAGTTCGGTTCTGACCATCATCAGAATTTCCACTGCACCAAATGTCACTGTTCTGGACGTAAGTGCAGGCTGTTCTTATAAAAATACCAAAGTCACTATAAGTGTGCCGTTAAGATTTGAGGAGTTCGGTTCTGACCATCATCAGCAGTTCCACTGCACCAAATGTCACTGTTCTAGACGTAAGTGCATGCTGTTCTTATAAAAATATCAAAGTCACTATAAGCGTGCCGTTCAGATTTGAGGAGTTCCGTTCTGACCATCATCAGCAGTTCCACTGCACCAAATATCACTGTTCCGTACGTAAATGCATGCTGTTCCTTAAAAAACACAAAAATCACCATATGTGTGCCTTTCAGATTTGAAGAGTTCCCTCGATTTCTCCAGGATCCCATCATCGGAACTGGATAATTTGAGGCGGCGGTTAAAAATGGATCAGTTTCATTTGCCCCCAATCGAAATTTTCCCGCTGTACTTTATATTATATGGGAGTTAAATGTTTCCTTTGTAATTATAAGGTAAAATACCCCATAATGGACGGTGATGCCATTATGGACAAAAAAACACAAATCCTTAAAAATAAGTATCTAAAATAAGTTTCTAAAAACTGACGGCTATGTACCATAAACTAGAGTTATAGACCTGTTTCACTTTGAAGTTTCAATTAATTCGGTTATTTCTGAAGGATTTGGCGACAAGATTAAATTTACCAGTTTACTGAAAAAAATATCAAGACGAATTCTTAGTAATGTTGCTAAGAGAGTTGAGTTCATGTATAAAATAATAAAAAAATAACGCACGGTGTAATCTTGAATGCGTTTTACTTACTGCATTAAGCATGAGACAAGGTATAAAACATACTAGTTTGTTGCTCCAAAGATATAAAGAAATGACGTTATTTTGCGAGTGTCCATTACTGGACCCGAAAAACTGCGTACCTCCTATGATGGACAAGGAACAATTTACAAAACCAAAATTTACAAGAAACAATCCTATGTTAAAATAACCCAAACTAATTGTATTTATGGTGTATAAAATTGACTCATTGCGTATCAGTTGGCTTTAAAAACTTATTTCACTGTCCATAATGGGGGATCCATTACTGGAGAACTGCCGTCCATAATTGGAGAAAAAACACCTAGTTTTAATTTGTTAACTATGAAGAAACCAATAGGAGTATCTATTCTGTGATACGCTTGAAATGTAAAAGTAGGATAGGACATTCAAGATTTAGCACGCTTAGCCGTAGAATTTTTACATTTATCAGTGAAATATCAAAAACAGGCGAATTTTTTTCTTAAACTGTCCATGATTGGGTCCGTCACCTTACATTCAAAAAACTGCTACAAGTATTATTAAAAAATAAAAAAATAAATTACTGTTGCATAAAAATGTACATTTAACAGGAACATATTGGCAATATTTTAGGAATTTGATTATGGTAACATTTTAGGACAGTATACCTACATAACCATGGATGGCATGGATCCGGATCCGCATGTTGCTCGGGGGCGAGAGTGGGACATCGCTAATATCGTCACTACTTTAAAAAAAACTTGTATCTTCGTCTGTCAATGAAAAGAAAATTGTAGTAAGTATGTATGGAATGCATATAGACTTACTGCGTTTTAACTTTGAGGAACAGCGTGAGATACGAGATTTTTTAAAAGTAGTGACGATATGTAGTATCGTTAGCTAGAGAGCGGATTTCAGGTAGCGATTTAAATATTAATATAGAATTATTATAGATATGACTCGCATAATTTATTATTTTTTCTACACACAAAAAATGTATCAGAACCAGAGAAAAGAGACTAGTAAGTCTATGATCAGAACATAAAAATAAAACCCTTTTTGATGCTTTTGTGAATATTGGGCAAAGATTATGTTGATAATAAATAAGTAAAATGTTTGTTAATTTTTTAAATAGTTTATTTATTGAAGTTATTCTTTAATATTTCGTCTGCGCACACTTCTATTACGACTCAAAGAATAGAAAAATGAAAAATACTTCGCTTCCTGTATACAAACACCTTTATTTAGAATAAAATACTTTTCTTTAGTTTTTCTATAGTTTGTTGCAAAAATAGCATTAATTTAATCTAATTATTTTGCGGTGTGCGAAGTTTGCGGTGTGCGATGTAATAATAATAGATTGTAAATTCTTATTATAAACCACATGACATGTATTTAAAAAAATGCACTAGTCATATCCATATTAAAAATAGCTACCTGAGATCGTTACTCTCTAATCGTTACATGCAGCATAAGTATTTGCTGTTAAGTGTAAAGCTTAGTACCTTTGTGCGAGTTATAGGTACCTACTCGTATGCAAGGAGAGTCACTTTACTCTGCAGCTTACTGTAGTAGTAATAGAGTCTGTTCGGAAGGAGATTCACAGAATGTATAGGACCCCATACATTCCACGACTCTTCTCTTTTCGTACAGACACTATTAGGGCCGGTTGCACCACGTCTGTCACCGTTAAAGCATTCGTTAAATTTGATTGTATGGGAAGTTTCACAGACCTCTGCTGCGTGACGATGATGAGTCTGTCAAAAGTGGTTGATGCAACTGGCCCTTAATCTTAACTGTAGGTACTAAAGTTGACGTTGGATAGTAAATGTGGTATTGACTTTAATTCTAGATATTCTTCTTCTTAATCGTATAAGGGCCACTTGCACCAACGAAAACGAAAGGTTAACCCGAGGGTTAACTCACCATTTTATATGGAATTTGACAGATGCCCACTAACCCCGTGTTACCTCTGTTATTTTGTTTTTGTTTCTTGTGCATTACTCGTAAACTATGTGAGGTGTGCAATAAAGAGTATTGTATTGTATTGTATAATCTTGTCAGAGTAGTTGTGATGGCCATTGGAGTCGCTGTGGCGCATTTTTAATGGTTTCCCGCCATGTTTCTCTATTTGCAGTGTTCCACACGCACAGATATAACCGGTGAGAGCCCTCACTTGGTCTGTCCATCGCATTGAGGGGCGCAGTCTGGGTCTTGTACCGCCCACTTTTCCCTGATGAACCCCAAGTCTCTTTATAGAGGAGTCTTTGCTTCATGTAACGTGATCGAATTCGCTCAGGGTCCAGAGTGAACGATTTCCGACAGTCTTTGTTCAACATTGACCCTGATAGGTAGGTTTTTAATAATATCCAGACTATCCAGAGTAACTTGTGTATTTGTGTTTTACATGGAATAATTCTCCGTTATGTGGTGTTTTAGATAGTTAATTTCCATCAATGTGTTGTTTCCAAGCAAAAAGTCCCACTTCCTCGCTTGCTTAAATGCTTTGACAGGTTACTCGTAGAAACTAATATCATCCTTATGGAGCTACAAAAGTGGCACCTTTCACTATAGAGTCTGTTACCTGTTCGACATAAATAAGGTATGATACCGGATACCTTATTTGATAAGCATTCAAATGATGAAATAAAGGATAGGTCAATAGACATAGAAATCAAAAAGTGATTAAATAACAAACATCTCTTTATTATAATAATTATGTTGGTACTGGACATTGATAAATAATTAAATGTAACTATGTATATTCATTGTACCACGCCATGTGTATTCATTAAAATGTAAATGTAACTTTATGAGGTAATTACATAATAATATTATAATTATTCGCTTGATTCAGTTTGATGATCAATTAAAATAACCTGTGTCCGAGCATGAGGTAGATAGATTTATGGCAGTATCACCGAATTACAGAAACTATATGTATGACAATATCTTTACATTTATATATCTTATTATTTAACTTCTTAGATTATTCAAGGAATAGTTTGCGATGTGTTATCATGGCACTGAAACCTAGTGCATAGACTAACAAATACATATAAACAAATTTAAGCAAAACAATAAAGTTAAAAACTTTTTATAAAATAGGAACTCAAGTAAATTGCAAATGAAGGTTTGGACTACGGTCGAGCATGCACCGCGCCTGGCGGTGCGATGCTGGGAGATCCTTCGACATTACTATAGTATATTTGATACGGAGAAATAAGAGTTACATCATTAAATTAAAATCAGTCTCAAATGGTTCTGCCGCTCGCGGCATCAGGTGACGATGTGCGATACCTCGCTCTCGCTTATGATATTTATTATAATCGTAGACAATAGAAAATATTCCAAGAACTTTGGCTCTATACCCTGGAGCAGTATTTCTATCGTATGAGGTAGATAATGGCACCGTAGCAATAACACTAATTACCATATTTTACAATACAACATTGCAACATGGAATTACAACTTCTAATTGAAAGTATCATTTAATTTGTACACATTACTTTTTGTACCAATAATTTCTTTGGGAAAAACTCTTTATATTATACACCGTCTCGATCTACTCTAAGACCCTACGCTCCGTGACACTTAAACACTAATGAAAATAAAATAATAATAATCAACAAGTAGCACTGTTAAATACTTACATACATTTATCGTGTGCGCTAAAACATTGAGAACAATTACTCTGCGATCGTAAATTAGACAAAAACGAATACAATAAACACTAACCCTAATAGGAAACTAATACCCGTAGAACAAATTGCGACTTCTGCTCTCTCCGCGCCGGCAGCAAGCGGCGGCACCAGCGGCACCGGCGCGCCGCGCTGCCGGCCACTCGGGCCATGCCCGTAGTGCATTGCATCCACCCTACACGATTCAAATATATACAATTTTCACATTAAATACATAATTAAATTGTATCTTAAAAACTATATCAAAACATCCTTTATTTCAATAGATGTCAATGCAACCCGTTCATGGCCCTTAATGTTCGCTATCAAAATACATTCAAAAATTTGTAAAGTTAACATCTTTATCCATTTTCATGATTCCTTATATTCGTTGCACGATAATTGAGTTTTACGGTCTTCGAGTGCGTTACCCAATCGCGTACAACAGAATTCGGCTAATTGGTATTCTTACATAGAATTATATTTACAAACCACATTTAATTTCCATGGCCAATTTCGTTACATCGAAAATGGCGTTGAAAACATTTTAAAATACCTAGAAACTAATTGATAAATAATAAATAATTTTGTTTAGGGACAGCATTATGTACAAAAGCGGTGCGCTCCGGCCGCGCGCCGCCGCCGCCGCCTCTCTGGGTACTAAGCTACAGCTTTACCGAACAAACAAACAAACAGCCCCTATAATTTTATTGAAGCAAAGCACCAGTATCGGTTACGTATTATCGGTCAGAAAACTTCAATTAATGCTTGTAAAAGCACAAAACGAGCTCGAGGCTATTGATTAAAAACTGGCAGTCGCGCACAAAAGAGGGTGATACTGAACCGGTTGTCGCAAGGCGAGGATCTGGGCGAACACAATGACGGCCGCTTTGTTCGCTTTGAGGAATTCCCTTCAAATCAATACTTAATAATCAACGATTGTGAACTAGCCTTTGTCGCGGAAAATAATAAGTCAATGTCGCGGCCTTCTCCGGGCTATTCCGGTTCCCGGCCGGCGAGCAGCCGCGGACGCGCCGCTCACGAACCGTAACGTGCACATTTTTTGTCTACGAATGGAAACAATAGTCAACTACAATAAATCAAAGCATTACTTTTGTGCAACGGGTTCGATCTTTCTTAGGTTTGCAAATTTCGAAACAAAGGAACAAAACCATCACATTTTTTCCTTCTCTCACCTTGCGATTATGCAAATGGTATAACAATAAACTTTTTAAACTGTAACACTAATAAAAAGTGTCTTTATGGTAGACACTGCAAATGTTAAATCATAAAAACTGAACGAACGACTACCTAACTAGACTGACTCAGTAGTGCGAAACCGAGCAAAAAATTAACTGTTAGGACTTTTTAAATGTTTGTTCTGAGAAGTATCTCCATGTTCGACTAAACATTATGAGATCTACATGACAGGGTCGGGCTGGGACGGCGCGTATGCGACCGAGTAGGGCGCGGGGTCTACGCGGGAGGAACTCGTATACCGGCTCAGCGGCGCGTGGAGCGCGGGGACTACGCGGCGTGCACGCGCAGGTCGGTGGGCGAGTCCGGCGTGGCCGGCCGCCGCGGCAGCGACAGGTCCTCGGGCTCTGTCTGCTCGGGCCACTCGTCCCAGCGCCAGTCGGCGGCCGCGGCTGCGGGTGGGCTCGGCGAGTCGGGCTCGCAGCCACCACCGCCCGCGCAGCGGTGCAGGGCGGCCGCCTGTCGCCGCCGGAAACGCGCCCCGCAACGACAAGCGAACGGCGCATCTCCCTCGTGCACCAGCGCGTGCGCTTTTAATTGGTTGGAGTCTGAGAAGCGCGCCGGGCAGCTCGGGCAAGCGTACGGGCGCTCGCCGGTGTGCACGCGCAGGTGCCGCCGCAGGTTGGCCACCTGCACGAAGTGGCGTGGACAGTGCGGGCAGCTGTATGGCTTCTCGCCCGTGTGCAGGCGGAGATGCGTCTTCAGATGGTGGTCGCGCGTGAACCGCTTGTGGCACTCGCCGCACTCAAACGGCTTCTCGCCGGTGTGGGTACGCTCGTGGTTCTGTAGCACGTGTTTGTATCCAAAAGAGCGGGAGCAGATCTTGCAGGTGAAAAGTTTATCTCTTGGCGGGTCGGCGGCCCCGGGCGAAGACCCGGAGGAGGGCGGCGAGAGAGGCGCGGTGGTGTGCGAGGTGGTGACAGAGTCGTCGAGTTTGGAGGTGCGGCGCCGCTTGCGGGCGCGGTCCAGCTCCGGCGGGGGCAGCAGCGGCGCGGGCGGCGACGGCGGCCAGGCGGCCAGCAGCGCGCCCGAGTACAGCTCGGCCGGCAGCCCCGCCACAAGCGCCGCGGCGCGCGTCGCCAGCAGGCGCTCGGCTAACATCGGTAATGATTCTTGACGCATTGTTGATAGCGGTCTCACTGACACACCTGCGACAAAGAAAAACGAATATTAAATATTGATGCATTTGCTACCAATAACAACAAACAAAAAATGGGTACATCGTAATTTTGGATGTAGCATAGGTATCATAACTCTTATATGTCCTTAGGTGTTAACTCAAGACAAAAATTGTCACAGTCGGCATCACTTCCGTCACTCGTTAGTTTCGACCTAAACAAACACTCTGTGGAACCTATCGATAGCGCACTTATCAGCAGCAGACGACAAAAAACGCGGCAAAAACCGTTGCCAGACGCTGCGGAGGAAACATTTGGTCGCAATTTGGTCGCAATCATACCGATGCAGGTCGCTTCCGCCCCGACCTGTTGCGCAAATTGCCGCGAACGAGCCTAGCTCGCTCCCGCATCCTCCGTAAACTCGTCCGTATATTTTTAAAGGAATAATTAGATTGGAGTTGATTACTTGATGTCGTCGCTAATTGCGTTACTCGCTTGTCGTGGAAGGGGTGTCGTCCAGCAGCCGGCCCCGGCCCGCGCCCGCGCTCGAGCGAACCACTTATAATGGAATTAATTATTCCTCAAGCGGCAAACTCCGCCCGCCCGCTCCGCCCAAATTATATTCAAATATTAATTTCGACGGAGAAAAGCCTTTTTGAGAGCACTTAATTAAAATTAGACAAAATCATAATTGAAAGTTCTCCTCGAGGCGTGAAGAGGCGGCGAGGAGGGAAGCTCCTTACATTATCTACTTAGCTGTGGAATTAATTCCGGGCCGAACTGTGGACTTAGCCGTCGCGCTTAATTGAAGGAGGCAAAATAGAATTACTGGACGCTGCCGAGTGCCTCGGCCGCTCTTCGCGCCGCGCTTTTGTTTCTTATAATAATTATAATAAGTGACAAAACACCGCATTTCTTTTTAAAAAGGGCTCGAAGAAGATGTTCGTTGAAGCTAATTACGTATTCTACCATCGGATGATGTAAAAAGTAATGAGATAATTTTAAAGTTTGTGATTAGGCGGCGGTGGCGTCGGCGGCGCGCGGCACGTACCGCCGGCTTATCCCATAACTTTTTAATAACATTACTCGCTGTTTCGAGGCCGGGCAGCAAACCGAACTCGTGATGTGCCCTGAATTGTAATACGGACAAAATGTAAAAGTTGACTCGCCAGTCGTAAATACAGATCAATACAAGTAAATACAGATCTGCTGAGACCTACCTAACTTATAGATTCGATAATACTCTGCCGACTTAGTTGATTACTTGTACGGTGGTACTTTCAATTTGAGATAAGATTTATTACAGTATCTATACGTATATTTTTTTACTCTCAAACGGCAGTTTATAGATCCTATAGATAGGCAATTGATGAGCATTATGGGCACGGTTATCGGTGGTCGGGTGACAATACTGGTGATAAATTTTTACAGCACCGCACCCTTCCCTACGCTTTTTATGAACCAAAGAGTTGTAATTATCCCCTCTTTATACGCCATAAATATTTGTCAATAACCCGTAGGTATATAATACTTTTATGATGAGGTCTACTGCCGTCTCTCCATAACTCATTATCACGGGCAGACCGATAAACATCATGTCAGTGACATAATGTCATTATTATTGAAAAAGCTTTTGTTTTCTTCTAAACAAAGGAACTATAGTTATTTGTTTTACAAGGGGGCAAAGTTGTTGTTTAACCGCACGTGCCAATATAGAAGCCTGAGCAAGCGAAAGATTCTAGTATTGAACCGCGAGCGTAGCGAGTGGTTCAAAATGTGGAATCTTGAGCGTTGCGAGGATTTCAAGGCACGAAGGTTTAAACAAATTTTGCCGCAGAGTGAAACACAAAATTTCAATATTTATAATTCAAAATCATCATTTATGGGTAATTTCTGCCAGACCAGCCAGCTCAAGATATCAAGTTAAAATTTGTATGAAATTACTTTGCACTCTTGTGGATAAAATGCAATTTTGCTATCTGTTTTCGAATAGCAAAGTAAGCCGTTATCAGTTGGTGTGGTGAAAAATATATTGTATAAGTAACAGTGAACAGAACAGTCAATCGCGTCAATTAATAAGTAATAATGTCGATAATATATTGTATTAATTTAAAACTGATTACATGCTCCTGATATTTAAGACAATCGTTGGGCTCAAAATCCTGTCTTAATTAAGATTATGAAAAAATATTTTTGCCAGACCGATTTTTGCATTAACTTAGCAACAATACGAAAAGGACATGAAAAATCTCATTTACAAGGCATTTTTCATAGTGAAGTTTTGTAACATTAGTTCACTATGTCTTATGCAATACGGCGCGCCGCTATTTTTATATTTCTTATGAAATTGAAGATTTGTAAAAACCTATACACAATTACACACTAACTAAAGTATGCAAGCTTAAGAATGGAGGTAACATATTAGATGCTGTTATGTTTTAGCAGTTGATATATCGGAGGTTATGAATCAATTGATCGCCTGTGTACCTACTCTGTACTTTTAGGTAGTACAATATTTGTCGGTTAACCAAACATAAAACGAAAACCAAGTGAATCAGTCACTCAGCAACCTGTCTTTAATGTTTTAAGTTACCCTTAACTGGCGTAAGGAGTCTTTTGAGGCTAAATTTGATTACATTTATTTAAATACCTAAAGATATATAGTTAACATATACTAGTATAATACAGATTTATAGTTATACGTTATACCCCCTTATTCATAAACGTACTCTAAAGTTATCAAGCCTATAAAGTTAGTTTGTCCCTTTCCGACGTATTGGTGTGATAGAAAAGGACAAACGAACTTTATCGGCTTGACTTTAGAGTACATTTATGGATAAGGGGGATAGTCTAAAAACATTAGGTACACGACCAAATAAGAAGGTTAGACAGGCCGCTCAGTAACAAATAAGCTGGGTTTTTGTATTTGGTACAAAGGTAAAATTTGCAAATTATTTATTTACGTTATTTTAACACGTTCGACACCAAGTACCCGCCTGGTGGGCACTCGAAAACTTTCCTCAGGTGCCGGAAAACCCGCTGGGCGGGTTCTCGCCATACAAGCGGGCGGTTGTAAATTAAAACCGGTTACTGACGTAGTGCGTCATTTTCTGTATGGTAGTGAAGGAATGTGTTAAATGCCTAAATGGACAGAGTATAGTTAGTAATATTGAGTCACACTTCGGACACTGGCGATATATGAAAGAGTCGCGTTCCTAGCACACATTCGAAGCTCGTGTAGGTGAACGCGTACCATGCTTGTATGAGAGATATGACAGGACGACTGTTCGCGTTTTTGACAGGCGGTAACCGAGATGGGGTGGGCGACACTTTCAGCGGGGAGCGGGAGTGGCCATACTGTACGATAGTACTCTTTTTCTACTCCCGTACTGTTATTCGTGACTTACAAGGTCGTGCATAGAACTTTAAAACCCTACATAAAAGATGTCAGGACAAGTCTATCTAGTCTATACCCTGAAAACATTTAGTAGCAGTAGCACGATATAGCTGTTACAGTTCAGTAAATACATTGCTACCAACTTAACAAACCAATCACTTCACCATAGAAAATAAAATTTTGTAAGAAATATGTACATTGTTGCCAACCTTAGAATGTCAGATAAAGCCTGGCATTCGCAGAGTCGAGACTCGTTCGTTTTCTGCTGCGATCATTGGTGACACGTCGAATCCAGTCGAATCGCATTCAAATGTATGAGAACTCGATTCAACTCGGCTCGATTCGTCTTAGTGGCCAGGCTTCAAAGAACCATACCATAGACAGTTTTATTTTCATGTTTGCACTCAAACTGCATATTCGAAATGGTAGGTGGTCCACTAGATAACTAAGATGACTGAAAGTAGGTATTTATTGAATTTATAAGTTTCTTTCAAAGTAAGTGCTTGGTCGTAGAAAAAGTATTGTATGCAACGGTGTTTAACTGAGTCAAAAAATGCTCGTGGCGTCTTCATTAACAATTTTCGGCTTCGCCTCAAATTGTTACCCACGCCACTCGCCTTTTTTGACCTCTTTTAACCACCAGTTGCATAAAATACTATTATTATACTGTGGTAATATGAATTACTTAGTTTAATGAATGTTTATGTTTCTGACGTGTAATGTATACAGCGTGTGTATTCCATACGGGCGAATATTTGAATAACGATTAGTATTGGACCTAAGGAGCCTAACTACATAGTTTTTTTATTGAATAGATGAGATATTTTTTTTTTCATACATAATAATTCATTACGCAATGTATTAAGTCCACTTCAATTAACGTACCTACCTAAACGTCATTACGACATGACGTTTATGTCATGTCAAGTTAATATGGACGGCGTACATTGTTGCTTGGTCAGATTAAAAAAAATAATTACTCTTAATTAATAACACTTTTTAATAAAATGATTATCCTATATGATTCGTATGATTAGATACTATAACTGGATACATTATTCGCCCGTATGGAATCCACACGCTGTATGTACAATATCAATAAATATGAATATAGTTAGTGTAATAGTGAGTGGTGGTGTCGAGTGGTGCGTTAATCGACAAATGTTGTAACTACCCAAAAATTGACAAATTATTTATTTACGTTCTTTTAAATGCCTAAAAGTACAGAGAATAGTTAGTGTAACAGTGAGTGGTGGGTGTCCCAGTTCGGGCACGTAATGGGATTACCCGCAAGGCACGCACTCGCACAGATTACGCTTCTACGGTTTCGTACTTTAGGGTTAAGCGCCCGAGCCGAATTTCTGCGGCTTCGCCTTTATGTAATGTTTTGGGAAACTATTCTACAAATGTGTGTTAATGGCAGTTTATGTAACTGTTATAACACTTATAACAAATACATTAAAATACGTATGCGAAGAAAAGGTTCATGGATTTATCTTCATCCTGTCATTAGCTTCAACAAGACACAAATTATGGGAACACGCATTTTTAAGCATCCGCGATTGTTTTAATTCAGAAGCAAAATAAAATCGAGGGGAGCAGGTTTTTTGATATATTTTACAACATTAATATTTTACAACATACAAAAGTTGTTAATTTAAATTTCTAGTTAAGAGGTTTGTTAATACATTAATGAATGTACAAAATCTATTAGAGTATAAATTTATGATTAAAAGTATTCTATCAAATCAGTTTATTACTTTAAGTGAAAAAAAAAATTCAAAAATTTCTAACGTTTCCTAACGTACCTATAAATATTGAAAACCTAATATCTCAGATTTTGGTCTTTTTGGATTAGTTCTACTCAGAATTGAGAACATTCTCCATACTCCTTTCCGTAACGATACATTATTGAATGTATTTTAAGCGTCAGCTTTAAATTCTAGCGATTCTGTCGAAAGAAACCTAACAAGACCTGCAGGATCTATAAGAAGCAGGCCGTCCCTATCGCACTATTTGTAAGTGCGATAGGGACGTTTTATCATTTATCACGCGACCATACTTGCCTGCCGCGTCTTCAGTATTTTTTTCAAACAATCAATTATTTATTCGTAATAAACTAACTATTTTGGCTCAGTGATACAAAGTGAATCTTGGCCTCCGAAACGAGAGTCCCTGTTCCGATCCTGCGCAGCCTCTTGCCAGTCACTGACTTGAAGCCGACGCAGATCCGCCGCCACACTGTCCTCCCAGCGATACCTCGGTCGACCCGGACCCGGACGGCCACCAGACCAGACTCTTGACAGAACCTTTCCCATTCTAAGTAAGTGACCGAACCAAGAAGTAAATGCCGAGATCGAGGAGTTAGTGGCCGAATCCAATATCATTTATTCGTGTAATTACAAAAAATACACAAGTACAAAAACAGAAACACAAGTAAAAGAAAAGAAATTAAAACATATAAGTTACCACGTTTTCAGCCTGAAAGTTGCCAAAACCATATTTCCCCCAAATATTTTTGCGTGTTTTTATTTTTTATACGAACAAATGACTAGGGTTGTAAATAGAAAAAAAACCAAATGTTTTTTTTTCAGAAATGAAAAAAAAACATGAAAAAAAACCGAGCATTTTTTCTAAATATGGTTTTTTTTCAGATGAACAAAAAATACGACAATAACGGTTTTTCGTGAGTTGTAACGTGTTTCAATAACAATAACGTACATTTTAATTCAGTATACAAACGTTTATTGGGGAATCCCCGATGCGGCGTGCAGCGTGGAGAGGCGGTGGTGTTGCCAACAGTAAATAGTGATAACTACAAACTACAGATTTCGTAAATGTTACTTTTATAAGACCAGAAATTAAAGTTATTTGATTAAATTCGTTTAATAGTTAACATTAAGTCTAAAAAACCGTATAAAAGTATTAACTACTTTGCAAATTTTGAGATTTCGTACTTTAGAAAAAAAACATACTCCAGAAAAAAAACTGTTTTTTTTCACGGTTTTTTTTCATGTTTTTTTTCAAGCCAGAAAAAAAACCGTTTTTTTACAACCCTACAAATGACACATTTCTTTATTTTGAAATCATGATATCACGTCAATACACATTTTGAAAAAAATCATCAGTGTAGTTATGATAGTATTTAATAGGTGGCGCTAAATAATCGAGGTAGGTACAATTCTTAGTATAAAGTATGTAAATCCATACTAATATTATAAATCGGAAAGTGTGTGTATCTGTTTGTTTGTCCGTCTTTCACGGCAAAACGGAGCAACGAATTGACTTGATTTTTTAAGTGGAGATAGTTGAAGGGATGGAGAGTGACATAGGCTACTTTTTGTCTCTTTCTAACGCGAGCGAAGCCGCGGGAAAAAGCTAGTCCTATATAAATAATCCTTGTAAGTAAGTATAGGTATGTGGTCAAATTTGAGGGGGCGAAATAAGTACCTAATCTGTAACAAACAGATACACACACTTTTCCATTTATAATATTAGTATGGATAATTTAAGTGCCATCATTGAATAGAGACATACATATTTTTTTATTAAATAGACTAAGGAAAATAATAGCTAAATTTTTTACTAATAATCTGGCGTCAATATGTTAAACAAGCAAATGATTGAGACCGTTATTTGGAGGTGAATCACGCGGTTCAAGATCGGCAATTAGGTGGCTAGTTAATATAGTTATTGCCAATTTTCTACCCATTTACGATAACCCTAAATTACCTCATTAGATAATATCTTTGGCCATTATAGCCAAAGATATTTAAACAAATTTAAATATTTTTAACATATATATTTTATAGTATATCGATTGCAACCCATATTTTTTGTCGGTAGGTATGTACTTTAAAATTTTACGACTAACTGGGGTTTAGGATATAAAATTATAATTTCATGTAGGCTATACATGAAATTATAATTTTATATCCTAAACCCCCTTATTTATTTTTATTTATTATTTATTTATTAACATAAATGTATACAGCTTATACAAGTACAGTGTCCCACAAAACAGTTTCCACGGTTTGACTGTGGGATGGTGCAGATATCATTAAATACTTATGATAAACTATTTCTATACACAATTTATGAGGTAACTACGCAGCTTTTTACCAAAACTTAACTTTGTTGGCTTCCTGTCTGATGTCAGTGGGCAGGCTTTAGAAGAGCTCGTAGTTAAAAATGATATCAATAGTCGTTCTCGATGTAGAGTCATTGAGTTGCGAGCGTCCATAGGCTACGGTGACTGATTACCATCAGGCGGGCCGCATGCTTGTTTGCCACAATGTAGTTTTCGTCCACAGGCGGATTGCGAAATATCAAATAAACTATTAAATTTGTAATATACTACTTACGAAATATATTTTTTATTAATAAAGATTGCAATAATTACGGCGATGCCAATTTATATCAATTAACGTAAACTAGCGATAGGCGGAAACAAGCACACTAATAACCCTACCGAGGTATACTAAGATGTATGTAATATAATTATCTCACCATGTAAAAAGCCTAGCATATACTAGTAGATACAATATGTCAAATAAACGCCGAAAAAATATATGTTTTTGAGACAAACTACGCGGTCAACAACAACTGTTTTCTCAAACAATATTTGCCAAAACGTCAATATGGCCTAGTATTGTATCAAAGTGGTAAGTAAATTTTACGAAAAAAACTACACAGTGGAACTTATATGTATATACTTACTACAGTAAAACAGACGTGAAGTTTCGTTTCTTGTTTTTAAACAGATTACTCAACTATACAGTTTGCTGTCAGCCACAAAAACAATTGAAAATCACGATATTTAAGTTATCTCAATACAATGGGCAGATGTACATCATGCAATTAATGAAAATATGAATATGAAGTTGGTGCTACGCGGTAGAGTTTCGTAGCCGCTCGTAGCACCCGCTACGCGCTCGGCGGCGAGGCGCCTACGGTTCACTGAATCTGAAAAGCTCGACATGAATGCAAAATACATGTATGTGTGTGAGGCGGCGCGGCCAATCGCGGCGCGGCACCCACGCACGCCGCGCGCCGCCAACTTTCAAAACTTTTCGCACATGCACTTCCTTCAGATTCAGCGAACCGGCAGCACAACATTATTCACGAACCTCTCGAATTCTGTGTCGACTGCAGCGATAACGCCATCTCACATCAGTTCAGCTAGAATGCATTTATTTGCACCACGGGAAAGTTCGCAAGTCCAGATAGGTACACGTAATATGTAAACAGTTCACGTTCGAAGTACGAGACGAGCACGTCGGGGGCGCGATGACATGTTCGCACGGCGCGAAGTCGCGATCGTGAATGATGAGACCGGTGCGTGCGGGCGCGCTCGGTGTGACCTACCACAACACTGGCTGGCGCGCGGCGCGGCCGGCCGCCCCTCGCCTGAACACACCCCACGCCCCGCCCGCCGCGCCCCGCGCACCCCGCACCCGCCCCCTCGCCCCGCACCCCGGTGCACTCCACGTGCACGCATTGCATTCACTTTTTATAGCCGCTACTACATTATGTTCCTTCCTGGAGTTGTTTTTTACCCGCGACACATAAGCACTTTTTTATGGTTACGGCCGCTGCCGTGCGGGGCGGTGCTTTCTTCGGCTGAAGCTAATTGAAAACGCACTTAGGTTCATCTGCTGCAGTTATTATTAGTCATAATTGCTACTAACGATTTATTGCTCTCCACTCGACTACTAGACAGAATGTGGAAAAACTAAGGTTGGTTAAATTAGTACAGTGATTAAAAATAGTTGTTCTCAAAATCATCATTTTCACACTTGCTGCAAATCTCGTTTCGAACGGGTCAGTAATTACTAGCACTTATAATGAATATCTAGCGAGGTTCAATTAATAACGCATTAAAAAATGAATCGGTTGGAATTACCATCTTTACTTTTAATTAAACATACATACTTAACAATATACTGTAGTAAGTACTTACTGTTGGTAGGTACTTAAATAAATTGGCCTTTCCTTAACTTTTTTTTAAACGAGGTAAAAGATAGCGCACTCGCAACGCAATCATCATAATCTTTTCGTTCTCGATTTTGCAATTTTCCCAATATCAAAAACCTGGTAGACACTGGGTTTTACAAAAACAATGTTTGCGGTTTATCAAAGGGCAACAGATAAATTGTCAAAAGATGCTAAAAAATACCAATGAAGAAGCACTGATATAGATTAATTATAATAATTACTATAATATAGCATGTATTACCTAATACCTAGTTACTACAATCTTAGATTTTAAAGATTACTACTAGGTTTAAGAAACTGTAATATTATTAATTTGAAATAAACAGATTAAAGTTTTTTTTTTTTTACATCCCACAAAAAAAAACGTATAAAATGGTGCTGAGACCATATGATTCGCGCTGCCAACAGTTAATAAGTTCTCACATCACACCTAGCTTCTAACTTTCCTACATGTCTAAACTTACAAGCCCATGCTGAATCCATAATATCTACAATGTGCCTACACCTTATTAGTTAAAATATATGAATAGGTATGTGACGTCGCCTTTTTACCTCCACATTTCAAACAATGCAACAAGCACCTTTACGTCCTTCGTAAGGTGCAGTAGGTTTAAACAGCAGAGTTTTTGAATAAACGGTTTTTGACCGTGATAACCGTGAATCATTCAAAACTATTATTTAATAGTTTTGAATGATTCACGGTTTTAATATGACATATCACAATACGGCTACCAAAGAAATAATTAGGACTCTTGTGACTGAATTGATTCGAAAGCTACTTACCTCCGCCTCTACTTATTTTTTTTTTCTTTAATTAAGGACAGTGTTGAAAAAAAGTCTATGACTAAAAGAGCTTTGCATTTAAATTATAACATTGCAAAATATATTTTTTTTGTTAGGATTGGCTTTTGCTGACAGGGCACTTTGCCAAATTGCAAAATATTAAATATCGCGTAATTTACAATTCATGCCGACGTTACGAACACTTGACAGCGTTCGTCATCAACGGGTGACTGAGGAAAAATTACAATTGAACTATAAATAATATAGAGTTTTAAGGCTGGTTCACACAGTTAATAAAGCTAGTTATACAATATAAAAAAAATACATTTACTATGTTAAAAATCAATTTATTAATATACACGTAATTGACAAAACCAAACTGCAACTGTCCAACACCACACAACACAAATGCCTCACAGTCTTCGTCGTGCTTGTTCTTGTTGTAAAGGAACAAGCACGACGAAGACTGTGACCCGTACTTCTTAAATTCATAAATAAATAAATTTATAAATGTTATAGGACATTCTTACACAGATTGACTGAGCCCCACGGTAAGCTCAAGAAGGCTTGTATTAAATATGGGTACTCAGACAACGATAATTATATAATATACAAATGCTTACATACATAGAAAACGTCCATGACTCAGAAACAAATATCCGGGATTCGAACCCAGGACCGCGGCTCAGCAGGCAGGGTCACTAACTGACTGATCCAGACCGGTCGTCGAATTCATATATCTTAGATCCATATTGTTTATTATGTACTACGATATTAAATATCATTTTGAGTCATTTGAGTGAAAACATTTCGGTAAAATTAATTAAATATGTGGTGATCTTCCTTCATTACAGCTAAATTACAACTTTTTAATTTCCCAATTCAACAAGAAATTCAAATTATAGTACATCGTAATGAATATAACATTCAATAGTTAAATGAATCTTCCCGAACTTGCATACATAATGAAGGCATCGGTGGGTTAAATCATAACCCGTGGCCTGCAATTAAACTTATTCACTCATTAGAAAACGGGTCGCCGCTACGCTTCGCGGACTACGGGAAGCCTTACGCCGAGTCTGTGTGTTCCAATCAAATAAACTTAAACTAAGTATGTTAAACTAAAGAAGACTTGTGTTAAGAGAATGACAAATATACCTAATACGAGTATAACAAGTACATAAATACATAGAAACCATCCATGACACAGAAACACACATCTGAGCTCACCACACAAATACCTAAATGCAATTACCTACCAGAATTCAAACCAGGGACCCCTGGAATAGCAGGCAGGGTCTCTCCAGATCAGACCGGTCGTCAAATGTTTTCTTGGATGCAATTAGTAAAAGTATCAATGGAAACGAACAGCCCTGGCGGCCGGCAATATGTTATCGGCTCGCGCGTGTTCTCCGGCCTTCAAACAGCAGCCGGCAATTATTAGCCCAAAGACAACACGCATAAACAGCGTGAGTGTCGCGGCTCGGCGGCGGATCGCGTAAATTAAGCGTTTTTATTGAGCCCTACCCGGCCCGCGGCTATTTCTACAATTTCTACTATTTTTACCATTTGTGGGCACGCGCCGCCCCAGCTCTCTTTTTATCCCGCGCAGCCGTCTATCGCACTATTATTAGAAGTGAGATATGGTTTTTTGTTTTAAGGAAACGGACATTGTGCTCCTGGCGCTCCTCATAAAACTGGCAGCTTCCAGAATTAGACGTGTTTTATATGATTACCGTTTCAAGTTTCAATAAATCCTCCCTGAACAACAATTTTGTACAACTTAGTATTGCTGAGAGCAGTAAAACTACTTATTGTTGCCCATTAGCTACTGCGTTTGTTATCTTTAAAAATAAATCAAATAAAATTTTGTTAAGTAAAAAATAACAGACTTTGCACAATGCACAATGAAAAAGCTCCTTAGTTTTTTAAACAGTGCTCCCAGGCTCCCACCTGCTGAAGTCGCGTGCTAAACGCCGCCGCAGCATCCTCGACTGTAACTTTGATCGGTTAAAGTCTATTTTAGTGTGTGAATATAAAATGCAAGGCAGTTTTTTAAGATAAAAAGTTAGTTTTATCTCATTCTAGTGCAGTGCTCTGTCCCTGTCGGAGGATGTTTAAGTTGGTTATCTCGCACACGCCGCACCTTGCGTTCGGGAGCGCCTGTTCCGCAGATATCTATAAATTAGGCGACAACAGCGCTTTGTCCCGAAATATTTGCAGATAAACAATTAAGTTTGCCAGCCAGCAGGTGTTTCTGATCTAATCTTAAATCAACACGATCATTGGCTTTATCTTGTTAATTACGAGAAATATACAACTTTAGGTCAACTTGTGATACAAAAAGATAATGCAGGTGTCGTTGATCTACGTTTATCATTAAAGTATTAATGAAACTGAGCTTATAAAATGAAAGTAAAGAAAGACTATCACCAAAACCACCAACCAATTCGTTACGGTTCATAGTGCCTATCTGCAGAACTAGAGTCTATCGTTTGTAATAGGTAAATTACACAATACAAGATCGAGCTCGTCGACCGCCGAGTAAAAGCGAAAGCTACGAGTGATTCTTTGTTTCGAGGAGCCGCCCCCGCCGTCCTCATCAAAGGAGCCAACTCTTTGAAGACGTGAAACCACAATTAAGCCCTACCGAAGAGAATTCAAGGACGCATCACCCCGCTTCCAAATGAAAGGGATTTGTGAATTTCGCCTAACACTTTTACTTCCTTTTATTGCGAGTGTTATTTGCAAAACTCTTTGTCTAAAGGAACCCTTTTAGCATTATTGTTACTCGTCGGTACCCTTTCACTTTCTTGACTTTGTTTTATTTTGCGCCACAAAAAGCACTGCAACAATGTGCAACTATACCTATCGGTCACAAGGATAAAGAGTGGACATTGAACAAAAGTAGAGCAGATAATAGTCAGTTTTAGTAATAATAATAGTAGTTCGTATCCGTTCGTATCACTCCTAGGTACCTAATTTCTTTTAAATCTAAGACGAACCATAAGACTTGCGGTGACAAAAAGATATCCCATCTCACGTAGAGCTTATTAGCTTATTCTAACTCTAATAAAAGCTCTAACATCACAAAGTCTACACGTCTTCACCTTAGTCAGAATATGTTTGTGATTTTGATTTGGCCGTTTATTTGATCACTTTTACCTTCTTTACTTAATGCCAAATAATTTTGTAAGAGCTGTTTTTAACACGTAGTGAAAAAAAGCACAGATAAATTTAGCAATATCGCTTATGAGGATCTTTAAAGACTACCGACGCTACCCTAGCAGCTTCCTTACCTTATTCGGGATACAGATAAACTGCAAAGCGATAACGTTTGTCCTAAAAATTAAAAGCGAAAGTTTTGGAAAGGGTCCAACATTAAAGCGTACCGACACTAAAAGATAATATATGGGAAGCTGTAATCGTTTTGTTATCTAAGACAAAGCTAATTGCAACCCAGTTTCGCAAATTGGAGCACAACCCAACCATTTGTTTTTTGACAAAAGAAAGATATCCTTGCGAAACTTTTTGCTGCAACAGTGACAATAGCGTCCAGATAACTTCTAATCCTATCTGACAATAGAAGCTAGCATTGACTCTATTACTTATATTGTTTGCTTTCCCTAAAGTGCTGTAAAAACAAATGTTTACTTCGAAATTGGGAAAAAAATGGGAGCTATGTAAATTTAATTACGCAACTATTGGGAAACAAATTTTTCGTACGTTGTGGCAATAGTGCGGCCGACAGCGGGCCCACCGCGACAGATGTGCGCGAACGGCGCTAAAATTACTAAAATTGTGAATATTTCATTCACATGATTGCGCGCTCGGCCGTTACGAATCAATCGCACACAATGGACTCGAGTTTCAGCCAGTTTTTTTGTGTTTGTATGGGATTTTAATGTAAATTTTGGTAAGCTTTGCACAAAACCTGGTTCTCTATTATTATTGCGGAAGGGCGGTTGATCAAGAATCAATACCGTTTTGTAACAATCTTGTGATTGATTACAAACTTGTTTGGTTAGATTGACGTTTCTTTGTTGAGAATTTGATAAAATTTAGTTCAAATAATTATACACTTTTTGTATCTCGAGCCCTGATCATTTTTAATTACTTAGATAATACCATTCTGAAAATTATCTTGGCCTACAACACAATACAAATAATTATCAATAGATCGGCCAATAAATAAATCCAGCCGGTTATTCGTATACTTTTACGTTACAGTGAATAGCATCCAGTGAGATATTGACATGGTTGATGTGATTTGATCGTTACATTTCTTATTCTTGCCCGAGCGGATTTCTTTGGCACATATCGTTCCGCTAGGGCGCGCAGGTGAGAGCCGACGCGACGATGACAATCGTGCGGGAATAAAGTATAAAATATCGCCTCCAAAGGATTCGCATTGAATATTTATCCCTAGCTCGCCCTGTCCGAGCTCCCTTTGTTCTCGGCGGCCGTTTAAACTTTTGATTCTGCAACTGGCAACAATCAACTGGACCCTCGGACTCTTCTAAAAGATCGTATTCGTGTTCTGGTACAAACAACAGTTATCCTTCTCTGAACATGTTAAAACTGAAGTTTGCTTGCGCGCCGCGGGGGTGGTTACGTCCGGCCCCTACACAGTTGGCTATTTCTATGCTTGCGTCACGGGCTCTCCCCTTCCGGGTGTGATGAATAATTCCCTTTTTCTCCGGGAGAGTATTGTCCTTGCCAACTATCCCGGCGACTCGATACGCACCGTCGGCCGCTCCGCATAAATGTGAATTATATCCTGCACTATCCCACTTACAGAAGTCCTCTTTTTATTTCAACGGTAAAACTGGATTTATGTTTTCTCCCAGGCGGACATTACGGCCAGTTAGGCCGCATACTCTATATGGCCGGGGATACATTCTCGTAGGGTTACATAGGATAAATCATGTCTTATTACATTGTTTTTTTAACATCCTGACATGTGATTTATAGGTTTTTAGGTTATGGCGGTTTCAGGCTAGGATATTTATATGCGTGTGTACCGTCTTTATGAACTTATAGGTAGATTTCCCTACAATTGCCGCCCTTATGGCTAAAAGTGGGTTTTTATATAAAAATAGATATATTTTTTATGTGTAAACAAGTGTTTAAAAAGTAACTGTTATTAAAATATCATCATGAATTTTAATCGTTTCACAACGACTGTTAGAAACTCTTTCAAAAACAGCTGTTGTATTACGCAGGTAACAAAACAATTATGGCAAGATACGACACATATTCGATACATGATTCGCAGCTATGATTGCGACGTTGCGTAGGTACGCGTAAGTCGTAACTATTTTCTGTCCACATCGAAGGATTAATGCGGGGTGTGAGAGCGGGTGGCTGGCCGGCGCGGCGGGAGGCCTGCACTCGGACCGCTCGATCACTCCTTCTTGCCCCATTCATGCCATCCCGAACGTCTTTCAAACGTCGCCAAGCGCTTTGTGTCACTCCTTGCTCGCTGGCCAAACTGTCACCCTTTGTGACTTGCGCTATACGCGTCTTATCCGCTGTCAAACGCCTTGCACAAATTCAAAAATAACATCGACAGATTTACATTTTTTTGACTGTCCTGTGCAAACGTTAGATAAGTTTAGCGTTGGACCCTTTGTTTGATGCAAACAAGGGAATTCTGGTGCTTATCTGTCGGGTCAGATCATGCATGAATGAAGTTATCTACATAGGAAAGTGGAGAAGGACCCATAATAGGATACATACATATGTAGATGTTTAATTTCTGCTAATAATAATAGACTCATGGAACACTGGCAGGTTTATTATAATTCTTTTAAGTTTTCAGGCATATTAACAACTTCTTTGATTTGGTTGTTGAGTATGATTGGTAAATAACGTGTAATTTTGAGGTAAATAATAATAATTAGATACAGTTTTTGAACACCCTTTGATGTTGTCCTACCGACTACGCCATTTAAATTGTCCTTTAAATTGGGCAATTAAATCGAGCATTGATGTGATCATTTTGGCGTTATAAAAAAAAAATACTTTTTTGTATGTAAAACACAAATAGCCACAAAAATATTTTTTGGGCTATATTAAAAAACCGATTACCTCCCTAGCGTGGCCAAACATACGATTACGTATACGTGTATTAGTGTGTCGAGAAGATGTCTCCCAGCACAATAGTAGATTTGACATACATTTGCAATTATTTAAAAAACCGTCCCGTGCCGTGGCGCGCGCCATTGTTGTGCACCGAGATGCATAATTCCGCGAGCACACGTCTGTTTTTTACAGAAAAAAAATAAAAAAATATATTAAAAAAGTGACCTAGAGAACGATTATGTAGGTAACGGGAATCCGTTGGACGACAGCCATTGAATGTTTTTTGACCCGCGGACCTTCGGCAACAGGCGAGGTGTCCAGGTGCGATTTAATATAATAGACATTAAAAATACAGTTTTCGTTATCAAAATGCTTTTGTTAGTTTTTACGCCATAAGTAGGGGTTGTGGAATGGTCAAAAAAATTAAAAAAGTGACCGTTTATAGAGCATCAAAAAGTATTTCGCAAAAGCGAAGTAAATAAGACTACATATAGTATCTGTTATATAAGATTTAAGATTAAGATTAAGATTTTGACGGGTGACAAGAGTATAAGAGAACGCTGGAAGAACTATTTTAATAAACTTATGAATGAAGAGAATGACTGGTCAGGTGTGGCATGATGCTAAAAGTAACATAGGTATGGTGAAAGAGATTACTGTAGAAGAAGTAAAAATGGCAGTGCAAGCTTAGGTATGAAGAATGGGAAAGCGGTAGGGCCAGATGATATACCAGTGGAAGTATGGAAGGTTCTGAAAGCGGATGGTTGGAAGTGGCTGACTTTATTCTTTAATAAGTTGTTGCAAGAAGAGGCGATCCCTGATGAATGGTGCAGCAGTGCATTGGTGCCCATTTTTAAGAATAAGGGTGATGTACAGGATTGCAACAACTGCCGGGGAATAAAGCTCATGTCACATAGTATGAAGATATGGGAAATAGTGGTAGCGAGACGAATAAGAGAAGAGAGTGAGGTAACACAGAACCAATTTGGGTTTATGCCGGGCCGGGGAACCACGAACGCCATATTTGCACTTCGCCAACTATGCGAGAAATACAGAAAAGCCAAAAAGAACTTGCACATGGTGTTCGTGGATCTGGAAAAGGCATACGATAGAGTTCCGCGTAAGGTTCTGTGGTGGTGTATGAGAGAGAAGGGAGTGCCAGAGAAGTATGTGCGGCTTGTGCAGGCGATGTATGATAGAGCTAGTACTCACGTCAGGTCTGAAGCTGGAGTCACCGACAAGTTCAATGTGGCGGTAGGTCTACACCAGGGGTCGGCTTTAAGTCCGTATTTGTTCCTCCTGGTTATGGATGCTCTGACATTGGACATACAGGAGGAAGCACCCTGGTGTATGCTGTTTGCCGATGACATTGTTCTTGTTGGGGAAAATGCACTTGTGGTCCAGAGCAGATTGGGAAAATGGCAAGAAAGACTGGAAAGTGTGGGACTGAAAATCAGCAGAACCAAAACTGAACAGATGTTCTGCGATTTCGGTGGTCTATCCAGTTTTTCCCCTATTGCCTTAGATGGTGTATACCTACCAGTCTGCTCCGACTTCCGGTACCTTGGGTCATTATTCCAAAATGACGGAAGCATCGACCGTGACGTGAAAAATAGAATAAATGCGGGATGGATGAAATGGCGACAGGTCTTAGGGACAACATGCGATCGACGGATGCCCCTTAAACTTAAGGGGAAAATCTATAAGACGATTGTAAGGCCTGTTGTATTGTATGGATCTGAATACTGGGCGACAAAGGTGGAGGATGAAAGGAGAGTGCACGTAGCGGAAATGAGAAGGTTGAGATGGATGTGTGGAGTGACCAGAATGGATCGGATCAGGAATGAGTATATTAGGGGAAGTTTGAAAGTTGCGCCTATAACGGAAAAGATGAGGAGTGGCAGGTTGGCGTGGTACGGTCATGTAATGAGGAGGGATGAGTGTCATATAGGCAAAAGAATGTTGGAGATGAATGTTGATGGATGGAGAGGGAGGGGTAAACCCAAACAACGATGGATGGATTGTGTGAAAGAGGACATGAGAAAGAAAGATGTGAGTGTTGAGATGACGAAAGATAGGGGAGAATGGAAGAGGAAGACATGTTGTACCGACCCCACATAACGTGGGATAAGGGTAGGAGGAAGAAGAGTATCTGTTACATAAATTATTACTTACTCGTAAAGTACCTACTTAACTACTTCGAGCAAAAATATAAAATCATTCCAATTATGGAAATAGTTGACTTATTTGATTGCTTATGAATTTTATAAATAGTAACATAATAAATTAATAATTAATTAAGATTTTCGCAAGGTACCTCGCATGTACATATTTATAAATTGCGAACAACGAGCAAATTTTCTTAACTTTATTATGTAACTAGCTTTTGCTCGCGGCTTCGCTCACGTCAAATTCGAAAATTGCGGAATGCTCCATATAAACGCCCACCCCCCCATTTTGGGGAAGTGGGAGGTTAAAAAGAGACAAAAAGTAGCCTATGTCACTCTCCATCCCTTCAACTATCTCCACTTAAAAAATCACTTCAATTCGTCGCTCCGTTTTGCTGTGAAAGACGGACAAACAAACAGACACACACACTTTCCCATTTATAATATTAGTATGGATTACTAACTAATTTACAAACACAATAGAATGGGATAACAGAAACATAGCATTATTGGCATCCTTTCAATTAAAGCTGTAAAATTAGTTAATATTGTATCAACTTTTACCCATTTCACGTATTTGTTTTGATTTTGATAGTGTTGTGAACTGACTGAACTGTCAAGTGTCACAAGATGAGAAGGATTGTCCACCCTGCAGACTCAGCCTTGGAAGCAATCTGCGCCCCACGGCGATAAGGGCGCGGTCACAGCGGATCATTACCGAGCGTTAAGAGGTAATATCTGCGGGCAAATATGTAGTACCCAGAGTGTCAAATTATTATGGCGACAGAACGCTTCAAAAACGAATACCTTATCTCTTGAACTCTTTGCCCGGGGATATAGTACTGGAATCCAAAAAAAGTACTTTTAAAAGGCTCTTAAAAAAACATCTCTTGGATACTCTATAATAAGCGATCCTGCCTACTTCAAACTGAGTACATAACATGTTTAGAAGTTATATATATTAATTTGTATATTTAATTATATTTAATAATAAAACTTTATAAAAGAGACTGAAACGACTCCACAGTCAAACTAATTGTAGTTTTGTGGAGCATTGTATTTAAGTTATGTTTTGTAATTCTGAGTATAATAAATAAATAATAATAATAATAATAAATAAATATGTGTGTTGTTGTATCTTAGAAATAGGTACATAGGTAGTTTTCCTGTTTTTTTATCAAATTGAAAAAAAAAATTTTTTTTTTTTTTTATAATTCAGACTTTCAACCCATATTACCTTAAAAAAATTACAATAGGTAATATTAAAATCATATCTACAATAAAAATATTGATAAAAATGAATTAACTTAACTTTATTTTTTGAAACTTTACCTATTGCACAAAAGAACAGCTTAATGTAATAAAAACAGTTAAGTACGTTCAAAATTAATCATCGCGTTCAAAATTATTTGCGCATCTCCGTCATTGTACTCTGGGTCAGTGGAATACTTAATCCTGGAGGTTAACATTTCGGGTACTAAAGCGGCTCTAGGAGTTGTATATTGTCCTCCTGGTGTTGACTATTTTACTGATCTGGAGTCTGTTCTTTCTCCACTTAGTACAGATTATTCACATCAGCTTATCTTTGGTGACTTTAACACTGATCTTACGAAGACTTGCCTCAGGACGCGCAAGCTAAATGCTATTATTGAATCAGCGGACCTTTCGGTACTTCCTTTATCGCCTACGCATCATAATACTGACACATCTGACTCTTGGCTTGATCTTGCCATCGTTTCCTGCCCTGAACGCGTCAATACGGTTGGCCAATTCTCTGCTCCTGGTTTTTCACACCACGACCTCATCTATCTTAGCTACCGCATTCGTCCCCCTAAGTTGCAGCGTGTGACGGTTCAACTGCGCAGTTTCGCTAGGCTTGATATGGAGGCCCTAAAGCGTGAAGCTCAAGCAGCTGACTGGTCTTCTGTTATGTCGGCGCCTTCGGTAGACGGGGCTGTTGCATCTTTAAGCTCGATGATTTTAAAGCTTTTCGACAAACATGCCCCGGTTCGAACGGTCAAACTTAAACGTCCTCCTGCGCCATGGATCACCAGAGCTGTGCGCATTGCGATGACGCGGCGTGATCGGGCGTTTCGTAAATATAAGCGCGACCGTAGTAATGAGAATTGGTGTGCATTCAAAATTGCTAGAAACAAGTGCAATCAGATGGTAAGAGCAGCGAAACGCAAACACATTCACGATAACATTGCTAGGTCATCTCCAGCAGAGACCTGGAAGTTCTTAAAATCTGTCGGCGCGGTCAAGTCTTCTAACACTTTAACTACTTCTTTTCCTTTAAACGATTTCAACTCACACTTTGCTAAACCTTCTGTCATAGATCCCACAACTAAAACTTTCAGCATTTCCGAAATTAATAGCTTACCCTGTATCGCTAAAAACACTTTCTCATTCACCTCGGTGACTGATGATGAAGTTCATAAAATTATCACGACAATCAAGTCTAACGCTGTAGGTGATGATGGTCTAAGTAGAACTATGGTATTTTGCATATTAGAATGTATACTCCCGGTTATAACTTATGTTATAAACCTTTCTATGTCTTCTGGGGTTTTTCCTTCGATATGGCGTAACGCACATGTGATCCCTCTTCCAAAGACTTCCAATCCCAGTTCACTTAAAGATTTTCGTCCCATCTCAATTCTACCATTTCTGTCAAAAATTTTAGAAGCCGTTGTACATAAACAGTTATCCCATCACATTTTTTCTAACCATTTGTTGTCGCCACTTCAGTCTGGATTTCGCCGTGGTCACAGTACATCTACCGCGCTGCTCAAGGTGATTGAAGACGTGAGGGTCGGTATGGATTCTTCGCTGCTTACAGTGCTGGTCCTTATCGACTTCTCTAATGCGTTCAATGCGGTAGATCACGATTTACTTCTGGCCTCCCTTAAAAACCTGAACCTCTCTTCATCTGTCATCGATTGGTTTGCTTCCTACCTTCGTGGTCGACTTCAGTTAGTCCGTGCAGATAACTCTCATTCTGATTGGTGCAAACTACTTTCTGGGGTTCCACAGGGTGGCATCTTGTCTCCATTGCTGTTTTCCATTTTCATTAATCTAATCACAAGCAACATTAAGTGCTCTTACCATCTGTATGCTGATGACCTACAGCTTTACAGTCAGGCTAGTGCTGACGATCTGGATAGGGCTGTCGCCGACTTAAATGAAGATCTTAACCTTATAGCTTCCTGGTCACGTTGTTTCGGCATTGCAGTAAACCCTACCAAATGTCAGGCCATCATACTGGGTAGTACGCGCTTGCTTTCCATGACAAATGCAGCAACAATAGCCCCGATCCAGTACGAACAAACAGCCATCCCTTTTGTTCCGCAAGTAAAGAACCTAGGGTTGATTATAGACAGTGGCCTTACATGGGATCCCCTGGTATCTGATGTCAGCCGGAGAGTGACTAATACTTTAAGAGGTCTCTATCGATTTAAACATTTTCTTCCATCTAGCACCAAGATTCTCCTAGTCCAAGCCCTCGTTTTGCCCATCATGGATTATGCTGATGTGACTTCCAGTAATCTCACCCAAGCCTCTCTATATAAGTTCGATCGATTGCTCAACAACTGTATCCGGTTTGTTTTTGGACTGCGAAAATACGACCATATTTCAGCATATCGTAAGAAACTAAACTGGCTCCCTATTCGACAACGACGGTCGTTACGTATTCTCTGCACTTTATTTTCTATTTTATTTGACCCTTTTACCCCTGATTATCTTCGTTCCAAATTTAAATTTGTTTCTCCGCGTCCCGGCACTGATCTCCGAACCACCCGTAGTCTTAAACTTATCGTCCCCCAGCATCGCACAGGCTTCATGTCTAATTCCTTCACTGTGCAGGCGATCCGGCTGTGGAATGATCTTCCGCTCTCCATCAGGCAGGCCCAGAGCAAATTGTCTTTCAAGCGCATGTTACGCAAGCACCTGTTAGAAAAAGTTCAATAGTTGTCCTCATGATGTTTCACAATGGTTATTTTATTTTATATATGTATTTTATGTATATTTATTATATTTAGCATTATTTATGTATGTATATGTAGATATAACTAGTTAGGCAAATTTAGGTATATGTATATAATTCTACTTAACTGTTTTATGACCCTGCACCAACACGATCTCTCGGTTTAGCCCATGGTTGACTGGTAGAGAATGCCTGCTAGCATTAAGTCCGCCATTTGTACTTTTTTAATTGTGCAATAAAGTTTAAATAAATAAATAAATAAATAAGTACCTACCTAGTTAACTCCCGTTAATAATATGTAACTTTTGTTAAGTATGTTTGTCATGTGTGAAAAAAAAAGTCATATAATAGGTTATGAAGTTATCAGTATGACCGCTAGCCCATTTTGAGCACCAAAAATCCTTTCCAAAGGGTGATGTGGTGGTACGAGGCGCGGGGGCGTCGAGCGGCCGCTCGACCTTTGTACCAGGCTTTCTGCCTTTGACAACACCTTTGACGCAAACTGTGAAGCAGCCCTTGCGAAACCTCTTACGCCAACTAAAACCCTCTTTGAAGTCGAATTTCTCGCACAAAATAGACTATTATCAAACATATTCTATATCGGGCACGGGTGGCGGGCAGAAGACTGAAGAAATATCGGGATTGAATTACGAATATTCGCTATTACTTAACAATAATCTTATCTTAGCCTAATCAAGGGTAAGTAATATCCCGTTATTACATCATTACATCAGTGTTCATTAGATCACGGAGACATGACCCCTTATTCTCATTGGCGAACATAATTGTATAAGACCTTCCTAGAGTAATTACTTACATAAAATAATCCTACTCTTTTTTGCAAATAAATACATACCAACTGAAAAAGTCAAAGATCCAGTTTGCCCCAGGTAGTTTTTTAATGTCAAATCGAAATACTAGTATTTTTCAGTCCTAAAGTGCTTAAAATATGTACAGTTTCAGCGGAGACGGAAGATGAGTTCGGTAGTAATTTGAATGCGAACCTGCCTTACAGATTAACTCAAGGTTCGATTTTGTACTAGAGTTTGCTGAAATTGAAACATTGGCAGGACGTATGAGACAGTTCCGAATACATGGGTCGATAATTTGTAATAAAATATTCAATGTTATTATTATTCCATTTTACTCGTAATATCAAATTTATTTCACAATAATATATTTCACAGTAAGATCATCATCGTCAAGCATTAAATAAAAACATTCTCTTTATAAATTGAGCTACTAAAAGGTGCCTTCATTACGCGAGCCTTGCTGCAGGCAAAACCTTGCGCAAAATATATAAAAAACCTTTCAATTTGCAAAATATGTCGGAAGTAAAAAAATATTGATCCGATTACAAAACAGCGGGTAGTGGCGGCCAGCACAGCTGCGGGACACTTCGCGGACGGATTTTTTTTCAATTTGCAGCATTGAACACGCACTCCATACTTCCGAAGTCCAATTTCAATTAAATTCAAACGTATCTAATTCAGATTCATTAATCTTGCTCGCACAAAGCGATGATCGCGGCTACTCGTGCATGGTCAGTTGTTGACAGGAAATTGATTTGGATCTCCGATGGTTTTTAATGGTTTTGCAATAATTCATGGGGGCTCATACCTGCTCCTCTCGTCTTAAGTAGGTATACCTACATAATGTATGAGGTTCACAAAAAACATATTAGAATCGTATCGTTGTTTTCTTTGTTTTTAGGGTTCCGTACCTCAAAAGGAAAAAACGGAACCCTTATAGGATCACTTTGTTGTCCGTCTGTCCGTCCGTCCGTCTGTCAAGACCCTTTTTCTCAGGAACGCGTGGAGGTATGAAGCTGAAATTTATATCAATTACTCAGGTCTACTGTCCCTTGAAGCTGTGAAAAAATCAAACTTCTAAGCCAACGCAATCAAAAGATTCAGCCGTTTATGCCGCAAATTTTCGACACTTGCAAGGGAATCAAAACCTACAGGGTGCTTCCCGTGAACTCAGAATCTTGAAATTTGGTACGAAGCAACGTCTTATAGCATAGATAAAGGAAAAATTACGAAAACCATAAATTTTTAGTTACATCACATAATATATATTTTTTTTAATAATTTTAACCTTACTACCCATTTCCTCATAAACGCGTAGAGGTATTAAATTGAAATTCATACCAAATACTCAGGTCTATAATACCTTTAAGCTGTAACAAAATCAAACTTCTATGTCAACGCAATCAAAAGAAACAGCAATTTAAGCTGCATATTTTGAAACTCGCAAGTACTCGCAAGGGAATCAAAACCTAAAGGGTACTTCCAGTCGACCTAGAATCTTGAAATTTGGCATGAAGCAACGTTTTATAGCACACATAAAGGAAAAATTCCGAAAATCTTAAATTTTTAGTTACATTACAAAATATATATTTTTTAATAAATATAAACTTATTACTTTTTTCCTCATGAACGCGTAGAGCTATCAAGTTGAAATTCATATCAAATGCAGGTTTGTACGGAACCCTCGGTGCGCGAGTCCGACTCGCACTTGGCCGGTTTTTTAGGTACTTAGTTGAGTAGGTAGGTACGCATAATTTGGAAATGCGTTGTATACTTCCAATACCGGTTAGAAGTAACGTGTTTATACTACATACATATATGCCAGCATGTATTTCATATGACTATAAACTGAATTAAAATTGTGTAGGTATTTCTCGTACACAGTAATTAGGAATTAAGGTACTTTCTAATTACCTACAACAACTAACTAGGATACTTGAATTGAATCAAATTGTGCCAATGTTGACTAGATACTTAAGTTTAATCAAGTTGGTAAGTCCTGAAACGATGTTCGTTAATGATGTGTATATGTCGCAGGGAAATGGCCAAAACACAGATTTTATCAAATCACTAAGGGAGATGATCAAATCACGCAGGATGTCAAAATGGCGAATCCATTTTATCATTTCTATAGAAAATTTCAGTCATTTGACTAAATCCCTGACTCTGATTAGTGAAATCACAAAATCGACCAATAGACACGCCACGTTTTGTCATTTCACTAGATTTGTTTAGGGATTTGATAAAATCTGGCCATTTCCCTGCGACATATACATACCTGTATACCCATGTGAACGTATTTGCATTTTATAACTGAAACTGTCTTTTAAGAGTATGACAAAAAAAATTGTACAGAATGGTAACCCATAAAGCTTTGAATCAAAATTTCACGCTGCACTCTATTATAAGACTCGTCATGTCTTTCGCCCTTTGGGCTCTAGAACCTGTCAAATGTTTAATAACAGCGTATCCTGTCCAAACTTAAGGTTTTAAATCAGATATAGAAAATACCAAAAAAGAGCATTTAATACCGATTTGCTATTGTGTGTGGGCGTATGTCATTCAGAATTAAATTTATACAAAAAGACCATTTTGGCGATAAATAAAAAATGAGCAACAATTGAAAGTTGGCATTGACTGCAAATATGAAAAAAATCGGTTGCGTCTGGCAAGCTGATTGAAGGCTCTTTTTATTGCTCACCTAAATATGTAGTATCCGACTAAGCTGCCACTATTATATACTTACTTAAGCAGTTCGTGGACACTACGACACAATAGAAAAACGTATGTAGTCGCCTAATTTCCGCGAAAGTGTTAAATTATATAAGTATATCTATACTTCGTCTTGCTAAGTTTTTCTATGCAAACTTTGACGATAAATATTTAAGCAAGTATATTAATATATATTTCTTCCAAGTAACAGTCAGCAATCCTATTAGTGATACCTATACTTACATGTACACGTTTGGTGGTATTATTAGGTAATTTGCATAAGGTAATCGCAAAACGGTACGAGATCCTGAATGTGCATCTGGTATAGTCAATACAAAATAGTATAAATATTTAAGTAGGTAATGATTTAATTAATTTTAGGACCACTTGCACCAACGAAAATGGAGGGTTAACCCGAGAGTTAACCCACCATTTTATATGGAATTTGACAGATGACAGCTCACCTAACCCTGAGTTAAGTGGTTGGTGCAAGTATAAGGCATTACAGTCTTAAACACTATTTGATTTTTGTTAAACTACCCTTGCTCCACATGGAGTCTTTAAAAGTAGAACAGAGATGTACCTAGTAAGTAAACTCCTTTCGTGCAATAAGTAAAGTTTTGTGCAACATTATTTATGTGGTATCGTCAATTGTTCAACGAAGTATTACTCTATCGAAACTTTTTGCAGCGGCCCAACATAATGCGTGCAATATTATATTTCTCGAAAGAAAATATCCCATTTCCGCATCTTCCCACAACAATGACCGTCATCTAACTATTCAAATACGGCGGTACCCACGGGCGCTGGCGAACCCGACTGCTTTTTTGCACACAACGAATTAATGGATAACCAAAACCAATGCAAAATAAAAAACAAGCTTATTAAATGTTGGTTTCGCGTAATAACACGTTGGTGGTTTTTGCTTTGTTTCCACGAGCAGCCGAAATATCCGGTTACCGCCGTTAAAATATTTTGCCTCCAGATGAAAGGGAAACTTGAAGTTTTTACGCCGAGATTTAGTTTTTGCTCCTCGAACGCGAAAGTAGCATGCTTCTATGCAAAAGCTGGTTTCGGAATCGATTTCGCTTTTCTACAGAATAACCGCGAATAACGTACAATTACATTTCAATTGAAAGCGCTCATAATTATGGCTTTATTAACGCTCGGCGTCGCGTAATTTCTACGCGATGGACTTTTTAATATTCCCAGATAATTTAACGTATTAAGTTAGAAATCTACATTATGCTGAATTCGACGAAAATTCGCAAGGAGCATTTATCAAGTCCACAAAGAGAGTGAAACCTCTCTAAAGGAGGGCTGCTCCGGACAGATTTAATTTGTTGCGAAGGCCTTTATAATTGGAACATAAAGATTGCGAGTAATTAATTTCGCAGCGAGTCAGAAGCAAGAGGCGCATTGAGGCGCGCAGCGGGCCTAATTAATATTAATGACCGCGAGACGCCACTAGCCGCCGCCGATTCTTCTTTTATCTAACACCTACACTCCTGAGCTAATTTCCTTTGATTGTTAGACGCCAAGTAACTTAGATGTCATGATTTGCAGTTTGGGAAAAGTATTCCGGCTATGGATATGGATACCTGCATCAATTCAGTTATACAGCCATAATTTATCTTGGCGCATGGCTTTTACTTTTCTGGCTTTATGTAAACATGGCTACCTAACTGTTTATTGGGCTACCACAAGTAGGTTTTTAACTGCGAATATATAAGGTAGGTATATTCTTTCAGAACTCTACCTACTAAGATGGATGGTAATACAGGCTCTGAATGGACAAAATATGATATGGTAAGTTCGGCATGTTTGCGAGTGGGAGGGGCGCGGTGACCGATGGGACGCCGCTAAAAGCCGGACGGAAGCCGCGGACTCCGGTTACGCCGAGCGTGGGATCTTGTGCAAACTAGCTCAGGGCGCGCACACTTGCCAATCTTGCCATACTAGTGTTTGTCACATATAATAGTGAGATATGGGAAATAATTTATAGGACTGATTTTTTCCGACTTTCGATGTCGTTCCGACGACCGAAACACAAAACCGTAATTTTCACGTGCGATGAAAGAATTTAATTCATTGAGTGAAAACAGTGATTACTACGTATTACCTATTACATATTAAAGAAAAAGTGATGGATACATAGATGATGCTCTGAGGATGGATGCCTATAGAGGCGAAAGCGTTATTCAGTTTAACCAGTACACGTTACAGCTGAAAAAGTGTAATAAATCCTTTAGTACCTACCGTTTCGTAACTTAAAATTTGTAACCAGCTTCCAAACGGGAAAAAAGTTCCGTATTGTAACTGGTTACAAAATGGGATTTATTTTGTCGTCATGAACACGTGATTTATTCGAATAATGCTGACATTGAGTAATCTTTTAGGGTTCCGTAGTCAACTGGGTTGACTAGGAACCCTTATAGTTTCGCTCTGTCCGTCTGTCCGTAATAGTCCGTATGTACACCGTCCTAGCTTCGATTTGGTAGTAACCAGCTACAAACAGGGAATTTTGTATTCCCGTTATGTAGCCAGTTACAAAACTTAGTTACCAAACGGTACCACGCTGTCCCAATACGTAACCGGCTACAAACCGGGAATATTGATTCTTTGAATTTTGTATTTCCGTTATGTAGCTAGTTACAAAACTTAGTTACCAAACGGTTCCACGCTGTTCCAATACGCAACCGGCTACAAACCGGGAATATTGATTCCCAATATGTAGCCAGTTACAAAACTTAGTTACCAAACGGTACTACTCTGGCCCCATACGTAACCGGCTACAAAATGGGAATCAACATTCCCGGTTTGTAGCCGGTTACGAAATTTTGGCTACCAAACGGTTAGTACCGTTTAAATTACACTAGATAAAATTATTCCTACAAAACTATTTTAAATGTTATATCATAATCTAGCAATAAAAACTTTGATTTAGATTTTTCATTTTGCTACGATTATATAAGCGTACTATATTTTTCTACTTTATTTTTCATGATTAGAATAATGTATTTTGTGAACACCTATCTCTTAACTTAACTAAGTATTTAAAAAAACTATCCATATTTCTTTGTAGCATAAGGTATAGACAGTTTACTGCAAACAAATTGTATCAAATAATAAGGTGAAATATTCAGTTTCATCATCGAGTCAGAGACAGCCCTGTTATTATTGCACAAACTGTAAGACAAAAAGTGTGGCTCTTCCTGCGGCCGCTCCATGTGCGAGCCGTCGCGTCTCGAGTTTCCAATCATAAACAAAAACCGCCAAATACCAACATACTTAACACCCAGCTCGACTTTTTTGGCACTCTAGTGCTGCCATTTTGTCTACTCTAAAGTAAGAGGCCTTATTCCTAAAGACGAGCGTTTTTTGCAAAATTGAACCTTTTTCATTCAAAATTATAAAGAAACTATAAATGATTATTAAAAAAATGATAATGTTCCTAAAAGTACATATCTTAAGCTAGAAAGTCAATTGGTACTACTTTAAAATATGTCTTTTTATACTTCCGAAAAATCAGTTTTTTCGGAAGACGTTTTCAAATTTCGTAGTGGAATAGCTCGTTTAGAATCGTGATTGTGCTGTTAAAAATGTTATTTGGGGTAATAAATGATCACAATCCTATTTGTTATATCCTGTACGAGTTAGCTAATACTTTGACATTTTAAGATTTACTTGAAATGGTGGATAAATAACCTTCCGTATCCTCCCCATTTTTTCGATAAAAAGAGGTTTACATTATGTATTTTTCCTGCGATTCCTGCATTTTTTGTAACTCTTAAATAATATTATCCTAAACTAGAACTTCTTATTGACCTATAAAAAAAAAATCATACATATAAGACATACCTTTCTGTCGATAGATATGTTTTTAAAACACCTAAAATTCGAATAAAAGACACTGTGCTAACGCGAGCCCGCTCAGTCTGCGCCGAGCGCTCGAAGACAACGGACCTGCGTTTGATCGTCCGGCGCACCTAGCTTTCGTAAGCAGCGCGATAGTTCCGAGAAGTGCCGTAAACTGCGACTAAACAAATCTTGATCCTTTTTACACCTTATGCAATTTTAGCATTCGACATGCTTTTCATATGATTTTGGATTTTAAGTTATACGTGAAGTTTGTTGAGAATTTGAATTATTATTATATTTTGGGACCATGATGAGGTTCTGGTTCTCATGATGATGGAGTCAGGCAGGAAATGTTCAACAGAACTGCTATTCTACTTATCATAACTCCACCATGTTTGGGCTCATTAGATTTGGGCCGACGAGCACCATCGAACTAGATGAGGTCCAAGGTCTCACGATGGAGTCAGGAGGTGGTCAACAGAACTGCTATTCTCCTCATCATAACCCCATCATGTTTGGGCTCATTAGATTTGGGCCGACGAGCACCATCGAACTAGATGAGGTCCAAGGTCTCATGATGGAGTCAGGAGGTGGTCAACAGAACTGCTATTCTCCTCATCATAACCCCATCATGTTTGGGCTCATTAGATTTGGGCCGACGAGCACCATCGAACTAGATGAGGTCCAAGGTCTCATGATGGAGTCAGGAGGTGGTCAACAGAACTGCTATTCTCCTCATCATAACCACATCATGTTTGGGCTCATTAGATTTGGGCCGACGAGCACCATCGATCTAGACGAAGTCCAAGGTCTCATGATGGAGTCAGGAGGTGGTCAACAGAACTGCTATTCTCCTCATCATAACCCCATCATGTTTGGGCTCATTAGATTTGGGCCGACGAGCACCATCGAACTAGATGAGGTCCAAGGTCTCATGATGGAGTCAGGAGGTGGTCAACAGAACTGCTATTCTCCTCATCATAACCCCATCATGTTTGGGCTCATTAGATTTGGGCCGACGAGCACCATCGAACTAGATGAGGTCCAAGGTCTCATGATGGAGTCAGGAGGTGGTCAACAGAACTGCTATTCTCCTCATCATAACCACATCATGTTTGGGCTCATTAGATTTGGGCCGACGAGCACCATCGATCTAGACGAAGTCCAAGGTCTCATGATGGAGTCAGGAGGTGGTCAACAGAACTGCTATTCTCCTCATCATAACCCCATCATGTTTGGGCTCATTAGATTTGGGCTGACGAGCACCATCGATCTAGACGAAGTCCAAGGTCTCATGATGGAGTCAGGAGGTGGTCAACAGAACTGCTATTCTCCTCATTATAACCCCATCATGTTTGGGCTCATTAGATTTGGGCCGACGAGCACCATCGAACTAGATGAGGTCCAAGGTCTCATGATGGAGTCAGGAGGTGGTCAACAGAACTGCTATTCTATTCATAAGACTGCTTGCACTTACATTGACATTATACTTTACATAATGCTATTAAACCTAATGAAGCGTTGTTTTATTACCTAAATCTCAAAACCCTCTAAATAAAATATGTATAGTAAGGAAGGAGCAAAAATTTAACCGCAGGCTTTCCAAACCGACGATGTTTGATCAGCTACTTTTAGAACGAACATGTACATAATTTGATTTTCACCCTTTCAAATGTTTCGACGCAATGTTTTGCACAGGTCACGTCATGCACAGTTAAACTGTGGAATGAATTGTTGCCAGCGGTATTTCCGGACCGATGCGACCTTCAAACCTTCAAGAAAAGAACGTACATCCATCTTAAAGGCCGGCAACGCACCAACACTTCTGGTGCTTCGGGTGTCCATAGCCGGCAGTGATCGCTTACCATCAGGCAACTTGTCTGCTCGTTTGCCTCCTATCCCATAAAAAAAACGTTTAATAATTTTTAAGAAAAAAAAACCGCCGCCTTTTGGGTTCTGATGAAAGCTACTTGCGAATGTTGGATTATGTACAAATACATACATACAATCACGCCTGTATCCCATAAAGGGGTAGGCAGAGCACATGTAGAAATGTGTAGGTATTTTTTAAAACTGCTTTTAATGCTTTAATTATTAAATTTTTTAAATCGGTCCAGTAACGACGGAGATATCGAGGAACAAACAAAAAAAAAACAGACGAATTGAGAACCGTCCTTCCTTGAGAGATTTGAGGCGATGGTTAAAAAGTGACACAACATCATGAGCAGTTCCACTGCACCAAATGTCACTATTCTGGACGTAAGTGCATGCTGTTCTTATAAAAATATGAAAGTCACTATAACTGTGCCGTTTAGATTTAGGGAGTTCCGGTCTGACCATCATCAACAGTTCCACTGCACCAAATGTCATTGTTCCGTACGTAAATGCATGCTATTCATATAAAAACACAAAAATCGCTATATGTATGCCTTTCAGACTTGAGGAGTTCCCTGGATTTCTCCAGGATCCCATCATCAGAACTGGGTTCTGATAAAAATGGGACCAATCAGTATGCATATACATTCAATAAAAAAACAGAAATCACTATTAAACTATTCTCTAATTTCAAGTTCCTAACTAAAATTTTCCTAATAAAAAAAAACAAATTGATCCCGATACAAACTTTAACCCCCTTTTTCCCTCTACTAGGGGTGTAAATTTTCATAATCGATTCTTATCTCTTCGAAATTTTGTTAATGCAATCAATACAAATTTCGACTTTCTAGCTTTCGTAGTTTCGGCTCAGCGGTGTTGGTTGTTGAATCAATCAATTAGGAAACCTGTATTTATATATGTATATGTAGACTACTATACTTTTACTACATTCATACACCTTATTTACTACTACCATACCATGAACAGGAAATTCCCCGTATAAAATTGAAAATTATGTTATTACCAATTTAATTCAAAACTATCAAGATTATTTGTATCGGCGTTGAAACGCGCGTTGAGTTGCAGGTGCTCGCGTACCGAGCGCCAACGCCATCTATCGATGGCCGTTTCGTGAAATTGATGAGCGCTCTAAGGAATAAGGAGTCTTAACTAAATGGCTTTGTCCATAAATAATAAAAAAACAAACATGTTTTTATACATACACGCTCGCTCGCTGGGCAGACGACATTGAGGCAGTGTCGAGTAACTGGCTCACAGAGGCACAAGACCGAGAACGGTGGAAGAGGTTGGAGGAGGCCTATAACCGGAAGGGGTCCTAACCACTAATATACTTATATTTAAATTTAGTTTATAAGGAAAATTTTGTAAAGTGTTTATGGAATAAAAAGGCTTTTTATTTTATTTTTATTTTATTTTATTTTTATACATACTTAGTATCATCCATGAAATTGCAGTGAAAAAGAGGATGTAGGTTCCAGCTAGGTACTTACATTCTGTAGTACTCATCACATACAGGTAGAAACAAAATTGCACGTGTCTTGACTAAATTTCGGATTAAAAATAAATAATTTCAGATTATAAACCAGTGAATACAGATTCAATCAGGTTTAGACGCTGGGGTCGATTTTTGAATTTGGACCGCACGATGTACTGCACGAAAGCTCGTGGAAAACCGTTTTAAGGAATAATATTTATCGTTGTCCTATTTCGATCAGTAAAATGTAGAAAAAAACAAAAATTGATTAAGTGAAAGTGCTGACGATGGCCATAACGTATAGCTAGTTTTCACTGTATACGTAGATACTAGATTCATATACATATATAAGAAAAACCGGCCAAGAGCGTGTCGGGCCACGCTCAGTGTAGGGTTCCGTAGTTTTCCGTATTTTTCTCAAAAACTACTGAACCTATCAAGTTCAAAACAATTTTCCTAGAAAGTTCTTATAAAGTTCTACTTTTGTGATTTTTTTCATATTTTTTAAACATATGGTTCAAAAGTTAGAGGGGGGGGACGCACTTTTTTTTCCTTTAGGATCAATTATTTCCGAAAATATTAAATCAAAAAACGATCTTAGTAAACCCTTATTCATTTTTAAATACCTACCCAACAATATATCACACGTTGGGGTTGGAATGAAAAAAAATATCAGCCCCCACTTTACATGTAGGGGGGGGGGGGGGTACCCTAATAAAACATTTTTTTCCATTTTTTATTTTTGCACTTTGTTGGCGTGATTGATGTACATATTGGTACCAAATTTCAGCTTTCGGACGGACGGACGGACGGACGGACGGGCGGACAGACAGACATGGCGAAACTATAAGGGTTCCTAGTTGACTACGGAACCCTAAAAAGCGAAGTAATTACAAACTTTGGCTAGATTTTCACTTAAGCATCAGGGTAGTGCTGGTCCATTACATAAAGTCTCTATAACTAATACAAGATATACTGAGTAGTTGATTCAAAACCATTCATAAGAATTTGCTCTGAATAACGCGCTCATCGATGGTGTATCAAACACATGTAACGTTCCGGCGGCTTCATTTGCACAAAAGAGCGAAGCAAATGTAGGTAAGAAGGTTATAATCGAGCTAAAGTGGGTTAAGCAAAAAGCGGCATATGTTTTATTGTAAAAAATCCTTTGAGGGCTGCACGTGTGCTGCTTTCGAGTGCACGCGAGCGCGACATCGCGCCTCGCGCCGCACCGCGCAGCGAGCCTTCGCGACTCGCGCGCTACTTGACTTTTGTCTAAATAACAATTAACATCAATAGGATATCAATAACTACGTGTGCTTTATGTCTAATATTAAATCAGAATTCAGGTACTTATTCGTAGAACTTTTTGGTTCAGGACCACACTGCCTCATAACTCATAGGTAAGTACCTAAAAGTATGTAAGGTTCAGTGGGACAATTACGACTGGGAGGACAATTACAATTTTAATAAACTACTCGATTTTTTTACTTTGTTTCACATTTATTATTTGCATTATTAAATAGAGTGTCCACTGGTCATAATATATCTCCCTTAAGTCTTGGTTATTAGGTTATTGTATATATTGGCACCTAAGTTTGTTCGTAACTAATTTCATTATATTATATTTTGTGAGTTAATAATACTTAGTTTAAACAAATATTACAGTAGCCTGCATATTCAGCGTTGGGACTCTCTAATCGAATCTTGGATCAAGTGTGTGTAGCTATACAAAATAAATAAGCTTACTTAATAACGTATAAAGACGCACTATGTATTTACGTAAGTACACATCTTAGAATGTTATTGTGGCTGCAATTTTGTGCGGTCTCGCGATGCATCGACGCATGCTGGTTCGTAAGCAGTCGGCCATGAAATCACCCCTTCGCCTTTGTACGGTACCGACAAACGCATACTGGCCCACACTGCTCGCAAATGTAAATACTCCATAATAGAGTATTTACCCACTCTAACACAAACTTCTAAACTACGGACAAACAAGAATCTTGCCAGGATAATTGGCCAATTCTTTGTGATGTATCAAACCACTGTTATCAAGCTTTTATGAGTATGAATACCGCTGTTGGACAACAGGAAGCAAAGTACATACCTAATTGTGCATAGAGTCCAAATATTTGACTAACCGACCTTAAATATTTGAACCAAATGACTATTTTGCAATTAATAATTACTTGCTGATGCTACAGTTGCATACATTTTAAATTGGATTTGGCACCCAATAAATGTAACCAATGTCAAAAACCCGTAGAATGAAATAATTTATATAATTAAATTAGTTTAGGTACCGATTTACTCCAAGGAACAAGAAATGACTACAAATAATAAGTATGTAAGATGTATAGATAAGAAACCACTGCACTACCAAGAAGTCATATAAAGCCGTAGGTCCTGAAATCGGAGTCGACGCAACAGGATCCCACAAAGAGCGATCGAAAGTGCAAGTGTTGCAATATTAATACTTCATTTCCACTGCTCCCGCATCGCATTCCGCGTTTTTTTACCAAAGAGCATTTTGTTTACCCGTCGAACGTTGGTTATAAATGATCGAAGCTGCGATATCGATTTTCAATAACATATATTACGCCATAAGAAACTTCACACAATACTTTTACTCTACGCCGTTAACATAAAGTCGAAACTACAAAATAGATCGGAATTCGGGTTGCAGAATCGAAGCAAAAAAAGTAAATCTACCTGAATAAAAGTGAGACTTAGTCGCAAAAACTATTTCGTTTCAACAATAATATGAACGATTTATACAATATGCTTAATGGCACGGCAATTTGAATGGGCTTCTTAATTATTGTTACAATTAGCTCAATTGTTTTTTAAATTACTTTTAAATTGTTTTCAGACTGTTTTAGTTGGAGTCGGACTGAAATTGCAAAAGAAAGCGAAAGCCGAGCTTTTCTAACAATAGTCGTCGTTATCGCCTACGAGTCAAGGTCACAGGAGTTAAATTGTGGGTAGTCACATGACGGCGATCTCGAGCTGTCAAAAGATGCTAGAGCGAATTTTCCTCCAGCATCGAATGTTGAAATCTATTTGTGTTGCTATAAAATAAAGGTCTATCTTATTATGATTGCACAGGAAGTTTAAAGTTTTCCTATTTGTATACTAGTTCCTTCGTATAGCTTGTAAAAAGAAACGGCCTATTTGGGGCGGGCTAAATACTATTAAAATTAGTTATAAATTATTTTGTTAATATTTTTCAGCATCATTAGAAATCAACCAATACTGTTGGTTGTCTCTTTCTTTTCAGCCTGTGTTCGCCACATCTTTTCAGCCTGACAGCGAAAACATATATATATTGCCAACTCCTGTCCATCGCATGGATTAAGTTCCGATATCTACTGATGGACTGTTGCTCACCTGTAATTTGTTTCATATCTGCAGGCGGACGTTGCAGTTGGCGGCATGTCCGAATAAAGAAAGACCGTGTGACCTGATAAAGTCTGTCTGAAAGAGAGAGTAGATGTTTTATGACTATTATGTTCCTGCAAAAAAAACAAGATAAGGGACATTGTAGTCCTAGCTTAGCGCGGGTGCGAACACGATCTCAATAATTATTATCTAGCCAGTAAGGTAAGTAGAATGTTATTAGTCATTATTAATATTACGCATACGGCATATATACATATTACATTTGATTCTAATTAAATGAAATCTTAGATTTACTAAAGCAATGTACTCTTAGGTATGTATAATATGTACAAGTATGTGTAGAAACCTAGTTACAATCGGTCATGCCTGAATTAAGATTTATGTTTGACACATGTATAGTTGCATATCGTATTGCATACCCTATCTTATAATGCGAAGCTAGCTCTATAAAAAACACCATCCTTTCATGGAAGCAGTCCAAGGCCGAGTAATTAACCCTCTTTTTTGTGACTATCCCATATACATTTGATTTATTTTAAGGACCTTTCGTAAAAGAAGAATTTGCGAAATATTGAGCGCATTGGCGCAACTACCTGCGCTGCTCAAACTGTTTTCTATTTTGAAAGTTTATAGTCGATCTCTGGCCCCATAGCCGATTGGCATTTCTGCAAAACGAAACGCAATACGCAAGAGCGATAGAGATAGATAGCTACGAAAGAGCTAGATACTATCGTGAGCGTTTGTGCATTCGGCTACGCAGTCTGGGTATCAATAATAATCTTTTCAAAGCTTACCTACAGGTCATCAAAAAGGAGGGTGATAAGATGCAAATAAGTTATTTCTGAATCACCTCATATCAAACAATATTTTAGGACATGATTTTATCGCTATCGTCGCAGTATAGTTATAACACTGCTATACATATGTTTAAGATTCTTAAATATGCACGTTTAAATATATTTGTATTAGATACCCTCCACCATTCCACAAAATTCTCCGCCTCCTGATAAAATTACAAGACTACTTGAAATTCCTATCTAGTTTCCACTGAACTGTCGATCGTCATCTTTCTGTTGAATAAACTTGTCCGATCTTTCAAATAAAAACTTTCCGGCCTTCCTGCTCCTTGTCTAGTAGCTATACCGGTAGCTCAACCCTTAAATTAAATGACAGCTCCCCAAGAGCTCCAGAAGTTTGAGAAGCATGGTGCGCAGGCGCAGTTCGGCGGCGATTCCGGGAAGAGTGTAAAAAGCGCAGGTACGCGTCGAGAGTGAAAGGGTCGCGATGCAATCCGAGCCCCAGTTTCTCTCCCACTGACCTCCGTTTTTGTGCATCCGATGCGCCTGATTGCCAACGCACCGATACTGCAGCGAATTTTAAGTAGGAACACGTGAGAACTTGGCCCTTTCTTTTTTTTCTCCAGATCATGTGATATCTCATTGTGCTCGAATTACAGTCTTTAGACATTTCTATGTAAATGCAATGAATGGATGCGCAATGGGTAAGGATTAATGTGAAACGCATTTTTTATAATGGTCGACTTCGCAAAATATGTATAAAATGTATCAGATAAGAATAAGAAGGCTTTAGAAAAGTAATGCACTTGCACATACGTATAGGCCCTACCTAACTACTTAAAAAAATATACCTACACATTCTCAAAGATACGTTATCTCAACATTCTGAACTAAACTGGTACAGAACGGAGGCTGACCGCGTCGAACAGGCCGTAATAAGAATTATATAAATAATATATACTACATTGGTTTCTGCAATTGCGAATAATAAATAGGTACGTAGTATGTCGTGCTATTTGAATTCTACCTAATCAATATTAAACCTCCGCTAATAATATAAATGAATTTGGCTGGAATTTTGGCTGATAAGTTAGCAACCGCTCATTCATGCATAAAAAAAGTTAGCTAAACTAAGAATATAATTACTAAGAATATAATTTTAGTCCAGAATGCTGGAGACGCGGGTTCAATTCCTGCCCCGAAAGGCGGTTCGAGAGTATCTTTAAAAAAAGTAATAATGCCTAATCAACATTTAAACAATGAAACGTAGCGATTAGATAATGTAATATAAATTATCTATTACACATTTTATTTATGTTTCTACATTTTATTTTATTGTAACATTAAAACTTACAATGCTGGTCATATAAACCCCAAACACGGGTGAAATGCTCTCACAGGTACTTTCCCACGCACGCATTAACATGCTATACTCAGATTGGACCACTGAACAAAATTCCATGTTTGACAGCAATTTTGTTTGCGCAAACTTTTTCTATAGCCACACGAGTTCAACTTTCTACTCTGCATCGTGGGAATGCAGGTGGGGAAGGGTTCTACCTACGCTCGCACTCTTTGTGTGACTTGCACCGCTTGCACAAAACTATTCGCCCATTGTGGCCATGTCAAGTGATGTTCGGCTAATAGATAATTTATGGAGCCGCCGCAAAATATGTCAGACTTCGAGATGGAAACTTTAAAATATTAGGGTTGTTTGGGTATTCAATTATCTGTATAGGTAGCGACGGTATACATAGTATCTTTCATCTTTTATAAAGATCGGGAAGATAATTACGACCAAGCGTTGCAACTTGCGTTGCGGCGTCTCTTTTAGAAAATAAACCAAACCCCTGATGAGTTTCATAACATAACTCACGCCGTACTTAGGCACTGAGGTAAATATCACATGCTCATAAAATGTCAACGACTATTAATCAAACATATTATTGCGTTTGTAACACAAGCTTAATCCGTTTAAATAGAGATGTGCAGATGAACGTTAAACCGCGTTGACAAGCGTTCGGACGTAAATTTAACGTGCAAGGTGTCGGTGTAATCCCCGCGTAGTTGCGAGCGTCACGTCAGCTCCTCGCGGCTGCTTTATGGCCGACGCTCGCGTAAACCTAAAGCAACAAAAGTTAATTTTAAATGTACCAGCTTAACGTTAACCCTCCAAAAACATGAGCCCGACAGATCTGCGCCAATTTGCTACGCGCGTGCACGGAGAAAAAAGTCTCGTCCATGATACCTGAATAGTGTAATCTGAACGAGAAAATCTAGTAAATTCTGGGACAATTGTTCACATAGTATAAATAACTAAACTAGTCTGTTTAAATGCGTTGAGCTTAGTGAACTAGTTATCTTGTAATTGCTACACATTAAAATAGCGTGTATTACTAGAATATTTAGTAATCATAACACGTGGACCGTACAAATAAATAATATTTTCTTGCAGAGCTTAATAAATGAAATGTGACCTTGACAATATATTCTTGTAAAGGTAATATATACATTACGTATCATAAAATAAAAATATTGTAAGGGTCACACAGTCAAATTGTGTGTATTACTAGATTATTCAGTATTTATAACAAATGGAGTGTCTAAATAAACAAAATAATGTAAACTCGACAAGAAATTCTTGTAAAGGTTATAAAACTTTAGTTAGGCCAATAATAGGTATCGTTAAGAATACAAGTCATCTGATATATATTACATTCTCTTCATTTATGTAAACTTCATTAAATGGTTGATAGAACAAGAAAGTTAGTTACAGCAACTGCATTTATGGTACTCTCTAATAAATATACAATTGCGTTAACGTGTTATATTTTTATCGGTACCTATGAATTTGTCTGTGCACTGTATAGACAACTAACATTTCTTGTAAATGTAAAAAAAGGTTTGTTGTCTATACAAGGTGGTTCAGTAGGATTAAAGGCCGAGCCACGCCAGATACGTGTACGTAGACGTGTGCGTGGCGTGCTCGCTGTAAAGTACGAATCTTCAAAAGAGATGATACACCGCTCGGGAAACACGTCACACAAGCGGTGTAATCTCTAATGAGGATTCGTCATTTACACCGCGTACGCTACGCGCACGTCTACGTACACGTATCTGGCGTGGCTCAGCCTTTAATCCTACTGTACCACCTTGTATAGACAACAAACCTTTTCTTATATTTACAAGAAATGTTGTCTATACAGTGCACAGACAAATTCATAGGTACCTACCGATAAAAATGCAGGTTGCTAGGACCAGTTCCAAGAGACAGAAGCCTAGAGTTGAAACTGGGATCCGGAAACCTGGGTCACCCAGCATATGGAATGGATGCTATGAGCGGTGAAAATTGGTGAATCTGAAAGTAAATAAAATAATTATAAATAATTTGTTAAAAAATATATTTCAACGATCCTTAGTGCAAGACTTTGTTCATATATTCGTCAGTGTTAATAGAACCGTCCTTCATTTCGTCCAAAATTTATATTTTGCAGAATTTTTCCACTTTTGTTCCACAGTATGGCATGGGTCACAGGAAACTTGCAACCATTGTAAATCATCTGAAAAAGACATTAAAATTTCTATGAATAAATTTTACATTAAGTAATATTCTACGTCCACTTCAGATATATATAAAGACTGTCCACGATAAAAAGTGGTCATATATAACATGGTAAATCTTGAGAATAATGAGAATTTATAAGCAGCATGTTTGTCAAATAATTTGTAGATATTAAACTACATTATAAAAATACAAACAAATTATAAACTTTAGGTGGCCTATGAATTTTAGCAGTATGTATCTCATGATAACAATATTTTTTTTGTACAGTGTCTTCTTGCAGTCTTTAAGTACAACAGTTTTAATGACAAAAATATTTTTTTAATGTTTAATTATAATAGCCAAAATATACCCTATTACATACTGATTTTACGATAGTAATAATTTTTCTGATTGTAATCAGATTAAGAAAGTACTGAGATTTTCTAACTTTGCTGAATTCGAATTTTTGACACTTTTTGGCTCTCCATACAAAAACAACTGTCAGTGCTTGGAGTAGAAAGTCTTCCTGACTACCAAAAGTCGAAATGAGTTACAAAAAGTATTTTTTGTCTGCTAAGATGTCATTCTAATGTGTGTAAAACAGCTTATAAAAATATAAGTATTTATAAAATTGTGCCAGGAAGCGTGCGAAGTTTGTTAAAAAACACTGTACAAGAAATGAAATGCTTGATGGTATACATTCGGCGAAACCTCAGACACACTAAAGCATTATAAGGAATAGCCTTAATTATTATATAGTTTTATGTATACAGATTTATCAAAATATAATATTGCTTCAAAATGTGCATTCAGGAAGAAAGATTTATCATGTTATGTATGACCACTTTTTATCGTGGACAGTCCATATTAGTTCAGTATTTAGATTTTGCCCACGTAATGTCGTATGAATTTGTATGCAATGTAAAATGAATACAACATTAAATGCCTTTTTACTCACCATTCTAATTATCTACTAAGTTCTACATGATGTACGGTATGTGACTCACCTGCTTTTGCCAACTCTGCCATCTCCCATCCTTGCAAGAGTTTTTGCACCTCTTCATCCATTTCCTAAAATGGAAACTACCAAACGAATGGATAATACGTAGTGAGTACGTTTAACGATAAATAATATAACCTATTGCGATCCGCGTCCACGCGTGATCTCTCATGACACGTAAATGGCCGCCGACCACGCCGCAAAACATTGCGTTTCGTTACACAAGCAAAACATTTATTTATGCGGACAATATTTTTGTTATAACAATTATTTTTCGGTGTATATTACGAGAATATCATTGTTATTTTTTACAAGAGGCGCAAAGTAAAATCAACTATACTGCTATAGCATTCACTAAGATATACAATGGTACTTAAACATGGCGTTTCGTTACAAAAACGAAACACATATTTATACTAACAAAATACTTTTTCAACAGAACTATTTGTTCACCAGTATACATTACGAGAATATTATTGTCATTATTTACAAGAGCTGCAAAGTAATACCAACTTATAAAACAGTCATATCAACTATACTGCGATGGCATTCGCTACGATACAAATAATAGAGTTGACAGCGATGCGTACATATTTATACAAACTTAATATTTTTAAATATAACTCTTCGTTGAGTTTACATTACAAGAATATTCTTTTTATTTCTTTACGAGAACTACAAAGTAATGGCAACGTATAAAAAAGTTACAGGAAGTATACTGTGATAGTAACCGCTAAGATTAAGATTGTAAAGATAATTTTTATTTTTTTGGCATTACAAGAAGCTTCTTGTTAATAGAATTATCGTAACCTTTATTCTATTAGTTGTAAATAAAACTAGAGTTCTCGTATATGTAATTCAAACAGAACTGTTTAGTGCATATTAATGTTTGCTTAGTTCTATTGAATTCTAAATATAGTAAACGTAACAATACAGTTGTTTTTATTACGAGATTGTAGTATCAGTTACGATAAATCTATTTTACTAAACGTTCTGGTAGTATTGTTAAAATATTTTTTTTCCGTGTGAATATTGCGATAGGATTGAGGCATAATGTGTTCGCTATTAATACAATAGTCATTGTGCTATGCTATATATATGTTTTAAGTGTTTGAGAGTAAGCAGCCACAGCCGCCTGTCATCAATAATACCAATATATGCACTTAACCCCAACTAAAAGGTCCCTTATGTGCATATAAGTATAAGCACAACAATAAAAGAGCAACCCTTTCACATTGACATTTGGCCCTGCCTCTCTCCGTGTCAGATTTATTTATAACCCTTTCACCCAATCAAAACGCGAGAACGTGCGAGTAAAAAATACATAACCGGTGCTGGTAAAAAACGTAAAAGTCGGCAGCAGCGAGGCGGCGCGCGCGCGGTGCAGGGATCTAATAATAACCCTTTCGCGGTGGAAGGGTTACCCAGCCAATCAAACGAAGAGGCGGGGCTTAGCTTTATTAAAACTTGATGCAACTTTGAGCGAGAATCTAAAATTAGGATTTGAATACTTCGTATTTCTCACCCACCGTTCATGCGACAATAGCACTGATTGACATGAATAATATAAGGTATCGTATTAATAATGGATCGGTACCTACAACTGAAGTTATGTAGACCCACAGTTGTAAGGCACGCATGATATAATATAAATAATATGAGGATAGTGAATGCAAACAAGCCGGTATCACAAAATGCTCCCGCATGGCGTCGCCCACAAACGAATTAATGCCCTCTCGCCCAATTGAAGACAACTGGACGAGTTTCATTAGTACAGTTGTACACAAAAGAATAGAATAGAATAGAATATAATTTATTTGCTTAAATATGGTACATTAAGTTGGACAGAATATAAATCAGCAGTCGGTAGTCGGTATCACATATTTAGCCAAGGGCGGCATGCAAATATTAATCTTAAATCTAACTATTTAAATTATATACATTATAAGGTGTCCGTATTAGTAGAAATTAGTTTTAATTATTTTAATTTTTATCGCTGCGTACTAGTTGAGAACATTCATACTGGCGAGATTTCCTCGCTGCATCGCAACGCTGATACGTTGTGCGAGGAAGTCGCCAGCTCTTCGGTCACCAGTTACCTCAACCAACGTAAGTATTTAGTTTTAAACTACAGGTATTTTCTCAACTACCTACTCAATTGTATTTTGGTAAGTAAAGGTAGGTAATCTACTAGTATCCTAATAGTCTTAACAAGGTATCGGGACCACGAGATATTATCTTTAAGTACTATAATTAGGTATGTCTTTAAAAAAAATATCCGTCATATTACGTTACTAGTGTAAATAATATTATCTAGCGCCAAGTAGATAGTGAAGTTATTTAATAATATATGTTATATGTTTTTATACCAAATAAATATTTTTTCTGTCTTTCTAAATACTGTGAGTGCGACTGTACCAACAATTTGTGAACATATATTTACAAATTATCACTCAGTTGCAGTCGGCGAGATGTATTTTATTATGATTACTCTCATGTCGCCTTCAAACGGTTCCCTCTTCACTCTTGGATTCGGTTTTAACATAATCTACTCCATTAAATTTAACCAAAGTTTAATGCTTTGAATGTCAATTGGGTATGAAAGACGGCTTACAATATATACAGGACAATAGGTATTAAATATTGGTATTATACTAGCTTTTGCCCGCGGCTTCAATCGCTTTAATTTCGAAAATGGTGAAATGCTCCATACAAACTTCCACCCACAATTTTAGGGAAGTGGAGGGTTAGAAAGAGATAAAAATTAGCCTATGTCACTCTTCATTCCTTCAACTATCTGCGCTTAAAAACTCGCGTCAATTCGTATCTCCGTTTTGCCGTGAAAGGCGGACAAATAAACACAGACACACGCTTTCCCATTTATAATATTAGTACTTATGGTTATTCGTACACGCTTTTAATAGTAATTAGGTATTGAATCCTATATGATTGTTTGAATATAACGTAAGTAATATGTTTATTTGAGGTTAAATATTTACTCGTAGGGTATAGTCAAAGTACCTACCTGACTAATAACTTCCAGTCCTGCTATAACAACAAAAGCTTATTATCAAAAACCCTGTAAGTCCTTGCGCACTTGGGTAAGTATCCTTACCTACTATTACCTAACAGTTATACAAAAAGTTTTAATTTAACTACATACGAAAACGTAATCGACATGAAAACCCTATAATAAAAGGAGTATTATACCAAAAACTACTTTAATTTGTCCCAAACTAGACTAAATTGGTCAAAGTAAAATTATTTATTACCGAACGCCTGCCAACGTCAACTGCCCTGAATTATGTACACGCGGGTTACGATACGACGCCAACAATCACACTATGGAAATAAAATTGTCCCCTATGAGCGTCCGAATGGGAGAACGAGTTTTCTTTTTTTGTAAATATTGTGTAATGAGCCTTTTAAAGTATCATAGAGTAGAGAAAGCGCGAGTTCCGTGATAGGGGCGTATTCACACAGCGGGCGCGATGGGGGCGATTGTTTCACCTCTAATTGGTTAAGTAGCGGCCTAATTGTGTACGGGCACGACACGGGTCCGGCGCGGATTGATGCCCGCGCGGCCGCATTCGTTTTACACTTTAATCACTTTACACAGCGGTATCTCTGAAAAACACGCAACCCGCTTCAATTGTGCATTCGAAGATTAGTTTTAAAATAATGTGTAGATAATAAAGTTGAACATCTGCCGCGCGCGACCAGCACACTAGTATGACATTTGATATCAAGAGCCAGAGATCATAAGGACAACTAACTAATAATACTTAGGTATACGATCTACCTAAGATACTTACGGGGGACGAAATTGCTAAAAAAATATTCCACATTACCCAGCATTTTTAGATTTTTACCTATTATGTACTTACAATTAAATATTAGAGGTATCATAATCTATAATACAAAACTAAAAACCTCTGAACACTCTCATATTAATCTACGACGGTAATAAGTACTTACGAGTTTATACTACCTATATACATTGGCGTAACGCGTCAGTGTGTATTGTAATGTAATCCTTCAGCCTTTACGCCATATACTTACCATCATTAGCACCCGTCAACTGACTAACCTTTACAGCAAGGACACAAGGCCCATGAAGTGTTGTGGTAAGTAGCGGTCACTCGCGGGTGTAATCCTGTGACATTAGTCAAATTAACACGGCATAACATTGGCGCGGCCCTGATTAGCCGCGAGCACGGGCGAGCCGCGACGCTGCCTAATAGGGTGGAGCGAAAAAACACTTTTCTGGAATTAGCAAATCTAATAGTTATCAATCAATGCCCCTTAGTCTATGAAGCCTTTGTGCAAATTTTCAGCTTTTTAAATCAACATCTTCAGCCTCCGCATTAGGTTTGAAATTTTGAAAAACTCATACAAACCTGAAAATTCAACTTTCAGATAAAAAATTTTTTTCGGCAGTATTATGTTCAGTATACATTATTGATACATATTATTACAAGAAACTACCAAAAGTTGCGAAAATAGCGTCAAAAATCGCCAAAGTTTGCCTAGTTTCAGTACATTGGGCAAAATAGCCACTAAAATACTGAAAAATGGCGATTTTTAACGCTATTTTCGCAACTTTTGGTAGTTTCTTGTAATAATATGTATCAATAATGTATACTGAACATAATGTTGCCGAAAAAAAATTTTTATCTGAAAGTTGAATTTTCAGGTTTGTATGAGATTTTCAAAATTTCAAACCTAATGCGGAGGCTGAAGATGTTTATTTAAAAAGCTGAAATTTTGCACATAGGTTTCATAGACTAAGGGGCATTGAATGATAACTATTAGGTTTGCTAATTCCAGAAAAGTGTTTTTTCGCTCCACCCTACTGCCTAATTGACCTAAAAGTGTTCAGCACGAATCGGTCAGGGATGTGCTGGGCCAGGGTTATCACTGCTGCTGCCAATCAGCCTGTGAGGTACTGGGCAGACTGCGCACTGTCAGTTGCCCCTTTTATGTTCGAGGACGTCTAAGCAATAGTACCTCAATCAGCTCAGCTAGCAGAACCACGGATGATCATCATCATCATATTAGGTAGGTAATTAAATTATCGCCACCATCATAATTACCAGCCAACATATCTTCAGTGGCGAATACATACCGAATAGTGGGGCAGTATTGGACGAGAGCAACGTATGAAAATCATTGAAATAATAACTGATAAAAATGTAGGTACCTACAGAGATATAAATCTTCAGTTAGTATTCGAAGATAAATGAGTAAGCTGGCTGCGTAGCAAAACTAGCAAACGAAGCGCGACAATTTACCATTGTTCTTTAGAATGTGTTTCGGGTATTTCCACAATTAAACCGGCATCGGCATAAAATAGTAATTGTTAACAGTCAACATTTAGAAGAATCAGCATGCTGAGTCGGCTATAACCCTGTCGTAGTCTCAAAATAGTGTATAATGTAGTGTAGCATAATTATAACATTACTCACTATTGGCTCTTTAAGTTACTTTTTTATTACTCATAACTACAAAATAATTAAAAAAAACGTACGTACGTAAATACGTTTATTACCATAACACAAAAAGAGTACAGCAATGGAAAAAAATAAAATAAAAAAGTAATATGCAAATTCACTTAAGCTAAGCATAAAATAAGAATCCAGCTTTATCTTCAACCATACCTGTTAACATCTATTAACACTACGCATTAACAACTAAACCGGCATAAAATAATAGTTATCGCGCGACACGGCCCTTGCGGCGACATGGTAATGCGGGATTGATAGGCCCACGCCCAGTAGTAGTAACCCTAATCAAATTAATGGCGGCTGGATTCTGATTAACGCCTGCGAAGCAATACCATTCCATTTCCATAGCGCCAACGACACCGGGCGCGTCTAATTTATCGCGCGCGGGCCGCTCGAAGCCACGCAGCACTAGATACGATAACGAGCCACAAACCTTTTACAAAACGCTACTTAATTAAGATAAATTATTACGACTGACTGACTCCGCGCACAATTTCAGTGTTCTTCGTTTATAATTCGCTTAGTAAGATTCGTTATGATTGCCAGAAGCGTCGGGTAGCTAATTCGGCGAAGTGAGAAGTTTGTCGGAGTCTGTAACGAGCATGAGCCGCGTCCTTGTCCAAATGAAGCCGCGAGAGCGGAGGCTGAGTGCGAGTCATTAGCGAGTTGTAACGAGCCCGCTTGATTGATACGAGCCGCGCGCCGCCCGGCCCGCGCCCGCGCCCTCGCGGATACCTACCCGACAAACTTTCACTTTACCAACTTTGTTTGACGTAATTAAAATCCATCTCCCCTGGACGGCACGCTGGCACATCCGAAGTGTAATTTTCCTTTCAAAGAGAACTTCCGTTTTAGCTCCACCCCGCCCTAATGAAAGATTACTTTTCTGCGCCTAAAAAGGCTTTTAAGCAGCGCCAGCGAAATGACCGAAGTTTTATACTTTAATGACTTAGTGCAAAATTTGCCGATTCTCGGAGAAAATTTTAAACTTAGATTAAGATTTCGATGTTTCAAACTGCGAGATGTTTTCGAGAGATTCTCTTTGACTGTATATAAATTTTTAGCAATCTAGTCTAATTGCTTTTTAATTACTTTTGATGAAAGAGAAATTTCTTATGAATAAAATAAAAGACGACGCGAACATCTTAATGTATGTTTATCAATTCGAGCGAAGTAATAAAAGCTAGAATTACGAGTAGGTACGCCGGGACAAAGCGGCCGATATTTACAACGTGGGCAAACAAAAGCAATAAACGCTTATCAAGTAAACAAGAAAAAGGAGTGTTCGGCGGGAGATATCGACGGCACGGCAGCGGCGACGGCGGCGGGAGCCGGGCCGGGCCGCGACACATCGCGCGGCCGGCCGGCCACCGCGCGCACTTATTAATTGCTAGCTCCCTTCTCGTGTGGACTGCACGGAGGGCGCAAAAACGCGTCCTCCCGAGCCCTGTCAGCGAGGGAAAAAATCAGTGAGCGATCGTCCCCTCGCGGGCGAGTCCATCATATTGATTGAGGGAGGGGCTGCCATTGGTCAGCGTCCCCCGCGTGCGTTCATTTATTATAGACACTGCGATGCTGTACAATACCCTCATCTCTGAGCTTTCGCTGAATCATGCCAATGCATTGCAACCTAACTACACAAACTTTAATGTAATTGTTTACTACCTATACTTATGGGTAACTAGTTAGGTTCTCTTATAGATAATAGTTGCGTTGCGTACTACTGTTAAGTACATAATTTGGCTAATTATTTATTTAAGCTTTTTAAACCTGTCGGTCGGTCCCTTTTATTAACAAGTAGCCCAAGATATTTCGACAACAGTAGACAAATCAACAGTTCCTAAAATTATTAATAGTATTTTAAATGAGTTCAAAGAAGAGCTCTTTAATACATTAACTCGCAATGGATTGGCTGTTGCAATAATTTTGACCCATTCTTATGAACACAGAGTTCTATAACTATACAATAATCACAATATCGGTACACTTACACATAGCAATTTCATGTTATTTATTATTCCAAAGGGTTATCCAAAAATTTCAAACATACTGTCAATATTAACTGATATTAACTGTCTGATTAGGGTTTCCGACTTCATGGCCCAAGCCGGACCTTAAATATGGAAAACACATATCTAATTAAAGTAATTAAATTATGTAGAACCTTAAATAGCTGGCCAATTATCTAGTTCAACCACCCACGATTAACAGGTGCTGAAACAATCTAATAATACTTACCTACAACTTTCTCAATACAACCTAACTATGTATGTAGTTAGATAATATGGGATAGGACAGCAGATAATGTAAATACCTATACGTACCGAATTAAAATCGTACAGGACAAAAATACTGTAAAAAAATATTTTTGGGGTATAAATTCACCCATATATAACCCGCTGTGCGGCTGCAGCGCGCTCTATACATTAACAAGTAATTATTTAACCCGCACTTGCTATTCCGGGCAAGTTACCTTAAAAAGCATAAATTGTATCAAAATCGATACAAATAAAGAACTTGAAACTTTTTCTATAAGGGCAATACAATAGGTTAGGCAAAAATAAGTATGTTCCCAAAGGAATAAGAAGTCTTTAACATTAAAAGATTTTTACATCAAGATAGACGTGAAGTGAGTAACGAGATAGATAAGATTTGTGAAATGTTGGAGGTCGGTGGTGGCGGCATGCGTCGGTGAAGCTACCACTCGCGAGACTCTCTTACAGCTCCGCGGGGAAAATACACTGAGTGGGCGAACAAAAGTTTGATTCTCCTTAAAATATGTAGAGAAAGTGAAAAGTAAGAAAGGGGAGGGTGGGGGCAGCGGTCAGTGGAGGGATGATGGATCACCGCCGCGCGCCAGGACCTCTCCCTTTCCCCAATTATATCTACAAACATAACAACTCATTTTCAAAAAGAAAGCGCTCTTTGGATGCGAGTATTACTTTTTAGATTCTGCAGTTTTGTATGTGTTTCCTTTAGCTTATGATATACATACCTAGATAGTCGTACCTACCCGTAGGTAAGTACTTTTAATAGGTAACAAGGTTACCCTACCATATACCTATAATACATACCATACCTACCTAGGTATTTCTATGTATATACCATGTTGACGTATTATTATAATACAGCGCAGGTAAAAGCTCTGGAGTGGCAGGCGTCCATACACTACGGAGACTGCTCAGCTGCTCACCATCAAGCGGACCGTATGCATGTTTGCCACTGGCGGGGAACTAAAAATTATTAAGTTCAGATATAAGTATGTCCACATGATAACGACATAGTTACGTAATCTAACTCTGTGATGATCATTAGACCTAACCCCAATTGCTTAAGTAGGTAAATAGCAACCAACATTCATACTGTATATGTTATGTAAAATATAATTATCTAAAACATCTGAAAGTTAAAAAGTGTTTTCTCCAAATAAAAATCCGGAAAGCACCAGTTGTTCAGCTAAATGCCAGTCATAACACTTATTTACCGCTTATTTATATTTTAATACCTACCCAGCAACGAGAAGTTGCTTGTTATCCCGATACCATCTTACATAACCAGCCTACTCATATGATTTCACGCTCATAAATCACCATCAAAATATTCTTAAGTAGTTGTTTACGAAGGAAAGTCTATTATTATGTTAGGGCTCGTCCGTATATCAAGACAAGTGTAAAGTTGTGTGTCATATGTGATGTGGGGAGCGCGTGGGTGCCCGCGGCGCCCGCGCCCGCGCCCCGTTGCCAGGCAACCGTTTGTTTTCGCGCTCGGGGCGGGCTAGAAGGGGTAGGCTCCATGATTGATCAACCTATCCCGCTGCCGGTACCTACCGCGCACTACTGTCCTTTCATTCTCACTGCGAAACAATAACGTTGCGACATTAATCCCTTTAATCTCTTTAAAAGCTTGGGTTTTATTAACGACCGACCGGTAATAGGTGCGCCTAATAACGGGAGTGATTACGAGATCCCGGGCTTAATTAATGAGTAGCCGGCGCTAATTACGTCGTAGTAAGCTTAGCAAATATAAGAAGCAATTTTTATAATCAATACATTTTCACATCAATGGACCTGGCAGTTGGAATATAAAGGGTACCTATTGAAGTCTCATACATACATACTTGTAGCTAGAAAAAGACCTCACCTATCACTCATAATTAACATGAGTAGAACTTAGACAAATATGTAATATTTCGACCCAATATTAAACTAAAGCGACCCAATATTAAACTATTAAACAGCGGGGCAAATCTCGACTGGGGAGCAAATATAACTGGTCCATTTTTTCTATGTTTTACATTGTTTGTATTTAAATAGAGTATTTAAAATTTAAATAGAGTGTCCACCGGTTATATATGGTAGACGTGTTCAGTGGATACATGTAGAACTCAACATCATAGTGTAGTAGTGGAAAAAATGGATTAGTTATAATTGACCCCCAGTCGAGATTTGCCCTGCTGTACCTTATTGTGATAGAACGCGTGGACGGACAGTACCACTACAAGGGTTCCATACCTCTTCGGTACGGAAACCTGCAGGCTGCACCCCACCATGTTACACAGTGGGTAAAGCTAATACAGTCCAATCTCTAACTGTGGTGAGAATAGGAGTTAACAAATAAACTTATTGGTAACTTTCACTTCAAATCGAAATAAATGTTTTTAAGTGTTTATTTTACTAGAACTTGAAATAAACAACGACGTTGCTCTGAAATTAGAGATTTTATTTTAAATATTACAAAAAAGGGATATTTACACTTTTAAACTAAAATATAATACACCTGAAATTAGAGAAACGACATTTTAAGTCTATTTCTTACAATTCCTTTTTATGTTATTTATTAAATTATTTATCGTTAGCTAATTTGCATTTTCATGACATACGTGACATAACGAGTTTTATTCTATCGCTTAGCAACCGTTCTATTTTAACGACGGCGCAGAACGCCGTCATGAATAGCGCCATCTATGGCATTCCGTATGCAACCTGTCACTGCTCACCGGCCTTCAGCACTGAGCAATGGATTAAAGAAATATAATATTTTCTTTACATCCATACAAAATAATCCCGCCCGCAATGTGATGCAAATCAGGGACCAAACGACCTCTTTTACAAAAAGTCGTCGACATCTCTTCTAAATACCTAAAACAGGTATGGATGTGTTCCTCGTTATCTCCAGATTACGAATTGACCTGTTTTAGTTTAAGGAGGGGGGGACGGGTTGAGAAAAAGGGGGGAGAAAGATGGCGGCCGACCATCATAGATATTTATTCACATCTCGAGTCCTATGGCACCAATCTGTTCGTGCGAGGTGTCATTTGAAAGCTTATTAAACCTACTTTAATTGTTTTAAAATAACTATACTCATAAAAGTAACCGTTTACGAAATATTTGAAAATATGTGTTTTTTATCGCGCATGAATTGCACAAGTACTAGAAAAAACTCAATAAACAATAACTTTACCGCAGTTGATGTTATTATAAAATTATCGCGTCTATTCATGCTCTTTCTAAAAATATAAGTTTCATCGGTATATGATAATATATAACCATGTAATTACGAATTTGGTTTAGCAGGAGTCACTCTGCCCGGTCGCAGAAATGGGCGCTGACCGTAGTAAAGTATTCAATATTTTTGAGGTCCTATTTTACGGATCCATATGCGAGAGGTATCGTTTTAAAGCTAATTAAACCTACTATATTTTTTTATGAATAACTATAATCATAAAGGTAGCTGTTAAGAAAATATTTGAAAATATGTGTTTTATAGACCATGAGTCGCACAAGTAAGTACCTACTGGTAAAAAATGCTTCTTAATCAATAAACAACAACTTTTCCGGAATTGATGTTAGTATAAGATTTACGCGGAATTTCATGCGCTTTCTAATAACATAAGTTTTATTGGTGTATGATATTATATAACCAAGTAATTACAAATATGGTTAAGTAGGGGCCACAGCGCCCGGCCACGTATGGATGCTGACCGTCGCCAAATTTTTTATATTTTTCAGGTCCTATTTTATTTAACAGGAATCTTTTGAAAGCATATTATGCGTACTATCATTAGTTCTCAATAATTTTAGTTGTAACTGTAGTAGCTAACAAAATATTTGAAAATATGCATTGAAAATATGCTTCTAGCTCAATGAATTATATTTTTTCCGCAATTGATATAATGTAATACCAAAATAAACGGCGAAATGTATGACCTTTTCAAATAATAAGTTTTGTCAGTATTGCATAAACAATTAATGTTAATTTATCCATCATACTCACTGCGCACCGTCATATACATAGATGACCATTTTCGTTGCCGTTTTCATAATTTTTAAGATTGTATCTTGGTGCATGACCAATAAACAATAACTTTACCGCAAATAATGTTATTATAAGATTTACAGGACATTTCATGTGCTTTCTAAAAATATAAGTTTTATTGATGTATGATATTAATATTATATGATATTAATATAATTTGGTTTAGCAGGTGTCACTGCATCCCCGTGACGTAAATAGGTGCTAACCGTCGCCTAATTTTTGTATTTCTCAGATCCTATTTTAGCGATCAATTTGTGAGAAGTATCATTTGAAAGCATATTATGCGTACTATCATTACTTTTTAATAATTTTAGTCGTAATTGTAGAAGTTTACAAAATATTTGACAATATGTGTATTTTTACTATATATGAATAGCATTCGCACTGATACGAGTGAAACATGCTTCTAGCTCAATAAATTATATTTTTCCGCAATTGATATAATAACGAAATGAACCGCAAAATGTATGGCCTTTACAAAAAATGAGTTTTGTTAGTTTTGCTTAAACAATTAATGTTAATTTGTCCACCATACCCACTGCGCACGGTCAATCGTCATATAAACGGATGTCCACCGCCGTTGCCTTAATTTTTTCATCATTTTACAGATTTTATTTTACTGATCAATTAAGTATATAAGTAAATTCGATACGTGATAGATTATATTTATTATGAATATACGATCAGTGAAATAAAGTCTGAAAAATCATGAAAAAAAGCAACGACGGTAGACATCCATTTATATGATGGTGCGCAGTAGGTGAGCTGAACAAATTAAAATTAATTGTTTATGCAATACAAACCAAACTTATTTTTTGTGTAAGTCATACATTTTCCGTTTATTTTGTTATTATATCAATTGCGGAAAACTATAATTTATTGAGCTAGAAGCGTGTCTTATCAATGCTAATGCTATTAATGCACAGTAAAACACACATATTACTAATCAAATATTTTGTAAACTTCTACAGTTTCGACTTGAAGTATTAGAAATAAAGATAGTACGCATAATATGCTTTCAAATGATACCTCTCACAAATTTATCAGTAAAATAGGATCTGAGTAATGTAGAAAATTTGGCGACGGTCAGTCAGCACCAAATATCGTGACAGGGCGCAGTGACCCCTGCTAAACCAAATTCGTAATTACTTGGTCATATATTATCATACACCAATAAAACTTATATTTTTAGAAAGCGCATGAAATTTCACGTAAATTTTATAATAACATTAATTGCGGTAAAGTTATGGTTTATTAAGTTAGAAGCATTTTTTATCTGTATATGTGCAACTCATGCTCGAAAAAAAAACTCATGTTTTCAAATATTCTATAAACAGCTACCTTTATAACTATAGTTATTGAAAAATAATTATAGTAGGTTTAATTTGCTTTCAAATGATACCTCTTACATATGGATCCGTAAAATAAGAACTTAAAAATATTGAATACTTTACTACGGTCAGCGCTCATTTATGCGACCGGCGGAGTGACCACTACGAAACAAAATTCGTAATTTAATGGTTATATTATCACTTACCAATAAAACTTATATTTTTAGAAAGCTCATAAATAGTCGCGTAAATTTTATAATAACATAAATTGCGGTAACGTTATTGTTTATTGACTTAGAAGCATTTTTTACCAGTACTTGTGCGATTCATGCTCGATAAAAAACACATATTTTCAAATATTTTGTAAACAGCTACCTTTATGAGTATAGTTATTTGTAAACAATTATAGTAGGTTTAATTGTCTTTCAAACGATACCTCTCACATAATGGATCCGTAATATAAGACCTCAAAAATATTGAATACTTTACTACGGTCAGCGCCCGTTTATGCGACCTGGCGGATAACCCCTGCCAAACAAAATTCTTAATTACATGGTTATATATTATCATATACCAATGAAACTTATATTTTTAGAAAGAACATGAATAGACGCAAAAACTTTATAATAACATCAATTGCGGTAAAGTTATTGTTTATTGAGTTAGACGCATTTTTTACTAGTACTTGTGCAATTCATGCGCGATAAAAAAACACATATTTTCAAATATTTCGTAAACGGTTACTTTTATGAGTATAGTTATTTAAAAACAATTAAAGTAGGTTTAATAAGCTTTCAAATGACACCTCTCACGAACAGATTAGTGCCATAGGACTTGAGATGTGAATAAATATCTATGATGGTCGGTCGCCATCTTTCCCCCCCTTTTTCTCGACCCGTCCCCCCCTCCTTAAACTAAAACAGGTCAATTCGTAATCTGGAGAGAACGAGGAACATATCCATACCTGTTTTAGGTATTTAGAAGAGATGTCGACGAAAATCGTGAAGGGGACGACTTGTGGCGAAATTGGCTCTAGACTATTAAGGATAACTCAAAAACACCTCTAATTAATTTAACACTAATGCATTTTGTTCGGCTTCATTTATCGCCCGTATAAGGCTTTACAGACTGTATAGTTAGTACGACATAATCAAGCCACGCTTGCCCCTCGTTACCCTGTCGCCCAACATGTTACACGTAATGTAGGTACGAGTGCTCAACTTTAGTTGTTGTATTGTAGATTGTAGTATTCAATTTGTAGTAGATACCTATGTACTTAATTTATAATTCTTACCTAGTTGCCTAATTCGATTTATAAAATACCGACATTAATTTTGCATTAAATTAAATGTTATCGTTTGGATTAAGGACATTATGTAATTTTAGTGTATTTACTAAAAAAATTATGTTAGAACTTAATTGTGAAAATAAATGACGACTCCATTGAATCCTGTGTTCAATCTGCTACTGTCGAGTCCTTAGGTAGGTATTAGGTAATCCTAGAAGAGATTAATACCCACTTAATCTACGTGCTTTAGTAGACATGAACTTCATATTTAAATAGTCAATTAGTTTAAAAATATTAATGACCCTTAAATTAGTATTTTGTCTACTGCAACGCTCATTTTTTATTCCTAGTAAAAACTTGCACAAAACGCTGCTCTATATTGCTGCAATATAATGACACCAATGGCTGGTTTCCCAGTATTTTATGTGCCAATTACTTCGGGTAAATTTGGCTACGGTTTTTGCTTGTGGAATAATTGTCTCGGCCACAGCGGCCATTGTTGCTTCCCCCATGGACCGGCGGCGTGATCTAGTTTGAAATATGACTGTTATGAGATGAATTACATAATTTAAAATCCCAGAACTTTTTAAATTTTGCAATAGTACTTTTTGAGGCTAACTAGAAGAGCCCTCAAAGGATTAAGTTCGTATTTGTACATATATTATATACTTTGTTTATACATACCTAATATATACTTTATTTGAACTTATTGCATTATTATCAACTTACAATATACCTAAACAAAATTTGAAAAAACTTTCTACATCTCTTTAAAAATTATATTAGGTACATATTTTTGTAAATATATATATGGGTATACTACATAGGTAGGTTTATGTAGTTGACGTCACCTATGTAATTTACGCCTATCCCGTCATTCTTGTGAAGTTTAATTCCTTTTTTATTTAGCATCTACCTACATATGTTTTTAGGGTTCCGTAGTCAACTAGGAACCCTTATAGTTTCGCCATGTCTGTCTGTCCGTCCGTCCGTCCGTCCGTCCGTCCGTCCGTCCGCGGATAATCTCAGTAACCGTTAGCACTAGAAAGCTGAAATTTGGTACCAATATGTATATCAATCACGCCAACAAAGTGCAAAAATAAAAAATGGAAAAAAATGTTTTATTAGGGTACCCCCCCTACATGTAAAGTGGGGGCTGATATTTTTTTTCATTCCAACCCCAACGTGTGATATATTGTTGGATAGGTATTTAAAAATGAATAAGGGCTTACTAAGATCGTTTTTTGATATTATTAATATTTTCGGAAATAATCGATCCTAAAGGAAAAAAAGTGCGTCCCCCCCCCTCTAACTTTTGAACCATATGTTCAAAAAATATGAAAAAAATCACAAAAGTAGAACTTTATAAGGACTTTCTAGGAAAATTATTTTGAACTTGATAGGTTCAGTAGTTTTTGAGAAAAATACGGAAAACTACGGAACCCTACACTGAGCGTGGCCCGACACGCTCTTGGCCGGTTTTTTTTTAATATGGTTTAAAAAAGTTTAATTTCCCGCTTTGCGACCTAAATTACATTTTTAGTCGACCATAAAAAAAATGTTGTAAGTAGCACAAATATTCAAGGTAAAAATAAAATTTAGGAACTGCCTAGGTACATTTTAAATCTATTGCACTAAATAACTTATTTTAAACAACAGTAATAAAACATTAGCTGCCGTTTTTGAGGGACGATTGTTTCCATGCCCGTCATTTGCAAAAATGCTTCTTTGTCATAATTTACTAATTTTGCTTGCACAAAGGAATACGATAAAAAATTGGGCTCTTTGTAATTTGGAACAAATTTGCAAGCCTGTTGTCCGTTTGAGGAAAGTGTAGCAATACGGTTGATACCGCGCGAGTTTACGACCGGCCAGTATTGTGCCGTTTGTGCCTTCTGTTCCATTTTTTTATGCACGGCTCGTCTGCACAAAATAATACAATATGCAAATTCGTAGAAGCAATGTAATGCACATCTTGCATAACTGTTTTTTTTACAAAATTTCTCTTTGTTCTCATAGAAAATATTTTCCATGGTTAATACATATTTTTCAACAAGATGAAACAAAACGAATATTCAATCATAAGTAGACAGGAAATCCAGTGTAAGTGTATCAAAAATTAAACTATTGAGTTAGAAAGAATAACACAACGTATAATTAACTCTGAAGTCAAATTAGAAAATAGGGCCTAAATTAATTTACATTACTCGTCCGACCCGTTTTTAAATGGACGAAAAGAAGGGAATCCTAACAAGCTATAATTACTAACCGTCTAATTGCAGTAGTTGACATCCTTTCGGCGAAACCTTACGTTTTAAAACATAATGATAGGGTTTAGAGGTTTAGTCGATTTTTTTACTTTAAGAATATTATATGAGCGTGTCTCAGGTATTTCATTTATTTTTGTACTATATATTTTGTTTTTTCATCCATTTGGTGATTTTAAAAGACTGTTTTAGAGGAATTTTCACCCGCAGACCTACTTCCCCGAGAGGCTTGCACTACGGAGTTCTTAAAAAGAGGAGTACCTACCATCTCATCACAAGATACAGTAACTGCTTACCATCAGGCTGGCCGTATACTTGTTTATCGCCTACGTAGCATTACAGTCAAATGGGTTACCCTCATCTGGCAGAATAATTTTGGTCAAAAATACACTTCGCATAACATGTTTCGCAGAAACACTTTTGGTCGAATGTTAATTTCGCAGAAAAAATAGTTGGCATTATTACTATCACGCATACGACACACTTGGCAGGATATTGTTCTGCAGAACATTACTTTGGTCGAATTTGATTTAGCATAATTTTATGTACCATAATAATCATATAGCATACTATTACTAGATCAAGATTCTGACACGCTATCAAAAAGGAAATACTGTCCCAGAGGCACCGTTAGGTACGACGACGAGCGAAGTGAGGAGGAGTGTTAGGTATCTTGCATCCCTAATACGTGGGACTCGCTATCAAAAACCAAATTCAGAGGAGAAGGTCAACTATGCCGCCTAAATATTATGCAGAAATATTATCTGCGAAAGTATTATTCGACTAGAAGACTATTATGCTCATTAACATTATGCCAATATAGGTACCATTCGGTATTATAAAAATCTGCGAAATGATTTATGCCAAAGCATATTCTACGTAAGGTGTTTCTGCCAAACGTGACTTCTGCCAAAAACTATTATACGAATCAAATAAATGTGCCCAAACGTGGCTTCTGCCAAAAACTATTATACGAATCAAATAAATGCAAAAACAGTTTCTTTTTTATTTTCTAATTAATTTGCTAAAGACATTATTATTTTAGAGTGAACGAAATTCGTTAAAGTCAACATTGACAGATGACAGTCGATGATATGACATCCAACCCTGGTTCAACATTAGCCAGACTTAGTTCTTCACAAAATAGGTGTCTAATTTTTGAGAGATAGCATAGTGACAAAAATTTGGTAAAGAATGAAAAGAGTAACTATTTTTCGAGCCAGGCAATGTTAAGCATAGTTGCAACATTTGACGGTGCAAAAAAAAAATAAAAAAAATTTTTTGAAGGATAAATATATTATTATATAGTGACTGTTAAAAATCACGAAAAATTATAGAAATTTTGTAATGAAATAAAGAAACATAAACGACTAATTAAAAAATGTTATGCCAATTATTAATCGAATCTACCTTAATATACGCTACGAAAAAAAGCTAAACAGAGTCACATAACAAAAATGTAATAAGAGCGACATATTTCTATGCATACCTCAGGAGGAATGCGGGCGGAGGCCGTCCCAAATTACTCCTATTATTTTATAATCCCTCCTAGTTACGTTTTGAATATTAATGACATTCCACGGCTTTTCCCTCCGATCCGTCGTCTAAAGCAATTTTCCTTCGTCGGTTGACACACACTTCCTGAATAAAATATACTTGTCAGATAAATACATCATATTAAATGTACCATATTTAGAGGCTTTTATTAAACTCTGTTAAAAACCGTGTCCCAGCACAATGTCAAAACAGAGATTCGAGAAAAATATATAAAGATTTTTGAATGCCCATATCACAATTTTATAAAACAGCCATTTAGTACTCGCAAAACTGTTATTAGTTTCGTCGGGACCACGATCAGCAATGACGTGTATTGGAAATCGAAACATGAAATAAATCCGTGATAGACACGGTTATAAGCATTATTTTCACCACCTTAAAGTTAGTTTTCCGAAAGATCTTAAAATAAAATAAATAAATAAAAAGTCATTTATTGTCGCAAATAATTTTAAGGTACAATTACTTAAGTATTTATTTCTATCATGTAACTAAGAGTAAGCTACGCTATGATACAGTACAATCATGTCTATATTCTATATTAGCTATGATCACAACTTTGAGGACTAAAATAACTAAGTAACAACCAACAGTTAAATACTAGGTGCGACAATAGGCTCGAGACTTGATGAAAACTTCTTTTCATCTGAGATGTTCAGTCAATAACTTGTTATGCAAAATGTTGCAATGAAAACCAGCAGCAGTAGGTAGTTATTTTTTAAATTCCGTTAAGTTTGGGGTACGAGGCTGTAAAATATATCATCTAGGTATATAACATCAAGTATCCATATACTTACCTACGATTACCTACCTAATGACTAATACCTACGATAGACAGTTCAAATAGTTTAAAAATCTATATGAAATTGCGTTATTTCCTCAAGTATCAATATTTAAAATATACGTGGACACCAGATTATGTTTTCACGAGATTACAGCGAAGCCATTCAAGTGATATCAACCGCGAGTAATGAATGCCCTAACGCAATTCTCATGACAGCTGATATTATACCATAGCGTCGTACACGACGCGATACTATCTACACGTGAGGCCCGACTGCCATTTAATTATGCTAACCAAGTTATAAACGAACACTCACAATTGTAAAATTGTAACTCCCAAGCGGCTAAAGAATTGTTTAATTAAAACATTTACCTACCGCGGCAGAACGGAAATTTGTAAAAAAAACACTGGCCCTAACGGCTGCAATAAGGTGGATTTGTTTTTTTATGGTAAAAAAGTGTACACGCGCCTTAAGATCCGATTAAAGAAGGGGTGAAGTCGCGTGCCTGGAGAAAAACTCGAAAAAAAGGCTATCGTATAACGCCATTCCGACGGCTGATAGAGCTATTTGAGTGCTCGCCCGATTGTTTCGATATCGATTAATTGGCTCGTACGGTAATCGATAAACTTTTACATCTGCTCTTCTTTTTTTTAACTGTGTAGGTGTGTCGGAATTAATAAAATTAGATGAAGATAACCCGAAGTGGTTAACTTTACTCGTACGTCAGAGTTATAAAATTGTATAAAATATAAAAAAAAATTGTAGAACTAGGTATCAAGAAATCAAGGACCACTCTACCATAAACCATATCACTGAGAGTGAGTAGACATAGTGCCATCTACTCAGTCATATGTATTGTGGTAGGGTGGAAATTGGAAAAACAATAATAGCAGCTACGTATTACTAGTAATTAAGTCGTAATTGTGTAAGTATTGTTTTTTTTTCTTATTAATTTTTTGTTGCACTCGATTATGGCCTTGTTTGATAAATGAAAGTAAAATAGGTAGGTACTTATGTATGTTTGCTCACGCAATTTTTAAATTGAATAAAATAAAAAAAAACAACAATCCGATTACTCAAGACTGTCACCAACAAGAAAAACAATGTCCAGTTTGTTACATTTTCTTACATTACCGATTTAACGTAAACAATGAAAAAGTGCGTAAGTGAACAGTGAACGGACTATGAGTAATTTAACTTTCTGGTAACAATGTCCTATTAAAGTTTGTTGGTGCCCACCTATATAGTTATCTAATACAAATGCCATGAATCAGGAGTTATTACTGTTTAGAACAATATAAAATTATTAAATTATAATAGAGTCACCAATATTATTATTTTTATATCCCAATAATCCTCTAAACAACAGGTGATGTTCAAAAAACGTCCCTTGCCGTGTCCACGGAAAGTTGTTTACCTCAACTGTCACAGCTATCTGATATTTTTTACGTCGTCTAAAAACCACCCTTTGATATTCATAAAGTTTATTAATATCTATTCTCGTATAATCCTTTTTAGGTTCCTCGCATTGAGCAAAAAAGGGTTGGTTAAAGAAATAGTTGCGTAAAAAGTGAAACTCAACCCTTACCTGCGCGGCATGTGTGTCGACGCATCGCTGTGCTCAATTACTGTCGCGTCCGGTGTGCAAGTGCAACGCATAAAAAACCCACAATAGAAGGGTTGGGGAAAAGTTGTAAAGGCATAATGGCCGTGTAACTATCGTGTAATAGCGCATTACAGGTAAAAGGGTTGGCTCGATTGTGCTTAATTTATTTAACTTGCCTATCACGTTTAGTCTTGCAAATCAGTCATGCTAGTTGTCATAATACCTAATTATGACAAGCGCAAATATATTATCTAAAATAATGTCTAAGACCGTAAACAGAGGCTACCTGGCTGCCTGTCATAAATGTAAATCTAGAATAATACCTACTAAACTAATACTAAAACAGTATACATATTTGATTACAAATCGAAATATGGTAGTTCCAAAAGAAACCCTGTTTAGATAGTAACTTGTGATTTAGACCCGGATTTTTCCCGGTAAAATTGTTATACTTAATACTCAACTTAAAAGAATGTGTCTTAGTAGTAGTAGTATAACACTTTATTGTACCAGAAAATAATACAACACACAAGAAAAAGAGCTTATCAGTAGTACAAAGGCGAACTTATCCCTTTAAGGGATCTCTTCCAGTTAACCTTTGAGCAATTGAAGGAGAATTGGAGATGGTAGGCATACAGTACAAACGGCGCAGAAAACGGATCAGTCGGTGTCTTTGTCGTTTGTTTAATAAATTTATAATTATACAAACTACTTACGTATTATGATGTGTTACGTACATTTTATAGTTTGCGGTCGCGTAGAGAACAATTTTATTCATTTGACACACGTCCTGCTTTCACAGAATCAGGAAATAAATCGTCAACTGCAATAAATAAAAAATGAAAAAAATCGTGTTCCTATTAACAGTCGATAGAATACACCCTTTTATTGTGGCTGATGATACCGATAAAGGGATGAACGGCGCTGTCCGCGAAACTAATTTATAAATGATTGAGATTTCATTTTTTGTATTTTGGTAAAAAATTGTTATATTGTTCATTTTGATAGGCGCAGCACGTTATTTGTTGCGTTATAGCCAGCTAGATTTGTTTAACAATATGGGCATGGGAAATTAGGTATATATAAGTAATAAGTAGTTGAAATTAGGGAATGGATGGCTACTAGAGAAGGCAGTCTTGCTACTGAAACAGAGAAAGTTGGGCATAAATTAAATAGGTCATGAGTGACTGAAACTATGTATTTTAGTAACCCGTAGATTAATTACTGCGACAAAATAACAATAAGAAAGTTAATAAATTAGTTACCTACTACTTACGTACATCCATTACTAATATTATAAATGGGAAAGTGTGTGTGTCTGTTTGTTTGTCCATCTTTCACGGCAAAACGGAGCGACGTATTGACGTGATTTTTAAGTGGAGATAGTTGAAGGGATGGAGAGTGGTATAGGCTACTTTTTGTCTCTTTATATCCCCCCACTTCCTTAGAATGGGGAGTGGAAGTTTGTATGGAGTATTCAGCAATTTTCGAATTTAACGCGAGCGAAGCCGCGGGCAAAGGCTAGTACTTTATAAAACAAATTCCAAATATTCCATTGTAAAATCATGAAGTGATTTTACCAAGAAGTTAAGGGGAGAACTGTAGCCTATCCAACCTAAGTGCCCTAGCACCCTAAACAACCCTACACATCCCTACAGCCCTAGCCCTAACTATAAATTAATAATACATATATTTAATAAGTACAGGATATCTGCACCATGAGACCTAAGGTACAGACGGATGGGGAAGGAAATGGGTAATGGAAAGGATTTTCTCACTGCTACCAACAGTGAGAGGAAAACCTTATACTCAAATGATACAGCCACGATGTCCAGGATCAAAGAGATTTATTTACACTTTTTACAAGCTATTTATACTAAATTATTCTATGTTTGCGTAATACCACGCTGCAGTTTCTTCATATTAAGTGCAAACGTAGTTTGTGCAAGCACGTGAGCCGATGCAGTTTCTTGTCCCAGATTGATGCTGCTGATGTCAGTAGGTATGTTCACTGCACGTGAACATTCTGGCGCCTCTCAGAAGGGCTGGGTGTAGACGGTGTAGTCCTCAATTGGTAAAGTTGTGGAGTGGGCTGCACGATCAGTCTGGGCGCGCTCCCCTGCGTAACTGGCAGCGCGCAGACGTGTGGTTGGTCAGCTGTGTGGGAGGCCGGCGCTGAGGTGCAGGCGATCCGCTTGCTGGCGGTTGGTCTGGTGTGTCGCTGGTCCCTGGTTCCGGCTCCCATGTTTGTCTGTCGTATTTTTCTTGCAATCTGTGGACAATCTGCAGTATTTTCATTTATAGTTATGAGTCTAACAATGCAATTGTAGTTTAATTGCATGTTCTTCACGGCCACAGGAAAACCAAATGAAACTGTTAAGTGTGTAATCAATTTTTGTAGTCTATTCCTATAAATGTCTGTGGCATGTCATAACCTTGTAATCCGTATTTAGTTTCGTATTTAGTATTGGAGTAAATAGTAATATGAAATTTGCAATTGTGAATTTTGTCTGATGATTTGCCGAGTCACTTAGTTTTTGTTATGGTTCGGTGTCACTGTAAAGGTCTGTTTACACTGTGGTATATTTTACTCTAAGCTTTTGAATCTCGTTTTCAAAAACTTCATCATGTTACTGAATATTTCTATCTTGTTTGGCTCGTCTAACTCTCGTCGTCGTCGTCGTCGTCGTCGTCGTCGCCTCGTCGTCGAGTCCCATTTTCGATGGCTTAGTATGGGATCCTTTAAATGCATGTCGCGTAACATTCTTCCATTCGCTTGTCGATATTTTGTCAATTCTAATAACTTGTCAATAAAATATGTCTGAGTCAGAAGTCGCTCGTCTTTAGGTATAGCGATTTCTTAACAATGTGAGCGCGGCCTTATACTGAACCTCGTTCACGGTCAAATGCTCGATCAGCTCTGCGTCGCCTCGAACATGTGTTTTTAAATATTGCATTTTTTCTTTTGTTGAAATAGTGCAGTCTTCGTCAATTATTTTATTAAATAAGTCATAACATGAAGTCCATGTGTCGTAGTTTCCCGTGAAAAACAGTATCGTAATTCCCGGTAGCTTAGTCGATGAGGTTTTAATGGTCTGTTTGTCTTTGTCTAAAACCTTTTCTTGTAATAATTCTATTACGGTTTCGTATGCGTCTTGCACGTCGGTGAATAAATCTTTCATGAAATATTCGTCGCTGATTGTACACTGCTCGTAACACAGTAACAATTGCATAATAATATGCGTCTCGTCTATTCCTTGAAATAGTTTTTCAAGGGTCTTAGTCAAACTTTGCAAGTGCCATGTAGGTTTGTTTTCCGTTATGGCGGTCTGTGCGGTCAAAAGTCTTTGTCTGAACTGATTTAATCCATACTTTTGAATAAACAGCTTAGACGATATACTAAAGTCTTGTGTCGCATTCGGATAACAAGTTGTGCTTGTCTTGAGTTCCGTGAGACTCTTACTACCCGAAGCGGTCTTAATGTTGACAATTTCTTGTCGTCTTTTTGTCAAATGAAGCGTTGCTTCGTCAAAATGTCTTTTGATGTGGACGTCGAAGTGGTTGAGAGTGAGGTATTTATGCGAGGACAACACCTCTTGCTCCTGCAACCGTCGGTCGAATGCTCTTTGATAAATACTGTCCAAATTGGATTTTCGTTCGTCCACATATTTTTGTGTCTTCCTGGCTGTTGAGTCTTGTTTGATGTTTTCCCAAATCCTTCTAATTTCTTCATAGTTGTCTTCTTGGTTCTTGATTAAAGCGTTGGTCTCGTCGATGGTCAAAGCCATTGTGTGTTCCGGTCTTCTTTCTTCTTTCTTCTTTCTTGAAGTCCCTACTTTCCCTAACCTACTCCTATCGCCCTACGACGTCAGCAAGTACTGCTCTCAGCGCCCTCGCATACAGTATCGCAACTTCTCAATTGACTGGTTGAACCCGCTTGTGGGAGGCCAGCAACCGATCTGCTACTGTACGGGTACCTTCTCTGAAAGCAATACCTACTAAGTACTTCGAATTACCACAATACTGGTGCTTGTTTGAGTACACCAGCATGCAGCTCTCCAAAGTGTCAGTCAGTCAAAATTATGTCAGGGACAAGAGGACCGCGATTTTACCTAACTCACACTGATTCAAATTTTTCGAAGGACCAAATGTAAAATCATGAAGTGATTTTACCAAGAAGTTAAGGGGAGAACTGTAGCCTATCCAACCTAAGTGCCCTAGCACCCTAAACAACCCTACACATCCCTACAGCCCTAGCCCTAACTATAAATTAATAATACATATATTTAATAAGTACAGGATATCTGCACCATGAGACCTAAGGTACAGACGGATGGGGAAGGAAATGGGTAATGGAAAGGATTTTCTCACTGCTACCAACAGTGAGAGGAAAACCTTATACTCAAATGATACAGCCACGATGTCCAGGATCAAAGAGATTTATTTACACTTTTTACAAGCTATTTATACTAAATTATTCTATGTTTGCGTAATACCACGCTGCAGTTTCTTCATATTAAGTGCAAACGTAGTTTGTGCAAGCACGTGAGCCGATGCAGTTTCTTGTCCCAGATTGATGCTGCTGATGTCAGTAGGTATGTTCACTGCACGTGAACACCATTGTCGTACAAAAACGGCCAACAAATCGCCATTGTTCTTTAAAACGGGAAATCGTGTGTAATCATTCGATGCAATTAGATCCTCTTATTATTTCCTAGTATAAAAGTGTTCCCTAATATAAAAGATCTAATACGCAACTGTCGATAACACAAAAGGGTTTTTTTCAATAATAACGGCAATCGATCGACGCGAAGTAGTGATTACTAGTTTCAAAAGCACCCCTTTCTGACCCACTTTTTACCAGTTTTACCATTTTTCCCCGTTTACCTCTTCAAAAAGCTCCCTTTGAAAGGCCGGGCGTGAACGAGTTGATGATATTACATTTTTTGTCAAGAAAATAAAATTCACGAACAATCTGCTGTATTAACAACAAAAACAGCGTTGTTGTAAGCATTGTGTTAGTTTTTTGCGAATTCGCGTGCGCAAGCGCGTCGGCGGTCCGCGGAACCCTTGCCGGCGGAACCCTTCTGGCGGGTCGCGAACCCTTCCCGCGCGGCTATGTGCGGCCGAGGGCCTGCGCCCTACGAGCTACGAGCCTGCGACGATATGTGGCCGCAGCCGGCGGTGGCCAAACGGCCTATCTCGCGGCTTTCCCTCGGCGCATGGGCCGTTCCGCTCCGCGGCGCTGTTCGCTACAATTCGCATGTGTGCTCCGCGCCAGCTGCATTCGTTTTTATATACGCTCTCACATTTTTTCACAATGAATCGACAGAGCGCACCCTTGAAACAGTTTGCGTAATCGATGACAAAACTAAATATTCCGCCCGATGATTTCCGTATTTTGAAGACTCCAAGAAACGTTAAGTTACGTTAAGTTTGCTTACGCATTTTAAAGACAAATCCGCAGCGATAATTTTAATTTACGTAAAAAAATAGGCTGTCTTTGATTAAAATCAAGTGAGATACACCTGTCATCCGTCATTTATGTTATTTATGAATGAGATTTTAACCGGGACTAAATATATGTAACGTACGACACGGTACGCAACACAGGTACAATTAGGTAAAATGAATAAAATGATCATTGATCACTTGATCAGAGAATCAGTCGTTTAACTGTCTCGCATCAATCAAATCCAATGAAAACATGTTAACATTAACAAGTCTTAATAGGGCATTGTCTTGGATTAAAATCAAGTAGCTAACGCGCGAGGTATCTGATTGAACATCAGAAAAATGGCCAAAATAAATCAATGGAATGGAACCTTATGCAATTTTGTGTTTGAAAAATGTGTGATATTGATATCGCAGCCTCCGATCACAAGTATTTCCGAGAAGTGTGAAACATGTTAATTTTGTCATGAGATAATTCCGGAAACTAGGCAATTCTACAAAAAAACGTTCTGAACCGGAGTTTTACGCTGTCCATTTAGTATTGAAAACGATTTGTAAAAAATAGATAGGCATTTATGTAATTTATGCCTCAGTAATTAATTATAGTGTAGATGTAACTAGCTTTGATTGAAACCAATCGAGAAGATACTAAATTACTGTAACAGTATACAATAGCATTTTTTCATACTTTTAATTCTTTTTACATTATCCGCGTAGTAAAACGCCGGTTTTACGATAGACATCTATATTTTTTTAACTACCAATATTATCCAATTACTTTAAAGTTCCAAATAATTCTGCAATAATGTCATGTAATATAGAGATCTCATAAAACAGATCCAATATTACTCATCTTAAATTAGGTATAGTAGGTATACAGTTTCTCAATATGTTTCATTTCTTTCTGTTATTCTGTTGCACTCATTTAAAAAAAAACCGGCCAAGTGCGAGTCGGACTCGCCCACCGAGTGTTCCGTACAAACTTTCTCTACCTAGTTAAAATAATCTCATCTTTTCATATAACTCTAATGACTTGACTAGAAGACAAAAGTATAGGTACTAATGAGCATTATTGTGTAAAGCGCCATCTCTCGGTGAATTCGCTAACTAATTTGCGCGACCTGTATAGTATGTTGAGTTTTTCAGGGATATTTATTTATAATGTTAACCGATTTAAACAATTTTTACTTTATTGGAAAGAAGATGGTTCACGTAACATCTTGTATTAATTTGAAGTACGATATACATCCGCAAGGGTGGGTAAATTGAAAGTAAAAATTTGAAAAGTTTTTTGTGAATTAAAAAAAAGTTTTTAAAATACAAACACAATTATATTTTTCCTGTAATATTTGGCATAAAACCAATGTTTTCTATAATTTTCATAATTTTTCGTTGGTAAACTTCGGAGATAAGGGGGGGGAACAGTATTTTTTTTTACATTTTCCTTCAAAATTCTTTTTTTTTTTTCACAACAAAAAAATTAAAAAAATATTTTGTTTACGTTCAATTGGCGCTCTTTCTAACGATACCCCACTTGACCTAGTAACTTGAAATTTACAGTTTGCCCCCCTTTCATTTTGACCATTTTCTACAATTAAAATTAATATATTTAAAAAAAATCTACATTCTATTTCTAGAGGTTTATAATGTTCATAACTATTTCAAATTTTAAGTTGATAGCGTTAGTAGATCTCAAGATATTTAGGAATGTGACAGACGGACAGAGACCATAAGGGCTCCTGTTGTACCTTATTGATACGGAACCCTAAAAAGGTTTCCGGAATCAATAATTACCTAGGAATGTGGAAAAGTCTCCCAAAATTAACGTCTATCTTACACGTGGACTGGCAATAATATTAGCTACCTACAAAGAAAACTCATCTCAGATAATAATTCGAAGCGGTTACCGAGGCGGCTAAGCCGGACAAACGGTTATGTGCCGGCCATATCATGCGCCTCCTTATTTATTTCACCCCAAGAATAACAGCCCTTTACAATGGTGGCCGCTATTGATTATGCAAAGCAAAGCTCATGCAGTGGTCCGCTTTTTGCGAAGGGTCGAAGGGTGGCTCGGGAGTACGCATCACACGCATGCTGGTCCGGTCGCAGCGATTCGATGCAGTTACTGCACGTTGGAACGATAAAGTAACTTTAGCATGAGAATAAACTTCTAACATGCACCTATAAAGAGCCTGATTCACAAGAGTAACTGTATAAAGCGAGGCGCCAAGTCACAAAGCAGCTATCTTAGAAGACCTGTTTGCTCCGATTGCACCATCCATAAAATATGCGTAGCTTAAGTAGGTAAAGTAAATAGATATGTACAACTATACATACTATCATAACGGAAGAAAAAACAGGGGCAGCTCACTCCGCGATTCAATCGCCGCGCTATAAGTACATGCCGGTGGCCGCGAGTTCGCGGCCCATTCAGTGCTGACGACCTTCGCGCGGCGCAATAGAATTCAATGTCGGCTGCTCGCTTGCGGTCCGTTTGTTAATGACGGAAAGAATTTAGAATGGCGGCATTTTGTGAATATCAAAGGAGGAGCCTTCTGTACTTGTATTATTATTCTAAAGAAAAATATTATTTATAAATCGCAACTTTATTCTATACCGCCATCCTGTTAGTGTCCAATGTACTGTGCAGTGATTCTAGTGCTCAGTCAACTAAGTAAATATTGTTAGCCAATAAAATAAACTTCAACTACTCTCACTGTCTATCTTTTTCACAGAAGTCCTGACATGTACGGTTCCGGATAAGGTTTCAGTTTCCAAGGAAGTATTGATTGAAAAGACACAATTAAAGTTAGAATTAGGTATCTAACTGCTCGCGTTTGTTTGTCTCACATGTGCCTATGTGTTAGTTGCGTTAACCCCACGGAACTTTCATCTCTGGAGACCCTCCCTACGAGTGTGTGCGAGGGAGGCACCCTCCCGCTCGGGACGCGGGGAGTAAAAAGTAGTTGTGACTTGTTCACCTCTTTCGGTGTCGCCTCCACCAGCCTCCATTGCGTAGGTACTTTGTACGCTCTTAGGCTTAAATATTATGCTTTCAAATGTTTTCCTCAATCCTCCAGTGAAGTGACCGGTGAAAGTACTCTACTTATGAATCTTGTGAAGTTGTCCATCATTGCTAAGATCGCAAAATAAATATCTCTTTGACAAGCAAATGGTTTTTATCGTTTGTACCATTTAGAAGTCTCTTGTGTTGTGCAATATTAATATTGGTCGGTTATATTAGGTACTGCTATACATATATCGTTTATACATACGTATTATCAACACTCCCGATAGTAGATATTATTTAACATCGTAGAGTTCCAACCATTTTCTTTCAATCCCTTAATTGCAAAGAGTGGCATATATTAAATATGCTCAAGTACATAAGCATCTGACAGATGAATTATTGATATGATATACCTATGTACTTGAGTACTCGAGTAGGTAGGTACTAAATTTATCTGCTAAAGCATAATGCCATCTGCACCCGATACCCATAAAAAAAATTCAAACAATGGCTCCAGAATAAACACGTAACCCTTGCTAACGAAAAGTGTAATCCGTTGTCGTGCTTTTCGCCCGCGGCAGTGCCAACTTGAGTCTTGCGACTCTTGCGAGTCCTGGGTGCGTAGCCGAATGGCACAAACGCTCACGAAACGCTCACGAAACGAAACGCTAGTAGATATCTATCCCTATCGCTCTTGCGTATTGGCGCGACAGAGCCGGACTACGTTTCGTTTTCGTTTGGCGTCGGAGAAATGCCATTCGGCTACGGGGCCTGAGCCAACGACTCCGCCCGTCACTGTTGAAACAAAGCCAGGGATGTTGGCGTGCGCCCCGCGATCCCTCCCGCTCCCTGCGGCGCCGCGTGCCACGTAATGCGCACTAAAAAATCCCTTCCGAACATAAAATTGAACTCGTGCTCATCCGACACGCAACAATTGGACTCGACTGTGGGGACATGTTTTTAACCTAAAAAAGCAAATTTATTTTTAAAAAAGTACTCTTCCCCCGTGCTACTGTCGTTTTAAAAAACCCATAATGCGATCGAGAGACGCGCGCGCCGCCGGCTGAAGATTTGACGCGCTCGCGCATGTGTTTATAATCGTCCCCTCGTAATTTCACTTTTTTTACAAAAATTTAAACCATCCAGTGCACCGGTTACTCGACGAGCATTCGTTGCATTGTCAAAAAAATACATTGCGAATTGTTATTCGCATCGAACGGACATCAAAAGATAAAAAAAATTGAGCCGTAGTTTTTCACCGTCACGGGCGAGCGGCTGGACGTTATGACTTCGGGCCCAACGGTTTTTGTGTGACCCCCAATTTACTACACGAAGGGACACGTCTCCGTACCTTGACATCTTAGCTTGTATGGAATCTAATGTAAATTTGTAACAAAAAATGAGAATTTAAATAAGTAGAGTCGAAAAAGTTCCTCGAGGACCCCTTCACATAAAGGCAGTCGTTATTTATAAGAGCTGGCCCTCATGTCAGGAGCACATCGCGAGTCCATTATGTCGTAACTGACTACATAGCTAGATAAATCATGTTATTATAATCTGCAAATTAACTTATCATTGCACAAAACGTTCCGATAACAACATAATTGATTATGTTGTTTGACTTTGACATCGAAAATTTCAGACATGGCAGTTCCAAAGATTTTAGTGTGACATTATGCTTAATAATAACCGGCTAAGCTTGTTTACCGGGTATCTCCAAAAACGTGGCGATCGAGCCAGCACAGGAAATTAACATGATGCGAGTTTTCCTCCCAAAGGAATATATCGCCAATAAATAATATTGCCAAAAAAGCAGCGGCGGGCGGCCGGTGGGCGGGACCAAGTAAAAAATCATCTTACGAGTTGCTTGCTACCTCTTGAACTTATTAACATTAATGTTTATGTGTTCACTCACTCGTTACCTATATATTATGATAATAACCCTTTTTATATCTCGGACATACATAATATCGTTACATATGATATGAAAAATTATCCTATGTAAGTAAGTACTTGCATTGAAAAAAACGTAAGCATACCTCGGACAGTGGTCACAGTAGTGATCAAATATATGAAAGTGGCGCGTTCCTAGCACACAGTCTAAGCTCGTGGAGGTGACTGCGTACTATGCTTGTATGAGTGAAAAATGTCAGGTCGACTGTTCGCGTTTTTGACAGGCGGTAACTGTGAGGTAACCGAGAGGGGGTGGGCGGCGCTTTCAGCGGGGAGCGGGAGTGGCCATACTGTACGATAGTACTCTTTATTATACTGTGACGTAAGTGTGGCGGTGTCTAAACTTTGTCATTTGAAACCCACGGTAGTTTATAAATGGAGATCTTTCTCTAAAACTTATCGATAAATCTCCAGTGTCGAGAGAAAGTCCAAACTTAACTACATATTTGTATATGGTGCCTGAGGAGGGTGCGGGCCAGGGCTGCCAGCTTGACCACTGTGGTATTTAATTTAATTTTTATTTAATTTGATCGTCAATTTTTCAGAAGCATGATGTTTTAAAGATAAAAAATAAATATATTCTCTTTGGTAGTCAGTTATAACATTTATAACACTAAAACCATATTTATCTATTTACCCCCTTATTCACAAACGTACTCTAAAGTTATCAAGCCGATAAAGTTCGTTTGTCCTTTTCTATCACACCAATACGTCGAACAGAGACAAAACGAACTTTATCAATCAGAGTACGTTTATGAATAAGGGGGGTTAGCGTCTAACTTCAACTGCGCCATAAATTACAGTTTACAATATTTTTATTTATTTAACTGAAAATCAACATTAGAGACGTGGCATGTCCCTAGCTCAGCATAAAAATTCATTCATAAGGCTATTCTGATATAAATTGAATAATATTAAATGACTGAATAAATAGAAAATCAGAAGTACGTTGCGTGTTGGCAAAATTATTTCCACCTTGGACCCTGCACCACTCGGACGATCAGTAGGTACAGGTACTCGGACGATCAGCAGCGCCACCATAAAATATCAATTACTGCATAGTATAACAATTCTATATTACCTTGCTTACGAAATCCCCTACCATTTAGGAAAATACGATGCCACAAACCTTTTGTAAGAAATAATTATCGCAGCGCCTTATTGAAAATCTCGGCAAAATTGTTAGTGTATTTGCCTTTATTTTTTATTAAGGCGCTGCGATAATTATTTGTTTTAAAAGATTTGTGGCATCGTACTTTCCTACTTGCAAAATAAAAGTAGGGATTTTGTAAGCTAGGTCGTCCTCGCTCACGACATAGAAACATAGATATTTTTTTAAAGTCTAAATTTTATGACTTTATATAGATATTTTCATATGTTTATGTTCATTGCTGCCTCGACGTACACAATCTACTATTTTGACCTAAACTGATTAGAAGTTAAAGAAGAACCACGTTAAAGTGGCATAGTGTCAACCCTACCAGAGAGCAGAGAGCCTCACCGAGACGGATGGACGCCGCGCGGGTGACCGCAGGGCGCGGGCGCCTCGTCACCTCGGCTGCCTCGCCGCCCGCTCGGCCCCGGCGGCGCGCATTTACATCAAACTCTCGTTACCCGGACTCGCGCCATCATCTCCGCTATCGGACCGGACCGATGCGATGTCTCTCTTGGGATTACGCACTGTTTTTTATAGGTATTATATGTGGTTTTTTGCACTGATAGTAAAATTACGAGTATGTCTGTGACGTACCTTCTTGAAATATTTGTTATGCCCAATTTATTACAAGCCTTACCCTAAAACACAAAGTTTCTATGTAGCTAGGTATGTATGGAATAAAGTTGACGAAGAAATCCAATCACCAAATGACGCGATCCTACCATAGCAGCAATGCAGTAGATTGAACAAATAGTTTCAGCCATTTGTCAGTGGTCTCTACATAGCTGTAGTTTGGGTACATAGGTCGGAGGCGAGGGTAAGTCGCCCTAACCCTTTGGCGGTGGGCGCGGCGGGCGGCGGAAGGGTTACGCCCGCGGGGCGGCGGCGGCCGCTCCCGGCGCCCCGCTCGCACTTTTACGACGAGCTTTTTTATCGTGCGTGCCGTCGTTTTTCCTTTTCTATTTTTTATGTTTTATTTCCTCTAGACCATAAATTATGTTTGAAAGAAGGGAACTCTCGGACATTCGCGTCGACAGGAACCGGGGTGAAGTCGAGTGAGTTTTCTGTTTTCCCTTTTTGTAGTTTTTTTATGTTCTCCCATGTGCGTGGGGTGCTGCAGCGTCGCCATGGCGACTGCATTGCATTAGGCACGGGGCAGCCGCCCGAGCGGCGCTGTGCTCGCACTATAAATAAACAAGAATATTTGTTGTTGTAACGCGATCTGCAAGAGTACACACGTTTGTCTATATTCATTCGATCCGTGTTTGCGGACAAACTGCGCCGATGGCCGCTGCCACTGTTTGCCTTGCCCGGTCTGGACGCTCGACCGTGTAATATTATACGACGCTACGCTGATCTAATTGCCTAATTCATGACAAGCTTCTGGTTCTCAAGCAAAATATTATGCCTCCCGAATTTCTATACGTTACTTGAAATTGTTGCTTGTGATCTTGACCACTGGGCCATTGTAATCTTTCAATAGGTACGGAAAAATTGTATTGAACGGCAACCGCAAAAACTAAACAAAGCCAATGTTGTACCCAATTAATGTGTACCCTTGCCCGCGACAAAAAACCGCGCCATATTGCGTCCAGCGAGCAGCGAGCCGGCTAACCACCGCGAAAGAGAAATTTACGAATAAAGGGCGAATAGTTACACGCCGCATTTAAAATTAGAACCCTTTAGGGCGCCACGCCGCCAGACAAAGGGCCGAATGGCAAATTGTCGGCAGGTAGCGAATATGTCGGAATGGAGGCCCAGTAATTACTAAGGGCTCTATTTTAATAAATGGCTCTTTTTGTAAATTATGATGGGCCGATCGCGCCATACGGCCATACCTGCTGCGAACCCTTCGCTGTCACTGCGAGATAACTCTTGTTTGCGGCCTTCCCAAATGTCCATTATACTTAATTGAAATTCCATTATAGTAATTTAGATCACACGTTACAGCCGTGCAATTTTCAACGGGCACCTACCAATTTGATACTGTTTAGAAACCTTTCTAATCATCCTGCTGTTTACTAAGATTTAACTCGTTCTACAAAAAATGTCATTGATCCTTTAGAAATCGATCGAGGTAAAAAACATTAGGTACGTACTTAGATTCAAGCACAATAAAATTCTATGAAACGGGCTTAGTGTCCGTTTTTTTATTATCTTGAAGCTTGATAACTGAAAGGGTAAGGGGTTTGACAACAACAAGCCATTGCCCGGAGGCAGCGGAGTGAATGGTGATGACTTGTAATTCCGATGTTTTCGCTGTTAAAATCGCATTTCCTGACGGCGACATTTAGCGGAGCCAGCCGAGCGCACGGACCGGGACAAAACAGACAAACAATGACTCGCTACAGCAGCAGGATATTTAAAGAGGTTGCCGACGACTACACCTACGCGTAACGTACAAATAATATTAGAAAACCTCGTCAAAATACAACGCAGAATACAAAAGGGATCTATTAGCCTTGAGCGTAAGGTTGACATTAGGCATAGACACTGTCAATTTGTTAAGGAAGTTTGTTTCAGATAATTTTTACCATACAGACCCCAGCCCAGCTCACTGAATACGCGTGGCGTGAAAGTAGAGCTCAGTGAATATTCACAAGACAAAGACAATATTTTCGCACAATCTTCTGTTCACTAACCCGGTTCAATTTTATATCTTACAGATGTGCAAAACAACGTTTCTAAGAAGCCTATATAATTATGAATCTTGGCAATATTTACATTACAAACAACTTAAAAACCGTAAGCTTGGTGAAGACTGTTCTCGTACTTAAGTATTATACATTAGTATATGTTGGTATATGGTACAGTTGACTACAAGAGATGTATCCACTTTTTCACATCTCTATGTAGTCGACTGTACCTACCTATAGGGGAACAATATCGACTAGCGGGTAATCTAAATATGTATATAAAAGAAGAAACTGACGGACTGACTGACATATCAACGCACAGCCGAAACCGCTGGTCCTAGAGATTCCAAATTTGGCACGTAGGTTCCTAATAAGGTGTAGAGGAGCACTAAGAAAGAATTTTTCAAAATTCACCTCCTAAGGGGGTGAAAGGGGGGTCCAAAGTTTGTATGGGAAAACAAGATTAGATTAGTACGCGGGCGAAGCCGCGGGAAAAAGCTAGTTATAACTAAAGCACAAGTAAATCATAACAATCTGGGTGTATCATGTTCGTAAAGATATTACACTTTGTGGAGTTAGGATACCGATTAATAAGATTTTCAATGATATTAAAAGTTCGTTCGCAATCTTTTGTCGCACGCACCCCGTCCATCCGTTAGTTTCATTAGAGCTCCCGCGCACCGACCCGGAAGCCTTGCCAAGTTGCCACCCGCCCCGCCGCCACAGCAGCGCCGCCAACCGTGAAACCGCCCCCGTAATCCTTAACCCGCACAAGCCTTTCGCGACCGCTGGCCCGGAACTTCTTACTAACTATTGCCAATTCTTACAATGGCTTGATAAAGTTTAATGCTGATAAAATTCCGTAGGAATAAAAGGATTAGATGCTTTGGTTATGGCAGAAGGCGTTATACTTAGAGATTTCGAACCGAACATATATGTAGGTATTCTTTTTTCCTTTCCTTAGAAATTAAATAGAGATGTTCTGTAAGCACCATCAGCTTAATTCATTTTGATAATTGTAGTGTTATTTTACTTGCAAGGCATATTGCCAGATACATAGGTCATATTTATTAGAGCTAGCAAGTGACATTAACTAAAAAATAAAACCGACCAAGTGCGAGTCGGACTCGCCCACCGGTTCCGTACAATATATCTTTCAAACTACCTAGTTAAAATAATCTCCTGTTTCTCATATAACTCTAATGACTTGACTAGAAGACAAAAGTATAGGTACTAATGAGTATTATTGTGTATAGCGCCATCTCTGACTTCGCTAACTGATTTGCGCGACCTATATAGTATGTTGGTTTTTCAGGGATAATTCCTTTATACTGTTAACCGATTTTAAGTTTTTACTTTATTTGAATAAGATGGTTTACATAACATCTTGTATTAATTTGAAGTACGATATACATCCGCAAAGGTGGGTAAATTGAAAGTAAAAATCTAAAAAGTTTTTTGTGAATTAAAAAAAAGATTTCAAGATACAAACACGATTATATTTTTCCTGTAATATTTAGCATAAAACCAATGTTTCCTAAAATTTTCATAAATTTTCGTTGGTAAACCTTAAGATAAGGGGGTTCCGGGAACGGTATTTTTTTTTACATTTTCCTTCAAAATTCTTTTTTTTTCACAACAAAAAATTTAAAAAATAGTTTATTTTAGCTTCAATTTACGCTCTTTCTAAACGATACCCCACTTGACCTAGTAACTTGAAATTTACAGTTTGCCCCCTTTCAATTTGGCCATTTTCTACAACATCATCCTCCTTGCGTTATCCCGGCATTTGCCACGGCTCATGGGAACCTGGGGTCCGCTTTGACAACTAATCCCAAGATTTGGCGTAGGCACTAGTTTTTACGAAAGCGACTGCCATCTGACCTTCCAACCCGAAGGGTAAACTAGACCTTATTGGAATTAGTCCGGTTTCCTCACGATGTTTTCCTTCACCGGAAAGCGACTGGCAAATATCAAATGACATTTCGCACAGAAATTCCGAAAAACTCATTGGTGCGAGCCGGGGTTGGATCCGCGACCTCCGGAATGAAAGCCATTTTCTACAATTAAAATTAATAAATTAAAAAAAAAAGTATACTTTCTATTTGTAGAGGTTTACAATTTTCACAACTATTCCAAATTTCAAGTTGATAGCGTTAGTAGTTTTCGAGATATTAAGGAATGTGACAGACGGACAGAGTCGCACCATAAGGGTTCCTGTTGTACCTTTTTGGTACGGAACCCTAAAAATCAAGTTATACTGTTCTGTAGTTTTGGAGAAAATTGGCTGTGACGCCTGTGACTGACGAACAGACTATCGCACGAGTGAATTATAAGGGTTCCGTTTTCCTTTTTGAGGTACGGAACCCTAAAAAACTATAGACGAAAGTTGTAAATAACAAAAATGGGACTCCTTATGTAGTGCAGGTATTTTTTATACAATGAGCCATATTTTGTTCAGTCTGTCAATTGAAACACCTTTAGTTTCTGTAGGCCTAGCACATGATTGCCACGAGAGTGTGTAGCCGCGAGATAGACTACCCGTCCTTATGTCAATAATACATTAGAAGAAGACGTGTGATCTATCTCGCGGCAATCATGTGCTTGGCGGAGATACACCTGAGATAAATCATCAAGTCAAGACTGTAGAGACATATTTTTTTGCGATTACCTACCTACATAATCCATACTTACTATATATACTATATATTTTTTGATGAAATTTGGAACAGACAATCTTTAGACCCTGAGACAGAACATAGGCTACTTTTTATTTCGAAAAAAAGGGATGAAGGGGTTGAAAAAGAGGTTGAAAGTTTGTATGGGATTTCTTAATTTTAAATGATAAAACCATGAAACTTTATATTTTAGCACTTGATAAGAAATCATTAAACATATATTTAAAGTCACATACAGGTCGAACGCGATTAATTAACATTATTTTTACCTTTAAAATAAACATGGTGGGAAATAAACATTAACTAAAAGCGGGTAGATTATATTTATTTGTCTACCCCGAACATTTATATAAATTAATATCGGGTAGTTTTGTGTTGTTTACATCTCCGGTGACATTTTGCTGGGACGTCAGTCTTCCGCGACCACGGCCAGTGCAACCTGGCCGAAACGTTGGGAAAAAAGGTAAAAATAATATTAATTAATCGCGTTCGACCTGTATGTGACTTTAAATATGTGTACAAAGCGCGAGAACTTAAAGTGTTACATCATTAAACATCTTGATAAGGGATAGGGATAGGGATAGCGATAGGGATAGCGATAGGGATAGGGATAGCGATAGGGATAGGGATAGCGATAGCGATAGGGATAGGGATACGGATACGGATAATATGGGTATCGTTAGAGGGATACGGATAATCGGTCGGCGGTCTCTTACAATCAATGTGCTCTAAGACGATCGTTGTTTGCTTGCTTGAAGATTACGTTTGCGATAAGTATAAGCAAAATGTAAAAAATTGTAAGGGATAATAGAAAAAAGTACTTTTTACCCACCGATCATAGTGTCGAAATACGGGCTATGTGGGATGTTTATAAAGGTTTCCCCAGCGTATATAGAATTACCTACGCTGTGGTCGATGTGTAATATTTCTACAATCATTGCAAGCAAAAGTATTATGTGCAATCGAAATAATCGCAGATAAATATACCTACAGAGAAACCTAAGGATCCAAATGAAAATCTTAATGAATACTTTTATTACGCGGGCGAAGCCGCGGGTAAAAGCTAGTATACTATATATACTATATTACTTTACTATATCCATATACTATATACTATATACTATATACTAATATTATAAATGCGAAAGTAACTCTGTCTGTCTGTCTGTCTGTCTGTCTGTCTGTCTGTCTGTTACGCTTTCCCGCTTAAACCACGCAACCGTTTTCGATGAAATTTGGAACAGACAATCTTTAGACCCTGAGACAGAACATAGGCTACTTTTTATTTCGAAAAAAAGGGATGAAGGGGTTGAAAACGAGGTTGAAAGTTTGTATGGGATTTCTTAATTTTAAATGATAAAACCATGAAACTTTATATTTTAGCACTTGATAAGAAATCATTAAACATATATTTAAAGTCACATACAGGTCGAACGCGATTAATTAACATTATTTTTACCTTTAAAATAAACATGGTGGGAAATAAACATTAACTAAAAGCGGGTAGATTATATTTATTTGTCTACCCCGAACATTTATATAAATTAATATCGGGTAGTTTTGTGTTGTTTACATCTCCGGTGACATTTTGCTGGGACGTCAGTCTTCCGCGACCACGGCCAGTGCAACCTGGCCGAAACGTTGGGAAAAAAGGTAAAAATAATGTTAATTAATCGCGTTCGACCTGTATGTGACTTTAAATATGTGTACAAAGCGCGAGAACAATGTAATGAGAACAAAGTAAAATGCACAATATTTATCGACAAAATTGTACACTTTACTCATACTAAAAGACAGTGAAAGTACTTGTTTCAGTTAGAACATCTTATTAACTGTCGGTTAAATAAAAAACATATGAAAAAAAAAGCTTTTTCAATTAGTAATGATTGTTTTTCTGATGCTCGTTTAGGAAAAACCGCGTGAAGCACAGAATTCGGAGCTCTTATTATGTACAATTTGATAAGATCACTCTCATAAATGAGGTAAATTTAAGTTCCAAATATCTTGTACTTAAGGCCCATTAAACAATATTTATCATTTAATCCTTTGAAATTGAGAAATTGAAAGTAAAACGAACTCAATTTTGTCTTGAAAATACATCGAAACAAGTGATCATTTCTCCGAAAATCTACATGTTATCGAAGTTATTTTAGTATATAAATAATCTGCACAATGTGCTTAAACTGCTGTTATCCATTTGTCGTTATAATATTTTATCATGATTTTTTGCCAATTTTTTGAAAACTAGCCTTCCTGTCGCTATTTTACCGGCGACGGACGCCTGCGATTTCAGTGCCGCGCCGGAGCTCGAGGAGGTAAGACGTATGTCACTTTGGTCTCCGAGTTTTCATCGCAAACGTCGAGAATATTTATTGTTGTGTGGGTCGGACGCCTTGTTTCTACACGGGCTATCCTCGCATTGTGTGTGTGTAAACAGCGACCAACGAATTTGATCCTAGATCCGTAAATATTTGCTTTTGTAATACTTTGTTATGTTTAAATGTTAAAGTATTACAACGTTGTGATGATAAAAATGTGAAAATTACAATACGGTCAAGATGATAAGACACATCAAGATGGTACTCGGGATCTGATGATGGAGCCAGAAGGTGGTCACCAGTACCAGTGAACCATGTAAGTAAACGACTTCGTGTTTAGGCTCGTTGGGTTCGTCTCAACAAGACCTTTGACAAGAGGTGGTACTCAGGGTCTGATGATGGAGCCAGATGGTGGTCACCAGTACCAATGAACCATATAACTAAACCCAGAGATGGGGAAATCGTAATCGATTCCGGATTACACGATTACTTGATTTTACTTTGTAATCTGACACTACTGGGTGTCAGATTACTTGTAATGTAATCAAGTGAAACGGTAAATTACCATTACATGTAAAGGAATCACTAATCATCTATACAATCATTACTATTACCAATAATTCGGAATCATAGTCGATTCAAAATAACTGAAATTATTGACTTGATTACTTTCAGATTACGAATATGTAGTACCTCAGATTGCTGACTGTCACTTTGACACAAAAGTCGTCATGGGTGTCGTAAAATAGGTTTTAGGAGGTGCTGGCCCCGTAGCCGAATGGCATTTCTCCGACGCCAAACGAAAGCGATACGCCGCTGGCTCTGTCGCGCCAATACGCAAGCGCGATAGAGATAGATATCTACTAGCGCTTCGTTTCGTGAGCGTTTCGTGAGCGATTGTGCCATTCGGCTAGCCACCCAGATTCCAAAATTAATGACTAATGTTCAATCTGACATTGCTGACTGTCACTCTGACACAAAAGTCGTCATGGGTGTCGTAAAATAGGTTTTAGGGGGTGCTGATTCCAAAATGAATGACCAATTTGGAATCTGACATTGCTGACTGTCACTTTGACACAAAAGTCGTCATGGGTGTCGTAAAATAGGTTTTAGGGGGTGCTGATTCCAAAATTAATGACCAATGTGGAATCTGACATTGCTGACTGTCACTTTGACACAAAAGTCGTCATGGGTGTCGTAAAATAGGTTTTAGGAGGTGCTGATTCCAAAATTAATGACTAATGTTCAATCTGACATTGCTGACTGTCACTCTGACACAAAAGTCGTCATGGGTGTCGTAAAATAGGTTTTAGGGGTGCTGATTCCAAAATTAATGACCAATTTGGAATCTGACATTGCTGACTGTCACTTTGACACAAAAGTCGTCATGGGTGTCGTAAAATAGGTTTTAGGGGGTGCTGATTCCAAAATTAATGACCAATGTGGAATCTGACATTGCTGACTGTCACTTTGACACAAAAGTCGTCATGGGTGTCGTAAAATAGGTTTTAGGGGTGCTGATTCCAAAATTAATAACCAATGTTCAATCTGACATTGCTGACTGTCACTCTGACACAAAAGTCGTCATGGGTGTCGTAAAATAGGTTTTAGGGGTGCTGATTCCAAAATTAATGACCAATGTTCAATCTGACATTGCTGACTGTCACTCTGACACAAAAGTCGTCATGGGTGTCGTAAAATAGGTTTTAGGGGGTGCTGATTCCAAAATTAATGACCAATGTTCAATCTGACATTGCTGACTGTCACTCTGACACAAAAGTCGTCATGGGTGTCGTAAAATAGGTTTTAGGGGGTGCTGATTCCAAAATTAATGACCAATGTTCAATCTGACATTGCTGACTGTCACTTTGACACAAAAGTCGTCATGGGTGTCGTAAAATAGGTTTTAGGGGGTGCTGATTCCAAAATTAGTGACCAATTTGGAATCTGACACTGTTGACTGTCACTTTGACACAAAAGTGATCATGGGTGTCTTCAAATAGGTTTTCATGGGTACTGATCTCAATATTAATGATCAATTTGGAATCTGACATTGCTGACTGTCACTTTGACATAAAAGTCGTTATGGGTGTCGTCAAATAGGTTTCCTTTCCAGGGGTACTGTGCAATGTCAGGTTCCAAATCGGTCATTACTTTTTAAATCATTTCATTAATTTTGGAATCAGTGCCCCCTAAAAACTATTTGACTACACCCATGATTCCTTTTGTGTCAAAATTACAATTAGCACTGTGAGATTCCAAAATAGTCGTTAATTTTGGAATCAGCACCCCCGGAAACCTTTTTGAAGACACCCATGACGACTTTTGTGTCAAAGTGACAGTCAGCAATGTCAAGATTCCAAATCGGTCATTAATTTTCAAATCAGCACCTCCGGAAACCTATTTGACGACACCCATGACGACTTTTGTGTCAAAGTGACAGTCAGCAATGTTAGATTCCACATTAGTCATTATTTTTTGAATCAGCACCCCTAAAACCTATTTTACGACACCCATGATGACTTTTGTGTCAAAGTGGCAGTCAGCAATGTTAGATTCCACATTGGTCATTAATTTTGGAATCAGCACCCCTAAAACCAATTTTACGACACCCATGACGACTTTTGTGTCAAAGTGACAGTCAGCAATGTCAGATTCCACATTGTTCATTAATTTTGGAATCAGCACCCCGCAAACCTATTTGACGACACCCATGATGACTTTTGTGTCAAAGTGACAGTCAGCAATGTCAGATTCCACATTGGTCATTAATTTTGGAATCAGCACCACCTAAAACCTATTTTACGACACCCATGACGACTTTTGTGTCAAAGTGACAGTCAGCAATGTCAGATTCCACATTGTTCATTAATTTTGGAATCAGCACCCCGCAAACCTATTTGACGACACCCATGACGACTTTTGTGTCAAAGTGACAGTCAGCAATGTCAGATTCCACATTGGCCATTAATTTTGGAATCAGCACCCCCTAAAACCTATTTTACGACACCCATGACGACTTTTGTGTCAAAGTGACAGTCAGCAATGTCAGGTTCCAAATCGGTCATTAATTTTTAAATCAGCACACCCGAAAACCTATACTCGTGGTATATGCACTTGAAATGTGAAAGTGAAAATGCTAGAATGACATGTAAACCACGAAGTTGTATAGTCATATTGTTCATTGGTATTGGTGACCACCATCTGGCTCCATCATCAGACCCTGAGCACCACCTTGAAGTAATTAGAATTGTATTTGTCTTATTTTATCATCATATTAATATAATTATACTTTACTCTAATACTTATCATATAACAAAAGCAAATATTTGGGATGGGATTTACTTTTATAATTATTACTTTAATTTTTTAAATAAATTTTAACATAATTGATATTATTTCGCGCTATATTCTCGTATTTTCGTACAAAATAATGTTTATTAGAAACCAAAAGTTTATATCGAGATAGTAGATTGTGGTTGTTATCAAAATTCCATAGAAAGGATCAAGATTGTTTTGTCCATTATTGTAGTGCGAGCGAGTGATAAGACGTGCTAGAAAGGGTCGGCATATTGGGCTCGCGCGGCGGGTAAAATACCTAATTTCGCCCGACGCCGAAATGTTATAACGCTCTTAAAGTGTTATATCATTAAACATCTTGATAAGGGATAGGGATAGGGATAGGTATAGGGATAGGGATAGCGATAGGGATAGCGATAGGGAAAGCGATAGGGATAGCGATAGGGATAGCGATAGCGATAGGGATAGCGATAGCGATAGGGATAGCGATAGGGATAGGGATAGCGATAGCGATAGCGATAGCGATAGCGTTAGCGATAGCGATACGGATACGGATACGGATACGGATACGGATAATATGGGTATCGTTAGAGGGATACGGATAATCGGTCGGCGGTCTCTTACAATCAATGTGCTCTAAGACGATCGTTTGCTTGCTTGAAGATTACGTTTGCGATAAGTATAAGCAAAATGTAAAAAATTGTAAGGGATAATAGAAAAAAGTACTTTTTACCCACCGATCATAGTGTCGAAATACGGGCTATGTGGGATGTTTATAAAGGTTTCCCCAGCGTATATAGAATTACTTACGCTGTGGTCGATGTGTAATATTTCTACAATCATTGCAAGCAAAAGTATTATGTGCAATCGAAATAATCGCAGATAAATATACCTACAGAGAAACCTACGGTCCCTACGGATTATATTATAATATAATATTATCAGAAGGAATGATACATTTTATACCTCTATGTATAGTAATTGTACAATTACTATTCGTACTTAGCAGGCAGAAATTCACAAAATACTTAGGTGGCCAAACAAACAAACTTGGACCATTTGGCCATCATCAATTCACGTCAAAGAGAGACTGCGAAAGACATTTGAACTAAGATCACATCATTAATATCGAGAGTAGGTGCACGCGTAGGCGGCGCTCGGCCGAAAGGATACATTTCAAGGAGTGCTTTCACCCTTTATGACTTCTATCTATTGTCGAAGGTTCTCGGGAATAGACCGTCGCTTGGATATTAATAGTTGTTCTATTTTTCTTGTGATAATGATGCTACCGATGTTACGCCGATTTTACGCATGTCTTGCTAATATATATATATTTTTTTTTAATTTCTTAACATCTTTCTCTGTAGCCGATTGTCATTTGTCAATTTGACAAGAAGAATTTGATATTTCTTGCCGAAGTCTTATTAAAATTAAGAAATTTATTATTTTCATGCATAGAGACACAACCTCAAGATTCATACCATGGATAAATAAATGACACTAGCTTTCCAAGACCTCAGCCATTGCGTGATGAGTTCTTCTTTCATCATGACGTTATTACCTACCTATTATGATGTAATTGAATGCTTTTAAACCTCTAGACCTAAGTAGAGTAAGTTTAGTATTAGCAAAGAGGATCGAGTATTATAGAGAATGACTGTCAAAGTAAAATGTGTAATCACAGTGCATAGACTGCCATCTCTCGACACAAGCTTAAAACTTTTGAACCTCAGTTTTGTCAATTTGGCCCATATTCTTAGCTTGGTATGTTGTTTTGGGGTACGTTTTTTTCTTAGACTTTATCGGTCTTTACGAAGTTATATAGGTCTTTGGTATTAGTACGTAAAATTTACCATGCTTATTTTATATAAATAAGCATGGTAAATTTTAAATTAGCTATTTATTTGCTAATTCCATTCCTACACGTAAATATTTCTGTAAAAAATACGTAGGTATAGGGTATAGATACCTACTCGTAGATACATAAATAATAATACAAACGTAGCTACCGATATTGTTAGTAAAGCAAGCCAGTCCTTATTTTCCCATTAGACGTTCTAAGATTTATTGCGTAGGTACTATTGGAATTCCAATGCCATGCCACAAATAACACTGTCCCCGAACCACGATATCATTCGGCATTCAGTGCTCTACATGAGCTATATTCATTTGATAAGACCTTTAATATATAACTTGATGCTGCTAGATTATTATCTGACTACTGAAATGCCGGGACAACGCAAGGAGCTGACCTACTGGATAGATGGATGGTCCCTGATTCAAAATCCTGGCAAGGGTTACTTATTAATTAACATTTTTACGCAGATTTACTAAATACGAGTAATGAAAACTGAAAACGGATATTTATTTTTGAGTTATGAATGTTTTCCATATATTTATAAATATTCAATTATTAATTATTACAAACATGTTTAGAAAAAGCAGTTTTACGATTATGTTATTGATACGTTGATTTTTATAAAGTTTAAAAATTATAAAATCATCGTGTTTAAAATGATATTAGGCGCCAGATACTAGTGATTTAGGATTAAAGTACAGATTTTTTTCTTTCTTTCAGTTTGGATAAGTTCATGAAAGCCAGTAGTAACCCGTACGCGCGGCTGCGGTGCGGCGAGCAGCGGGCGGCGGGGCTGGTCAACCCATTAGTGCGCGCGCGCCGCGGGGGCTCATGATCACTTTGCTCATGTTAATTTATGTCCTTTGTCGCATTGTCCGAGCACAATACGACCATTTTTATAACCCTCGGCTGCCGGACACCCAGATTAACATCTACTGTTTGGTTTTGGCTTTCTCCCGTTTTGTGCAAGGACACAATAGCCCTGACCGGGCACCTGGCATTAATGGCGCACAAGTAATGGATTTTGCAGAAAAACCAATAAGTTAAAGTCAAGCTGAAAGGAGCTGGTTTAGCTTCGTAATAAAAGAGTTAGGTAGGAACATTAAAATAACTTAGTATGGCCAGAAAAACTTTGGCAATAAAACATAATGACAAAACTTCTTGGACATGTGTAAGGTAGGTATGAACAGAGGAACATAAAATATCGTAGGTAAGTAATTTCAAATAATGATTTATTCACCCTACCTACTTGTAAGTAGTCATAATAAAGTATGTATCTTAAATATAAAAAAAAAACTCTGAAAGTACTTAATTTAGAAACAGGTACTTAGGTAATATCTGCAATAATCTGCATAGGCCCCGTAGCCGAATGGCATTTTTGCGACGCGAAACGCCGCAGAAATGCCATTCGGCTACGGGGCCAGGGTACAGTAGTAAGTTCATAGGTAAGTGTGTACCTACTGTACCTAATACATATATATGAACGGCTTTTAGTTGACTGAATACAAGCGATTTTCAAAATTTACTCCGTTTCGACTCCGAAGCTAACCTTTATCATCTTTAAAGGTGCTTTGTTGTTGCTAAAAATAAGATTTCTATAACTATAGCTAACACAATAACAAAATAATCGACTTTTGGCTTATAAAGTCAACACGACAGGCGGGCAACGTAATACGCAAAGTAACGGAAACAAAGCTGATACACGTCTAGGGATTGCAATCCGGTCTGATTCCCAATCCGGCCGGATCCGGCCGGATTTCGGCCCCAATCCGGCGGATCCGGCCGGATCCGGCCGGATTGGCCTTGAGGACTAAAAGTACCCAAATAGTGCCTTTTTTTTGCATGTTTTCACCATAATATGACAAGTATGATGGTATTTTGCATCACGATTAATAAACCAACAGTTTAAAGGCTTAGAAATCAACTTTTTTACCAGTTAACAAGTAAATTTTACTAAAATAATCAGTCGCAAATCAAATTATTTCGTTCTTTTGAAACTTTGATAGGATAAAAAAATTATTATTAGTGTAACGTTTTACAGTAATACCTATAGAGATTTTAAGATACGATAAAGAGCGGACATTATAACATACCTACAAACATACATGCATTATGAGATCAGTATTTAAAAAAACCTGTATTGTGTTATTTTACAGTTAACTTTACTCACATGAAAAGAAGAACAAAAAAAGTATCACAATCATATTAAGCATAACTGTTAAAAGTCAGCGTTAACCTTTTATTAGTCTGTGTAAAAATATCCAGTATCGGTTAAGAAAAACTACAGTAAAATTTAAGTCAGCAAGAGTAATTGACCTTAGTATTATTTGCTATTGCTGAATCAACAATCTTACTTCTTACTTTAGGTCACCTTTTAAATATGTTCATTTTTAAGCTTCGAATTTTATTTATTATTCTCGTAGCAATATGCTCTCATAATTCTCATATTATGCTGAAAACATGTTGTTGATCTTGAAGTCCCACAGTAAGGTCCAACCGAGAACGATATTTTTGTCTCGGCCGAGAACGAGACCGAGACCGAGATTCAATTTGATTCTCGGCCGAGACCGAGACCGAGACCGAGAATTTGTAAAACAGTAAAAAATATGCCATTTTTACAAAAAAATGTTTTCATAATCGAAATTCACCTATTAACCAGGAAACCAAGAGTATGTTGGGTCCTGCTTAGTGTTTGGTTCCGTAACTACCCAAACCTACCCGCACTCCTTACCTATCTACCGTAGCAAAATAGACTACGTCAGTGACAAAAACAACTATACGGCTCGCCCGGTGGTAAGCAGTCGCCATAGCCTATAGAGGCATGCAATTTCAGAGGTTTTAAACGAGCGTTTAATACCCTGATTTTTTGTGACTTTTTGCAAGAAATCATAAAACAGGTTGTCGAATCGTGTTTTCTACGGGTAGTTTTCCAGGTTTTCCTTGAAAGTCTTTTCTAAGCTTTACTTTGATTTTGATGTATTTTTAGGCACATGATTCAGTTAAGGGACACGAATTTTTTTTTAGCGAATTATTTCGAAAATTGTATGTATGTATATCAAAAACATGACTATGAGAAACCGATACTTACTAAAAAAACTCAAAACAGCATCCACAAAGCTCAAAATTTCGTCCGATATTCCGTAATTCGTCATTTCTATCATGTAAGGCAGGTATTATTCTAACCTGCTGCTGTGATTTTTCGCGTCGTCGTTGTCTTCGACACACATCAAGTTGTCGTAAATATTTTACACTCTTTTATGAATTATACCTAGGTATTTGTTTGTTTTTGGCTTAAAATATCGATGAAGACCCTACCGAAATCACTAAAATCGGGATACCAAACGGGCGATGTAACAAACTGAAAGCTAAAAACCGGACGCGAGTGCGCAATAAATTCAAAATCGCAGTCTCGGTTTTGCCGAGAATCTCGGCCCATTTCGGCCGAGAACCGAGACCGAGATCTCGGCCCGATTTTCGGCCGAGAATGCCGAGACCGAGACCGAGACCGAGATCTCGGTCGGACCTTATCCCACAGTGACCACAGAGGTGCAAAGGGCCTTCACGAGCTCGCGCCACGCCTCCTTATCTTCAGCTACCCTCGTGGTCTCGCTCCAGCTCGACCCGGTCGCTCGTAGTCCATACTCAACGGATCGCTTCCATGAGTTTCCAGGGCGCTCGGAGCCACGACTTGCATTTTGCGGTTTTCAGCCAAAAGCAATGGTTGCGTTATTTCGTTCCTCTCTTTGAATAGTGTGCCATCCATGTTCCTTTTTCTGTCGCGGTTGGCTGCTATATACTCCATAGGTCTTGATTTCGGATAGTGTCTGGCCAGAAAACGCGAAGGATCGACCTCAGACCATGGCTCTTTGTCACTCTCCACCACTCCACATTATGCATCCCAACAAACAATTCCACAGATTTCACTACGGATTCCAAAACGGAAAGTGTAACGCGTTGCTTGAGCACATTATTTGACTTCCAAACGGCCTCCTAATGCAAAGAACATACGTACTAAAATATTTTTTGATTGGAAATCAGACTGGATTGCAGTCACCCGTTAAGCGACGTTCAAATGTTACCGTAAAATTATTTTTTTTGCACTATTTTAACATATCATGTTACATTACCGGATCCGGTACCGGATCCGGCGAATTTCACCGGATCCGGTGGCATGAAAAAAGCACCGGATCCGGCCGGATTACCGGATCCGCCGGACCGGATTGCAATCCCTATACACGTCTTATCACCCATCATCGATCCCAGCTTCCTCCTGGCCAATAGCCCGGCTCTCGGGGGCCTGTCCGGGCAGCAGCTCCCCGTGCACCCTGACGCGATACACGCACGTGTACACCGGGTGCCCCCAGTTGGACAGCACCTTAAACCGCACTATGTGGAACCCGCGCGCCGCTGGCCACGTCACGTCGAAGTATTGGATGGGATTGCCGTTCTTGTTGTATTCGAAAATACCGAAGTCGTGAGGCGACGCGTCCATGCGAGACTTTAGCCCTTGTAGCTGAAATTTGCGCGGTGCTGATAGTATTTCCCTGTGGTACAAGAAGTACTGGTCACTTTCGAGCCCGATCTAGGTCTAATAGGGTCCCTAACTAATAGCACAGAATCTGCGGTTGTAGCACACTAGTGTGATAAATTTTATCGCGTTGATGCTTCCTTACCGCACTTACAAATAGTGCGAAATGCGAAAAGAACGGCCCGACGTGATGATAGCGTTTATCGCGTTACCGTGCTTGGCCCGTTGGAATAAGACACTTACCTGGTAGGGTCAATATGCGCAGGGATGTGCTCGAGGCTGAGGCCGGTGACGTAGACGGTGGCGAGCAGGCGGATGACGACCTCGCCTCGCTCCCCTTTGAAGGCCCAGCACTGGCCCGGCAACGTGCCTGGCTGGATGACTGTCCGCGCCGCCTGTAACAATAGACATAAGTATCTAAAAATACCTATAGGGCGTCGATACAACTCGATCCCCAACGGGTTCCCTAAAATTCTCCAGTATCTGTAGAAGTTCATACAAAATAGATCCCGAAAACACCTCCGGCTTTATCAACGAAAATTTTCACACCACGCAGTGGCGTGGTGCCGTGGTGATGCACTAGTGGGTGCGTATACTACTTATATTATGAAGGTTTGACGATTTATTTGTTTTATCATGCACCCGGCGTAGTCAACGTGCCAATCTTTTACGGAATAATACGAAACGCTACTCTCAGTAGGTAATGTGAACTTGATAAGTAATAATTAGAGAGATTAAAGAGAGAACGCTGTTCACTATGTGACAAGCGATTGTCAGCTAGGCATCCCGTCCTGTTGTTGCTGTCCAAGGCACTCAACAGAGATGAAAAAAGCCGGAAAATTCCCGTTTTTTTCCATTTCCTTTAGTTTTTTTTTTCAGAAATTTATAAAAAAAAACCACGAAACTTTCGGCTCTTATTTAAAAAAAACTATTAAATATAAAAGAAATTGGTCATTGATTGGACGGACGGTATGTGTCGAGATCGAGAAATAGAAATCGATTTGCCAGAGGTAGTTTTAAATTAATCTTTTTCGGGCGAATTTGCACCTACAAACGCGCTACACGGACGACATGGTAGCAGAAATGACTGAAGTACAGACGGTCAACCAAATATTGGCACTAAAATATGGCGCGAAAACCAAATTTTCTATAGGAATTAATACTTTGCCCTTACATTTTCAATACATTTTTAAGTGTTAAGGCTCGTCGATGATTCCGCCAACGTCAAGGTTTAAGAAGACAATTAGCCGGTGAGCCCTATATTTTATAAATTTACTGCCAAGGTCAGTTGACCATCAGTATATGATGAGAGAGAGAGTTATTAAAAGAATACTAATTTTAATAATTTATTCGTTTTTTTCTTAAAAAACCCGAAAAAAATCGGAAAAAACATTTGATTTTTTCCGGTTTTTTCAACGCTACTCTAACATAGCAGCACAGTTTATAATAATGCTAGAGTTATTCAGCAGATGGTCAGATGCATACATGTAAACCTAATATACGCTATCACATGTGGCAAGTTGCGAGCGAAGCTCGCAGCGAGTGTGCTATAGAGGGGTAAGGCAAGTAAATTACCTGGCACTCGTGGCACGCCCAGGTTGTCAGTTCATGCAACGCCCAGCTGACGGGCCCGTCGTAGTGGAAGTAGCCCACCGTGTCTCCCGTGTCCAGCACGCGCGCGCCCGCCGTCTCCAGTGCGTAGTCACCCATCTATAGTGCACAAATTATCGTGACGACCGGTATGGCTCAGTCGGTAGTGACCCTGCCTGCTGAGCCGCGGTCCTGGGTTCGAATCCCGGTAAGGGCATTTATTTGTGCGATGAGCACAGATATTTGTTCCTGAGCCATGGATGTTTTTTGTGTGTATAAGTATGTATTTATCTATTTAAGTATGTATATCGTCGCTTAGCACCCATAGTTACAAGCTTTGCTTAGTTTGGGGCTAAGTTGATCTGTGTAAGGTGTCCCCAATATTTTATTTTTATTTATTTATTTATTATCATAATATGGGAGTATGTTAAATTAAGAAGAAAGGAGGTAGACAGACCTATATAAATTATACACCCTGTTTTTATTGAATTCCGTTAACTTTAAGTGGTTCTTTAGACCAAATACAATTAATTTCTCTAAGAAACTAGCGTCTTAACTCTTACGGTTACCGAGTTATTAAAAAAATAAAATAATTACTGAACACGTGTGTGACAGCCTTCACCACTTCCCAATGTTATTTGTTTTGATACGTGCCGTCAATCACTTGACACTAACTTGAATATTATTCTTAAGGGTCTCTCACACTAATTAATTCATTTATTATGTATGAAAACGATGAAAAAAATTTTTTTGTCAATTTAACTAAAAGTGATATACAGGGTGGTTCCTGATAACGAGCCTAACGACATGTCGAATTTAACGGAAAACAAAAAACATACATACATACATACAATCACGCCTGTATCCCGTAAAGGGGTAGGCAGAGCACACGAAACTACTAAAGCTTCAGTGCCACTCTTGGCAAAATAAGGGGTTGGAAGAAAACGAAACCGTGGCATAAAACAAAAAACACTCATAAGTATCACTCACGTGCATTTGTGAGTTTTATAAATATTTCGGCACTGTTGTAAGTAATGTCCATAGGTATTACTTACAATTTCTTTACTAAGTCTTCGTATCTATAATCTCTTAAGAAAAAGCACAAACATTTCAAATGTTCATTCTAATTTTCATACAGAAAACCTTCAGAGAAAGTTTCAGCGCCTCCACAAGGCGCCTCTACATTGAGTGAACTATCTGAAAATGCTCAACACTTGCCGCCAGCTGTAGTCGAAGACGTCGTCGTAGTCGTATGTGGCCGTGAGATAGATCACACGTCTTTTTCTAATTGTAATAATGAAATAAGGACGGGTAGTCTATCTCGCAGCGACATACAAAGGCCAAACTGAAAGTTCTTAGAAAATCAAAGACTAATCAAACTAGCATAGCAAGTTATTAGTTTTATCAAGAACGATATAATACGGGACTGACAAAGCCCATACAAAAAAGCGTACCCCTGAAATGTATGGGCTTTTTAGGCTTAAAACTAGATGGCGCTATTTCGCAGCCTGGAAGTGGCCAAAATAATATTTTCCCCAAATATGTTTGCGTGTTTTTATTTTTTTTTATAAGAACAAAATAAATGATATATTTCTTTATTTTAATATCATGATATCACTTCAATACACATTTAAGAAAAATGTAGGCATCATCAGTGTAGGTAGTTATATTATTTAAAGACTGTATCGTTAAGTATGAAGACAACTTTGAGTAGCCGTATTTATTTGCTATTAGATTTTTTTCTTATAACAAGACATGGGCTTAATAAGGCACATAATAAGGTACACATTTTGTCCTAGAAGCTCGACGTAAAGCATATGGTTTAGACAGTATTGACTTAATCCTCCCGAGTACCAATTACGATTCCGGACAAATGCTACTAGAAAATTTACAAAGTGCGTAAAAGACGATACGATTGCGAAAAAAAATTGTACGGTGCGAACCTCAACGACACATGATCCACAAAGCAGAATATCTGGACATAGTCTAGCCACTGTTATTCAAAAAAAATAAAGTTCAGAATCTGTGTATGGCGGCCATTTAGAGAATGTGGCATGGTGCTTACTCTAACTCCGACTTTGATGTCGAATTTGACTATCATACACTGTTTATATTGATCTGGTTTAGGCACTGTTCAAACACCATGAATGTCAATTAGACTTTGGCCTATGGCTAATTTTTTTATCTGTTTCTCTCATCCTGCTCGCATCAAAAATTTACGGCAATCCGGAACGTTGCTCAAAATTGCGTTTTATTAATTTATATAAATACTTTTAAACGAGCAATTCTTGTATATTTATTTATTTATTTATTTATATATATATTTATTTACACTGACAATCTCGGAAACCGCTCTAACGATTTCGCAGAAATTTGTTATGTGGGGGTTTTTGGGGGTGAAAAATCGGTCTAACTTATCCTTAGGTCCCGGAAAACGCGAATTTTCGAGTTTTCATGCGTTTTTCTTCGCGCGCCATCTCGTGTGCAGTAGTTGTACTGTTAAGACAGAATTCCTTCGGTCGATGTAAGTACTATTTATTGCAAACACTAGATGGCGACACAGGTCAAGGCTAAAACGAATAGAAAATACACTATTTGAGTTTTTGTGGCGAAATGCGCGCCATCTCGTGTGGAGTAGTTGTGTTGTTAAGGCTGAGAATTCTTTCGCTCGATGTAGGTACTATTCATTTTTGAACTAGATGGCGACACATGTCAAGGATACGAAACAGAACCGAGCGAAGCTCGGTTGCCCAGATATTTTATATAAATTCACCGCATTTATTCTACAAGTACCCAATTGGAAAACTTAATAGGTGGCGCTAAAAAGTGGAGGTACGGTTCTTAGTATGAAGTGTGTAAATCCATACTAATATTATAAATGGGAAAGTGTGTGTGTCTGTTTGTTTGTCCGTCTTTCACGGCAAAACGGAGCGACGAATTGACGTGATGTTTTAAGTGGAGATAGTTGAAGGGATGGAGAGTGACATAGGCTACTTTTTGTCTTTCTAACGCGTGCGAAGCTGCAGGCAAAAGCTAGTCCTATATAAATAATCCTTTGTTTTAGTATATGTTTTAAAAATAGTAATCCTTCACATCAATACTTCGCTGCATCCGATGGAACCAAGTCATCACTTACCTGACGGTCGTAGTCAGCGACGCTGTGCTGGCTATCGCGAACCGGCCGCAGCGCCTCCTTGGCGCGCCCCGCCGCCGCCGCCACGGCCGGCAGCGCTGCAGACACGCGCTCAACCTCGGACTGCAGCCGCTCATGTTTACGATGTACCTTCATCAAATACGATAAAGGGAATGATTATTCAATCTAGCTCAAAGCGTTTAGTATTCCAAAAGCGGAGTTCCTCATAAAGCCAAAGGCGCAAAACGTCTCAGAGAGGCGCAATTTTGTGAGTCACAGCAGATGGTGAGCGAATTTCAAAGCACTCAGATCACTTAGTGGCAAAATACCGAAATGGGCATCCAGACGGTGACGATCGATTCCGCAGTTAATCTGTTAATTAACTCTTAGTATTATAAAAATAATAGTGATGGCACTGATGGCGAAATATAAGGCCTAAAAGTCGGGAACATAGGCGCCGTGGTCAAAATACCCCAAAATATGTCAAAGACCGCAGCTCTGCAGACGATAAAAGCTTGAAAGTTCGCGGATTCCCCGCTGGAGGGTTGTCTTAATTAATCGAGTCAATAGGAAAAAAAATCGCGCTCGCTTCGCTCGCGCTTACTATTTATAATTATCTTCTCTTTTAATTAGGACAAATTCCGAATCTGCTTTTCTGACTTGGCCACTATAGTGCTCCATTTTGTTTGTTTTTTTATGTACATGATATCCACGTTCAGCCACACGTAACTATACTAGGGTGCGACTACGAAATTAAGTTCAACCATTTGTCCCTTTCGCACTCTGATGAAATCCATAAATTCTGTATTGCGTTAATCTTCAAATTACGGTATTACTATGAAAAAAAATTTCGCGCTCGCAATTTATTTTCCTAAGAAGTGAAACTTCTTCCCAAGAGCGCCGAAACTCAAACTCGTTCTACCCTGATCGAGTGCACGGGCCGGCGCTGCCTATAAGGCCAAAGTTGCAGCACGAACTAGTTGATGCTAAGTACTGATGGACCCCACAGGTACAGTACAGCGTACAGCGTGCAGCGTGATCTGCAGCGCTGGGGTCACACACGAAACACGCCGAACGCCGTTATTTATTTATTACAAGTTTGCATATGCAACTTACAGCTAACAACATGCCAAAGCGTTATAAATATTAATTATAGATATACTCATATCAACAAACTATCAAATTTCTAATAATTAACGCGCCGTTGTCACAATTACAACTACAGATGGGCCGAATATTCGGTAAATATTCGGTAAATATTCGGTATTCGGCATATTCGGCAAGTTTTCCAATGTTCGTATTCGGCCGAATAGTTCGGTTACTTAGTACCCATTAGCAATCATTGAAAAGTTTTTAACTCTAAGCCAGGATTTAAAATATGGTGGAACCGAATATTCGGCCGAATGTTCGGTTCGGTAACGGCTGAACCGAATGTTCGGCCGAATATTCGTATTCGGCAAAGTCCATATTCGGCCCATTTCTAATTACAACCAACCTGTGCTATCTCTCGAGAGAGTTGCATCACGAAGTACTTGACGTCCGAGATGCTGGTGGCGATATCTTGCGGCCCCCACAGGTACGCGTACGCGTGGAGGGCGATCAGCAGCGCCAGGCTAACGCACACAAACACGCCGAACGGTGTGACAGTGCTGGCTGGCTGGGCCCGCCCGGCCCTGCCGGGGTATAGACGGTCGTCGTGGCCATTCATGCTAAAACTAGGTGTCTGAAAACTCTGAAACCACCGAAAGTTAGCCCACTACAGGCTAAGATTAAGAAAAAATATTATGATTTTTCTTATACATAATCACTCTAATATGCTGTTGTCACTGACAGCACCTGACACATTAATGACACTACCAATATTTTGACATAAGGTAGATACCAACCTACATTCACGTTCATATATCAGAATACTAGATTTAGCCGGCGGCTTCGCTCGCGTTAAATTCGAAAGTTACGGAATGATCCATTCAAATTTCCACCCCTTAGGGGTTAAAAAGAGACATAAATTTGCCTTTGTCACTCTCCATCCCTTAAACTATCTCCACTTTAAAAAATCACGTCAATCCGTCGCTCCGTTTTGCCGTGCCGTGTAAGACGGACAAACAAACAGACACACACACTTTCTCATTTATAATATTAAGTATGTACTTACAAAGAGGATAGAGTATTATAGAGAGTTACTATCAAAGTAAAATGTGTAATCAACTAATCACAGTGCATAGACTGCCATCTCTCGACACAAGCTTAAAACTTTTGAACCTCAGTTTTGACAATTTGGCCCATATTGTTAGCTTGATATATGTTAAAATGTCAAATATTAATATTAGCGCCACCTAGCCGAGCGTTCCCCAAAGGTGTAACGACATCTAGGCCACCATACCTTTTTCTTTAGGGCTTGGAGGTACGTTTTTTTCTTAGACTTTATCCGTCTATACGGAGTTACATATGTCTTTGGTACTTATAACTTCATATGCGGTTAGTGGCCTCTATCGGCGAATATATCAAACATAAAACTCTACCTACTAACGCCATCTCTTAGAAATAGTCCAAAACTCTACGGTTGAAATGTTTTGAAACGAGATGTAAGAGATGACATTACGCAAAACTGCGTACCTACGTTACGTATAGAGACCGCCACTAATATTTTGAAGCAGAATACAACATTTTTATTTTCGCTTTTCACGTTATTAGGTACATACAGTAAACGGCCATAAAGAATGGACATCGGTCTTTGGAAAGAGACAATTAACGTCACATAAGCAAGAAAGAGACAACGCTCTACGAACACGAAAAACCTATGTGCATTCTTTATGGCCGTTTACTTGCAACACTTGCAATAATGTAATAACTAAAAATCAGTTCATATTTAAAACCAATAAGACCATTTCCAACTAGTTATAAGTCTGATAAGTACACCTGCGGTAGTGCGTTGCATAATGTGGTATCAGTAGCATTCACTTTTTCAATAGGTACAGGTACTTTTCACCACACCAACGGGTAAAGGTTTACTTTGCTGTTCGAAGACAGATAGCAAAATTTTTTATCACAAGAGAGCAAAGTAATTTTATACAAATTTTAACTTGTTGTCTTAAGCTGGCCGGTAGAATTTACCTATAAATGATGATTTTGAATCATAAATATTGAATAAATCGATGGATTTGAATTAGAGCCCATTTAGACGGTACGAGTACTCGCATACGAGTTTTATTACATTGCGGTATTTGATGGATGTGCAAAATTGTATGTAACCTCACAGCCCGCAATGTAACTAAAATCGCATGCGAGTTCGCACGCCGTCTAAATCAGGCCTTAGTTTGATGTTTTATTGCCAGTAACTTGTTCGTGTGCTGAAAAATTTTGTGATTCACTCGGTGGCAAAGTTTGTTTAACCGATGCTTTTTGCCTTGAAACCCTCGCAACGCTCAAGATTTCACTTTTTGAACCACTCGCGATTCAATATTGGAATCTTTCGCTTGCCCCCTTGTAAAACAAATAACTATTTCAGGTCGAAACTTCAAAGGGCGATATCTACAGTCAGCTGCAGAGAAAAGTAGACCCCCCTGCATACAAATTTGTATGCAAGGGGGTCTACTTTTCTCTGCAGCTGACTGTACTAAAACACGTAGTGATAAAAGTGATTTTCCGCACTAGTAACGCAATGTACTATTTTAAGCACAATGCCTCTCCTAATGCAATAAACGAATAGGTAAGTAAAAGTCAATCGTGCTAAGACCAATAAGAACATTTCCAACAAAATATAAATCTAATAAGTAGACATGCGTGGTCTGAGGGTACCATCTTATTTAAGCGGTGCGCGGTGAAAAAAGGAAAAAAAAAAAGTTGACGGTTACAAATTTATTTAGTGGTCACATCGGAAGATATCAGCTAAGCCTTCTGCTGCTGCGCGAGCTCCTGCTGCGCCGTGGCGACGCTCTTCATGGAGTCGTGCGCGGCGTGCACGTTGACGCGCCACGCCGTCAGCACGGCGCGCAGCTGCTGCCACTGCGCCGGCCCGAACGTGCGGTGCATGGTCGACGTCACGCGCACCGTGCGCGCTGCTTGGTCCATGCGCGCGCGGACTAGCTTCGTCTTCAGCACTGTACCAGAAAATAAAATCTTGAAGGAAACATCAGATACCGTCATTTACCGTGATGGACCAATAATATAAGAAGACCGACCATGTCATAGCATCGTCAATATTAAGACTAATAGCCAAATGGTAACACAGCAAGCTGCAGCAATAAAGTAAGGTACAGCGGGGCAAATCTCGACTGGGGGCAAACTATTTTTTCCATTATTACACTATGATGTTGAGTTCTACATGTATCCACTGAACACGCCTATAATATATAACCGGTGGACACTATTTAATAATGCAAACATTGTAAAACATGGGAAAAATGGACCAGTTACATTTGCCCCCCCAGTCGAGATTTGTCCCGCTATACCTTAAGCTCATTTTTTCATTAATTTTGCCACGCGTTTACCACTAAGGGCACGGGTGAGACTTCCACGGCGTCATTTACTGAACGGGCGTTATTTCGAAACAATTTTTACCTTTTGGTTTTTTCCCTTATTATCAAAGGAACTGTAAATGCTCCTACTTACAAATTGTACGATAGGTACGGCCTGATGTTTTATCATTGATCGTGCGACCATGGTTGCCGGTTGCCGGTCTGATCAAAAAGCTATGTCTATAACTTGCAAGATTAACAATGCAATTTTCAATAAATAAGGATCAGCTACAGATTTCAAAATAAAAAATCCTACCTTGAATGATGAAAGCCTCAACATCTTTCTCTTCAATCTGCAGTTCGGAGACAATCTCATCGAACGTGATCACAGGGTTGGTCTCTGCCATCTGCATGAAGGACAGTATCCGCATCTTCTTGATGTTTTGTTCGTGGTTCAGACCTGAAAGGTAACGGTCACATTATTATTTGTTATGAAATGATCTGTATTTAGTACCATTAGGTGTCATTGCGCCGCTTATTACGGCCAATGTAAACGTGCTGCGGACTAGGCAACAAATGCACAAATTCTTTATGGTTGTTTTAGAACTCCTGTAGGCTTAGCACATGATGGCCGCGGGAGTATGTCGCCGCGAGATAGATGACACGTCTTTGTCTAATTGTATTAATGACATAAGGACAGGTAGTCTATCTCGCGGCGACATACTCTCTCGGCCATCATGTGCTAGGCCTGCTGGTACTTGGCGAGCTTCTCAGACACAAAGATAGCAGGTCATGAACGGGGTCCTTCTCGAGGAAGCGCACAGGCTTGAGCGCGAGCAGCGGGTCTAGCAGAATCGGCCAGCGCAGTCACAATGAGGGGCAAATAGTGTTAAATTTACACTCTAGAAATGTTAATTGTAAATTAACCTTGTGAGTGCACAAATTCCTTATGGTTGTTATAGAACTCCTGGTACTTGGCGAGCTTCTCAGACACAAAGATGGTAAGCAGGTCGTGTATGGGGTCCTTCTCGAGGAAGCGCACAGGCTTGAGCGCGAGCAGCGGGTCTAGCAGGAAGGACGTGGGGTCAGCCAGCGCCGTCACGATGCATTTGATGGCGTCGTCGCGCGCTGATGACGCGTTCTCGTCGGTGTACGTGCCTAGCAGCTCGATCATCACTTTTGAGGCCAGCTCACTAAAATCATTAAAAAAATAATTAAAGTTTATTTATTTTAACTGTCTTAAGTAACCGGACTTCCGCGATAAACTTTGCCTAGTTGCCACAGCTTTGCCTAGTGTGGAAGTCACAGTAAATAATAAAATTGAAGCTATTCCTTTTCTTGGTAAATAAATTATTCTATTCTATTCTTCTAAGCTTGTGAAAGGCAAGCCTACATCACCACAGCTTCAGGGGGCAATTTCCAGTTACAACAAATTTCTAATGCTAAAAATAATGCAGCATTAAACGTTAACCCATATACGCCCGTACTATGAAATTTGTCCGAAATTGACAATGTCATCATTCTCGCGCCGCGCTCGTAACCATTCATTGTCATCCAACAGTATTTAATTAACACCAGTCGATCTGATTCGACGAGTAAAGACACTAGCACCATATACTACAGTTAAAAGTGTAAAAGGCAAAGGCTGTGATCAAATACCTGTCCGTAATTGTGCCAACAAAGAGATAGAACATGCCTAGTGTGCTGGCGTGTCTTGTGTTTTCTTTCAGATTCATTGCAGTTTAAGAGATATTCACACTTTGGAGTAGTATTTGATCATAATGAGTGTGTAACAGGAAGTAAATGTGATCCAAACACAGTGCTCTGGGGCAGAAGTGATCAACATCCAGAATACTGTGTTGTGTTTCTTTATTTCAGATCAACTTAATTATGTATATGTTGAAGATACTAATACTTGGATGTGCTCACAAAATGTATCACAATAAGTACCACAGTAAGTCATGGACGGTGAGACGTTAAAAACACATCCAAGTTGTCATTCACAACAATGCTCCGGGCAGAGTATAAATGTATAGAGAGGCTGCTGTAGTGAATAATCATTAGCTCACCTTGTGTGTTGTGTTTTTGTGCTTCCAGATATGTTTCAGAATACATAATACATATTGTACCTACTTGTGATATATTGACAATTGTCACGGTGTCACAGTGAAACAAAATGTAAGATCTAAATGGCACCTAAATGATTCCTTATAACAGGTGACTTTATGAGTTTTATGATCTACAAAGAGAGATGATCATTATCTTGCCCTATTTGTCATATTAAATATAAGTTTGTCCGGAATGACATGGAATAAGGTATTTATCCTACTCAATAATATTGTACCATTGCATCTGGCTTATGTAAGTATACTGACCAAGAAATCATATCAAGAGGTAAAATCATTTAGAAGCATAAGTCTATCGTCTTTTGTCCTAAAGACCCTAGAGAAGGTGATAGACAAGCATATAAGAGAGAAGGTCAACTGCAGTGGAGACCCGCTTCACGGGAATCAGCATGCGTATATGGCTGGGAAGTCAACGGAGACGGCCCTTCACAACCTAGCTGTGAGGGTAGAAAGGGCACTAGAATCGAAACAGTACGCTCTAGGCTGCTTCTTCGACGTGGAGGGGGCCTTTGACAGGGCTACCTTCCAGGCCGTTGAAGAGAGTCTGGAGAGAGAAGGCATCCGACCGACATTAGCGCAGTGGATAGGCAGTATGCTTAGGTGCAGGTCTATAACGGCGGAGTTGGGAGGAATAACAAAGACGATTAGTCCCAGGAGGGGTTCCCGCAGGGAGGCTGCTTGTCACCCTTGATGTGGTGTCTACTTCTGGACTCTATGGTAAGAGAACTCAACAGGGAGGCTTGTACATGCAGGCCTACTCTGATGACGGAGTACTACTGGTGAGAGGTATGGTCCTCAGTGTCATGAGGAACATAATGGTAAGAGGTCTCAGACAGGTACTGGGATGGTGCAGAGGGAGAGGACTGGATCTCAATCCGTCGAAAACTAAGCTGGTGTTATTCACTAATAAGAGGAAAAAGAGCTGGAACCCATAAAAATAGAGGGCGTAGAACTAGAAATGGTAGACGAGTTCAAATATCTGGGCATTACTCTTGACAGTTCACTCAGATACAAGACTCATATCAGAGAGCAGACGGCTAAGGCCATAAGAACGCTGTACCAATGTAAAAGGGCAGTAGGGAAGAACTGGGGACTAAAGCCGAGTATGATCCACTGGATTTACAAAGCCATTATCACACCCAGGGTGCTATATGGGGCGGTGATCTGGTGGCACAGGACCCATATTGGAGAATATCGGAAGAATCTGACAAAAGTACAAAGACTAGCCTGCCTCATGATGACGGGGGCTATGAGAACCACCCCGACACATGCTATGGAGGTGCTGTTAGGCTTAAAGCCCCTCTGGATTGAGGCAGAGAAGAGAGCCATGGAACAGTGGTACAGAATAAAAGCATGCAAGGAATGGAGAGGAAGTTGCGTGGACAAGAGACACGCACTGATACAAAGAGAGGCACTATCGAAGCTAGAAATGCTGATGGTCAATAATGACCTCATAAAGAGGGAGGAGATTTTCGATAAGAAGTATAGAGTACATATAGGAGAAAGAGACAACTGGAAGGTAGAGGTCGGGCACCCAACGACTATATGCTTCACAGATGGCTCTAGGAGAAGCTCTACAAAGCTAGCAGGGGCGGGAATAGTAATCCCGAAACTAGGAGAAAAGGTGTCGATACCACTAGGGAGATACACTAGCGTGTTCCAAGCAGAGGTATGTGCAATAGCGCGCTGTGCACGTATATTAAAAGAAAGCGATAAACAAGATGGAGCCGTGGTCATATACACCGACAGTCAAGCGGCACTAAAGGCTCTGAAGAGAACATCGGTGACCTCGTCCCTGGTGAGAGAATGCAGGGAAGAGCTCAACTCGATAGGCAAGCATAGAAGTGTAACGGTTGCGTGGGTACCGGGACACCAGGGAGTCACAGGTAATGAGAAAGCGGACGAGCTGGCAAGGGCGGGGGCGGAGACGGAATTCTTGGGTCCGGAACCGGCTCTGCCTATGTCAGCTGACGTCACGAAAGGAGTCATTGAGAGGATAAAAGAGATGGAAGCACAAAGAGCCTGGGAAAGAGAGACCAGTTGCAGACAAACGAAGATGATGATAGAAGGTAGAGACCAAAGGAGAGCTAGGTATCTTCTGAAACTAGGTAAGAACAGTCTAAGAATGTTGACCGGTATCATAACGGGACACAACACTCTTAACAGACATATGAAGATAATAGGTATCAGTAGTGACGAATCCTGTCCACACTGTGGTAAGGAGGAGACTAGTTTGCACCTACTAGCAGAATGTATCATGTATGCGGCACCGCGACATGAAACATTCGGTAGAGACAATTTGGGAGAAGATGAACTCAAGGATGTCAAACTTAAAGATGTCCTTCTGTTCTGCAGGAAAACAAGAAGATTTGAGGAGAGAAGTGTGGGAGAGCAGCCGGGACAGTAACCTGCAGCTCCAACTCCAGGGAATTGGGCTGAATGAACGCACCAGCGATCGACAGCCCGCCTGTATCCGGCCAGGCGTCCCTACACTACATCTACATCTACATCTACAAGTATACTGACAGTAAGTACATTTTAAATTCACTACAGGTTGGTATAAAGGGATGAGTAAATAAGCATAAGAAACTTTGACAACTGTTGACTATAAGTTCACTAACACTTCTCCGGGGCCTGTACCGGGGACTGTATTTTGAAATCTGTCTTAGTGACATTCTTATGCATATAAACTCTGTATGATCTTGCATTTTTCTAAATGAGGAAACATGTTGCTATATTACATGGCACAAATTTATCAAAAATGTTGAGAAAATAATAATAATATTAACATAATAATATTTTGATGAGGTTAATTATGCATCTTGTTAAAACCATAATGTGTGTCAAAATTAAGGGCATAGCACTGAAGTATAGTGTATTGTTGATGCTGTTTTGTGTATAATAATGTTGGTTTAGCATTGCAAACATTTTTGACAAGAAATGTAATCATGTTCTAAATTGAACCAAAGACATATATATTCCCTAGACAGACACTTGGAACATTTATTATCATGACATAGTCCAGTGTCCATTTAATGCATTATCAGTGATATAATTTGTTCCTTAATTACATTCCTTTCCAGATTAATTTATTGATTACAGTAGTTGCCTGCCGGTAACCTGGTGAATATTGACCATAAGTTGAAAATACTTGCATTGATAAGGCATGATTCCAGAAGTTCCTGAGGTTAAATCTTGCTAAAAGCTGGAAACACCAAACTGGATATCTATTGAACTATTTATGACACTGGTAAAATTTGTCATAGCTAATGGTAAGAGATTTTGATATTTATAGACCTGATGGACTTTAACGGTCTACATGCTATACTTGTCTGTTACAACAAATCAGTTTGATTTGGAATTGGGCTTGAAACATGCCAATCAGTTAAGTTTTTAACAGATGTGCAATAATCTGAGGTAAATAACTTAATTGGAGCTTCTAATAATTTTAACCCTTCACTGCGAAGGAATGTTTCTGAACCGAAGCATGACAAACAGGTAACGTTTGAAGTTGACAAGTATTGTCTACTTTTAATATGTTCTGTTCCTTGAAATATAAAAAAAAATAACTGTACACTTCTATTGCTTCTTGATTTCACAAGAATATATATATTTTACATGTTTTGTGACTTTTGCAAGAATCAAAAATAATGATATTTTGTTATAAAAACTCAGCACCTGTACTAAGTATTCTTGCATATGCATAGTATTAACACAACTAACAAAATTATGTAGTTGTGCAGGTGGCAGCTATATGGATAATGTTGTGCTTTAAATTGCACATATACCTACAGCTGGAGCACCTCTCTAGTGTGTCTGGCAAGCTTGATGGTTTAATTATTAAGCTTATGCACCATGCCTGATGATGATAAATACCTTTGTCAAGAACCATTTGGTAAGTGAACAATGATAGATAAAATATTACATTATTTGAATGTAGTGAAACCTCGATAAGTCAAGCCAAGTGCCATAAGATTATTCTTGGTTGACTGGAATGTATTTCAATAATGGTATATATATAGTAAGCGTGTTACCTTAGGGGCACGGGAAAAATAAGACAAGTTGCACGCCGGATTAAGAACCGAGTTGTGTTTTGCCTTATTAGTCTCAGATTAAGAACTGAGTTGTCATTGCATATATACACGCCGGATTAAGAACCGAGTTGTGTTGCCTATACATGATGTTAATAATATATTCTGTTCACAGGGTTTCCTGATAAGCACATTGTACCTGAATCTTGTGGTATCCACGGTAGTGTAACTAATGTGATATCCACAAGTAAAAATGAAGTGATTTCCGTCACTTAAAGTGTGAATCATAATTATAATGATTACTTTAATGTCTGCTATACATTTGTTACTTTGATTATTGTTTCTTAAGTAGTTCTGTTTATGCAATGTTGGCCTTAGGAGGCGGACCATGTGCATAAGACCTATTATTGTGATGCAGGTCTTTGGAGACGGACCATCATGTGTTCTATAGGCTATCCTTGTGAGGTTAGTTCTATTTCTGGTATTTGTGATGCAGGTCTTTGGAGACGGACCATCATGTGTTCTATAGACTATCCTTGTGAGATTAGTTCTATTTCTGGTATTTGTGATGCAGGTCTTTGGAGACGGGCCATCATGTGTTCTATAGACTATCCTTGTGAGGTTAGTTCTGTTCTGGTATTTGTGGTGCAGGTCTTTGGAGACGGGCCATCATGTGTTATATAGACTATCCTTGCGAGGTTAGTTTTGTTTCTGGTATTTGTGATGCAGGTCTTTGGAGACGGACCATCATGTGTTATATAGACTATCCTTGCGAGGTTAGTTCTGTTCTGGTATTTGTGGTGCAGGTCTTTGGAGACGGGCCATCATGTGTTATATAGACTATCCTTGCGAGGTTAGTTCTGTTTCTGGTATTTGTGATGCAGGTCTTTGGAGACGGACCATCATGTGTTCTGTAGACTATCCTTAATAGGTTAGTTCTGTTTCTGGTATTTGTGATGCAGGTCTTTGGAGACGGACCATCATGTGTTCTGTAGACTATCCTTAATAGGCTAGTTCTGTTTCTGGTATTTGTGATGCAGGTCTTTGGAGACGGACCATCATGTGTTCTGTAGACTATCCTTGCGAGGTTAGTTCTGTTCTGGTATTTGTGGTGCAGGTCTTTGGAGACGGGCCATCATGTGTTATATAGACTATCCTTGCGAGGTTAGTTCTGTTTCTGGTATTTGTGATGCAGGTCTTTGGAGACGGGCCATCATGTGTTATATAGACTATCCTTGCGAGGTTAGTTCTGTTCTGGTATTTGTGGTGCAGGTCTTTGGAGACGGGCCATCATGTGTTATATAGACTATCCTTAAGAGGATTGGTCTGTTTTTGTTATTTGTGATGTAGGTCTTTACAGACGCCATCATGTGTTATATAGACTATCCTTAAGAGGATTGGTCTGTTTTTGTTATTTGTGATGTAGGTCTTTACAGACGCCATCATGTGTTATATAGACTATCCTTAAGAGGATTAGTCTGTTTCTGTTATTTGTGATGTAGGTCTTTAGAGACGCCATCATGTGTTATATAGACTATCCTTAAGAGGATTAGTCTGTTTCTGTTATTTGTGATGTAGGTCTTTACAGACGCCATCATGTGTTATATAGACTATCCTTAAGAGGATTGGTCTGTTTTTGTTATTTGTGGTGTAGGTCTTTAGAGACGCCATCATGTGTTATATAGACTATCCTTAAGAGGATTGGTCTGTTTCTGTTATTTGTGATGTAGGTCTTTACAGACGCCATCATGTGTTATATAGACTATCCTTAAGAGGATTGGTCTGTTTTTGTTATTTGTGATGTAGGTCTTTACAGACGCCATCATGTGTTATATAGACTATCCTTAAGAGGATTGGTCTGTTTTTGTTATTTGTGGTGTAGGTCTTTACAGACGCCATCATGTGTTACATAGACTATCCCTAAGAGGATTGGTCTGTTTTTGTTATTTGTGATGTAGGTCTTTACAGACGCCATCATGTGTTATATAGACTATCCTTAAGAGGATTGGTCTGTTTTTGTTATTTGTGATGTAGGTCTTTACAGACGCCATCATGTGTTATATAGACTATCCTTAAGAGGATTGGTCTGCTTCTGTTATTTGTGATGTAGGTCTTACAGACGCCATCATGTGCTATATAGTCTATCCTTAAGAGGATTGTTCTGCTTCTGTTATTTGTGATGAAGGTCTTCAGAGATGCCATCATGTGTTATATAGTCCTTAAGAGGTATATCCTTAAGAGGTTAGCTTGAGACCTTGTTTGTCAAAAGCATGTTTTATGACCTTAAAGAGTAATGATCTCAAGGTTACCTTGAAAGGGTCACTTACATGCATACTTTCCAGAGGTCGCTGGTGAAATTACGGTTTCCAATAGAGCGGAGAGAGCAACTGTTCGGAATGCCTAGCTGAACGAATGCATGCTACAGGCTGCGCGACAACCTTGTCATGAAGGGCCAACTTCTGCGGTCGTTGCGCTGACAGCCACGAAAGAAGCCGTATCACCGTGGCTTTCGTATGAAGATTTGATATGGTAATGTGTGTTGTCTTATAGCAAAATTGGTGGCTAGTACACATTGATTATTACCATTTATTAATTTTATCATGTTGATAGAAAAAAAAATAATCAGCGGTTGTTAAAGGTCCTGCCAAGGAACAGCCATGTATTCTGCTTAATATATATTCATGAAAAAAAAAACAATATTTTGTAATGTCTTGATTGTCATTGTTTATTACTAAATTATTTAACGGCTATGTAAGCCGGATCTGTAATTGAGAGCACCTACTATGCCAATTGTAAATTAATTTCTCGTAACCTTATCATGTTACTTGAACGACAGTTGTGTTGTACTGATTCTATCACCTACTGGCTTAGTTCCAAGGAAAAATTATCACGTTCTCGTTACATTAAGGAACTTAGTATTTCCCATGTATGTTACAGAGCTTCTTAACAAGAGCTTGTGCTGTGTTGGAAGGTGGCTATGATCACGCATAGGGTGTGTCATGTTAACCTCTCACGAGTTGTACGCCTTCTTGCGCATGTGGGGAGCTTCACAGCCTACAGTGACGAAGCCAACTGTGAGTTTGTTCCATGTATTTGCTATTTAAACGACGCCAATCATCATTATTATATTGAGCGGTTGGTTAGTTTGGAATGCACCGCTCACGTAAGTCTTAACTTAAGGCATAAATGGCATAATGCTTGCCTGAAAATAAATGAAATGTATTGATGGGTGAAGTTATTTACAAGCAAATATTAGATGGTGTTTTGTACACCAGTAATTACCTGCCCGCCGCTAGATGTCATCTATTTTACATAATTAATTTGACTAATATATAGTATCGATCATGGCGGTAAAACATGTACTTTTCGTACCATCGCACCTTAATAGTTTTAAAGCCTTACTGGCTGTGGATTTGTTAAATAATGACCTGACTTACTTGTACTAGGCTAGTCTGGTCATGCAATCTTGAGTTTAGTTATGTCATTACTATGATTCGACTATAAAATGAGGCCAATTACATATCTTGGTGTAAGTTAGTCTTAAACTACACCGGCCGTTTCCAACGGTTCTCGAGTTAATCACTTCAAAGGACCAGGGCCTGAGTGTATAGCTGGAGTATACAAAGTTCTTGTTCACTTTGCAGAAAAGAAAAGAATAAATGAACAGATGAAGTCTACCGCCACCAGTTGGAGGCGCGGCCTGCTTCGGCTGCGTTGACTGCGGCAGTCATCAGTAGCAGCATGGATAGCAGAGACCTTCGGGACGAAAGGTCAAGGTCAGAATGGGCGAATGTAAGGGCATCACTAGTCGCTGATACTTAAAACCTTCTAATGATTGTATAAGGTGCATTAGAGTAATTCCGAATGACAGAAATCCTCGGGTAATTTCGAAATGGGAATCTTGATATGATGGAAATAATGGTGATTTTTATGCGACGTTCGGAATTACCCTAATTAGTTTAATTACACATAGATTAGCCCGTGCTGTCCCTTGAGTTATGACAAGCCAAGTGCTAGATAGTATAAGAAAAAGTAATGAACAAATGAAATGCATTTATGTGAAGGTTTTAAAAGCAAGTTATTAGGTCATGAAGGATTGGTTTTTGGCAAGGTTAGCCTTAAGCAAAACCCTCCCAAACCTTCCCACTTGGGAAATAAAGCAAGACCAAAATGTAGATTAATTTTTAATTAACAGTATTAATGCTATTAATTATTCATTGTGTTTCACGTACCTGTTAGTATCCTTAAGCACAGAGTGCAGCAGTCGGTAGAGCTTCTGCATCTGCTCGTTAGAGGGCGGGCAGGTGGCGAACTCCTTGCGCAGCTGCTCCACGCCCGTGAACACCTCCTGCACGGAGCCCACGCGCGCCGCCAGCTCGATCACGTGGTAGTACACGTGGTAGCGCAGGGGAGAGTTGGCTTCTAGGTTGTTGTATAGCCGCCATAGACTGAAAATTTAAATCACAGTGTTTCAATATTGTTTCACCCCATCGTTGCCTCTGCGGAGCTTCTGTGGACAGCCTTGGACACCACGGTTTATCGTGCACTAAAAGCGCCGGTCGACTGTCACGCCACGCCTCCTTAAATGATATCCTCCGTCAGGCTTTCGTCAGCGCAAACGTTCCAGCTGTTCTCGAACCACCAGGCCTTACGCGTGACGACGGCAAAAGGCCCGACGGAATGACTCTTGTGCCCTGGAGTGTCGGACGGCCCCTTATTTGGGACGCAACGTGTGTGGACACCCTGGCGACGTCTCACCTCAGCTCAACGTCAATGAGAGCGGGCGGGGCAGCCGCTGCTGCTGAAGCGGCAAAATGTCGCAAATATATAGCCCTCACGGACCATCATATATTTGCGGCATTTGCAGTCGAAACTCTAGGACCGTGGTGCCCAAGCGCTCAAAAATTAATTAAGGAGCTTTCAAGAAAAATCTGTGATGTCACCGGGGACCATAGGGCTGGCTCGTTCCTCGCCCAACGAATTGGCATTGCGATCCAAAGGGGGAACGCAGCTAGCCTTATGGGAACCCTACCGGCGGGTTCAGACCTCTGTGACCTTGCCTAGTTGGTTTAAATTTATTTTTATTTTTAAATAATTGTATTTTTAGGTAAGTATTAGTTTTAGTTTTGTACTTCGTTCTAGGTTAATTTTTATTCTAAGTTTTGTTTTAATACTAATGACACATGTATTATTATTAAAATCAGTGTTTTATGTATTCTATGTTACAGTACATTTTGTAAAAATATAGAGCAATAAAGTATGTGAATGATGCAAATACATGAAGTCTTTATTTTTTAAGATACATTTAGGTGATTTTGTTATATCACTCTTATATCTGCGCCAATAACATGGTCGCTCGATAAATGATAAAATATCTGGCCATCTGGACGACCAATGTTTTATTGTTTGTCAATAGTTCGGTCCACACAGTGCAAACAATGTTGTGATGCAACAATGTGTCGACTTCCCTCAACCAAGGCAAGGCTGTGTGAGTAAATTGCCTTGTGAAGCAGCTCTATCTACTGGACCAAAGCTAAAATCACAAAGCAAAACTGATGTCCATATAAAACAATGATTCACCAAAATCTATGAGACAGCTAATATAATTTCAAAAAATGGCTGTTCAATTCAGATTTAAATTGGAATCTCTGATTTACTTGACTTTAAGGATTTAAATATTGGTAAGTTTTGTTACAGTTTTGCACCCAAAGTCCTATTACTAAAGATAAATAAACTTACGATTGTAGAGCAACCATTCCCAGTTTTGGACCGGGTGCCTTTGTGAGTCTTTGACTGAATGCCAGAATGAGGTTTTCGCCCCTCTCCAATGGGATCTGTAAATATATATTACACTTGATAATAGCCATTCACTGTATCTGTTGGGGTTATTAACTATACAGTTACATAGTTTTGATTGCTTCCTTTTAAACCAAACCTGTTTAGATTTTTATTTATAGTTGTATGCAAGACATATCCAGTACATTTAGTAAAAAAAAAACAATCAAATGTTCAGTACTAACCGAGACCATAATGGAGACAATACTGTTTAGAATGGCTTCAATATCAGCTTCATTGGGTTCCTTGAAACAAACATCACATACTCCAACAATTTTGTGTAAATCATCTTCAATGCCTTTAGGGGACTTCTCTTCGGAGATCTCAGCGCCGAGGCTCTTGAAGTATTTACGAAGTTCTTGAGCCTAAAAATAAAACAAGTAATGTAATATCTGCAATAATCCCATAGTTAAACTAATACGCTGAGTTGGCTTAGGTTATGTTGCAACAAACCTGATCCTCCAATGATATTTCCATAAACACTGCGGGCCCTTGCATCTTGTATTATTTTAGAGTCAGCGTAAATCAATTTTAAAACCAAAACCTTGATTATTTACACAAATTATGTGGAAATACATGTGCATCAAGGAGATACAAACGGTACGTCAAAAACCGTGTACCGTAAAGAGCTGAAAACGTCATCTCAAAACTTAAGGGGAAGTACTACTTATCATACATTTCTGGCGGTAATATCAGTAGCTCAAACAAACGAATGAATGAATGAATATAGATTTTTTTTAGAAATACAAAAAAATACATCTGTCTACTGTCAATACGTGTGTGACATTGACGTACCATTTCAGCTGCTGAAGTGCACTTGCTTATAACCTCAATTTTGAGACGTGAAGAAAGTAAACTTAATTTTGTTTGTTTTGGCGGCTGATAAATGCCTCCAAAATGAAGTTATCATATTAGTAACTCGTAACAAAAAGTTTTCTCGCGAAATCTTGCAACAATGGCAAGCTTTTACAAAACAGTCGATTCCCGCTCCAGTATAAATGGAACAAAGTTAAAAAATAATTTACCATATGTATCATCTGGAATTCCATCTCTGGACCATGTTATAGGTATGTTTCATAACACCAGAAATGATCCGGAACAACAATGGTGTCTTATTGTTTATTATTTCTTTATTTTCAGGTGGTGGTTTACCAACTGGAGCAGTTTTTGTTGTAGGTATGTATAAATGTATTATTACATTAGACATACATTGTATGACTTCTGATTTCGTGTGTAAAATATACTTTAATTTACTTACAGAGGAAGATGTGCTTGGTAATTATAGCAGAGTCTTGAGCAAATATTTCCTATCAGAAGGTGTTGTATGCAAGCATGACCTGTTTATTGCATCTGCAGATGATGACCCCAGAGAATTTGTGAGTACCTATTAGAGTATACAGTTTTAGATACCTTCCTAGTTTTTTTATACCTACATATGTGATTGTTAATGATTAATTAATACATTTTTGGTTGAATGGCAGTTTCTTTTTATAAATAAAGGATGATGTATGGTCATGAGTTAAAATAAAAGTGTTAATAATATCTATTGTCAATTCCTTAAACCCTTCAGGTAAAGGAATTGCCACAACCATGTACAGCTCCTCCGGAGGATGAAATAAACATAGCAGCAAGTGATGTCAACAAAATGAAGATAGCCTGGAGGTATGAGGGCCTCAAGGAGGTTGAATCATCATTTGGGGACAAAACTAACTTTGGACATCACTTTGATCTGAGTCGACACTTAGATTCTGAAACTATTAAGAATAATAATATAACTTATTGGAATGTCAAGGACAGCTGTGCTGGTGTAAAAGGTATGTTTATCTGAAAATAATTGCAATTTTTTTAGTTGAAAGCTAAAGGTATTTTAATAAAACAATTTTTGAAATTTATTTTAGGGTTCAAGAATGATATCTACTTCAAACTTCTGACCAGTATAAAAGAGGTTTTATCTAAAGACACATACAAGGTATCAAGCAAGGAGAATAACAATATTTTAAGGATCAACATCCAGTCTCTAGGCTCACCACCGTGGATGAGTCTGGATTGTGAAGAGGAAGACTCACATATGTTTGGGCAGGATCTCCTTAAGTTTGTCTACTGCCTCAGAGTGTTGCTTCGAGGTACTACTGCAGTTGCCTTTATCACTATTCCAGCACATCTTTTTGATGTAAGTTTATCATTAGTAGTAAATACCTTAGAACAGGTAGTTCTTATACATATATCCTGTTATTTAATATAAAGATATTGTTGATTTAATCAGCGCTGCTATAATTTTATTAATCTACATAAACTTTTACAGAGTGAATCTCTAACAAAAAGGCTGCTCTATTTAGTGGATAATGCAGTAAGAATTGAATCGTTTGCCGGATCCTCCAAAGAGACTAATCCTGTATATAAAGATTACCAAGGCTTGTTCCACTTGACGAAGCTGAGTACCGTCTATTCAATTACACCATTTGTGCCTCCAAGCCTGGACTTGGCATTCAAATTGAGAAGGAAAAAGTTTAACATTGAGAAACTCCACTTGCCGCCAGGTATGTTAATATGAGTTGTGTAAAATTTTAATATGTGGGAGGAACTTGCATCAAACCGCAATGAGTGGAGAAGTATTGTCGCAAAAGGTAAAGAAACCCACAATATCACCTGGTTTCAAGACAGCCGTAAAACGTGTAAAAAGACACAATCGTGTGAATCGCGATACTGTCTCCTTAGCGATTGGGTCTCAATTCAAATGTAAAAAATGCGGACGTCCATGTCTCTCCCGACTCTCCCGGATAGGTCTATAGTCTATATAGTCACGAAAGAAGTTGTCTGTCGCATTCAGACGCTGTTTAAATCATCTGTCAAGATGTACGAGGCCTTATGATGATGATGATGATGAACATTTTAAGAACACAATTGTTGAATTAGCCAGTCTGTAGGAATGAAGTAAAGTGCAAGTAATGCTTTTAATTTTACAGAATTGGAAGAAACCAGTGAAAGAGAACAGGACGACATCACTGCTAATCCTCAAATCGCATGTGGAGGATTCAAGAAAAAAGATATAGAGTTTTAAGTACACATTATTATGAAAATTATTATATTACTTGAAATATATTTTTAATAATACTCGTTACATTTATTTACAAAGGGTCGTATAAAAACGAACTTGTATTTTGAACCTAAATAAATACACTATAAAGTTCACATCGTAATATTAATTTTAAGGAGTATCTTTTATAAGTTTACCGAAATACGCGTTGCCATTGTAATACTAACTGGAATAGAATTGAGCCACCAGATTCACACATTGGAGAGGAACTCATGCATTAACTTTAAACAAAACTGCCTTAATTATTAGTCACCCCACCTGCCCAGCAGAGCGTATCTCCCTAAAACCGGCGAAACTATTCACTGTGTTATTGTTTGCTCGCATGTTCGCCGGCCCGTCCGCTTTTTCCGCGTCGTTATTAAACTTATATTTTGAATGGATTCTACATTTTACCAATAAAATCTAGAATGAAGTGCAGAAAAGTGGCGAGTGCAAAAGTTCTCTTTGGTTGCTTCAACACCTTATTCTTCGTAAGTATAATTTAAAAAATTACTCATGTGACTTAACAGGCATTTCATTAATTAAGCGAAGCGTTACATCCTTACATCACTAATTAAAAAGCTACTTATCCCCTTCTTAGTCTCTTGTTTTTATTATAAAAACAGACATATGTACATATAGGTACCAACATAATGTTTTTCCCCTATAGTTAGTAGTAGTACTTATTTTTAACTTAAACCACTATGTGATGGTCAGAGTTATGCAGATATAATTTACCTATACAATGACGCTCGCCGTTACCCATGTGCTGTGCGAGCGTATAAACAATTGTATCTATTCTCTGCTGGAATGGAATGCAGTGATTGTTTGGCCGTTATTACGACACTCATTGTTTACGAGATGGGCGATTGGTGATACCGTCCGTCACTAACTGCACTAAGTACCTATTTATCTGATAATCATCTAGCTATTCTTACTAGCCAAAATGTTAACAGTAAGGTATGTATTACATTAAGTACGTACGTACCTACCTAGACTACCACGCAACTGAACAAATATTTTCGAAGTCATTAACTGCGTTCAAATAAAACGAAACCTTTTGCATATAGATAGGTATCAATATATGATGCATCTATTGTTATCATGTACAAGGATTTGGGATAGATTACTGCACACCTATTTATTTATGTAAGTAGGTACACTAAATTATTGGCAGACTTAATTGTTTGAAAAAATTATATGTATACCCATCACTACTGATGACCTATTTCTCGCATCCTACTGTAGGTATGTGTTTTCAATCAAAAATCTGTATAGGCCAATCTTGGTTTTTATTGGGATAAAATGTAGTGATGTAATGCTTAATGGTAGATGCGCTCACTGACCCAAACAGAAAATACACCCTGTAAAACGTATCTATACAGTGTGCGGCCCATAACCTACATAGCATTTATTGCAAACATATTACAAACATATATTTAACATGTGGGAGTAATATGACCCTGCAAGGGCGCAGCAACCTTACAACTACTTAATAGTAGGTAAATTACAAATTATGTTGTACAAGTTATCTTATAGCTAATTAGTAATACTTACTTAATTAAGGTTAGACATTATCGAGTTACGTTGGTATAATTGAATATCCAGGCGTGCGGGTTCGTGGAAGTAGTATGCGGGTTCCTGGTGCTGGTGGACTCGCGGCGCGTGCTGCTGTCGCGGCTGCTGGCGGCGCCGGACGGGCCGCTGGAGGAGGCGCCGCTGCACTACGCGGCGCTGGCGCTGCTGGCCGCCGGCCTGGTCGTGTGCGCCGCCGCGGCGCTCGGCTGCTGGGCCACCTACATGCCTTCCTATGTCATACTCACCTTTGTAAGTGACTTTATTGATGTATTGGCATCTATGATCCATATGGGTAGGCGCTTACAGGTGTTTTTGTTTATGCAACCAACAAATCTTACTTTGGATAGTGACATTATTTTTTATGTAACAATTTTTTTTGTACAATCCTAGCTAGCATTTGGATTGGGAATTTTGGGCCAACTAATGTTAATCTGTACATATTTCAACTAATGTTAATTGTAAAGTTAATGCGCACGTTCATGCCGCTCCCGGATAGGTCTTTATAGTCACGAGAGGAGTTGTCTCTCACATTCAGACGCTGTTTAAATCATCTGTCAAGATGTACGAGGCCTTATGATGCGCAAAGTATTCCTGGTGGTTAAAATTTCACCCTGTATTGCGTAACACTGACATTGCGTGTAAATACATTACACGCTAATAAAAAAAAAGTTATACTTTCTTCATAAAAGTATCTAACGTTTAAGAAAAATAGGTTTTAATAGTCAGTTTATTTTAACGCCAATAGAAAACGTAATTTCCTTTTGCAGTATTTTCTGATGGTGCTAGCACTGTTAGTATGCTCGTGCCTGGGCGGCGTGGCGGCGGCCGCGTGGCCGCGCTGCGCCGGGCTGCAAAGCGCGCGCGGCGGCGCCGTCGGCGCGCTGCAGACCTACTACGCCGTGCCCGACTACGAGCACTTCACTGCGGCACTAGATCTCGCTCAGACAGAGGTAAGTCTTTCTTTATAGTGCTATTTAGAAATAAGTCATAAAGTTACTAGGTAGGAGACCAATGGTAGCTGTACCACAGATTTACGACTCAGGCATGACGTTGCTCGACGAGTGATGGCGGCAATCATTGCTTGGACAGAGTTAGATCAGTCGTTAGGTCGCTCCCAACTCGCCGCCGTCGATCACAATGTCATGGCCGGGCCGTTAAGTTCCTCTATCATTAGGGCCCATTTAGACGGTACGATACGAGAACTCGCATACGAGTTTTATTAACTGGCTGCGCAAAATACAGCTCGCAATGTAACTAAAATCGCATGCGAGTTCGCGCGCCGTCTAAATCAGGCCTTAGTCTTCGTTCTATCTATCTGCTGAGGATGCTACATATGTCAACTTTGCAGCGCCTGTAGCTAGATAAACTTTGTCACATCGGTGCGTCCCTATCGCACTAAAAATAGTGCGAAAAGGACGCCCTGACGTTTTATTCTTTATTACGCAACTATGCGTGCCTGCCCGTATTGGTTATTTATAAATATCTCAAATGTTTAATACTCAAGTTTGTATCCCCAGCTGCAGTGTTGCGGCATGACGGACGCGCATAACTACGACCTGTCGGTGTGGCAGCTGCGGCGGCTCGGGCCGCGAGGCATGGCGGTGCCGCCGAGCTGCTGCGTGCAAGCACCGCCCGCTTCCTACCTCAACCCTACGCCGCGTAACGCCTCGCGATGCCAGGAGGTCACGCCTAACCCAGAGTTCAGACACGTGGTGGTAAGTGAATTCTGTATAATGTAGTATTGGTGGCAATACTCGTTGCTCACAGAGCAGCTGCGTGCAAGCACCGCCTGCGTCCTACCTCAACCCTACGCCCCGCAACGCCTCACGATGCCAGGTCACGCCTAACCCAGAGTTCAGACACGTGGTGTTACATGAAAACCTACTGTACTGTACTTTATGGAGGTAGTGTTAGTGCGACAGTGCATGATTGCCATCAGCGGACCTACCGTAGCACATAGTAGCGTGTCCCTATTCAACCCAACGACTTGCGACGTCAGGTCACACCTTAGAACGTTTTTACATTATCCGATATCGTTTCGATGTAGGAGTCCAGTAGGACCCATGTCCCATATAAAGGTGCCATTTCGACATCCTTCCTACATCCGATATCGAATCGGATAAACGCTCTTCGGAAGAGTGCAACCATGTTACACTACCACATTCAGAAAAACGCATTAAGGCTAAGTTCTCACGAGTACGTGAATTCTGTAGGTTTACTCGACTATATAACAGGGTGTCCACTTTCTGGAAAGTCAGGGAAAGTCAGGGAAAAGTCAGGGAAGCTCATAGTGGTCATGGAAAGTCAGGGAAAGTCAGGGAAATGATTTGGAGGTAAGGGAAAAATTTGGCACCAAGAAAAAAAAAAAAAAAGTATTGAAAAATGTATACTATTTCTTGGGTTTGGCCACATCCATGACAGCAAAGATGGATCCCGATTGTGATTGTGATTTTAAGGCAACTTAGAATTGTCTCTTTAGACTTTTATGACAAGTATAGTGCCTGGCCTCCATGCCAGTGATTACTAATAAGGGATATCTTCATGCTCTAGCTTAATTTATCTATATATATTTGTGCAACATTCATAAAGGGCGACGTGAAAACGACAAAGTTACGTCGCTGTCAGAATTCTAAGTATCTATCCGACGTTCCAAAGCGGAGTTCCTCATAATAGTCCGTTGCTTCTGGAAAGTTATGTATGAAAATGTTGGCATAATTAATGGAAGATTTTTTTTAATTGGGATATGTACATTACAGGCCGAAGTTATTTTTCATCAACCCTCCCCATCCCTCCCCCCTCTGCGTCACCCCTCTTCCCCCCCTTAAATAGCCGAAAATGCGGTTTTTCGCGATTTCTGACAAAACCGTTGTAGATACAGAAAAAACGTGTAGGAAAAAAGTAATCCTTGATAAATTTACTACAAATCGTTCATTAACACTTTGGTTCTAGCACTTATAGGTTTCGCGTGATCCATCACGAAAGTTGGTCCTTTGATGCAATTTTCTTTAGTTAATGTTAAGTTTTCTCCCAAATTGCTTACGAAATCTGTTTGATATTACTAAAATATTATAAACTGAAAATGAATTTCAGGGGGAAAAATCACTACCATGGGTGGGACTTGAACTCACGGCTCCTGGATTGATACTCCAGGGCTCTACCAACAGCTACCAAAAGCTCATCCCCAGTCATAGATATACTATATAGATCAATGGTACTCCTAGTGACTACTACCGTGAAAATATTACGTCTTAAATAGTTACTGGAAGTCCAAGACATATTGGAAATTCCACCCATGGTAGTGATTTTTCCCCCTTAATTTTATTTTAGTCATGAGTTACAATATTTTAGTTATATCAAACAAATTTCGACGATTTCGTATGCATTTTGGGCGAAAACTTAACATTCACTAAAGAAAATTGCAGCAAAGGACCAACTTTCGTGACGGATCACGCGTCAACTATAAGTGCTAGAACCAAAGTGTTAATGAATGATTTGTAGTAAATTTATTAAGGATTACTTCGTTCATACGCGCTTTTTCTGTATCTTCAACAGTTTTGTCAGAAATCGAGAAAAACCGCATTTTCGGCACTTTAAGGGAGGGTAGAGGGGTGACGCAGAGGAGGGAGGAGTGGGGAGGGTTGATGAAAAATAACTTCGGTCTATAACGTACATATTTCAATTAAAAAAAACCTTCCATTAATTATGCGGTAATTTTAGCTAATTTCCCCCTACTATAAAGCCAATGGTGCAAAACGTCACATAAAGGCGCAATCTTGTATGAGTCAAAGGAGCATAGGAGGATAATGAGCCTGACGATAAGAATCACTTTGAAACCTAAAGGCATGTCGTGGCAAAACACCTAAATGAGCATCCCGACTCTGACAACAGACAAAAAATTTCGCGCTCGCTTCGCTCGCGATTACTACTTTTACATAGTTCATATTTTTGTTCTTGGTCAATACTTCGCGCTCACTACACTCGATATCTCGTTTTCATTTCAAAAGCCTGCTTTCTTGCTCTCCTGCTCGCTCTGGTACTCCATTTTGTTTGCTATGTTATGTGCTATCAGCTGCAAAAATGCATGACGAATTTGTCAATGAGTTCATTTATACTTTCTCCATGCAATTTTGCAGCTCACTGTATGTGATAACTACTATCAGCCCCAGGGACGTATAAAAGTGGAACATTTTTCGCGCTCGCTGCGCTCGCGATATTTTTTTCTGCCGCACTATATCCAAGGGTACCAAAACTCAAACTCGCTGGTATGAGAAATTAAAGTTTAATAGTTAACATAAAGGTAAAAAAAACCGTAGGTATATAAGTATGAATTGCCTTGAAAATGTTAAAATTTCGTACTTTACGTACGTGTACAAACATATTCCAGAAAAAAATTAGCTGTGACAGACGGACAGACAGGCGCACGAGTGATCCTATAAGGGTTCCGTTTTTCTAAAAAAAACTGCTTTTTTCAGGTTCTTTTTTTCAAGACAGAAAAAAACCGTTTCACAACCCTGAGCAAAAGTGGTAAAAATGTCATCATAAAATGAACATTTGGTCAGGGAAATTTTCTTAAATGGTCATGGAAAGTCAGGGAAAAGTCAGGGAATTTTTTTTGGGTTTAGTAGTGGACACCCTGATATAATTATTGATTTTTGGGTGACAGGAAGCAATAAGTTCCAGATAGGATCACTCACCCCTTATACAATGCGACGAGCTATAGTCCACCACTACTCCACTCCCCACTATCGTCTTTACATGGCAGCACTTTTAATTGCAGGGATGTCTCGGCAAAATAGAAGATTGGTATCAGCAGCAGTTCATCATATTCATGCTGAGCCTGTTCGTCGTAGCTCTCCTCAAGCTGGCCATCCTGCTCGTCACCATATTCTCCTGCATCCGCCTGCGCAAGCACCGGCAGGAGATGCACGCATTCATCATGAAGTCCATAGACAATAAGACTAACGAGAATATTTACGATACGAAGATGGGTTCGATGCGCGACGAGCCTATAATGGCGAAGTACATCCAGCCTAATAACTTCTACAGCCCCCGCGTACGGAACCCGAGGATTTTCCACAGCAAGCCTAATGAGATGGTATGAGAATTAGCCGCGGAGATAAATGCTTTAGAGAGGAAACTAGAGAAGTTCTCAGATTATCTGTACAAGCACGAAGCAGATTCAATTATGTGGTAACTCGTGCCCAAGTACATACTTGTTTTATTTTAGTTTACTAGAAAAGCGATATACGCTTTAAAGTTTGATTTTTTAATAGAAGACTGTTTTTATCGTCGTAATTTTGAAATAGTTTTAAGCCATTTTGTATTTAATATTAATACCGACAAACACAAAGTGCCATAGATTGTATTTGTATTGTTACATTTGGAAGATATTTTTGACAAACAAACTAATATAGTGATATGGACTCCATTCTTAAAGCATTTTCTCCGTGCTCAGCATAATTCATAAAGGTTGACACTTTAAGTTATAATTTTTATAAAAGCATTAAGCGTAATAAGTAGGTTATAGGTATATAGTTCTCGGAGAAAAATAAAAATCTTGTATCAATATGCAATATTATTTTCAAAAGAACATTCAAAAATTGGTCCTAAATTTAAAACATTGTTAACAATGGCTCTGGAATGTTGTTATCATTCACAATTGGTTCTATAGCTGTAGTCGTTTGTCGAGCAGAGAGCAGGCGACCCACTCCCTATGAGAGCGGAGTCGATTCTTATCTATTTAACTTATATCGATACTTTGATGTCTCATAACATTAAAATATTATGATAGTTTCACGAGTGACAAAATTATATAAATAAAAATATATGGAATAATAAGAATGTCATGAGTTCTTTAAATTATTATAAAAACCAACATTTTGTAAATTCCAGATTTCCACAAAACCATCCTAAATAATACATGAGATCCTTAACAATAACGATTCTAGACCTGACAATACTTAAATCAACAGTAGCTATCTATCTATAATAATTGATACTATAATGTTACCTATTGACCATTGAGACCGTCATCACAGTATAATCTACTAAATAATTATCTTAGGTACAGGAATGATCTTACTTTAGCCGTAATTACATAAATTTACATTTGCACTATGATATAAAGTAGGTGGGGTGTCTCCCCAGGCGGACTGCGGGCTCGGCGACTACACAATCACTAAGGAAGTAAACTCATTCTACAACTGATATAATGTCTTTTGTGCTCTTCTCGTATCTACAACACATTCCAAATAAATATAATACCTATCAATTTCACTTTACCTACTCCGAGTGTAGGAGGGGACCTATTATTTTACAAGACAACTGGAAGTGTCGCCCGGCGGGAACCGGGCGCGCTTAACGCGGATCGGAATATTTACTACATCCTGGAAGTACGATAAAATATTTACAAAAGAAGTATTAACAACCGTAAAAACTATAAAATACTATGAAATCGATATCTTTGAATATAAATAGTCTAAAACAACGCCGAAAGTTCATATAAAAGTACGGGAGAATCTTGGAACACACCGTTTTACGCGGCAAAAGAACATTCTAAATATTACTTCGGCCGCTGGAAATCGTATTAAAATTCTTGTTTAAAAACTTTGGTCATCATCGTTCGTGCCACGCCGGCGGGGATAAGATTCTAAAATTTCTTTTGCGTCACTCCGATATAAAATTTCAATTCTACGTTATCTCTCCATTCCCACGCCGCGTTTTAAGAATCTTTCGCTACGCTCCAAATTCTACTATAGCCATATTTTCTTTCGCCTTCGGCTCGTCTACATTCTTTTCTTGGCACAATACACTAGGTTCATCGAACTCGTTTAACTAGCGGAAGGGGTCGGCTCGCAGACCTTAGAGGATGTCGTTGAAGAGCGAGTTGTCGAGCGAGTTGAGCAGCTCCTGCGCGGTGAGGTTGCCGGCGTCGCTGGACGGCATGTTGTCGAGGAAGTCGAGGTTGAAGTCGGCGGCGGCGGCGGCGGCCGAGAACGCGCCCGCGCCGTGCAGCGCCGGGAACTGCTGCAGCGCGCCCGCCAGCATGCCGCCGTGCGCGCCGTGCGCGTGCGCGCCGTGCCCGTGCGAGCCGTGCGCACCGTGCGCCATGCCGCCCATGCCGCCGCCCTGCATCGACATGCTCTGGCTCTGGTTCATATGAATATTCGACATCTGAAATTAACGTAACACTTTACTGTCTGTTTCATGGTGACGTCGACTGTTCCGATTCATTCGATAGTATTTATACTTCAGTATGTATTGATAACGACATAATATTTTTAACGTGAATAAATCTTACCTGTCCTTGCACGTTCATCATCTGATTTTGCTGCATGATGAGATGTGACATCGGAGCCTGCTGATTCGACGCTCTGTAATTAAAACACTTCGTCAAATGATTGAAAAAAAAATAAGACATTTCCGAATAAAACTTTATGTTCTAAACATACGAATTTCCTCTTTCGGATAGCATTCTGATAATTGTTTGCAGACTAGTGAATGCTAATTCCTCTTTCTACATTGATATAGTCTGCCCCAACAACATTTACACTTTCCTTGTCTTTTATTCGCCCTCGACTTATTTCGGCATTGGCATTAGCGCACTCGCACGAAAGGTAATATTGCTTAATTTCAATATCGATAGAGGGTACAGGTAGTCGAATTATCCGTCCAGTAGTAGTCTTCCTATGATCCGAGTTACCAAGTAAAAAAAAAATCTTGGTAATAGTTTTTTGATACTCCTAAAACGTACGCGATGCGTATGCATACCTCTGCTGCTGCTGTTGCTGCAGTAGTTGCTGCTGCATGCGCGAGTGCTGCAGCTGCATCTGCTGCTGCGCCGCGCTGCCCGCGCCCGCGCCCGCGCCGCCCAGCCCGCCCATGCCGCCCATGCCGAATCCTCCGCCTGAACATCACAACAACAATAACATCACTACAGGCAGGCACGCATGCTCGCGCGATAAATGATATAACAGCAGGCCGTCCATTACGCACTATTTGCAAGTGCCATAGGGACGGATGTTTTATCGTTTATCGCGCGACCATGCTATCGGTGCTCGTCAGTTCACGAATGGAACGAATGGTGAATGGAAATATCTACGTGTGTGACAGATCAACCAATAAAATACTGGCTTTTGACAGTTACGACTATATACCGATGCAGTGCAGGTGTCACTCACACAATAAAAGTTTCATTCATTCCATTCGCGCCAGCTTTCGTGAATCATCCTGTACAAGTGTACATAAGTAGTACAACACAAAGTTAAAGCGATAAATCGCCTCGTTATGCATATTTAATTTTTTTACAGTAAAGTATGTACGGTATAGCGGGACAATTTCGACTGGGGGGCAACTGCCCCGCTGTATCTTATGTATATAAATTCCAGTACGCATGAAATGTCGTTCTAAAATAGAAACATTGCAAAAGATAAATATAAATTAAATGCTACTACGTAATTTCTTGACGTATTCAAATCTGAGGAGAATTACAGCATTATCGATTTATCTAATAATATAAATTGTAATGTAAGCAATGAGGAAAACGATAAGCGGTCAAGAGCGCGCTAACTCATTTAGTTTTAGATATCGTTCCAGCGTAAGCAATAATTAATATAATTACTTACTGGTGCTATTGGCGTTTGGCGACCGTTAGTTGATAGAGCCTTTAATATGAGTTTGGGACGTTTTAGAACTCGAGTGCGTTTCGATAGCGTAAATATCGTGACAAATGTACGTAATTTTTGGTTTTAGTAGATAGTTCGGGTCCAATGTTCAGTTTTTCCATACAATAAATGTAACGAGTAACGTATTGAAGTTATTTTTCAAAACTCACTATACGAAAATGCGGTTTTTCTCGATTTCTGACAAAACTTTTTGAACGTTCTACTTTGGTTTAGCACTTATAGATTTCGCGTGAAAAATCCGTCATTTATAATAACACCTAAAACTGTACCATCCTCAAGCACTACAGCAGTCCTCTAACAGGCTATTTGTATAAACATACAATAGAATTTCGTGATTACGGCATTTTTCAATGCAATATCGTTTATTTGAGAAGGTTACAAATATCGACAATAAGCATAGATAGTTGAAACGGAACCGACCTTGATGGTGATGGAGCTGCTGCCGCGCCTGCTGCTGCAGCATGGCGTGGCGCCACTCGGGCGAGTACTGGCGCGGCAGCTGCGGCGCGTACGTGCGCGCCGGCGCGGCGCGGCGCGGGCCACCCGTCCCCGGCCCGGGCGCGCCCCCGCCCACGAAGCGCGCCTTGTACTCGGGCGGCGGCGGCCGCATCTGCTGCTGCTGCTGCTGCTGTTGCTGCTGCGCGCGCAGCATGTGCTGCTGCTGTTGCTGCAACATCTTCGCTTGCTGCTCGCGGGAGATGCCCGCCGCGGCGACCCCTGCGAATGGACCGATTGATAATAAAGATTTGTCGTTATAACATCGTCAATGATGTCCGGAGATTCGCTCGGAATTCTATTTTATTATAATTATCGTGTATTAGACGACATATCTGGGCGACTGAGCTTCGCTCGGTTCTATTTTATTATATCACGTCTTTAGATGAAAAAAAAAACTCTTTATAAATACAAAAAAAACTTCATATCTGGCCGGGATTCGAAACCCTAACACCTGCGATGTGCTTGCGAACATTACTAGACCGACCTCTTACGACTGAGCTACACCCAGCCGATGCGCTGTCGACGAAATTAACGACCATATTTTGAAACAAAAAACGCATGAAAACTCGAAAATTCGCGTTTTCCGGGATCTAAGGCTAAGCTAGATCGATTTTTCACCCCCGAAAACCCTCACATAACAAATTTCAGCGAAATCGTTAGAGCAAAAATTAAAAAGACACACACAATAATATACCTACCGTATTTTGCATTTAATAATGCGAAAGAAAAACACGTGAAAACTCGAAAATTCGCGTTTCCCGGGACCTAACACTAAGCTAGATCGATTTTATAACAAACTTCAGCGAAATCGTCAGAGCTGTTTCCTACATAGCCGTTATATATGAATAAGGACCAGTTGCATCAACCACATTTGACAGACACATTATCGTCACGCAGCAGACGACTATGGAACTTCCCATAAAATAAAATTTAACGAACGCTTTAACGGTGACAGACAGTTTCATGCAACCGGCCCTAATTTTTTATATATATATATTGGGGACACCTTACACAGATCGACTTAGCCCCAAACTAAGCAAATCTTGTACTATGGGTGCTAAGCGACGATATACATACTTAAATAGATAAATACATACTTATATACCTACATAGAAAACATCCATGACTCAGGAACAAATATCTGTGCTCATCACACAAATAAATGCCCTTACCGGGATTCGAACCCAGGACCGCAGTTTAGCAGGCAGGGTCACTGTCAAATATACAAGAATTGCTCGTTTAAAAATATTAGATGTATGTAGTATAAAATAGTGTACAGACCCATAGGCGCCTGCGGCCCCTGCTGCGGCTGCGCGGCGGCCTGCGCGGCGTGCGCGGCGTGCGCGGGGTGCGCGGGCCGCGGCCGCATCGCATGCGAGAAGTTCATGCTCTGCGACTGCGACATCGAGTACGAATCGTTCCCGCCGCCTGTAATCAACAATGTCACACTTCAGATCTGACCACACAGAAATTGAGTCCAACACCACTGGACTAGCTTGAAAAATAGGATTGTCATATCATTTCATGTTAGGCATGTTAGGCATACAGCGGGGCGGGGCGAGCGGCGTGCAAGTCAAACAATTGAAGCTCATACGAGTGTCCTAAATCGACGCTGCATACGTTGGACGCACGCTCGCCCGTCCCGCTGCACACTCCGCTCTGAGCGTCCACTCAGGACTTACACTTAGCCAGTGACAGCGTCCAGCATAGAACACGATCGGCACAGATTCACTAAGTGCACGACTGGAACTGCCCTCATTTTGTACGTTTTTCTATGTTAATTATCATGGAGTCAAATTAGTAATTTAGTACCGACGGCCGCCGAAATGCATTAATGTTCGACATGCCATAAGATTACTTGTACAGTCAAATTCATATAGGTAAATATATGTACATTTTTTCACCTTATTGCCACTAGTTACGGTAAAGAAATGTACACATATTTATGAACTCGACTGTATTTGGGACAAGCGTCGCACCTGCAGGACAGGTTACCAATATTAGTTTTATATTAAAATTTAATGAACTGAGCACCATATCCTATCGTGCAGGTACAGAGGTAAATGCAGGTCCAATTTGAGTTGGCTAAGTCTGTCGTGCCTCCACAGGTCAGCGTAGCAATTGCAAGTTACCATTTTATGACCCTTAATAGGCAACATTAATGAGATTAACACAACACGGGCTTGCCCAATAGGTAAAATGAGATCTTGTGGCAAGTGAAGCCGAAGTTAACGAGTACTTTATAATAGATATGTAAAATGTAACTTGCCACGGGAAAAAATGCTACGTCTTAAGGTACCTATGGAACGTCACATATAATTTAAAATATTTTTGAACAGTCCGGCAGAAAATTATAGAAACTGAGGCAATAAAATAACCTATAACAAGCTTTTTACAGCATGTGAGCGTAATTAGTCACAATGGTGACGTCGTTTTATATGTTAAGTCATCATTATCTTGCTGAAACTATCCAAACAAAGCAACAAGGAAAACTTAGGCAGAATTCCATGCATTTCCCCGGGGTAATTCCATGTACATACCATCCGTGTAGTATATCCTCTCTATATCGCGAGTATTCCGGAGTTCTAGGTTTAATTTAGGTCACACGAAATGAAAGCACGGCTTCGACATACACTTAATAGAGTAAAGAGATTATGCGTTTACCCAGGGAAGTGTTGATTAAAAGTTACTGTTTTATTAATAAGTAATTCTACAATTAAATATAATTCGCAATTAGTAACCAATATACTTTAAATTCGATTTCAGTTGAAACACATCATTGTTCTTTCGCAATTCTACATAAAACTACAATGAGTAATACGAGTACCTATGTATGTAATAGGTACAAAGGCTAAAGTAAATTAAAATTTAAGGTTTTTCCCCATAGTTGACATGTTTTATTAGAAGACCATACCTATCTCTGTGGTGAGTTGTTGACTAGTGACAATAACCAGAAATGGGTAAGTTTCCTACTATGACCGTCACCATCGGATGGTGATTGAAACATACATGAGTCATAATATGTATGGAACATTTAGTAAAAGTACTTAAGTTAAGGTTTTGATTGTTAGGATTTGGCCCGCTTTACATGAATTATCGTACCCCAGGGCATCTCATTGATGTTTACTAGCTAGCGTATTTGTTTGTTACGGTTCGACGTTTTTGTAAACACCTCATTCGAAATATTGTTCATTCCATCATTCCGAGCGCGATCGCGAGGTGACGCACGATGCGCGTGCCTTGACAAGTTAGAGTCTAACTAACTAGATTAATATAGACCTAATTAATTAAGCGGCACGTCCTTGTAGCGAAACCGTCAGGATTGTCAGGAATAGTACATAATTCCCTATTAGCAAATCGTTTTCGTCAAAAGGATTTGCTAATATGGAATTACTATGAAATACTGAGGAGTGACGTCACGGTCAATTAATTTACTTTGTCTTTCTCTTTGACTTATTAAATATAAATTATGTTTAAACATAACTACTGTCCATGTTATTCTTCTAATTTTGTGGTGCTTTATTTCGAGCACTGCATAAAATATTTTATTTTAAGTATAGAAAACTAGCCTATACGAGTAATAGCGCATGATACTCCTATACATATAGTATATTTTTCCTTAAAGTCAAAAATATAAAGTAACTGACAAAAAATAAGCAGTTAAATAAAAATAATTCCCATGAATCATAAACTAAAGCTACGATTCGTTCGTTCTCAATCTGAAGTGCACTTATCGAATGCAGCAGATGCGTCAATCTATGTCACCGCTCGCGGGTGCGATGCGGCGCGGCGGTTGGCGCATTCTCGCCGATCGTCAACCTCGGGCGCACACTCTGCACTCTACTACGTATAAGTTGCGCTAAACGACTCCTGGCCCCGTAGCAGTTCTGCGACGCCAAACGCCGCACAAATGCATGTCTGGCTCTGTCGCGCCAATACGCAAGAGCGATAGAGATAGATTGCATTTCTGCGGCGTTTGGGGTAGCAGAAATGCCATTCGGCTACGGGGCCTGCCCTGTTACAACCATTGCTAAGCTTGCGGCAGTCGCGTGTGAACCACTATAATAATATCATTTTAGCACGTCATTGTTAAAGATCTGGAGTCCTCGGTTACAGTGGATTATTTATGAAACGGATAATTGTACACACTGGTAATATTTAACGTTCGCTCTTAACTTCTCATCTGTAAGGTCCGTACTCGAACACCCGCGACGCATCGAGCATTATCCACACTGCCAAAGTGTGTGTTAAAAATTAAACCGACCACACGTTTGAGTTTTTGCATATTTTTGTTTTTAACAAGAAAGATGAGACGGTTACAAAGTAGTTAGATGAGTTCCTTCGCGACTTAACTATTTCTTGGTAGGTGTGTAAGCGTAATACATTCCATTCCTCGGTCCGGAATTGAGTCATCAGTTTAGCATTTCATTGAAATGAATATTACTTTTATTATTTGTGCCGTTTGTATATCCGAGGTCTTTATAGAGAGTACGTCGCAGACGTCGCATCGGACCGATAGATGGCGCCATCGTTCGTTGTAAGTCGCTCCGGCGTCTCACCGCCGCGATGTTGGTAGTCCCGTTTTCCCCCACCTGCAACACAAGGCCCCCCGCGCCCCGACTCGCCACCAGCCACCCACATTGTTTCGTCGAACGCCGAAGTGACCGGTTGTCGCGTATTCCGTTCGAACATTTTTACAGCATGGTGTCTCGAAATTAATCTTTTAGTTTCTATTTCCTTGTTATTTCTGGTCAAACCAGAGTTATTCGTGTTTTTATTTAAAAAGTGGCTTATAACGTTTCGGAATTATGAAATTTTTCAATTTCATCCGTCAATTCTTTCTTCCCTTTTAATTTGCGCTCGTTCGTCTTGAATAATGAGATATATTATGCCTCGCTAGCGATCATTATTCGTCTTTCGGGGTTCTCACTATAGAAATGAACGAGCGGTGCTTTATGATTCTACCCACTTTTTTGTAAGAAAGTTCCATGCTGCAAAAATCGTTACCGTTAATCAGTTTTCTTTTTAAACTATTCGCATTTCCGAGACTAAAGTAGGAAGTGTTATCCGCGTATTAAAAGTTTCGCGCGAGAATATAAGCGGTAACGTAGGTAAGTTGCTCCGCCGGGGACCACGTGCTCCGGGGACCACGTGCTTCGCGACCGCGGGCTGCGCGACCTGCGGGCTGCGGCGGCGGCGGCGGCGGGCGCGGTGGAGGAATACCGCGCTCCAAGGAGGTTTGAATTTCTCCGACGAATGGGTGAGCGGATTCATATTATTTTAGAAAGAATTCCGATTCGGTGCGGAGGCCCCAAGCCACGTGTCGACGCCGAAACTTACTGTAGCGCTGCGATAGCGCCGCTGACCGCGGCAGTGTTGTCCGCGCGTCGGCGCCGCCAAGGTTACGTAGAAGTTGCCTCCTCGTTAACGGTGGCCATCTCTGCGGTGCCGCCGAACAACGTTGTGGCCGCCGCATAGGCGTCGCGTGCGACGCTGTAAGTATGTCTGCTGCTGCCCCGACGCGAGCGCCGTGCCGTTAGTGATCAGTCGTCAATACGCAGGCTACCAGCGCGGCCACCTTCTGCCCCCGCCACAACGCCGCGAGCCTGCTGAAGCTGTCCACCAGTATCGATGGCCGCCACGCTTATGCTGGCGCCTCGATGGTGATGCAGAGCGTTCGTCTGCCGTGACAACGCCGCGATCCTGCTGAAGCTGTCCACCAGTATCGCTGGCCGCCACGCTTATGCTGGCGCCTCGATGGTGACGATGCAGAGCGTTCGTCTGCCGTGACAACGCCGCGATCCTGCTGAAGCTGTCCACCAGTATCGCTGGCCGCCACGCTTATGCTGGCGCCTCGATGGTGACGATGCAGAGCGTTCGTCTGCCGTGACAACACCGCGATCCTGCTGAAGCTGTCCACCAGTATCGCTGGCCGCCACGCTTATGCTGGCGCCTCGATGGTGATGCAGAGCGTGCGTCTGCCTTGACAACGCCGCGAGCCTGCTGAAGCTGTCCACCAATATCGCTGGCCGCCACGCTTTTGCTGGCGCCTCGATGGTGATACAGAGCGTTCGTCTGCCGTGACAACGCCGCGATCCTGCTGACCTGCTGTAGCTGTCCACCAGTATCGCTGGCCGCCACGCTTATGCTGGCGCCTCGATGGTGATGCAGCGAGCTCATCTGCCGTGACAACGCCGCGATCCTGCTGAAGCTGTCCACCAGTATCGCTGGCCGCCACGCTTATGCTGGCGCCTCGATGGTGATGTAGAGCGTTCATATGCCGTGACAACGACGCGAGACGCGACCCTGCCGAAGCTGTCCACCAGTATTGCTGGCCGCCACGCTTATGCTGGCGCCTCAGTGGTGATGCGGAGCGTAATACTGTTAACCGCTGCACAGGCGTCGCAATCCTTCTGCTGCGTCTGCCGTGACAACGCCGCAAGCTACTTGAAGTTTTCCACCGGTGTCGTCGGCCGACACGCTCATGCTGGCGCCTTGATGTCGCCTCGATCGCACGAGGTAAGATTGTAGACGCGGCGACCTTCATCGCGCCACCGAGCGCAATACTGCGGCTACCACGAAGGCGTCGCTAATTTTCCTGCCGCGTTTGCCGTGACGACGCCGCGAACTCTGTTGATGCTGTTCACCGATGTAGCTGACTGCCACGCTTGCGCCGGTGCCTCCCGCGCTGACGGCGGCCACCTCGAGAAGGCCACCGAGCACGATACTGCGTGACGCGACAGGGCATCGAGACGCCTTTCGAGCTGACGACGGCCGTCTCAATCTCACCGCCGAACATAACAGCGTCTGCTGCAGTGACAAGCTGGTAAGATTGCTGATGTGGGCCCTTGCTAGCCGCCACGCTGATAACGCCCGTCGCGCCTAAGATGTCACGCTCACCGCGAACACTGTCTTCCCCTACAATGGTACCACGACCACGACTATCCAGGCTCCGTCTGCTACGGTATCGTTGCAGACTCTGTTGCTGACCAGGCTGATACTACCCTCCAATGTGACGCCGGGCGCCGCTATCAGCTGACATCCCGTACACTATGGTATCCACTCTTCTCTTTCCAGTTCCCGTGAAGTACGACTGTATTTACACTCTATTTTGACCAAGGACTCCTCCGTCGCCGAAGTGAGAACAGATAAATTCTAAAGATGCTACGTCCTAACGTGGTTTGGACACCCATAGTTGAACGAGGTAAGACGTCAATAACCGGACGAGGAGCCGCACTGCTGCGAGGGTGTCCTGACGATGTTCGCGAGCTATCTAATCGGAGAGGCGCCTCGCGAGAAGACCCTGTGATTCCTGTACATCGCTCATTGTGTAGGTCAAAGACATCGTAAAGGTTTGCGAGAAAAAAAAAAAAAAAAATCCCTTTCAGAATGTCCAGATCTGAATTCGAGCCAGCGTCCTGCATCCTGAGCGTGCGTCTGTTTACCGGGCGGACACCAAAACCGATCGGCAATCTGGCCGCGGGGGTTCCAAGTACACGATGATTTCCCGGAGGCTTGTGGCGCCCCCTGTCCATTCGAGAGATTAACTTATTCGCCGAGCCTCTAATAAACAAATTGGGAAGAATAGACCTGCTTCGCCTTAGTGAACTTCAGATTCCAGCTCAAAGCGAGAGGGGCCAGGAACTCAGGAGTACTTCAGTAGTTATCATCTGGCTCGACTATACTCAATTGATATAGTGCTTGATTCGATCGTAGAACCCGATTTCATAAATCTCACAACTTTCGTGGTCTACAGAGGAAGGTTGCACCGCTGTAGTTTCCAGCATTACCTCGTACAGCTGCCGATAGCTGTAGGCCAATCGCCCCTGTTTTGCTTGCATCTGCAGCCCGATAAGACCTTCAATAATCGGAACATTGTACGAACTAAAGCTCTTCCGATGGAGAATAGTCTTCAACAGGCGGTGGCGCTGGCGACTGAAGTGACATGCAGTCGGATTAAGGTTCGCATAGCACTATATGCTATGCACAGTTCAGTTGTATGTTATGTTATGCTGTACGATGGCAGGACTACATCTCTTCTGTTACGAGTGACTACGACAGTAACTGCTGACTCCAACAGACTGTCGTACGAGGTCAGTATGCACCCCCTGGGAGCCAAGTAAGTGACCTTCGGTGACCTCGCCTTCTTCTGCTTCGCCCGTCATCGTACCTCTTCGTCTGCGAGAGCCCTGCATTACGCCGTACAACGGTACGTATTAAGCCTCCGCCACACATAAAGCGCATTCCGCTTCGCTAACGCTACGCTATCAGCGCGCTGAATGCGCGTGCATTCCGCTCGCGTCCCGCGCGCGTTGCGCTCGCTATCAGCGCTCGTTCGTTCCCGCTAGCGCCCACTGGGCGCAACGCCAGCGTTAGTGCGGTGCACCGCCATTATTGCGCTCCGCCTACGCTCTTAAAGCGCGCATGTGTGGCGGTGTTAAATTCACCCCTTGACCTGCTACCACGACGTGTTCAGCAACCACCAGCGATGCGACACGGACGTCTCCACCTCTCAGTCTACTCTGTCGACCTTCATTGCACGAAGTAGAAATCCGTCGCATCGGGTTTTGGATTAGGTAATGGATTACCCTAAGAGTCAATGACTGACTTAAAGAAATCGACTGATACCTCCGTTCAGTGTAGTAGCAATCGACAGCGCTCGTACTTTTCATCTTCTAGGCTAGTTTTACCGAGCGATCGGTATCCTCAAATGCCCTCACTAAAAAGAGTTCAGAGTTCAGGAGTCTCGCTTGCAACCGCGCTCGCTTGACGCGAAATAGTCTGATCGAAAATACCAGTATTGTAACAAATAGCCCTTGGGCGCGTGAGTGATGACCCTTTTCTGTGTTTGATATGGACGTAAGACGTTGGACTTTAAATAGTCATATCAAAGCTAATATTGATTTAGATAATTTTTACGAAGGGTTGACAAAAGCAGTATCAATTACGTTACCCTGCTACAGTACAGATAGTTACACTACTTTTACAGTTAATTTCCACACTTTGTATTTTATTGGAAGGTAAAATTTTTATATTATTAACCTAACAAAGCCGCAGTGAGAGCGAAGTGGCCGCGCTCAGTGCCAAGCCAATACCGATGATTACTTTCTATGGCATTTTGTGTGTCATACATAAGTACATAATTACTCAGGTTCATATATTAATTATCCCGAGCAATGACCTAAAGTGCGCTTGAAAGGTAAATCACAGAGAATCGCATACATGGAAATGGTACATTATTGCATTGAATGAGATGCGGGACATTCGTGGATGATTTTCGATTTTTAACAAAGGCATTCGTGCTAAAGTGTGTGCACACACATTATCAATATGGAAAGCTGGTCATTCTAATACCTCTAGTTACGGCGTAACATGCGAGCGGTACAAATTTTTTTGTAACGGGTACCAACACCTTAACACATCAAAGTTCTTAAAATGCTTCGCTACTGGCTCTGTCACGCCAATACGGAAGGGCGATAGCGAGAGAGACAGATAACTACAGTATACGCTACGAAGCTTGATCGATTGGCAAATTGTCTAAGCACTCAGGAATTTGCGAACATCGGTGTTTGAGATAAGCCAAAAGCTAAGATGTTTTTTTTTTATACTACGTCGGTGGCAAACAAGCATACGGTCCGCCTGAAAAAGAAAAAGCGATCACCGTAACCTATGGACGCCTGAAACTCAAGAAGTGTCACATGCGCATTGCCAACCCATTAGAAACTTGTACACTGCTGTGTTAAGTACACATGCAGTAAAAAGGAGTGTACAAGTTCCAAGGAGGGTTCGGGTTGCCGACGACTCAAATCAGTGTTAAGTACACATGCAGTAAAAAGGAGTGTACAAGTTCCAAGGAGGGTTCGGGTTGCCGACGACTCAAATCAAAGGACAATAGACGGAACAAATTAGTTCCGTAGGTCCTTCCGTCACCAGCACACCGCACCCTCGTTGAGCTCTGGCAGCCTTACTCACCGGCTGGAACACAACACTATGAGTAGGGTCTAGTGCTATTTGGCTCCGGTCTTCTGTAAGGCGGAGGTACTTCCCCAGTTGGGCACTGCTCTAGATTCGAGCGAGATGATATCCGCTGTGCAATGCCCTACCGCACAAAGCGGAATATCATTCGCTATGCCCTACCTCCTACAGGATGTGGATTGTGGAGTATGTGGTGGTTAGACTGGGTTACCTTGATGGTGCTGCGAGGTGGGCTGCTGGTGCTGGAAGCTGGCGTACATGCCCTGCTGCGCCGCCACGGACACGTGCCCGCTGCCGGACCCGCTCACCTGCATGTGCTGAGCCGCGGACACCTGCCACAGAACACACTACATTTGAGCATTTCTTTTTTTTTTTGCCATAAAAAAATTTGATTGTTTTAGGGAATTTTAGGTCAATTGTACTCAGAATCACGAGTACTTTCAATCTCACTGGGAGACAAAAAGCGTCTCAGAATTTCCATGCATTTTTGTTACCTTCCTCTTTTGTTACCCCGTACAACATGTACCGAAAATGGTAACAAAATAAGAAAAAATCGTATGGGACAATTTTTTTAACTACTAGGATATTATATTATGTACATATAATAGCATTTTATGTACATAATTCTTAGTAGAAATAGCATTTTTTTTTCAAAAATATCACACTTCATAAAAGTGGCAAAAAAAAAGAAATATTCATTTTAGTAGAGCGGCGAGAGGGTCTCGGAAAAAGTTGAAGTGACTGGAGAGTATACTGCTGACAAGTGGTATCGTTGTGATCGGTAGACTTTACTGAATACGAAATAATGACTTGTCGCATTCTCAGACTGTGGGGGGGTTAACTATGACGTCACAAAGATCGCGGTCCCGGGTTTCAATTTTTTGCCAATTTGTCTAGAAGATAATAAATGAGCAAACTACAACCACATACCTGTAGGCGGGGAGTACCGCTTGACACGCGTTCCCATACATTCGGCGTCTACCAAATTACACCTCGCGCAAAATTCGTTTCAAGCAGATATACCTCTAATCTTATTCATCGTAACCTATCAATATTGATATCATTTGAAAGCACAATTAAAGTACTTTAAAAAACAATGTCAATAATTTTTTTTAAATCAATAATCGCCAGTCTGTGGTGGTTACAAAGGAAAAGGTTTCCTAGGTTTGATACCCTAGACGAGTTTAAAAGGGGAGGTAAAGGTGACATATGGGTTTTTCTCTGGCCTAAAAGCTACACAGAGGGTCAGGGGAGAAAAAACTAGGGTTTAAGTTTAGTTTTAAGTTATTTTTTCCTTTATTTGTTGATTTTATTGTGTTTAATTTTTTTGTAATTTTATCAAGAATACACGTTGGTTTCTTTTGCTAAAAGTTGCCTTTTTTATGAGAAATGTTATGAATTTTATGGCTTTTTCCGATAGAGACTAAAATTAACTTTCAAATAAGGCCACATAGTCATAGTTTTACTTATATAATATTAAGGGTATGACTATGTATCAGTAGGCCACATAGTCATACTTTTACTTAATATCTGGGCAACCGAGCTTCGCTCGGTTCTGTTTCGTATCCTTGACATGTGTCGCCATCTAGTTCAAAAATGAATAGTACCTACATCGAGCGTAAGAATTCTCAGCCTTAACAACACAACTACTCCACACGAGATGGCGCGCATTTCGCCACAAAAACTCAAATAGTGTATTTTCTATACGTTTTAGCCTTGACCTGTGTCGCCATCTAGTGTTTGCAATAAATAGTACTTACATCGACCGAAAGAATTCTGTCTTAACAGTACAACTACTGCACACGAGATGGCGCGCGAAGAAAAACGCATGAAAACTCGAAAATTCGCGTTTTCCGGGACCTAAGGATAAGTTAGACCGATTTTTCACCCCAAAAACCCCCACATAACAAATTTCTGCGAAATCGTTAGAGCGGTTTCCGAGATCGTCAGTGTAAATAAATATATATATAAATAAATAAATAAATAAATAAATAAATAAATAAATAAATAAATAAATAAATAAATAAATATACAAGAATTGCTCGTTTAAAAGTATAAGATATAATAATTATTAAGGGTATGACTATGTATCAGTATGACTATGTGGCCTTATTTGAAAGTTAATTTTAGTCTCTATCGGAAAATGCCATGAAATTCATAACATTTCTCATAAAAAAGGGAATTTTCAGCAAAAGAAACCAATGTGTATCCTTGATAAAATTACAAAAAAATTAAACACAATAAAATCAACAAATAAAAGAAAAAATAACTTAAAACTAAACTTAAACCCTAGTTTTTTTCTCCCCTGACCCTCTGTATAGCTTTTAGGCCAGAGAACAACCCATATGTCACCTTTACCTCCCCTTTTAAACTCGTCTAGGGTATCAAACCTAGGAAACCAGTCAAATTGCATACCCACTTTTTTCCTTTGTAACCACCGCAGACTGGCGATTATTGATTTTAAGAAAATGATTGACATTGTTTCTTAAAGTACTTTAATTGTACTTTCAAAAGATACCAATATTGATAGGTTACGATGAATAAGATTAGAGGTATATCTGCTTGAAACGAATTTTGCGCGAGGTGTAATTTGGTAGACGCCGAATGTATGGGAACGCGTGTCAAGCGGTACTCCCCGCCTACAGGTATGTGGTTGTAGTTTGCTTATTTATTATCCGATCGTAGAAATTTAAAAAGCAACAGATAGCTTAATAATGTAGTTAAATGATTTATATAACATATTTTTTAGCTAAGTGGCCGTTTTTATTGCCTTTTTGAGTCACAAAAATCAAAAAAGAGAGTAAAAAAAAAGTATTTTTTGCATTATTATTAATTAAAAAATAACTAACAAAACTATACTTTTCACATATAATAAATCTTAATCAGCATGTTATACGCTTTCATTTATATTAGCGCGATAGTCACTCATCAAATAAAACTATGGAAACGGATTATAAATTATAACGGGTGACCCGTTGGCTACGATGTAAAGTGTTCGAAGCGTCGGGTCGGGATGTATTGTAAATTCATCATAGGTGATATAATTCTGTTTCCATACTTTTATTTCATGACAATATTCATTAATCGGCTAATTAGGTTTATATTTAACCTTAAATTACTCGGAAATACAACTACAAAAATCAGCTAATGATACGTAACATTCTACCTGTATCAATATATGTAGAATTGGCTTTTGGCTTCCATAAATAGAGATATATTTGCACTTGTATTGAGCATTTCGTATTCCGCAAGTCAACAACCATGGTGCCTAATTGCCTATATTATTTGCCCGTAAAATTACAAAAAATTTGATAAAGTTAAAATACAATACTTAAACACATAGAAGATAAGATGATTCTATCACCTTATGTCGAGAAAGATTGACCATTGGATTAAAGGATGTTACGCGTATTTAAAAACATTAAATTCAGACAGCACTGACAGCACACACAACACAATACTCTCAAAACAAAATTAACAATCAGTAACCTCATTTGAATTGAGACAAAGAGCACAACCTATACATGTAGGTATCAATTGCGTAGGTAAGTAAGTATTGGACATTTAATGTTTTCACCGAAATCAATCAGGTCATTTTGTGTCAATCCCCGGTTAATATTTAGCATTTTATTGCTTTGTACAACTTTGGCAAAAATCTGATGTTACGCTTACGAGTAATATTGAATATTGCACGGCAGTAAGGGCTGGGAATATTTCGTCATTTATAATTATACAACATTGATTGAGAGTTGAGACATTCGGATTACAGCAAGATGCTAACGTTCGATATGTGAAATAATAAGCGCTAGATATGATCACTATCAAGCGGATGTCACTATATGTAATTCACTTCATTTTACCATTTTACATTTCACCTATCTAAAGCTAATTTCTGGTGTAAAGTTAGAATCTTGCCCAGCTACTAATTAACACGCACATAAAAATACTCCGTGCTTCAATTAAGTTTCCAACAATAGCCGGTTTTCGACTATGACCATTCGTCGCGTATGTGTGTGTATTAAAAACAACTAATAATTGATTTACGCTTTACTATTGTTTCAATATTACTCAAAGTGTTTTCTTTTTAACAAACCGCTGGAATATGAGGTTGATTAGTTGATTACGTTATACATAGAAGTACATAAAGATTTAACATATTTACGAAATGTCCTATCACAAATTTAACCTTCTCTCTACAAACTTAACACTTAAACGGACACGGATAAGAATTCCAAACTTTACCAGTATCTTTACCTAGAATATAGATAACAGACGTAGGAGATAACGATGAATCGGCAAATAAATTCCGCCACAGTGACGTAATATGTAAATATATACGTAGTATAATATAGGTATACAATTACATTCCATACTATACAGGGTGCCCGGTAATTAATGGACAACCTTTTATCCACCAAGAGGGCACCTTATACTGGTCCAGAAAATCGACTTTAAGGTTTAGTAAAAGTCGCCTGGTTTTCGAGATTTTCACAATTTTTAAAATTTTAATACTACCTAAAATTTTAAAAAGTGTGAAAATCTCGAAAACCAGGCGACTTTTACTAAACCTAAAAGTCGATTTTCTGGACCAGTATAAGGTATGCCCTCTTGGTGGTTATGTCCATTAATTACCGGGCACCCGGTATATTGATTGATACCATTAGATTAAAGTTATAGCGCTCGTAATACAAAAATAATATTTCGGCTTTTTTCTACAGATTTTCGTCTTCGAGTGCCGAAAGTTTAGTTTGGGTTTTATACCGATCAGAGTTAGTTAGTTATTCTGTATATTTTTTACATGTAAAATGGTGCAATAAAGAATATTTACTTACTTAGGTACTTACTTACTTACCATACTTTTTAGGGTTCCGTAGTCAACTTACTTATGTTTCGCCATGTCTGTCTGTCCGTCCGTCCGTCCGTCCGTCCGCGGATAATCTCAGTAACCGTTAGCACTAGAAAGCTGAAATTTGGTACCAATATGTATTTAAATCACGCCGACAAAGTGCAAAAATAAAAAATGGAAAAAAATGTTTTATTTACCCCCTACATGTAAAGTGGGGGCTGATATTTTTTTTCATTCTAAACCCAACGTGTGATATATTGTTGGATAGGTATTTTAAAATGAATAGGGTTTACTAAGATCGTTTTTTGATAATATTAATACGGAAATAATCGCTCCTAAAGAAAAAAAAAGTGCGTCCCCCCCCTCTAACTTTTGAACCATATGTTTAAAAAATATGAAAAAAATCACAAAAGTAGAACTTTATAAAGACTTTCTAGGAAAATTGTTTTTTGATAGGTTCATAGTTTTTGAGAAAAATACGGAAAACTACGGAACCCTACACTGAGCTTGCTGTTTTATTCCATATTGAATTGTGTGTGCGACTTGCTGTAAACTAGTTATTGAACTAGTTAAGATTATAATATTGTAATTTAATCAGCGGTTGGATCTACTCAAAACAATAAATAAATAATCTTAAACGTTCGGCTTGTTATACAGTAAACATTTATGTCGGAGTAATTGAATGACGCATTAAAATGTAGATGGACTATGGATTGTAGATCACAGGTGTGACAGATTGGCTGTGCGTCGACAGGCGGTGATGCGCCCAGCGACACGGGAAACCTGTTCTGTCTCCCCGCTCCCCAGCACCCGCGATTTTTGTTACTCTACGCCGGCCGAGGTAGAAGCGGAGCATTGTGAAGCCAGACAACCTAACGGCACCTTATCTGATCACACATCGCTTGAAATGACCCGAGGATTGCAATCACTCGGCAGGTAAGGATCGCTCCCGTGTGAAACGAAAGAGACCGGTTTCAAATACATACGATTATTTTATTGAATGACTTGAGTTGAGTACGATACAGCGCTCTCGAATTTATATGTTTAATTGATATTAAATGTAAAAAAAAAAACAAAGCAATGAATTCTGTGTGAGGCTCTATCAGGATCTAGTATTGGTTACATTTGCATGTTTAATGTTTGAATAATTAGTAGGTATATTTAATGTCAATATGGAAGTAAAATAATGTCAAACAAGTAAGATAGATTAGATTATGTTATAATAACCTGCATGAATGTTTCTTAAGGGATTTTTCACTGACATTTTATTAATTATTATTTGATATAAATTATATAAATTTTTGATAAGATCATGATTGCCATTCAAAAGTGCGTGATTACGAAATATTGAATGTAAATAAGTTTGTTTACTTCACATTATTACCATATTTATAAGGTTGGGGTAGTAGGTATAGGTTTTGTTATGAGTATACATAGTAATATCGAAGGCACATAGTGTTTTTCACGAACCGGTATGACAAAGAAATCGATATAGTGAAATAAAAATGCCAGCATGGATGCCTAATAGAGATATAAGATGACATGAACCAGCCGGCGTATCATGCTGCCAATTTTATCACTTATCCACGTGGATAAGACATCTGTCACTCTCACACTGACATACTTGCTGAAGCGTGACGGATGCTTTATCCACGTGGATAAGTGATAAAATTGGCAGCGTGATACGCCGGCAGCTCTGTGCCGTTCTTACGATTACGATTTTAGTTTATAACAATAACGTTGTACAAAAAGTAGTACCTAAGTGTAAGTAGGTACCTAGTACTTGTCTTTTTTGTGTGTCTAGAATCCATCGCAATAAAAATCTATTACTATTAATGTGTAATCGGTACTTACCGATATAGTGTGAAATAAAAATAGCCATGAGTGTTGTGTTGTAAGGTCGGTAGGGTAGGGGTCTCGCAGGAAATCGACCGCCCTCGGGAGCCGCCCGCCCATGACATTTGAACGCGCAGCGATGCAGATCTCATTTACTAGATAGCTGTTATTTACTGACATTTACGGTAATTTCAACTTACACTGGTGACATATGAGAATGATCTAGTGTGTCTCAAATCTCAATCAACTCTCGATTGCGCCAATACATGTACGGACAAATAAGGCGATAAATACAATAACTGTTAGATGGCCCGATGATAACAGTTCCGATTGGTCTGCAAGGTTATTTCAGGAGAATTTGGTCACAATTTATTTTATAGGTATTATATGGAAATCGCATGACATTTCAATTTTGAACGCAAACCGATGAAGTTCTTATTAACAAATTATTTGTTCATTTTGGTACTGAACTTATATTAATAACGGGCTTTTGCGTTACATTAACGACCTTCAGGTCTGAAGTTGACCATAAAGTTAACATTTTTTGAAGAACACTGTAAAACAATTGCAATTTCTATTGTGTGATATCGACCGCCACCAAGACTTCGCCCACGTACGACATTTAAACGCGACGATTGGAGCAGATTTCATTACCTGTTCATGTTTTACTGAATCTATAGGTAGCGAGGTATTTTATGAAATAAGAAAGTCAATACAAAAACAACAGACGAGCTACTTATGTCCAACAATGGCAGCAATGTGTGCACCGCTAATATTCTGTCAAGGCCTAAGGGAATGACTCTAAAATAAAAATACAAGATGTAGTGCGAAAAGCTTTTCCTTCGTATGTTTACGGAAACCAAGGAGGATCGAGTATTATAGAGAGTTACTGTCAAAAAAGAATAAAAAATACGGCGATTTTAATAATCACAGTGCATAGACTGCCATCTTTTGTTCTCGACACTGGTGTAAAACATAGACTGCCATCTCTCGACACCACAGTTTTGACAATTTGGCACATATGCTTAGCTTGATATGTGACGGAGTTACATATGATTATGTCTTTGCGGAAACGAACGAACGACGCGACGTGTCATGCTATTTCAGACAGTGTCAGTACAAAACGTAAAACGAAGTGTCTGAATTAGCATGACAAATACGAACGTTTCCGGAAAATATGGAAAACCTTTTCGCACTACATCTGTAGCTATACTCAGAAAAAGTGTAATATTGGAGTACTTAAAATTGAATAGTTTTAGAGAGCGTCGATATCTAGTATAGCAAGACCACGGAAGTATCGACCAGGCTACGTTAGGACGGCTCGCACGATATTCTGCCCTGCTGATAATATTGCAGTGCATGCTAGGTATATGCTTCATTCGTGTAACAACTAGATTTTCCTTGTAGAGTTAGAAGTAGGACTTAATTAAATTTAATTAATTTTTGAATACTTAGATGGCAACAACCCCGGCTGCCTACGTGTATCGAGCTACGCCCACGCCAGGACCGAGAACGCCAACGCACCCGCCCGCCCGGTAGACCCCGAGTCAATGCGTGGCCAACCCTTCATATTGAACTTTTCTCGTGTGCTAATAGTACTAATACTAATATACACGGTGAAATAAAAAGGACCGTTCAGAATTTGCATGACTTTTGAGGTCACAATGAACAAGACTTATATTAAGGCACTGGTCCCACCGCGAGCTAGTACGAGCTATCGGCTATAAAAACGAACAAAGATGACACTCCTGTGTAAATAAAAGAGACACGGCAATGTTTATAGTTACTCGCCCAGCGGTGAACTATCAATATCTTTTGTTCGTTTTTATAGCCGATAGCTCATAGCTTACTAGCTCGCGGTGGGACCAATGCCTATTATGAGACTAATGAGACCAATGCTGAAAACGCAAAAAAATGCCTGTTTCATACATTTCGACTGTCATGATGCCGCTCATTTCTATGGAACGGCCAAATTTTTTTCGCGATTTCAGCATTGGTCTCATAATAAAAGTTGTTCATTATGACCTCAAAAGTCACTATGCAAAGTTTTAACGGTTTTTATTTCACCCTGTATATACCTGTATAAATAAATATTATAGACCTTTTTATTTTTACACAGATTGACTGAGCATATTATGTTGAATATCAACGGTAAAGAAAGAAGAGCAAACCTTTGCTTGCGGTAAGCAAAGGTTTGCTCTTCTTTCTCAACCAATCGTCATTTTCTGTAATGGTTTTACGGTAAAAGATTGTCCTTCTATTTCGCGAACAAAATTTATGAAGATAAGAAAAAAAAAATGTTTATTACGACTTCTTTTTAAAAAGTTGTTTGTAAAAAAAGGTCAACGCCTGAAACCAAACAACTAAAGGGTTTTTAACTTTGTGTTAATAGAAGAACCCAAAATATTTGTTTCGCAGAAAAATGTTTCTAAGATATGATTTTCAAATAAGATCCTAGAACTAGGCTACGATCCAACAGTTAGGTATATGTATAAAGTGCCAACGAATAAGAGATGAATTACAGGATCATCCTTAATAGTTAAAGATGTTAAATTCAAGTTATTACTTAAATAAAAGTGTAATGTAAAGTCAATAACCCTGTAAAGCCGTCAGGAGCGGAGATAAGAGCGGGGGCGGCGGCGCGCGATGACACTAGGAGGCGAGTTAGAACAAAAAGTGCGTGCGTACTCCCGTCCCAATTGCTTCCTGCATTGCACACGTGTTCACTCCACACATGCCGAGAGCGACACGACGGAACATTATTCCGATATGCCGCTACAAGTCTATCACCAAGGCCGCGTAACAACTATGTATTAATAAAATTATACTTTAACTTACTATTCAGACTTCTCAGTTGGCGGCAGCGCAAAAAAACTTAAAATCAACTTATTAGACTACAAAATATGATTCATCGGGATCAAGAATTTGATTTATTTATATTTTGTAATGTATTGCAAGTAGTCGGTAAGATCAATATGGGAAATGTGTTTTATGTTTCATGTGGTATACTGTACTGGTGACTCTATTACTACTTTACTTATATACATCTTTATAGATTGTGAACTTGATATTGAGAGTAACACACATACAATCACGCCTGTATCCCATAAAGGGGTAGGCAGAGCACATGAACTACTCAAGTTTCAGTGCCACTCTTGGCAAAAAAGGGTTGAAAGAAAACGAAAATTGTGACATTGCAGTGACAGGTTGCCAGCCTCTCGCCTACGCCACAGTTTAACCCGTATCCCACAGTCGACTTCTACGACACCCACGGGAAGAAAGGGGGTGGTGAAATTCTTAACCCGTCACCACACGGGCAACAGATTGAAAGTAACAGATTCGAAATTATTAGTTTTTGTGCTGATTGCATTGTGCACTCGAAAACAGTTTTTTTTTAAACCATTAAGCTATTCACGAACTTCTGTAAGAAATACTGTGTCTATCTCTATACTTTCTATGTAAGTACTCAATTTCTAACATGTTTTTATTGTTATAATGAGTTAATGAGGCACTCGTCTAATCTGTTGGTCACTATGAACTGCTTTCCGAAGTGGTGTTGGCCGTAAATAGGACAATGGTAATGGAACTTGAACTCTGAAGGGGCTCGCTCGGAAGACAAACATGTGGGCACCACACATCTGCGCGCAGCACATCGCAACTATACAATAACAATTACACCTGCTGCTTTATCGCGCTCATCGCATTTCGACGACAATGTTGCCAATTGTTATATCAGTAGTTTTGCAATTTTAATCATATATTTGTTTTCTTTATTTTGGTATGTACTACGAGTTATTACAGAAAAATTACATTGAAAAATTTTACATTTTCAGACCAATATTGCTTTTATGAGATGTTTTTTTTACCCGTCATTTTCGAAATTATCGAAGCAAAGTAAGTACCTAAATATGAAAATTAAATTAATTAATACTTTTTACTATACACATTGGAAATGGTATCAGATGCGCTTATGTTAAGCGGAATGTTACTCAGCTGTCGCAGTTATACATTCATCTCATGACATGAGTCATGACGACTACGTCGAGATTAAATCGGTGCCCTAATCTTTGTAGTAGTCCTAATTAATGCACAGCATCGCGGGAACAAACGTATCAATTGTATATGTATAGCGACTATAGGAGTACCTATATGTTAGTCGCCTATCGTAAATCTAGCAGAGTACGTAGCCAATTGCACAAACGCTTATGATAACATCGCTATTTCTATCGCCTTATTGGCGCGACAGAGCCAGACTGCGCTTCGATCGGCGTCTAGCGTCAACGATTGTCATTCATTCGGCTAGGCCGGCAGATCACATTTCTAATGTTCCTGTCTAATGTTTTGACGGTAGTCATATATTAAACCATTAGGTTATTTTATTATCCTAGGTTTCTGACGTTGCTTCAGATGCCCGAAAGACAAACTGCTCAGTAAATACCTTAATAGGCTCTGTTAACTCAGGGAACGAGAAAATAATTTTCATACAAATTTCATAACGATCTTCCGGAACTTGCAATCGGCCGACGACATTATAGGCACTGGTCCCACTGCGAGCTAGTAAGCTATGAGCTATCGGCTATAAAAACGAACAAAAGATAATCACTCCCGTGTAAATAAAAGAGACACGGCGATGTTTATAGTTACTCGCCCAGCGGTGAGCTATCAATATCGCTGTGTCTCTTTTATTCGCACGGGGGTGCTTATCTTTTGTTCGTTTTTATAGCCGATAGCTCATAGCTTACTAGCTCCCGGTGGGACCAGTGCCTTATATGAGGACATTGTGTAGCCTAGCCATAGTCACGTGATGGAATCGGAAGATCGCGTAGAATTGTAGCCCAATTAGGACGCTGTCTAAGAAGAGCGCGATGCATTAACAGTAACAAACAAATTGATTTCTAATCGCATTGGCTTCAGCTGTTGCGGCCTACTTAATATTAATTTGATCCTTATCGCGCTAAATTTAGTGTCCAATTTAGATTCATTTGAAATATCAATAATATATATAGCTATCGTTAATGTTAATTATATTGTGCGCTTTAATTTTAATGCGAAGTCGAACATAACGTTTATACAAATCGGTGATCATCGAATTTAAATCAATATATTAAAGTTTTTTTTTAAGTTGAAGTTATCAGAGAAACAGAGGTTAGGGCGGCGGCACGGCGGGAGCCCGATGCCTCGCGCCGCGCCCGGCGCGCGCACGCCTGCCCGGTCGATACCACACCAGACTCCCATGTTTTTTATGTCCTTTCACGTCACGAAATACCCAATAAAGAAGACTTCAAATTACTTTAACCACCTAGGGACCTGTTTCATATAGAAAATTACTCTTACTGGCCATTTAATACTAAATTAACGACGTCCAGCCAAATTACTACTGCAAAAAAGGGATAAAAATTTTGGCGCGTAAACGGCACGCTTTTAACATTTTCCGGTGTATTTTAAACAATTGGGGTAATTCTCTCGTCTCGCACACAGCATAATGGGCTCATAAGTACTGGAATGCTATTTAGTTCGATAATATTGTGGCACCGAGCGATTTGGCTTCAATTGGCCGCTCTCGCCGTTTACTCCTCGGTCATTGTGCATAATGTGCATATTGCTAATCTGCATTTCAAATTGAAACGAAAGCCATTGTGCTTGTCTGTGGAAAAGACGTATACCTATTGGCTTGGTTGTATACTGAATGTATGTTGTAAATTTTAAAAATAGTTGATGAATTGAACATTATTAGGATACCGTTGAGTAGCCAATCTTCTGGGAGATCTGGGAGCATAAGCAACCAAACATTGTCACATTTAATAAATTGGAAGAAATAATAGTTTATGTTGGTCCTAGTTAATTCTGCAGCGAAATCAGAGCAGGATGTATTAGAAAAGTCAAATGTTATATGCAATGACATTGCAAATAACTGTTCCACGTTCTGTGCTAGGTACTAAACACACTGCAGCGGAGTTAACTCTATTTGTACGCGGCTTCCGTGTAGAAATCGGGAAAGTTGTACAACCCACTGTCATTTTGCTATCCGTTTAAATATAACGAAGTAGAATTTGTGACGTACCTGAAGATTATGATGAGGCTGCGAGAGATGCAGCTGCTGATGCTGCGACATGTGCAGGTGTTCGAGCGAAGGCCTGGGACGGTAGGGGCCGGTGCCGGGCCCGGCGCTGGGGCCGCCGGCCGGGCCGTAGCCGCGGTAGCGCCAGTCGCCGCCCGCCGCCTGCTGGTGCTGCTCCGCCATGTGCTTCAGCGTCTGCGCGGCGGGCGACATCTCGCCACTCGTGCCGCCGTACCGCGGCGCGGGCTCGCCCTCCGGAGGCTCCATGCCGCCTAGCCCGTTGAACCTGCTTCCGTCCAGATCGAAATCTTTCATAAACTCTGGGTACTCCGCTATTTCGGTAATGAGATCTTCGAAAGTATCGTCGCCGTCGTCTTCGCCGATCAGCTCGGCCAGCCCGGGGAACGCGGAGGCGGCGTCGCGCTCCAGGGCAGCAGCGCATTCGTCCAGGCCGACGAATTCGTCCTCGGCGACTTCAGACTTGCACTCGGCCTTGCACTCGCGGTCGCAGTCGAGCGGCGTGGGCACGCGCGGCGGGGCTTGCGGGGGCGGCGAGTTGGACGTCTTGACGGCGTTGGCGAGAGCCTTGACCGTCACGTTGGTGGAGATCTGCTGCGGCTGCGAGTCGGCGGCGGAGGTGGTGAACTCGAGCTGCTGTACGATCTCCACCGAGAACTTGGTGAGCGCCTCGCCGGCGCCGCCGATGCCCCCGCATTGCAGCTTCGCCGGCGGTTCGTAATCGCCGCAACCAAATTTTTGTTGCTGTAACAAAAGACACTGTGTTAATAGATAAACTTGTGCCACCTATTAAAACACAATATTGAATACTATAATTAGAATCCGACCAGCGGTCGTTGGGTCAACTGTGTGAAACTTGTCAAAAGAAATTTTCGCGGGTTATCCTTAGATCCCAATAAACATTTAAAAACATCAATAAAGACATACATATTGTTTTTTTTTTAATGGGTTCTGTAGGTAACTAAAGCAAAAGATAAAATGGTAGTGAACATAATTGCATGATTTAATGATTTCTGTCCTCACTATCAAACTTTACGCTTTCAGACTACGAATGTTGGATTTCACAATTCAGTGTCGTAGTAATACATTGACGCGGGAATGACGATTCCTATAAGAGAAAACTAGATAATGTATTATTTTTTCATTCACTTTATTTATATGCTCAAATGGTGGTAATAATAAACAAGCGCACAGTCTTGAGTGCAAGCAATATCAATATGTATATCAGATATCAGACCTGCTAGCATGAGCTGCATTCTCGTGCGTACCTCTAGTTCGAATTTAAGAATGGACTCACACGCGAGAACGCAGCTCATCTCATGGGAGGCGGTCTGATCTTACTCGTAAATAAGACTTCAAAGCGATTTGCTTTTTACTATATCACCAGGCGCATATCCGTACTATCCGTCTTATAAACGCAACTCGGAACACATACATTAAAATCAATTGTGCGGAGTGAGAAGAATATAGGGCCCTATACATACCACCAGAATTTTTCTCTTTAGCACGGTATTTTACATCATAGGTACATAAATAGGTAGATATCTACTTATGTTCACAACGAAATGAGTAATACGTAGAGAGTCGTTGTGCTGGAAGGTACTTTCAATCTCTGCGCTACATGTGGGCCTAAGCAACCGCAAACAATGTGCAGCGGGACCTTGGCGGATTAATCACGTGCGCACACATCGCAGTACTCCATACCTATACTCGTGCACAATGTAAAATATCTAGCCGCACCGCATCTGCAACTGTAAACACTGCGTTCACAACAAAACATTCATATATTATAACGTAACTATATTATTGGGACATCAACTCGACAATTGTCAGACTCTTGCAGACGATTCTAATAATGCACTCAAACTCAACATGTGTATAAAATATGATATTGTATGATTTGGCAGAGTATTGTCGCTGTATACTTAAAGAGTTTATTATAATGAACTTAGCTTTAGCTCCGCGATTAGAAATATGTATCAAAAAGGGGTCATTTTTAGCGTTCCGTACCAAAAAGGTACAAAAGGAACCCTTATGGTGCCGCTCTCTCCGTCTGTCTGTCTGTCTGTCACATTATTAAATATCTCAAGAACTACTTATGCTATTTTTTAATGTTTACACCAATTAGTTTCTGCCGCAACAAGCTGATGACGCTTTATTTTTAAAAACACAATGACGTCTAATCTAAGAACTTCTGAATAGCGATGTCAGGGGCCGAGCATATACAAACTCTTGCTTTTTTAGGGTTCCGTAGTCAACTAGGAACCCTTATAGTTTCGCCATGTCTGTCTGTCCGTCCGTCCGTCCGTCCGTCCGTCCGTCCGTCCGTCCGTCCGTCCGTCCGTCCGTCCGTCCGTCCGCGGATAATCTCAGTAACCGTAAGCACTAGAAAGCTGAAATTTGGTACCAATATGTATTTCAATCACGCCAACAAAGTGCAAAAATAAAAAATGGAAAAAAATGTTTTATTAGGGTACCCCCCCTACATGTAAAGTGGGGGCTGATATTTTTTTTCATTCCAACCCCAACGTGTGATATATTGTTGGATAGGTATTTAAAAATGAATAAGGGTTTACTAAGATCGTTTTTTGATAATATTAATATTTTCGGAAATAATCGCTCCTAAAGGAAAAAAAAGTGCGTCCCCCCCCCTCTAACTTTTGAACCATATGTTTCAAAAATATGAAAAAAATCACAAAAGTAGAACTTTATAAAGACTTTCTAGGAAAATTGTTTTGAACTTGATAGCTTCAGTAGTTTTTGAGAAAAATACGAAAAACTACGGAACCCTACACTGAGCGTGGCCCGACACGCTCTTGGCCGGTTTTTTATACCTACATACTCCACTACTGGAGGCAGAGCTCTTCTTTTTAGTGAAGTATCAGCCATAAAATAGAGTATCAGCGTCCCTAGTATCAGCCACATCAGTTCTATGACAATCCAATTAAAGAAAAGAAAATGGCACCTCCAGCAGAGGTCATTTCGTACAATCACGATAAGATGCAGGATCTTACCGCATCCTGTCCAGTATGCTCATGGTATGATTAAATGGCCAATGCCAAGCAGCAGGCAATAATTTATATAAGCGACCCATTCCTGACAGGAAATTCCGTACAGGGGGCCGATTTTTGAATCTCGGCCATTCGATTTCGTGAAATTCGTTAAATAATATCTCCACTACTAGCGATTTAAATTCTACTAACAGAATCAAAACCGAGTGGTCATTACCACTAGTTTTAAAATTACTAGCCGTCCTTTTTCTAAAATAGCATTACGTCGTTTTCTACAGACTTTCGAACGGCGAATTCGTGCGTTCGAAATTTAAAAATCGATCCCCTGGTTGAAGAGAGAGTAGGAAATCGAACTCATCCCCGGTAGCTCCCCTAGCGCATACTGTACTTGCGTATGCTACATATGTATAAGAATTATGTAATGTAAGTAAGCGTACTAACTTAGTTTGAAGCCTGCCATAGATTGCATACGCAATTGGGTTATGAACGTTACGGAGGTACCGCGCCGATAACAATTATGTTTACGTTACGTTGCCGGACATTGTTATCAAGTACTTACAAATTTATATTAGTAATAAAATTAATGCAAGATGTAGTTTGCTGCCAGCGTGAATAATTTATCTTTATCAAATCATTACTAATTGTGTCGTATCGAGTGTTAATGCGTATCTACTTAACTGCTAATGACAAAGGTTAGCAAATTATACGACTTGGGACGAACGGAAAAGGAAGTTAGAAAAACCGAACGCGGATCTGTGGTATATTAGTGTAGTAAGGCTTTAAGGTAAGGATAAGCATCTTACACTCAAGGCATAGTCTATTTTTTACTCATTCCGTAGTTCAATACCTAGAGCAAACACGAAACAAAATAGTGGTTTTATGGAGGACATTTTTGCCGGCGGGTGGCGACTTGGTAGCTCAGATGGAAGAGAACTGGGCTACCGATCCAGAGGTCGTGTCGTGGGATCAAGTCCTCCCAATACAGTAAATTTAGAATGTTTCTATGCTTAGCCATCGTTTGGTAACTTTTCTGTGCAATATAAAATTAATATATAAAATGGTGTCAGAGAGCAGATTCAGAAAATGGCGCGGAGGTCGTCGCGGTGAGCGGCGCGAGACAATGCGAGGCGTTCGGTTGTGAAACTCGCGCAGCTCACGTTTGCACAACCCGCGGACCGGCCCTAAGTACGCAAGCAACTACTAAGTCTGTCTATTGACAACACCATCAGTCTTAAATATGTTGGGGCGTAAAACCAAAAAATTAGAAGGAACTTTTGTTTCCGCCGCGCGATTCTTGCGACGGAAGACACCCGGGTTACCTCCGACGAGTCCAACGACCCAAAAAGATGAGTTTTATGAATTTGAAACTAATGTCAGTCTGTTTGGCTGTGGTATCGTATATATTATTACCCCCTTATTCATAAACGTACCTACACTAAAGTTATCAAGCCGATAAAGTTCGTTTGTCCCTTTCTATCACACCAATACGTCGGAAAGGGACAAACGAACTTTATCGGCTTGATAACTTTAGTGTACGTTTACGAATAAGTGGGTTAAGATGTACCGATTTCCGATATCCTAACATGAGGATACTATTTAAAAATATTTTAAGCGGGTTATCTACTGACGTATTAAGTCGATATAGCGTTCGACATGTTTCGATCCAATTTCGAGGACCTTTCTCAAGAGTAGCGACCCCGCCTTTACATGTCGAGAGCGCGACGCATACTGAGGATACTGTTACTGCGTTAGTTTCCATCCAGCGCTAACTAGAAGTGTCCCTTTAACGAAATGTGAATATTAAACCTTCTTTGACTCACTTCATGCAAATGATAGATGATAGGGATTGAAATATTGAATGAGTATTGTTTAGTAGAAGAAATCGTGGAGCGACGACTGATTGGACTAGACGAGTCATGCGGCAAGAAAAAACATTTCGACCTTCGCCAGGTAAAGTCGCAGTTGCTGCGAGATGCATACTTAATAATACAATCAATCAGCGGCAGCGGCGATGTTCCTTGAACAAAGTAAAATACATACATAAGTACATACAATCAGGCCTATATCCCATAAAGGGGTAGGCAGAGGCTATGAAACTACTCAAGTTTAAGTGCCAGTCTTGGCAAAAAATAAGGGGCTGCAAAAAAACGAAAATTGTGACATTGCAGTGACAGGTTGCCAGCCACTCGCCTACGTTGCAATTTAACATTGTATTCCATAGTCGACTTCTACGACACTCACGGGAAGAAAGGGAATGGTGAAATTCTTAACCTGGGGGCCGATTTTTGAGTCTCACGGCGTTCGAATTCAGAAAATTGTCACTGAAAATAATAGGCAATTCACCGTTTTCAACCGGTATTTTAGTGAAAGTGAGACTCAAAAATCGGCCCCCTGTCACCACACGGGTTCAAAACGGTGAGAATCGGATTATTATTATAGGCGTAGTAGGTTTGCGTAAGGCAAACACTGCTTTCTGTTCCATTTTGGCTATAGATTAGATGGATTGTGCATGCACACGAGTACAGCTATTGACATGTTGGGTACTCATCTGAAAGTACTGCGCACAAGTCCTTGGTCCTACCTAGCGAGTGTAATCGATACGTTGACTAGATCCTGTACCCGTATAAATAAAATACTAGACGCGCTTAATCGCCCATTACTCTGGATAAATTGCGTACTGGCTGGGAGTGCGTATTTCATTAAGTGACGTTATTAAAGTTACTCCATTTCATTTCGTTTGGTGCTTCACTGATTAACGACTTTGGAAGATTTAGCGGGGTATCTACTTCGATTTACACCACTTCCTGGTCCCGATGACTAGTTATATTTCATAATATTATCTAGTCTATCAATTAGGTAATTGATCAGTAGATTTAACAAAAAACGTAGAAATATTAACAGTAAATTGTAGTGATGATTGGGTAACAGCGAGCAGTATTTAGAAAGTCGGTTAAAGCGTGTTGGGGTAACGAACGAACGAGCAGACGAATCGTCTGCAGATCATATAAGAAATTACCGTCGTCAATGGACTCACCCCCTAATGAAAGTACAGTCTTCGCCCCAGAGCGTTGAAGTTTGTACGTTTGGCTAGATGCTTTGAAATTATAGCCGTAATCTGCTTTATGCACACAATTTTTGCTAGAACAACAAAAATCGTGAATCAACGTGATTAAATCAGACGCTACGCTAATTCTTCTATCATATGCACTATTCTTAATTTAAATATCTTCTTTAAGGTTCTAATGAAATAATTTCAATCGCAATACATTTTTTATCGCGTTAACGCAAATGTAATTACATTAGCAGTAGGAATCGAACGCGAACAGGACGGCTGGCCTCATGGGGTCAAGTCAATTGACGTTGTCGCATCCGGGCGGGCGGCGGGTCCGCGGCCGCGGCACGTGCTACTGCGCCATTGTTAATTACTAAGGTAGCCCGCACACGTGTCGCGCGTCTACTTAAACAATACAAACACCTAACTCACTATTGACATACCTTAATCCGTAAGCCATAAGGTTCTTGCAGGGTAGCTTTATGTGTGAACGCAGATCAAACTCCTCAACCAAAAGAACGGGCGTATGTTTTCCGTTCACTGCTCATAAGCCTTTTCAGTAACGCTATAAGCAAAGTTGTTTACGAGTAAAGATTCTCGGAACGTCATGTCAGAGATAATGACACAGCCAGGTAGCGCTGCGCAGGGTTAAGCTCGCAATTATATTTGTACAATGCAAAACAAGAATCACGTCAGGCTAAAAGTACATTCAAAGCAAATGATGTCCGGGAACAAAGTTCGAGAATAAGTAATTACATGGGGAACCAAGCATATAGGTACATATTTTTATCTTATTTAGATTTGATAAAGTTCGGCCGTGAAAGAGCAAAATAACAATTAATTCACCACATGCACGCTACTATGTATGCAGATCCCGCTGATGGCGGGCAGGTCGGGCTTGCGGTCGCTTTTCTTGGCCTGCCTTTTGGCCTTACCTTCGAGGACCCGCTACCGCAGCGCGATAGTCTTAATATTCTGCTGCCTGGAGGCGCCCGTGAATTATCAAAATTATAATAGACTCACCAGCTCACCACATGCATACTACTGTGCAGGTTCCCGCTGATGGCGGGCTGGTCGGGCTTGCGGTCAGTCTTCTGGGCCTGTCGCTTGGCCTTGCCCTCGAGGAACCGATTCTGCAGCACGCTAGTCTTACGATTCTGCTGCTTGTAGGCAGCCCGTAAAGGAGCAAAATAACAATTGACTCACCAGCTCACCACATGCACGCTACTGTGCAGGTTCCTGCTGATGGCGGGCTGGTCGGGCTTGCGGTCGCTCTTCTTGGCCTGTCGCTTGGCCTTACCTTCAAGGAACCGCTTCTGCAGCGCGCTAGTCTTAAGATTTTGCTGCTTGCAGGCGCCTGTGAAGGTGCAAAAGTTGCAATAGACTCACCACATGCACGCTACTGTGCAGATTCCCGCTGATGGCGGGCAGGTCGGGCTTGCGGTCGCTCTTCTTGGCCTGTCGCTTGGCCTTGCCCTCGAGGAACCGCTTCTGCAGCGCGCTGGTCTCGAGGTTCTGCTGCTCGCAGGCGCCCGTGAACGACTGGTCGAAGCGAGGGACGCACTCGTTCTGTCTCCGACGATACGCATCGATTCTTCGTCTGAAAACAATCACAAGATTAGAATACTTCTTTAGAACTTTCTACACTATTAAGTTCATATTGTTTAATGTATCAGGAAATATTTACACTTCATTTAACTTGTTTTATTATAGGTTCAAATCAAACTTAACTAAGCGCAGACTTTCCAGATGTTAAGTGAACGACATAACTGATAGAAATTCGACGTTAAAATGTGGCATCAAATGGTTGAATGAAAACTTAGTTCCGTCTAAGGTCCGACCGAGATCTCGGTCTCGGTCTCTGTCTCGGCATTCTCGGCCGAAAATCGGGCCGAGATCTCGGTCTCGGTTCTCGGCCAAAATCGGCCGAGATTCTCGGCCAGACCGAGACTGATTTTTATTTTACATAGTGAACTGTTAGCTTCTCTTCTTAGTCACCAATGGTCGCATTGCCTAGGTGGCGTGACATTTTTCGTGATTTCGATTAATTACGTATCCATATTTTAAGATTTTTTAAGGCTGTAACAATCAAATAAAAGGGTGTATTTTGATAGCGGGTCAGTAAGGTCAGCTATGAGATCTCGTGGTCCTACGCGAAAATGGTCTAAGGAGACCTTCCCTCGATTTCAAATTAATGAAACTTTTTTTTACTCCAATCGATCCCATTCCTATCCAGGATCAAAAGCTTGTATGGGACTAAAAAAATTCCGGCTAGAAAAGTTACAAATCGCGAAAAACTTTTCCCATAAAATTCATATATGAAAAAAATTAGAAAAGAAAAAAATAGGAGAATGGAATCGATTGGCATAAAAAAAACACAATGTGAAAAAAATATGTTTTCATCTATAATGGAACGTGTGGCGAATTGGAATTAAAATCATAAATACTCGTGACTACAGTCCTTTGGAGGCATATGCAAAAATCGTAAAAAATATTGCTACACTTTAAGTGGGTGTATTTTTTGTTCGCCTAAAACTATAAAATTTTGAAAATAATATCTTATATGTCATCTCTACTCTGAACACCAATAGGTGTAATGTAACACCAACTTTTGAACCTACCTAGAAATCGTGAATGTTTAGTAAAGGTTTTCAAGGAAAACTTTAGCAAACATGATTGATTGAGCGGTTTATGTGTTTTTTATAAAAGTCTAGTCGGTATTTTTTTATTTTTGCGTAAAATACGTGTTTTATCTTCTATTTCACTAATTCTCGGTCTCGGTCTCGGTCTCGGCCGAGAATGCCATTCATTCTCGGTCTCGGTCTCGTTCTCGGCCGAGACAAAAAAATCGTTCTCGGTCGGACCTTAGTTCCGTCTGACACTACAGAATAAGGTAGTAGGTAATATTGCCTACATATGTTTCTACAAGTTGTACTGGTGTAGTAGCTATAGCAAATCCAAAACCCCAGTATGTCGCTGTGCATAAATGGCTGTAATTTCTAACCGATGCTCAGTCAGCCGCGACAGAGCGGTCACCTTGAGCAAATGTTATTGCGAACTACGCCTGCTTCGTAAAAATCATTACTAACTAATCCGTTTATTCAGCCATCGTATTCTAAACTAATAGCTCCATCGTTTATGTTTATACTTGGAGTAACATGAGGCAACACAAGAAAAAAAATTGTTTATTTTGTAGCAATTAAAAATATTAAACAATACCTATGTTCAATTTCTATACGGAGCCGTGCAAGGAGACTTGCATTTGGTCGGTTGTTCTTCGTAAAACATAGTTCTACGTTTTATCTTACTTGAATACCAAATATCGTCGTATTACAACGAATTTACCAAAAAACCTTGACAAATTGATAACGTCACATTCGTTTAAATCAAAAGGTACACATCGGTTGTCGGAAATAGCGCCTTATTGACAACCGACAATAAGAACAAGCGACAAATTTTAATATAATTTGTGAAATTAGTGTCTGTAGAGTTAAAAGCTTGGCTCTATGTAGCTACATGAGGATCTGAAACTTATGGACAGACCATAAAACCGACGCAACGCTCCGAGCAACGGTAGCTTGTAGTCTTGGCGGGGGCATTACCGAGCCCCCAGATATAAGGACGAGCTAGGCGAGCCAGCCGGTAAACAATTGAAACTCCATCCAGAATCCTTACAATACTGAAATTATGAGGTATTGTCTTAACTTTCGCTTTCAGTAACTTCATGGAAAAAATTTAACGACCCAAAAAGCTAAAAAATAAGAGATCTTTTAAAGGTTTCAAAAATAGTACAAGTACATTGGGCAACGAGGGGGTTAAGTGAAATATTACAAAAATAGCTTTTTCCGCGGCTTTGACCGCGTTCTAATTTAATCTTGTTTTCCCGGGGGTCCCCCTTAATTTTGAAAAATCCTTTCTTAGTGCTCCTATACAATAAGGAACCTACGTGCCAAATTTGGATTTTACTCCTTCACGGGCGCCTACAAGGACCAGCGGTTTCGGCTGTGCGTTGATATTTAAGTCAGTTAGTCAGTCAGTTTCTTCTTTATATATATATATATATATTTCAAACGGCGGTGCTACTGCTGTTAGGCAGTAGGCACCGAATGCACAAACAGATCCGGCATTCAGCCACGATTAAAAATTGTGTTAATATAGTAATAATTTAAACTGATATTAAATTAAACAGAAGTTATAGTTTTTTTTTTTTACAATTCATAACTCCCACGGGAACAATACATACAGGCCGTTGTCCTTCAGTATAACACCTGCATGAGATAAGATCAGTTTTGATTCGAGTTAGTGTAATGAAAATATTTTAGAAGTGCTGCCCGGACGTGAAGAGTCTGTAAAAGTCTGCTCAGTACGAAAGAGACGCGAAATACAGCAGTATAACTAAAGTACATTACTCTTATAAGTCTTATAGTACTCTATCTGATCAGTGCCCGCATAGGGTGATACATATGGCGATAATCTAGTAATGATTAGGTAACCGTTTTAGAGGTACCTAGTTACATAACGATTAGAATGTGCGGCGGGCCTCGTGCGAATGCGATATGTTACACCTATACTGATCACAATAAGTTACTAGCAACACCACCTATACCTATGCATCTTCACTTGTAACATGCACCTATTGCATTGCTGAGCTGATGCATTCACGGACTGTGCTGTATAAAAACGCATTTTATTTCGTACTAGCTTTTGCCCGCGGCTTCGCTCGCGTTAGTAAGAGACAAAAGGTAGCCTATGTCACTCTCCGTCCCTTCAAGTATCTCCACTTAAAAAATCACGACGATTCGTCGCTCCGTTTTGCCGTGAAAGACGGAGAAACAAACAGACACACACACTTTCCCATTTATAACATTAGTATGGATAGGTACAAGCACGGCTACCACGAGTTATCACTCCACATTTTCGGCAGTGTCCACGTAAACCCCGACCGCATTTCATCTCAATCGCACCAATAATGACAGTTTTCAGTTTTAAAAGTAAATATCGACGAACAAGGATCGACTTATGGTACACTACAACTATAAAGCATTTCTTTCGGAGTTTAAAGACAATTATTATTTCTTTTTTATAGAAAATGAAACTTCTAGGCGCGCAAATCTTTAGAAAATTGGTGTTGGAAACGACAACTTCACACAACATCAGCATTCCGTGAAGTGGTCGTACTCGTACTACAGCTAATCGGAATGGGAGGCCTAGGCATCTACAGCGAAGAGCAAACATACCTAAGTAGTAACATCTATTCATTATACAGACAGACAATACTAACAATCACGTTCCCACAGTGGATAATATTTTATTTGCTGAATATTAGTAGACATGTATTTAATAAAAATAATAAAACGCAAATCGTATTTTATGCGTCATGTAAACCGGCCCACATTACGAATTTGCTGATGGCGATGACCTTGACATCGTAACACGTATAAAAATCAAATTTGCAAAATATTATAACAGTTCCTACGTGTTAATACTGTTAATTAATAGACGAATGAATCGTCTTATTTCTATCCTTACAGTTGGGGAGGCGGCGATCCTAAATGGGTTGCAGAGACCTTTATTGGATCCGAAAGAATCGAAAGATCAGGATTCAGGGTACCTAGCCAACGTCACAATCGCTTACGCTAGCTACGATAGCGACAGGTATAGCTTACACGATTCTAACGTTAGCTAGGTAATCAACTACTCACTGACTGCACTCAGATAGTAAAATAGGAAGAAAGGATCACAAAACTTCGAAAAAATCGATCTTGAATATTCATATTCATATTATATTCATATTCATTTATTAATAATATCATTCATATTACATGTCATTCATTATTCAGTAGTATTATAATTTATAATTATTATTATGCTTATAGTTATCACATATTTAGTATACTATGTATAGGTAGTATACTACAATATCTGTACATTTAAAAATTCATTAAAACTATAAAATGTGTGCTCAAGAAGCCATGTTTTTAGTCTAGTCTTAAAGCATTTCAGGGATGTAGCTGAGGTGATTTCTTTAGGTAACCTATTATAGACGGTCGGGCCCGCCACGTGCGTGACGTTCTCGGATTTCGCCAGTCGTCGCTTCACCGGGAGAAGCCTATCTGGGTGTCGTAAGGAGCGCGCCGAGTCTGCGCGTTTTTTATACTCGCCCAACTTGGTGTAGGTATAAATCGCTATCTGGTAGATTACTACCGACGGCAGAGTTAATATTCGTAGCTCTTTAAAATAGGGTCTTACGGAGGTTTCTTGTGTTACTCGGACCACAGACCGTATGGTTTTTTTTTGTAATCGGAACGCGCGCTGCCATTCTGCGGCGCGTCCCCAGATTTCAGCACCGTACTGCAGCAGGGAATGAACGGTCGCGAAATAGCTTGTCCGCACGGTGTGCTGCGGCACGACTCGAGCCAGGCGGCTAAGCGCGAAGCAGGCGGCGCCCAGCCTACCGGACAGCTGGTCAATATGGGGCTCCCAAGTCAGTTTCCTGTCTATCTTAAAACCCAGAAAGGTGGTGGCTTCCATTTGGTCCAGGCTCACTCCGCCGGCCTTAACTGTCAGGCGTCTGGGTTCGCGGCTTCCTAGGTAGAAATGGAGGAAGTGTGTTTTGGTCAGATTTAGTGCTAGACCATTACGGCGAAACCACTGCGACAACTGATTTGCTGCGTTGTTCAAACTGATCTCCAGGCTGTCGATACTCGGTGCGGTTACAATGCCGGCGACATCGTCTGCATACATTAATACCTCCGCATCCGTGATCGCCTCCGGTAGATCGTTCAACAGCAAGGAGAACAGGATGTTTGAGACTGAAGATCCCTGTGCTACGCCCATTGACGTTGTAAGCGGATCCGATTTGGCCTGCCCCCCGTCTCCTACCACAACCTGAGACCTGATGTCATGCAGTAGGCTAGTAAAGATGCCGTGCGCTGAGCCTCGTATGCCATAATGTAACAGCTTTGCGGCTATGACGTTATGGTCCGCGACGTCGAAGGCTTTGGAGAGGTCGCAACAGAGCATTGCAACCTGTTGCTTCCTCTCCAGAGCGTCCGTAACTCTTCGCACGACCTCACGCACCAGATCGGCAGTGCAGCGCCCGGCTCTGTATGCGTACTGACGTTCAGAAAAGGCATTCGTTGAGGTTAGGAATGAGGTTAGTCGTTGACAGAGCCCGTTTTCCAATACCTTAGCAATACAGGGTATTATAGATACTGGCCTGTAGTTGTCGATGTTTTCCCTTTTTCCTTTTCCTTTGAAAAGGGGGAAATCTTACTTACCTTCAATGGCGCAGGGTACGATCTCTCCCTTAGGCAAGTATTGAAGAGGCAAGCTAACACAGGTGATATGACGTAACCTATCGTATTAAGCAAGTCCATGGATAGCCCGTAAACGTCTTTAGACGTTTTGTGTGGAATTCGGGTTGAAATGATGGCATGGACTTCGGCCGCAGTGAAGGGAGCGAGCCTCATGGAACGGTCTGCGGGCGCGCGGCTCTCGCTCAGCTGGGCGCGCACTAGGTCAAGGTCAGCGCGCGGCGCCCCGCACGCCAGCGCAGCACATACAAACCTTCCATTCATGGCATCGACTGCATCCCTTTTCGAGGTAAATTTTACACCATCTGTGCTTTCAATTATTTCTGTAAAATCACAGAACACCCCACTAGAAGCCAAATGCAAGCGATATTGTTCGAGACGCAAATCACCAATCCTTGCGGGGTGAGGCGGGCGCGCACGGTGCTGCCATTGGTCGTTTCAAATAATGGCGCGCCTTTATGATTAGCAGTAGGGATGGGAATGGGACATGTCTATTATAGACAATGGTACCGGTACCAGTACTGTGGTGAATTTGTTTTGCAACAAATTATAATATTATAATTAAATTATAATAAGGCCTAGTTACCCTTCGGGTTGGAAGGTCGAATGGCAGTCGCTTTCATAAAACTAGTGCCTACGCCAAATCTTGGTAGTAGTTTCCAAAGCGGACCCCAGGCTCCCATGAGCCGTGGGGAATGCCGATGCCGGGATAACGCAAGGAGGATGATAATTGTGATAGCATCTCAATAAAAATCATTCTAGTAACTAATAACTAAACTGTGCATTTTTACTTACGTTTACTAAGTTAAATAACCAACTAAATATTCTAAACTAATCAATGAACTAAATACCACTACAGACTCTACAGATTCTAGATAATTATTCACTATTACAAATCTGCTTTCTTTTATATTTCATAAAATGGTAGCACATGGTACGAACGGCAGTACGAAGTTCCCGCAACAGACATAAACTAACATGGCCCCATGCCTAGTCGTTTACGTGAAAGGGATAGCATATCACATTGTTAACTCGGTAAAGAGGGACGGACGCGCCTCGGCGCCGCTCAGCACAACCATATTGACCAGTATAAATGAACTCCGCGGACAATAAACAATATTCAACAAAATAATTAATTTGACTTAACTGTGGAATGTTGTTCCATCTTTTTTACATGTAGAAGTGTTAGAAGACTTGCCACACCACTTTATGCTGTAAGAGACCATTGTTTGCAACCAAAATTGATTATTTAAGATTTTTTCCCGAGCGGACACGGACACTGTTAGCGGGTCGTATATTTACTTGGGCGCTACTGATCGGTGTCGCACGCGTTCAAACTTTTATAAACCTGATTTGTCGTATGCTTGGTGACCGCGAGTCGCCCTGTAAGGGCCATCTTGTTGTATTGATCTGTGTGTAAAATCGACGGGAGCTTTGGAGGATTTTCCTCTTTCTTTATTAACTACATTCCACATCGCCCTACATGTATTTTGCGCATTAGCCATTTGTTTTACATAGTAATTCTTTTTACACTGTTGCAATTCAAAATTATACTTGTCATGTAAACATTTTGTGCGACTTTTTAGTTCCTCATTAAGTGGGAACATGCGTTCTAACTTAATGCAGTCGAACAGTAATGATTTTGTATTTAAAATGTCATAAGAGACCCAGGTATCAGTTTTTTTGGCAAGTGTACCCGATTACGTCGGATTATTATGTATACAGAACAGGCTGCTTGCATTTCCGTTCTCTGGGTGTTGCAGCTGCAGCCCATAGGCTGTGATTACTTCACGCTATCCTAATGAAGCGACTAACTCAAAAAATCCCTCTTGGGCTGCCTAACTATTAGATAGTTAACGTCGCGCCGAGTCGCTCGAGAGTCTCGCGAGTTGCACGCGTCTGGACCACTTTCCCTGCTGCACCCGCAAGTTACATATTTATGCAACGACCGCAGTGGCGTCACGAAAGCTAAGCTACTAAAACAGAGTTTCCATCAGGTTTTCGATTATGAGAATGAGAGTATTTGTTCAGGACCAATAGAACAGTGTCGACTCGAGTTGCTTTATGCGAGGACAGGTAAATGATGAATGAACCAATAGGTATTGGTTCTTGGCTCGCTATTACTCATCTTTACATATTTCTGATGAGTTTTTGTTTCATTATATTCATTGTTTCCTTCATTCGGTAGTAACCTGAAAGTAAAGTTTAATCCAGTTCCAGATAAAATATCCGTCGCTCTCACACAGACTGTTTAGCGTAATAGGGCACGCGCGGGGCTAGAATCTGATCAAGCTAAAACAGACAACGATTTTGATAACACAGATTGCGAAGTTTATCTTAACCGTCAAACTTCTATTACTTTAAGTATAACAACACGTGCAAAGGCTTCCCTAAAATCCCTATCAAGTGTCAACTTATCTCGGTCTCTAGCGTAGGGCCCGCGCGGTCCCGGTACACTAAAAACTTGTCGCCTGTGTTTTTGTTTGGTTCATTGACCAGTCGGCCGGGCTGTCGCGCTTAGCAAACAACACATTCGATAACACTTGCCCGTTACGTTACGCTATGTCATAATAAAAGACGCTAAAAAAGGTAAACCACATAAGTATTCCACACGTCATTAGATTCAGTGCCTACGTTTGTTTCTGCCATGTTTGCTGTTTTTACATATTATATTGAGTCAATTATCTCAAACCCGCAGTGAAACAACAGATATATTTTGGCATATTACTAGTTTAGTAAATTATATATCTGTCTCCTTTTCTAGAGAGGGATTATGATTAAACGTTACTGAGTTTATTTCGTAAAAGTGAGGTACTGTACAAATATCTGTCTCGTTTATATAGGATAGCAACATAAATCAGTTTTTAATTATGGTAAGCAACAATATCTTTATAATATATGCGCCGTTCTTAACCAAAAGGTACCACATTGTCGCTTGAGCCATAAGAACGCCATATCTTATACTTTTAAATATACTTTTAAACGAGCAATTCTTGCATATTTATTTATTTATTTATTTATATATACCGACGATCTCGGAAACCGCTCTAACGATTTCGCTGAAATTTGTTATGTGGGGGTTTTCGGGGGTGAAAAATCGATCTAGCGTAGCCTTAGATCCCGGAAAACGCGAATTTTCGAGTTTTCATGAGTCAGGGTTTCGAATCCCGGTCAGAAATTAAGTTTTTGTTTTTTTCTTTCGCGTTAGTAAACGTAAAATATGGTCGTTAATTTCGCCGCGCGCGCATCGATTCCGCTTAGCTCAGTCGTACGAGGTCGGTCTAATGTACGCAGATAGATCGTAGGTGTCAAGGTTTCGAATCCCGGCCAGAAATTAAGTTTTTGTTTTTTATCTTTTTTTTTGTTTTTGTATTTGTAAGAGTTTTTTTTTATCTAAAGACGTGATATATTAAAATAGAACCGAGCGAAGCTCGGTCGCCCAGATATTATGAGATTATTCGTATTACAAGTAAACAGTAATTTATGGACCTTACGTCTGTGATGGATTTTAAACAACATATTCAATACTTATTATGAACAAACTGGATTATGGAAATGGATTTATCGATCCTTATCATGTTCGAAGTGATGCGACAAGTGCAGTAGATATCTAACGTAGTTGTTACGCAATATGGTCGTCAGCTTCGCCATAAAATGCTTATCACAGAAAACGGTCGGAATAAACATCGCTATGCATGTATTGGGCAGGTTGGAGTCAGTATTTTAAACATGTATTCCACGTACGTACTTATGTAATACCAGTAAAATTATCTGCTGTAATGCTACTAATGTTATGTTTCCTTAGGATACATTCCGCTGCCGGTGTACGCTATGTTTTATACCTAATGTACTAAATATTAATGTTATTTTTATTTTATGTATTATTTTTAATGTAACTAGGAACTATTTTATGTATGTGGTTTTGTAATTTATTAATATTTGTTTACTTTCTCATATAATTATGTAAATATGTTCATGTAAATAAAGATATTTGTCCCATATTTATTTTGTATTTTAATCTACATCTAACAAATGGCTAGTCTATACATATTTTTATAAATAGGAGGCAAAATATGACTTATGTGTTATGTGACAATATTAGCTAATCAAGTCGGAAAAAATAACGCGGAGAGCTACAATCGAATACGCTGCTCAAAATATATTACTGGTCTACAAAATGGCGATGTTATATTATATTATACCCTACCCTTTATGATTATCCCCCTTCTTTAGCAAATTAAATAGAACACAACTATTTCGAGTTCATAATATAGAGTATAATATTATATAATATTTATTTACTTAAACTTTATTGTAGAACATAAAATTATAAAAATGGCGGACTGAATGCCTTAAGGTATTCTCTACAAGCCAACCATAAGGTCAAAAGAAAATTCTACTTGTAATACATATAAAGAAATTCAAACTGCATCGTAATGCAAATAGGAAATGTAGAGCTGGCGAACGCTAATGCACCGCCTATGGCCGTTTAGAGTACCGTTACGTTGCTGCACCGAGCGAGACTCTACATAATTTCGCTCGGTGCGAAAACCACTATGCCCTCCCTCACGTTCGCCCATTGCGTTGTATAATGTATATGCGATTTCGAGGTTATTGAGTATTTTCAAATATGTTTGGGGAGACCTTAACGTACCAGTAACGTAACTCACGAAATGTAGGTAACTAATAGAATAAGAGTTCTAATAGTTATGAATAGGCTATTCCTTGGTTCCTATCTTCCTATACGAATAGGTAAGTGTATTTTCCCCTCACTAGCTCGGAAACACGTGTTTTGCCCTTTACTACCAGCGGGTAAAAACGCATTTTATCCACTAGTGGGTAAAGTAATTTGACCTTGAATAAAATCAAATTAACTGCTTTAAAATTGATAAAAGTAGGTGAATCGGGTAATAAAGATGATTTACCACCTGTGGAACTACTGGAAGCAGTTGTAACGTAGTATATTTTCTTGGTCGTAATTAATATTTTTTTATAAATCTAAAATCGAAATTTCTTTAATTTTATTTTGTTTCAAATCCTCAATTAGTGCAAAAATACTTGCATCCACACATGTATGCACTTTTCTGCATAATCTGTGCATGGGTTGCCAGATAGCTAAAAATAACCCATTTTATGAGATTTTAAATTGTTACTCCAGTACATTTTGATAAATTAAATTAATATAATTATATAGAAATAATGCAGAAATTTATCTTAAATACATAACAAAATACTGTAATATTAATACTCTAAATAAGAGGCCTGTCTGGAGTGACAATCTTGCTATGTACATCATAGTAAATCTTTCATGACTCTGATGGAGTCTCAAATAAATATAATATATTAATTCGATATATTATGTCTTCCTGGGTTTGTCACCCTATGTCCTTGATTGCTCCATATGCAAATAGGTTAATGATCTTGGGTGGTCCATTTCCTTTTTGACCCTTTTGGGTGCACACGCACTTTCTCCACAAGACCATACCGCATGGTGGTCAAAACGGTGGAAGCAGAAGGCCTGCAATAATCCTCGGATTGAGTAAGTATCTGAATTGTTCTGATCAACTCCATAATGGCGTGAAACGTTGTGGGTTTGTTCCTGACCATGTGCTTGGTTATTCACAGGGATGATCTGTCTTCTGCTGTGGGATTGGGAGCGCTCCGCTAGGAAATTTCTTTGACCTTTAGCGGTGAGCTAATTTATCAGATTGTCTTTTATTTTGTCATGCTGGTCTTGAGAGCATTAGACTAATGTATTTTTATGTCGCTTTCAGGAGCCGGGATATTAAAAATATTTATAGATATATATATTATTAACTCTGGAAATCCTTGTGACCGGCGCAAGTTCTGAGTCCTGTTTGCTGGAAGACGGCCTGCCTCTGCCGCATTTGTCTCGGTGTCCACGTGGCACGCGCTCCGGGTTGAAAAGTCTCCGCAGTGCAGCCAACATTCCCCGGGAGGTCCCGTGCCACCTTCCACAGCTTTCCCGAAGGTCCACCATCTTAGAGGTCGGTCCAATTTATCCTTCTAATGGTCAGGGCAACTGCGTCAGCTGCAATTTAGGTAGATTAAATTCATAGAGTCAGTAATTTAGAGCAAGCAAATATTTTTGAGAACTGGTACCTAGGGTATTTTAATAGTATAATTTCTAGTTAAAAATTAAGATAACTTGTGTGAAAATTTACTTAGAACCCTTTTAAGCGACCTAGCTTCCCGCTGAGCTCTGTACATTGCATTGGTGTCGAACAAGAGAATTATAGGTCAGTTTTCACACGGTTAGCGCAGTAAGTAACTAAATTAAGAACCAACTGAACAAACACATTTTGGCAAGAATTTTCTTTATAAATAAATGTTATAAAATATACAAAATCTTAAATTATTTATCTCCACCATATACTTCCCCTAGCAAGCTTATTTCGACACCGTTTTTTATTATTTTCAGTTTTAGTATTTTTTTCTATTATTATCACTTGTGTCCTTAATTTTGTACAGCCGGAGCTTTAAGTTTATTTAACAGTAAGGCACCCTGTGATAATTGGCGCCCAAAGTTTTGAATTTAAAAGCTTGCTGAAGGAATTTGTGGAATTTTGGTACCAGAGAAATATTTAGAAATTTTTTGTATGACTCACCTTTTGTTTTTGCTGCTTGCTCTTAGACTATGAAATATTCCTTTTGTGTTATTATTGAAGTGCATTTCTGTTGATTTCCTGCACATTTTTTTATATATTTTGAAAGGAGAAAGTTTAGTGATTACGTAATCATTTTGAGGTTATTCAAGTGTCAAAAAGAAAGTTGAACACGTGTTAGTGTGCATTGACTTCCATAGTTGGAAATTTGAATAATTTTGTGTGCATTTTCTATAATTTGTGTCGCCTTGAAACTTTTATTATTATTTTGAACGTTTTACAATATTTTTTGGAAAACTAAAAGTTGCCTGCACTTGTAAGCAAAAGTTTACCAGGGTTTTGATTAAAAGTAGTTGCACTGACTTTCAAATTTGCCAGAGCTTTATCATTGTGTTACTAGATTTTATATTTAGCTTAGAGCCAGCAAGAATTTGGTTTTTGTTTTTTTTTTGTGGCTTGTAACTCTAAGACTGTTTAGGACACATATTTTTTTTGTTTTGTGTTTGGACTTTGGCAAGTTTAGAAAGAATATTAGATTTTGTCAGTCAGCTGACTGTTTTAAAAGGTAACTCAAATAAAACAAGGTTTGAATTTTTTAAAAGAAAATTTATAGTTTAAAGTACACACTTTTACATAATAGAGCATTGTAATACCAGTATTCTCAAGAATTAGATTCACATTTAGCAAAATGGAGAGAAATATTCAGTTTCACGCATTGTTGAAAGATGAGCTGACTTATGAGGTGAAAATTCGTTCTGAAACTCCCGCCAGTACAGTAGATGCTCTGAGGAAACAGCTTCGGGCTCTTGTTGTCGAGGCTCCAAGCGAAGACATTTTGGAAACTTCGCTAGAGGCTGACACGGAATTAGATATTGTGGCTAGGAAGATTGATGATTTGCCGTCCCTTGTCGCGAAGTATAGTGAGTCCAAGGAGAGGTATGCCTTGAGCCGAGCGAAGGCATTAGGGTACCATATTTATCATCGTCTTGCTAGGATCCAGCCCGAAGAGGATGACCAGGCATTGTTGGTTACGAAGTGCAGTTTGCAGTCCAGGTTGGAGAGTCTGCTGGCGGAAATTGAAGGTCCACTTGCGGGAACTACAGCACCAGTTTGTGCCGCTGAGGGTTCGAACCCAAGTGCTTCAGCTTCGGCCGGTAGTTCTGAAATGCCAACAGATAGTTTTAGAGAAATGCGTGTACAATGCTCAAGTGACTTGAACATTTCTAAATGGCAAGTCAAGTTTAATGGATTGACAGACCCGCGCTCATTTTTGGAGCGTGTGGAAGAATTAAAGGAGGCAAATGGTGTGTCAGATTCCAAATTATTTAAGGCAGCGCCTCACTTGTTTATTGATGGTGCTTTATTATGGTTCCGTGGTATTAAGAGTTCGGTTTCAAGCTGGCAAGAGTTAAAGTCACTCTTGCTAGATGAGTTTGTCCCTGGTGATTATGATTTTAGGTTGAAACAGGAAATTCAGGCTAGGACACAGGGCGAGAACGAGCCCATTCATTTGTATTTTGCAGTAATGTCAGGAATGTTTGCTAGATTAAAGTCAGACTTACCGGAGGAAGCGAAGCTTGACATCTTGTTGCACAACATTCGACCACATTTTACACAGCAGTTAGCATTGGTAGACATCCATTCTGTCGCCGAACTGAAGACTTATTGTCGAAAGGTTGAGTTTTCACAGCAAAGGGCGAAGTTATTTGTAGAACCGCCGAAGGTTAGTGAACATACACTTTGTCGCGATCATGTGTATAAGGCCTCCAGTTCCAAACATCAACAAGTAAACGCTATTGCTGAAAAACAAAGCTTCGCGAGGAAGTCTGACGGTTCGGTGCCACAGTGTAACACTTTGCAACAGAGAAAGCAACATTTTAAAACTAATGACTTTAATATTTCAAAGCCACAGCGGCCGGTGTGTTACAAATGCAACAAAACTAATCACAATTTCAGGCTTTGTAAACAAAGGCCTAAAAATAGTTCGTTTAAATGTTACGGTTGTGGCAAGCCTGACACTGTACGGTCGCAGTGTGACATTTGTTGTCAAAAGGGTAACGTTCAGAAACCGATACCACAACAGTCAAAAAACGCCTAAGGCAGAATCGCAGCAAGTTAAATGGCCAAGTGAATCGATTAAATTTAGAATCGATTGCACAAAACAATAATTTAAGTTCGATTGCTACGATTCTGTTTACACCAAATAAAAATGATATCAGGCCATATTTAAAAATAGGTGTAAATAATTTTGAGGTTTACGGTTTAGCCGATAGCGGCTCAGCATTGTCGGTTTTAGGTAACAATGCACATTTGGACTTTTTGAAATTCGGTTTTGTACTTCAAGAGGCACACTCCAAGTCGTGTAGTGTTGCGAATGGAGTCGATTGTGAGACAATCGGGCATATTTTTGTCCCGGTTACTTTTTTGAATGCTACCAAGGTTATTAAATTTGTAGTTGTACCCTCTATTGTTAATCATGTTGTTTTGGGGGTAGATTTTTGGAAAGCATTCGATTTATTGCCTGACGTTTTAAAAAATGCGAAACGTATGACTCCACCTGAAAATTATTTTATGTGTAACGGTTTAAGTGCGGAACAAGTAAACACGATCCGGTCTTACGAACACTTAACTGCGGCCGAGAGGGAACTCGCGGATACCGTTGTAGGCAAATTTAAAAACATTTCGTTCGAGGAGAAGGGGCTTGGCAGAACCAGCCTAATGGAGCACACCATTGACACTGGCGACGCCATGCCCATCAAAACGAAACAATATCCTTTGTCTCCGGAAAAACGTGCTGCTTTATCCTCCGAGTTAGACCGTATGTTGAAGTTGGACGTAGTTACGCCCTGTGAGAGTCCGTGGAATAATCCGGCTCTTTTAGTTAAAAAATCTAACGGTGATTGGCGATTCTGTTTAGATTGCAGGAAGTTAAATTCGATCACGAAAGGAGATTCGTATTCCATTCCGTATATTCCCCAGATTTTGGACAGTTTGAAGGAAGCGAAATACCTGACCACGATCGATTTAAGTTCCTCTTTCTGGCAAATCCCGTTAGCAAAGGCCTCACAGGAGAAAACCAGTTTTTGCGTTCCCGGTCGAGGTATGTTTATGTTCAAGGTCATGCCCTTTGGCCTCTGCGGAGCGCCTGCGCGTCAGCAGAGGCTAATGGACAGCCTTATTGACCATAATATAACGAGCGACATCGAAAACGGTTTAGTTTTTTGTTATATCGATGACATCGTTATTTGTTCATCAGATTTTCAGACGCACATACGGTTGCTCAATCGTGTGTTGGCGAAGTTGGAAAAGGCGAACTTAACCATCAACTTTGAGAAGTCTAAGTTCTTCAGGCAGTCTATAAAATACCTTGGTTACGTCGTAGACGAGTTCGGGTTGCGTACTGATCCTGACAAGATCTCTGCCGTTCTCAACTTCCCCACACCAACGAGCGCGCGTGACGTAAGGGCATTCTTAGGAACGTGCTCATGGTATCGACGGTTTATCCGAAATTTTGCATCGATAGCCGCTCCTCTGAATAAACTTACGTCACAGGGCAAGAAAGCGCCACCTTTCGAATGGTCTGTAGAAGCAGAGGAAGCATAAAAACTTTAAAAAACGCTTTAGTTACGGCACCCATTTTGGCGGTACCTGATTTTAATAAACAATTTACAGTACATTGTGATGCGTCGTCCTACGGGATTGGCGGAATGCTTTCTCAGACCATCGACGGTGTTGAGCATCCTGTTGCATACGTTAGCCGCGCCTTAAATAAATGTGAGCGAAATTACAGCGCCACAGAAAGGGAGGCTCTCGCGGTTTTATTTTCAGTGGAGAAATTTCAGGCATATTTAGGCTCGCGTAAATTTAAAGTGATCACTGATCACGCGTCACTCAAATGGTTCATGAACCTTGAAAACCCGTCAGGGAGGTTAGCTCGTTGGGGTTGCAGACTGTCTCAATTCGATTTTGAGATTGAGCACAGAAAGGGATCGCTTAACGTTGTGCCTGACGCACTTTCGAGACTTATGAAAGTTGACGCTATAAATGTTACGAATGATGACGCTGAGCCAGACGAATGGTATGACAAGATTGTAAATGGCTGTAGGTCATTTCCCGCAAATTTTCCGAATTTTTGTTTAAAGGACGGGAAACTTTTTAGACTTTCGAAGGCCAAGTATAATTTGTTGCGAGAGTTTGATTGGAAAGAAGTGGTGAAGAAGAGTGATCGAAAGAGAGTTTTGCAGCAAAACCATTGCGAAGCAACTGCAGCTCATTTAGGTGTTTTTAAAACTCATCGCCGGTTGGCGTTGACATACTTTTGGCCCGGTATGTACAAGGATGTAGTCGAGTTCGTAAAGGCTTGCGATGTCTGTGCAGCGTACAAGCACTCGCAGAAACCGACTGCAGGCCTCATGGGACAACCAAAGGTATGTCATCGACCATGGTTGGTAGTTAGTATCGACCTCGTCGGTCCGCTTCCGCGCTCTCGGGCAGGTTATACATTTTTGTTGGTTGTTACATGTTGCTTTTCGAAACATACACTGCTGTTTCCACTTCGCCGCGCTACTAGCGCTTTGGTGGCGAAGCATTTTGAAAACCATGTCATTTTGGAACATGGCGTACCTGAAACCGTGATTTCGGACAACGGAGCGCAATTCACGGGATCAGAGTTTAAGCAGCTATTGAAACGCTACAACGTACCTAACATTTTTTACAGTCCGCGCTATTCGCCGCACGTGAATCTAGTGGAACGTTATAACAAAATTGTAATGACCGCCGTAGCGTCTTACGTAAAGGAAAATCACCGTACATGGGACGAAAAACTGCACCAGATTAGGTTTGCCATAAACAGTGCAGTCAGCGAAACCACCGGGTATTCTCCTTTCTTTTTAGTGCACGCTAGGGAACCGGTCATTAACGGCTCCTTTTATAAAGATACCGATAAACAATATTGTGTAGGTATACCTAGAGAGGAGTATGCGGGCGAATTTGGTTGTTTGAAAGATATTTTTGAACAGGTTAGGGTACGTATGTTGCAAGCACATGAAACAAATGCCAAGTATTATAATATGAGACGCCGAGAGGCGAGATTTTCGGTTGGGGATATTGTTCAGAAGCGTACGTACACGCAAAGTGACGCTTCTAAGTTTTTTATGTCGAAGCTCGCACCTAAGTATGAACCGTGCAGAGTTAAGAAGGTTTTGTCCCCATTAGTTTATGAGCTCGAAAGGTTGGACGGTCAACAAATCGGGTCGTGGCATATTAAAGACTTTAAGTAGGTATTAACGGGAGTCAGGTTTTGAGGTGGAAGTCATCTCTGGACGCAAAGCCTCGAGCCTATAGGGCTTGTCGCTTTGCCGCCAGGGTTGACAACTGCTATCACCTAGCTCTCGTAACATAACATATGCGGTTGAAATCGTTAGTAGTGTTAAATATTCGGTAAATATTTAATGCACGAATTTTGTTCGAAACGTGGCGAACAGAAAAGCTGCTTCGTTACTATGTTTGCATTGTGTGATGTATAGTAGGTATTATGAATGCGTGAAGTATGTTAGGCGCGATCGATACTGTGCTCAGTCTTAAATCGAATTGGGCTGTAGGTACTTATAGTTTGGTTAAGAGTTTGGAAGAGTTATCCTTGGACGCACGATCCCTCGTCTTCTTGTACCTGTCGTCGTGCCGCCAAGGACGACAAACCACTCACCAGCTACTGTGCCTCTCAACCTCAAGGTCAGAGCCGTCTTTAATATGACCAAATAGCAACATTTGTTGCAAAAATTTTGTCAGGTACTACCATACCGGACAAACACAGAAATAGTACGTTTTTTTTGTATTTTGTTAGCGTATCCTTTAGGTAACGCGTCGTTAGGCTAAATACCTAACGTTTTAGTTTAGGTACTATTTCGCATGTTGCCACGCCTAGTTTTTGTTTACGGTATACCATGTTTTGTGGGTGTTGTGCAACATGATTTTGGATGTTTCGTTTCCTCCGACAAGTTAGTCGGGGACACGCTTTTGGAATATTTAGGAGTTTAACTAAGAGGGATTAAAACTTAGATTTTGACGATTTTGTTTTGTTTTGAACTTTAGGTTCTTTGAATTTCGGAGTCGGCCCATAGTTTATGGACTAGACATTTTCATTTTGCCCGGACAAGCAGAGTATATTTTGAGGAATGCTGATCAGCGGTCCTGGCGTTGGATATTGGCTTTCTTAGCACAAGGTGCTACATCGCGTTGTGCTGAGAACGCCAACGGTTCGTTCACTGGTTGTTAGGTATTACGGAGGTTTTTTCTATGTGTTGCGCGGTTGGCCTCATAGTTTTTTTTACCTGCCGTTATTGATTACGTGGGTTCGAGATTTTTTTAGTTTTGAGTTTTGTGGATATGGCCTTTCAGGCAAGTTGTTGAAAATGGTAGAATTGTTTAAAAGTTAGGAAGCTTTGATGGGTTTGTGTAGACATTTTTTTGAAATAAAATCTCGAAGCCTCGTTTTGTTTTTCCCTTTTTCATTGTCCTTCTGGGATACTATTTCTTTTAGTATTATAGTTTAGTTTTCTTGCCTTAGGGTTGTTTGTTGCCTTGGTTCCTCACAGTTCAATGTGATGAAAGCCGCTGGGGACAGCGGGCGGTTCACCTACGTTGAACCTTTAAATCGGGGAGGGAGGTATTGTAACGTAGTATATTTTCTTGGTCGTAATTAATATTTTTTTATAAATCTAAAATCGAAATTTCTTTAATTTTATTTTGTTTCAAATCCTCAATTAGTGCAAAAATACTTGCATCCACACATGTATGCACTTTTCTGCATAATCTGTGCATGGGTTGCCAGATAGCTAAAAATAACCCATTTTATGAGATTTTAAATTGTTACTCCAGTACATTTTGATAAATTAAATTAATATAATTATATAGAAATAATGCAGAAATTTATCTTAAATACATAACAAAATACTGTAATATTAATACTCTAAATAAGAGGCCTGTCTGGAGTGACAATCTTGCTATGTACATCATAGTAAATCTTTCATGACTCTGATGGAGTCTCAAATAAATATAATATATTAATTCGATATATTATGTCTTCCTGGGTTTGTCACCCTATGTCCTTGATTGCTCCATATGCAAATAGGTTAATGATCTTGGGTGGTCCATTTCCTTTTTTGACCCTTTTGGGTGCACACGCACTTTCTCCACAAGACCATACCGCATGGTGGTCAAAACGGTGGAAGCAGAAGGCCTGCAATAATCCTCGGATTGAGTAAGTATCTGAATTGTTCTGATCAACTCCATAATGGCGTGAAACGTTGTGGGTTTGTTCCTGACCATGTGCTTGGTTATTCACAGGGATGATCTGTCTTCTGCTGTGGGATTGGGAGCGCTCCGCTAGGAAATTTCTTTGACCTTTAGCGGTGAGCTAATTTATCAGATTGTCTTTTATTTTGTCATGCTGGTCTTGAGAGCATTAGACTAATGTATTTTTATGTCGCTTTCAGGAGCCGGGATATTAAAAATATTTATAGATATATATATTATTAACTCTGGAAATCCTTGTGACCGGCGCAAGTTCTGAGTCCTGTTTGCTGGAAGACGGCCTGCCTCTGCCGCATTTGTCTCGGTGTCCACGTGGCACGCGCTCCGGGTTGAAAAGTCTCCGCAGTGCAGCCAACATTCCCCGGGAGGTCCCGTGCCACCTTCCACAGCTTTCCCGAAGGTCCACCATCTTAGAGGTCGGTCCAATTTATCCTTCTAATGGTCAGGGCAACTGCGTCAGCTGCAATTTAGGTAGATTAAATTCATAGAGTCAGTAATTTAGAGCAAGCAAATATTTTTGAGAACTGGTACCTAGGGTATTTTAATAGTATAATTTCTAGTTAAAAATTAAGATAACTTGTGTGAAAATTTACTTAGAACCCTTTTAAGCGACCTAGCTTCCCGCTGAGCTCTGTACATTGCATTGGTGTCGAACAAGAGAATTATAGGTCAGTTTTCACACGGTTAGCGCAGTAAGTAACTAAATTAAGAACCAACTGAACAAACACATTTTGGCAAGAATTTTCTTTATAAATAAATGTTATAAAATATACAAAATCTTAAATTATTTATCTCCACCATATACTTCCCCTAGCAAGCTTATTTCGACACCGTTTTTTATTATTTTCAGTTTTAGTATTTTTTTCTATTATTATCACTTGTGTCCTTAATTTTGTACAGCCGGAGCTTTAAGTTTATTTAACAGTAAGGCACCCTGTGATACAGTGATAAACGCATTTTTTGCGTTGTAGTTTCCTCGCTATAGTGAGGGGAAAAGTTTTGTGTTACACTCGGGTGCAAATGTATTTTACTTCTCGTGTGTTAAAAAACTCGCAAGTTCAGGATTCTATTCTCGAACCACTCGCTTCGCTCGTGGTTCAACTATAGAATCCTTTCACTTGCTCGTTTTTCAATTCCACACTCGGCGTTAAAATACTTGTTCCAGGGCGACTGTTAAGAGGATACGGTAGCGAAAATGCTAAAATGGAAAGGAGGCGCCCCTTTCAACTTGGGAATTTTAGTTAAATATACGTGTTAATAACTAGATTTATCGAAAAAAAATTGTCCATTAAGAACAACTCGATCAAAAGATATTTCAAAAAAATCTTTAAAATCGAGGTTCCGCTCTCGACTCTTTCCTCCTTCAAAACTTAATCAATCGGAACGAAATTTGAGAATCTGAATAACAAGGAAATAATCTATGTCGGACCGTTTAGCTTTTTTGGTTAATTGTTACCAATCTTGAGTATCACACCTTTTTTTGCGCCACAATGAAAAAGGCCGTTTTTGTAAATTTTGATTGGCTCTAGTCTTTTGAAAAGCAGAATATCAAAAAAATCAAAACTGTCCGACACATAAAAATAATAACAATCTGTTTTGAAAAAATCATTGCTCTGTATTCAACAACGAAGGGAGGAAATAGTCGAGAGCGTTTGTATGGAGAATTGACTCCTACCGTATCGTCTTAATAAAATCCGATTCCAGAGCATACGTACAGTCAACCACATGAAACCCTAGGACACTGTAGAACTATGCCATAGTGACGTTATAAATCAGATTGTAAGAAATATATTGTCATTTTGACATGGTTGTAGTGTAGAGTACCCTAGGGTTCCAATTGGTTGACTGTACGTGAACATTCTCAAGACCACGTACTGTGTGTTTAATAATTAAAAGGAATTTAAACTTAGCAGTTAAATTATAGGTACTAATGACCTCAGATTATAGAATTATTCTCAAATGAAGATATACAATCTTCATTTAAATGGAAAATACATAATTATAAAATTAGTTAATGAATAAATAAACCTCGCATTCGCAGTGGCGTATCGGTATGTGAATATATTAGTCCGCCGCAGTAGATTTTACGCTAATGAATACTTAATCAAAGGTATATACATTGTTTTTACTATGACATGTTTGTACTGCATAAATTACTACATATAATAATTGATGACTACTTTCTTCCAAATAAGAAATGCATTACCTATGTTAATATACTATGCAATATCTTTGTTAGCTGAATTCCCAAAACTGTATCATCTAAAATTAACTAGTTTAAATTATAATATTTGTATTAACGTAAATTAGTGAATGATAGAATTATTTGAATTATTAAATTATTTGAATGGGCCGAAATTGAATAATATTATTTTGAATTGTTAATTAATTATATTGACCAAATAAATTGTACCATGTTATTTTTATTATTTAAGTCTGCAAAAAATAAAAAGCTTTTTTTTTTTATTAAATTGAAAATATTAAGGCTAAAGCCAGGGTGTGTATAAAATTACTTTTCTCAAGATATGAGGTCTCATGAGCAAGTTTAAGTGTTGGAGTACATTGAAATTGAATCCTGGTGCCGTAGCCGAATGGCATTTCTGCGGCGCGAAACGAAAACGAAACGCCGCGAAAGGTAGTCTGGCTCTGTCACGCCAATACGCAAGAGCGATAGAGATAGATATCTACGAGCGTTTCGTTTCGTGAGCTAAAAGGAATCTAAGCCAGCGTTCCCACTTAAGCGTTGCGTGTCTATCCGCGCCACGCCACCTGAGTGTAATTCAAAAAACCGGCCAAGAGCGTGTCGGGCCACGCTCAGTGTAGGGTTCGTAGTTTTCCGTCAAAAACTACTGAACCTATCAAGTTCAAAACAATTTTCCTAGAAAGTTTTTATAAAGATCTACTATTGTGATTTTTTTCATATTTTTTGAACATAGGGTTCAAAAGTTAGAGGGGGGGGGGACGCACTTTTTTTTTCCTTTGAAGCGATTATTTCCGAAAATATTAATATTATTAAAAAACGATCTTAGTAAACCCTTCTTCATTTTTAAATACCTATCCAACAATATGTCACACGTTGGGGTTGGAATGAAAAAAAATATCCGCCCCCACTTTACATGTAGGGGGGGTACCCTAATAAAACATTTTTTTCCATTTTTTATTTTTGCACTTTGTTGGCGTGATTGATATACATATCGGTACCAAATTTCAGCTTTCTAGTGCTTACGGTTACTGAGATTATCCGCGGACGGACGGACGGACGGACGGACGGACGGACGGACGGACGGACGGACGGACAGACAGACATGGCGAAACTATAAGGGTTCTAGTTGACTTCCTAGTACATTTTGTATAGGAAGGACGTAAGACGGTGGCGTGTACTGGCGGCGGACGTCCTTCCTATACAAAATGTACTGAGGAGACGTTTTTTGAATTACACTGAAGCGGCGTGGCGCAGACGTCCGTTGCGCGCCCCGAGACACGCGACGCTCTGATGTGGCCGGTCCCTAATACTATATGAATATCGAGCATAGCGAATTATTCTCAAATACAATCCTGATCTTAGTGAGGGATGAGGAATTTAAGTGCTAAACGCTTAAGTGGAAGGAAACATATTTTTTTATATTTTCTTTTTTTTTTTTTCAGAATTATATTTAAGCTAATTAAATACATACTTCATACTGCAAAACATTATCAAGTCCTAGAACACATGAAGCCATACTTTGATCCCTTTTAGTAGAGAACTATAAGACCTTTTTCGAATAGGAAGGTGATGTGATGAGAAATTGTTATTTAATTTCGGCGATTACAGCAGCATCGAGTTTAAGACCGTATTTCATTTACCCTAAGGCGAAAAGCGATAAAGGCCCGTGGCATTGGGTTGCCAGGTGCGTATACGCGCTATAGCCAAATGAACAAACGCTTACGATAATATCGTTATCGTAGCAGCTATCTATCTCTATCGCTCTTCCGTATTGGCACGACAGAGCCAGACTGCGTTTCGATCGGCGTCTAGCGTGTACGATTGTGATTTTGGCTAGGGGGCCGGCAGACCAGAAACGGCACAACTGGCACAACTGAACTGAATTTCACAATCCGTTTTGGGCGGCGATGGAGTTAATATTAAATTGTCCTGCAACCTGCAAACTGATTTAAAGGATCAAGACCACCATATTTGTTAAAAAATTACCAAAATAAAAAATATAAAAAAAAATATTTGAGATACTCATAAAATGCTCTTTCATTTGATACGTAACACAATATAGTTTTAATAACTTTAATTTTTAATTTTCAATTTTACTCCCCAAAAGTGGCCCCTATAATTAAATTTCATTTAATTAAATAACATGTCGTCTTTGGGTCACAGGTTTACATATGTGTACCAAATTTCAAGTAAATCGGTCCAGTAGTTTCGGAGAAAATGGCTGTGACAGACGGACAGGAGTGATCCTATAAGGGTTCCGTTTTTCCTTTTTGAGGTACGGAACCCTAAAAAGCTGTCGAATGTGTCAAAAGAAGTATGGTTATAAGTTATAATAAGTACTACAGTTAATTATTTTAATATAGGTTGTTGTTACTAAAAGTTGCGCAACGACCATACAACAATGGTTCTCATTTCAATAGGTAAGTTACATAAACTGCCGTTACAGTGGCGTACAGTACGGAACGGGTAAAAGCAATAGCGCCAGACGAACGGTCAATGTCGTGACAAGTGTGCCCGCTTACGATAGGTTGGCAACTTGGCAGGTGCGAAACTGCGAATGCGGATTACTCTATACCTATTACTTTCCTTATTTATCTACTATAGCACCAATGACCTGTTATAGGACTTTAATGTAGACAACTAGAAAATACATATATATTTTAAAATAGACATGTGCCGATTGGTGAGATATGACTTGCAACACGACATATTAAGCGTCAATTTTGTGTAAGAATACCTGTCGGTAATATATAGGTAGTATAGATACTATGACATAAACAACAGCCAGATGTCCCTTTTTATATTATACTATAAGGTACAGCGGGGCAAATGTCGACTGGGAGGCAAATGTAACTAGTCCATTATTTTTATGTTTTACAATTTTTGCATTATTAAATAGAGTCAGGGGCGGCTCACTCCGCGATTCTATCGCCGCGCTACAAGTACATCCTGGCGGCCGCGAGTTCGCGGCCTACTCAGGGGTGGCGCGCGTTCTCACGGAATGCACGTTCGCACTTTCTATTGTTACTTTACGTCGCGAGTTTTTTTAAGGTTCATATGCGATGTCCGCGTGTCGAATGGCTAATAATACTTAGTTAAATAGACATCATGAATAAAATAAATACCATAGGACATTCTTACACAGATCTACTACTAATTAAGTCCCACGAAAAAGTTCAATAAGGCTTGTAATGTTGGAACTTGAACAAAAATATATAAATACAGTATATATACTTAGAAAGTACCCAAGACTTGAATATAATAGTATAACATTTTATGTGAGTATTAATTCGTTTTAATCCATAGGTAACCCTATCGCCGGACGCCGCGCACGTGCGGCTCGTTTCTTTGTAAGAATTTTGTAGGTATTTAAAAAGGCGGCATTTCGTAAACATCAAAGCAGTGAGCCTTCTGTACTTGTACTATTATATATTCTGTGATAGAGTGTCCACCGGTTATATATGGTAGGCGCGTTCAGTGGAAACATGTAGAACTCAACATGTAATAATGGATTAGTTACAATTGCCCCCCAGTCGAGATTGGCCCCGCTGTACCTTATTTTATGGCCTCTAATTTTCAGCACTGACTTGATTACCTAGTTATTTGGAAAACTCGAGCTTTATTATTTCAAGAAGAAGTACTTATACTTTGTTCCAAAGAATTACTTATTATTTGTTGTTCTGTTATAATATTAAGTTACGATATTTGGTGCCCATCTATCATCCCTAATTGGTCTGCTGCTAAGTCGATTTTGGTTTTAATATTACGGATTTTTTCGGTACTAGCCCGCGCATTCTTGGTTTATCTCAATGAAAGAACGTTAATATTGACCGGATATGAAACATACGTAACCCGTTTGATCAGGTCTCAGCAACTCATTTAATATCCGACTATTATCATCCTGTTTTAGAAACCCTTTTTAACCCCCGACGCAAAAACGACGGGGTGTTTAAGACGTCTGTCTGTTTGTACAGCTCCCGGGTGAACCGATTTCGATTTAGTTTTTTTGTTTGAAAAGTTTCTCCATGAAAATCGGTCCACTAACGTTTTTTCGTTAGGTTATTAAACGATACGTACAAACGCGAAAGCGTCCGTCTTCAAAAACCAGGGAGGAAATAGTCGAGAGACTATTTCCTCCCTGGTTTTTGAAGACGGAGGAGGCCGCGCTGGACCGCGAACAATGGAAATTCCTTCTGAGAGCCCTATGTCCCTGATGAGGGATAACAGGATATCATCATCATCATCATCATCATACATACATCATACGTACATTTAACTATAATTCTCAAATAGAAAGGGGGGGCTCCTTTCCATTTTCGCTCCTTACTCTCCGTAGCGTCTTAATACATGCCTGCATGCATCAGATGCCTGATACGCGGCACGGTTATCGATTTGTTGTCAAATTAAAGTTTTCCATAAATTCTACCATTTTTAAATTTTCAGTGGCGGTATTCACTGGGAAAAAACTCGAAGTAAGTCTTTTTGTGTTTTCTGTATCATAGCATAGATAGTTAATAAACATCTCAAAAGGGTTATTTTTTCGAGTTTATTGAAAAGGCGGAAAAATTGAGATTGAAGACACTCCCGACTAATTCAGCTTAAAATTCAGCGAAAAGATACTAAATCTAAATCGTTTCATCCGTTTGGGAGCTACGGTGCCACATACAGACACGCACACAGACAGACACGTCAAACTTATAACAACCATGGGGGGTTTGTGCGTTGGGGGTTAAAAAATTGTTAGTTATGAATATTTTTTTAGACAATAACAGAGTTTCCCGCTATATTAGGGTTGCCATAAAGTATAGGTTGAGACACTAGTGACATTGAGCAGGACAACTTTTTTTTTTTGTAAGTTAATCTTAATGCGATTAAGAGAAAACTCTTAGCATCTGAATGGTAGATTGCCTGTTAAAGTCAGAAAACATTCACTGGTTAACATTTGGGAGATCAACGTCATAGTGGATGCCCTGAGAAGGAGACTAAGGGGGACTGAAATCTTCTCAAGCCTGAGGCATAGGGATAAAGCCAGTGTATGTTCATTTGATGTTCATAAGCCCTTGTAATATGCCTACTTGAAAAATAAATAATGTTTATTAAAATATGCTACTCTTCAAGAGGTCACAGTAAATTCTCCTCCTTTTATTTATTACTAGCTTTTTCCCGCAGCTTGTAATCTTATTTAAATGTTGAACTTCGGACCCCCATTTCATCCCCTTAAGATGTGAATTTTGAAAAATCCTTTCTTAGTGCTCCTCTACACCTTATTAAGGAACCTACGTGCCAAATTTGGGATCTCTAGGACCAGCTGTTTAGGCTGTGCATTGATATGTCAGTCAGTCAGTCAGTTTCTTCTTTTATATATTTAGATTGTTGACTTTAAAGAATGGAAAGTATTTGAATGATCTTGCGTTATCCCGGCATTTGCCACGGCTCATGGGAGCCTGGGGTTCGCTTTGACAACTAATCCCAAGATTTGGCGTACGCACTAGTTTTTACGAAAGCGACTGCCATCTGACCTTCCAACCCGAAGGGTAAACTAGACCTTACTGGAATTAGTCCGGTTTCCTCACGATGTTTTCCTTCACCGAAAAGCGACTGGCAAATATCAAATGACATTTCGCACATAAATTCCGAAAAACTCATTGGTGCGAGCCAGGGTTCGAACCCGCGACCTCTGGAACGAAAGTCGCACATACTTACCGCTAGGCTACCAGCGCTTCAATAATGAAATACCTTTTGATATTTGCATAAATTACATGTCATAATATATATATGAGCATTTCTTTTTTTTTTTGCCAATAAAAAAATTTTGATTGTTTTAGGGAATTTTAGGTCAATTGTACTCAGAATCACGAGTACTTTCAATCTCACTGGGAGATAAAAAGTGTCCCAGAATTTCCATACATTTTTGTTACTTCCCTCTTTTGTTACCCCATACAACATGTACGGAAAATGGTAACAAAATAAAAAAAAATCGTATGGGACAATTTTTTTAACCACTAGGATTGAAAAAGCTAGTAATTCTGAGTAGAAATAGCGTATTTTTTTCCAAAAATATCACACTTCATAAAAGTGGCAAAAAAAAAAAAAAAAAAGAAATTCTCATATTTGATATTATATCTAATAGGAACCCTATTGGCTTCGTTCGAAGTGCATGGAGGGGGTAAGCAAAGCGATCGCAGTGCTTGCGGTGGTCAAAATCGACACTCATTGTGGTTGTCATCAATCAAAACTCATGAAATATAATACAATGTGTAATGTTTGATATGGGGCATAAATGTTGTTTCGTTGTTAAAATTGTAAAAATAATGGCATAAATAGTCGTTGCACGTTCTATGCGTTTCTTAGAGAACACTGGAAATTGGATCAAAGAACTAAATGGATAGCTACGGTGAAAAGAAAACGTAAGTGACATGTCAAAACAAACCATTATAATAAATTATATTTAAGCTTTGTTTACCTAATATTGTTCAATACGCTGTTAGTATTTTTCCTACTGTAAAAGATTATGCTTAAAGATTCAGGCCTAGCCTGGGAATAGGCCCGTGTCGGATATTTCTGCGGCCGCGGACATGACTAGGTACTTACGTTTAGATTTGTTTTATATGGCATTAACGGGACAGAGGTTTAGCGAATACCATATCACTAGCTCGAAGAACTTGTACCATTACTCCTATGTTCTTCAAGATTCCTTATATGCCCTGCCAGCACCAATTTATTGACTCTTTCTGTAGTCTGGGATTGGAAGTTTATACCGTGAGTAATGCTTTGAAAACTGATTTTTTGGTATTATATCAGATTCAGATTCAGATTCAGATGATTTATTTGCCATTACAAGTATAAATACATGCAAATATAGTTACAAATCATACTCTAAGTACTTAAATGCTAGGATCCATGTCTTTATAATCTATCTACCTAAATTACACTTGAAATAGTAGCTCTTGTTATTCGATTTATTTAAAATTAACGAAAAATCGTTAAAATATAATGTTTGTTTACATGTCATTTTTTGACATTTTCCACTTCAAGTTCACATGGTAGTGGGCGTAATTGTCGTGCACGTAGCCAATAGTCGGGTAATTTACGTACATTCTGCAAAATACCAATTTTGTCTGTGTAACAGTATGAATAGTAAAATCCTGATTACTTAAAAGGATAGATTACTGATACCCTGAGAAACTAACCGGAATTGTATGTAAAGCATTTGTTTTTCATTTCATTGACAAAGCAGCAATAAAATTGCTAAGTTTTTGGCAATCAAAAGCAGATGGGTTCTTTTTAGTATGGTTGAAAAAAATGCCTGTATTTATCCTATTACCGAATTTCCTGCTTGGACCCTATTCAATCTGTATTTATGGGTCACTTGAGAAAAAAAGAGAGATGGAGAGTGCAATGAACCTACTAGAACCAAAACAAAGTAGTGTGTTACAAAGTATTAGTAACAGAATGATTGTATAAATGTAGATTTTACCACTGTGGCTATTATAGAAATTGCCTATTGCTTTTAGTTTCTTTTTAATGTCATAAAACCTAAATTTAAAGAATGCCCAGGGAAAAAGTAACCAATGCAACTAAGGGCTAATTGATACACTTATATATGTAATTTCAATAATGAATATAATTACATATCAATTACAAAACCTACAATACACACCTCAGCCTGTCTACTACAGCTTGGCGCTTGGGTGGCAGGATCATGTCCTCCATGGGCTGGAGCATGTTGGGCGGGTGCTGGGGCGAGGCGCCGGGCAGCAGCCCGCCGGCGCCGCCGCCGCCCACCAGGTGCTCCACGGTGATGGCGACTCTCTCTTTACCTCTGCTTCATCCTCACCGCCAGCACCTTCCTCCTTCTTTCGATACTCAAGGCTCAAGTACTACAACGCAAATGCGCTAACACTATCAAAAAGTAACTATAGTTCGTCCTTAAATCCCTGAACACGTCTTTCATGATGCCACAAACAATCCCAAAGCACTTCCACCTTTCTTGATTCTCACAATTCTAACGATATAACATCGAATGGTTCACTTGTTGCACTTGTTTTAAACGTTATTGCATATAACACTGTGTAAGTGTACAATCGTACAAATAGAAAAACATGTCAAAATGATAAAATGTTTTGAAACGATTTACGAAGTCGTCGTAATCACTATTTTACGCTACGATCGAGTTTATATGGGTCACAAATTATAATGAGTTCATTAGCTAGCTATAAACTTTTCAATATCTTATATTTAGTCCAAAAATATGTTGAAAACATCAAAATTTCACAATTTATACATTTGACACTGTTTGCGTCCGCTTCAACGATCCTTTTGCCAAACATCAACTGAACTGAACTGAGTGAACTAATTGAACTGACGCTTCAAGAAGCCATTTTTGAAATTACATTCCTTGCATTCAATAAAATTTATAGTTCATTCAAGTTGTTTGAGTTATATGTAAAAACACTTCTTAAAACATATTTTCTATAACAAATCGTTTATAATATATCAGACTTATTTTTTAATGCATAAAACCATAATAATATAAAACTTATAAATTTTATTAAAAGAATATTATTTTATTAATAACTTGAACAGATGGATTAAGGATCTAGCTAGTTTGAAGTATAATTTTATAGTTCAATTGAATATGTCACGTACAGACCAAACCCCTATAGACATCCATTACAAGACGACTCGCGGTCACCAGCCTTACTTGTATTTGCCATGATATAATGGTCCAAGAGCTGGCAGGATTTTGGAGTAGGTCCTTGAGGCAACCTGGAAAGGTGCTCAGATGCTTCTCTGATCATAGCCAACATCAGGTCTGCAAGTCTGGCAGCTGAGGAGCGGGGCTTTATCGAGCTATGAATTTTTAAAGATTTAATTTTTTGAGGCCCAAAAAAGGTGTTTGAGGCAACCTGGAATTATTAAAAAGTGAAAATAGAGTTCCTCAGAAGTCGCATAGTATTTATGCCAGATCATTTGGCCGGGTCCTTCACCGTGCCAGAACGGTACAAAGTGGTAAAAAAAAAATTCCAAAAAAGGTTCTTGAGGCAGTCTGTCATTTTTACCAGTGAAAGATGAGGGTCTAAATAGCCATGGAAAAATAATGCCATGCCATGAGGTGGGGTCCGTACCCTGCCATTCGATCTTGAAAGTCAATTTTTTAGTTTTTCGTAAATAACTCGTAAACGGTGGCCCACAGCAAAAAAATATGTTAAACAGAAAATATCTACATAAAATTTCCTACAAGAAAGGTTATGTACGTTTTTTCGATAGGATCAATATATAAATGGATAATTTAGTAAGAAAGTTTCTTTTAATCGATTACATGCTCCGTTTTTCGTCAATATCTCGTAAACGGTGGCCCACAGCAAAAAAATATGTTAAACAGAAAATATCTACATAAAATTTCCTATAAGAAAGGTTATATAACTTTTTTCGCTAGGATCAATTTTTTAGTTGGTAAGTATTTTTAAATAGATATTTGGGCCGTTTTTTGTTGATAACTCAAAAACGTTGGCTCAAAACCAAAAATAATGTTAGACAGAATTAATCTACATAATATTTCCTACAAGAAAGGTTCTATACGTTTTTTCGCTAGAATCAATATTTTAGTTGAAAAGTATTTTTAAATACATTTCATGGGCAGTTTTTTGTTATAAATAATAAATAAAATAAAATAAAAAGCCTTTTATTTCCTGTTATTATATACAATGAAATCTTTGCTATTTGTTAGTAATTGTTAGTTTTTTTTTCTCTAGTTCTAATTTAGTTTTTTGTTAGTGATTACATTTATATTTTAAGTAAGTTTACAATTAAATTTTTTTTTTTTTTTTTTTTTTTTTTTTTTTTTTTTTACAAACAGGAACCCCTTAGGTGAAGGCCTCTTCCAAAGCTAGCCATTTTTGTCGGTCTTGAGCAATTTTTTGCCAGTTTGGTCCGGCGATTTTTTTGATGTCCTCATCCCAGCGTGCATTTGGTTTTCCTTGTCGGCGCTTTCCAGCAGGACCTTTCCATGTCGTAACTGATTTCGTCCATCTGTGGTCCTTTAGGCGCGCTACGTGTCCAGCCCATCTCCATTTTAATTTCCTTGCCTGGCTGAGAGCATCCATTGTTTTTGTTTTAGCTCTTATTATGCTGTGTCTTATTTTGTATATCTTTTTCAGATTTAGCATGCTGCGTTCCATGCCTCTCTGACATGTAATTATCTTGTTTTTGGCCTTATCGCTGAAATTCCAAGTTTGGCATCCGTATATTAAACTGGGGATTAGGCAAGTGTCCATAACTTTCTTTTTTAACGATATAGGCATTTCACTTTTAAATATTTCTTTATAGTTCCAGTACTTGCCCCATGTGCTTTTGACTCTCCTCTCTATTTCCAGTTCATTGTTGTTATGGTTGAAGCCAATCATTTTTCCCAAATATATACAGGGTGTTTGGCACATGGACCGACAAAATTTTTTGGGGGGTTTGTGGTATCATTTCCTTCCTTTTCTTCCTTGGAACCTTGGTCCTAGGACCCACGGATCTGGAGATACGATTTTTTATTTATCAAATCATAATCTGTTTTTCGAAGCCCCATAACTTTTTTTCGTGTGGTCTTAAATGCATAATTTGTTTGTTAGTCTTACATTAGGCCTGTCTGCTTCTAAAATAGATCTTTATTACAAATGGACACATGGACCTTTTTCAATAAAAATAAACTGAATGTTGTAAACATCTGCACTTCTAAATGAAATGAAAAAAAAAACTAACTTCAATTGGAGAGCTCTTTTTATTGAAAGGTCTTTGGTTGATGACGTTTATGGTATGCACTTCAGTAAAAAAGGCTTTGCAAATCAGATTTGAATCAAGAGGATAAAAAAGTCTGACATGGAAATTAAGATTCGTAGGTTAGTAAATCAATTCAACGTAAATTTTGTTCGAACTGTTCTCCTCTCTCCCGCATACACGCCTGACACCTTTTTCTAATTTCATCAGTTGTCGTTGCTAGCACCATTTCTTCTTTCATGGTTTAAAATGCGGCGTTTATTCTTTCTACCAACACTTCTCTTGTTGGAACCTCCGTGGAATAAACTAATTCCTTAGCTCTTCCCCAGACGTAAAAATCCAACGGAGTTAGGTCTGGAGATCGAGCAGGCCAAGGGATGGGGCCGCCTCTGCCTATCCATGAATTTGGAAAGGAGTTGTCGAGGTGCTCCCGAACATCTCTCTGGAAATGTGCCGGGCAACCGTCATGCTGGAAGACAATGGGCACATCTTCAACTTCATCGTCTAATAGCTCCGGCAATACAGATTCTAAGAATTCTAAGTAAACAGGCCCACTTAGTCGAGCTGGTAAGTAGTGTGGTCCGATGAGACGTCTCCCTATCACGCCAGCCCAAACATTGACACTAAATTTTTGTTGAAAACTAGTCGGTCTTTTTACGTGAGGATTTTGATCTTTAGATGCCCAATGATGCAAATTATGCAGATTAAATCGATCGATCGATCCTTCTCGATTAAAACAGGATTCATCCTTCCATAAAATTCGTTGTAAAAACTGGATGTCATCGACGTCGGTGTGCATCAATTGCAGAATTCGAACCGTCTAGCGGGATCACCTTCTTGGAGACCTTTAACAAAAAAAAAACTAAAATTTAAGACTGTGACAATTTCATTTAATAACGAACTTTTATTCCATTGCCTCTCCATTATGTCACTTATTATTTAAAGTACAAAGCGGTTAGATTCAAACATTCCTTACCTTGGACCGGAGTGTAATGAAAAGCATGTTTGTCATTAGCCCGAAGAACTGACCACACTTTCCAAATCGTTACGTTAAGTGCACGAGCAGCGACGCGAATGCTTGTAGTTGGATTATCTTCAAAAGCTTGAAGTATTTCTTCGTCGACTACTACATTATGTTGTCTCACATTAACTCGAGGTTTTTAAAAATTTAAGTTTCCAGTCTCCCTCAAACGTCGATAAGTCACCGAAAATGTGGTGTGGTGGGGTAATCTTCGATTTGGAAATTTCGCTTGTTAGACCCTTTGAGCTTTCCGAGCAACACCATCGGCTTTGCCATATTCCATCAGCATATCAGCGTACTCTTCGTTAGTGTATTCAGGCATGACAATATCAAACTTAAAACAACGGTAACAAAATTCAATAAATAGCAACGTAACAAACACAACGTTACGTACTAGTTAGCAATAGCAAAGAAAGCTAAGTTATCGGTCACTAAATAATTCTTTTGCGTGCAAGGAATGGAAGCCTCGTTGAAAACTAACTGACGTTTTATTGACGCCACTTTAATAAAATTAGACTACCCTCAGATTTCACACTAAACTTAGACTTATTGAAACGCTCCAAATCGCATACATGGAGTATGCGACTTGGAGCGTTTCCATGTGTGCGTAACTTTTTAGAGCAACGACTAAACGATTACAAAGCGGATAATCGAATTTTTAACGAAACACAATTAGGTACACGACGAAGGTACCAGTATCAGCAATAAATTAAAATTAGTTTAATTTACATTCAGTTTATTTGTAATAAAAAAAGCTCATGGTTCGTTTTATGCTGAAATTTGTAATAAAAATCTAGTATTTTAGAAGCAGACAGGCCTAATGTAAGACTAACAAACAAATTATGCATTTAAGACCACACGAAAAAAAAGTTATGGGGCTTCGAAAAACAGATTATGATTTGATAAATAAAAAATCGTATTTCCAGATCCGTGGGTCGTAGGACCAAGGTTCCAAGGAAGAAAAGAAAGGAAATGACACCACAAACCCCCCAAAAAATTTTGTCGGTCCATGTGCCAAACACCCTGTATAATGGTCTACATATTCTAATGGTCTGCTGTCTAAAATTATATCAATTTTTTTAAAGTTTGACATGGTTTTGGTTTTGTTTATATTTATCTCAAGGCCTACTTGTTTACTAGCATTGTGTAGAGTTGCTATCATAGATTGAAGACTACATGCTGATTCTGCTAGTAACACCAGATCATCTGCAAACCTGAGATGGCTTAGATACTTGCCTTGGATAAATAAACCTTTGTTTTTCCATTCTAGTTTGCAAATAATGTTTTCTAATATGGCTATGAAGATAGTTGGGGACAGGGGGTCTCCCTGACGTACTCCTCTTTCTACTGGAAAACTTGGACCAATATTATCTAACTTTATTTTGCTGGTGCTCTTGGAATATAAATTTCTTATTATACTTATGTATTCTGGCTCTACCTCCTGAGCATTTAAGGTATTCCATATGCAGTCATGAGAAACAGTATCAAAAGCCTTTTGATAATCAATGAACACGATGTAAAGTGGTCGTCGAAATTCTTGATATTTCTCAATGATTTGTTCTAGGCTGTGAATGTGATCTATGGTCGAGAAGCCCTTTCTGAAGCCGGCTTGTTCTATTGGTTGCTTCTTATCCAGAGTTACTTTTATTCTTTGATTAATGATTGTGGAGAAAAGTTTGTATGTAGTTGGCAGTAAACTGATGGGCCTATAATTGTTAATATCTTAGTTTTTTGTTAATAACTCGAAATCGGTGGCTCACAGCCAAAAATAATGTTAGACTTATATTGACCGGGATATAGACCGTGATTACCTTTTTCCCGGTCAATATAAGTCTAATGAAAATAACCGTGAATCATTCAAAACTCTTAAAAATAATGTTATACAGAATTAATCTACATAATATTTCCCACAAGAAAGGTTCTATAACATTTTTCGCTAGAATCAATATTTTAGTTGGAAAGTATTTTTAAATAGATTACATGGGCCGTTTTTTGTTAATAACTCGAAATCGGTGGCTCACAGCCAAAACTAATGTTACACAAAATTAATCTACATAATATGTCATACAAGAAGGGTTCTATAACATTTTTCGCTAGAATCAATATTTTAGTTGGAAATTATTTTTAAATAAATTTCATGGGCCGTTTTTTGTTAATAACTCGAAATCGGTGGCTCACAGCCAAAACTAATGTTACACAGAATTAATCTCCATAATATTTCCTACAAGAAAGGTTCTATAATATTTTTCGCTAGGATCAATATTTTAGTTGGGAAGTATTTTTAAATAGATTTCATGGGCCGTTTTTTGTAAATACCTCGTAAAAGGTGGCCTACAGCTAAATAAAATGTTCACGAGAAAAAAATCTATATAAGATTTCCTACAAGAAAGGTTCTAAGTATACGTTTTTTCGCTAGAATCAATAGTTTAGTTGGAAAGTATTTTAAAATGGGCCGCTTTTTGTTGATAACTCAAAAACGGTGGCTCACAGCAAAAAATAACGATATACAGAATTAATCGTCATAATATTTCCTACAAGAAAGGTTCTATAAGATTTTTCGCTAGGATCAATATTTTAGTTGGAAAATATTTTTAAATAGATTTCATTAGCCGTTTTTTGTAAATACCTCGTAAACGGTGGCCCACAGCTAAATAAAATGTTCACGAGAATAAAATCTACATAAAATTTCCTATAAGAAAGATTCTATACGTTTTTTCGCTAGGATCAATATTTTAGTTGGAAAGTATTTTGAAATAGATTACATGGGCCGCTTTTTGTTAATAACATCAAAAACGGTGCCCCATTACCAGAAATAATATTAAACAGAAATAATCTATATAATATTTGCTACAAGAAACGTTATGTAAGATTTTTCGTTAGGATCAATATTTTAGTAGGACAGTATTTTAAATAGATTACACGAGCCGTTTTTTGCAAATAACTCGAAAATGGTGGTCCACAGCTAAATCAATCTTCAACGGGAATAACAAACATAAAATTTGCTACAGTAAAAGTTTTGTACGTTTTTTCGCTAGGATCAATAATATTTAAATAGATTTATTTATTTATTTACACAAAGAAAATTACACAGTATGACAGTATACAAAACTAAAGCACCGTAAATTTTAAATAAACATTACAAGTAACACAAAATTAAATATTAAATAAACAGCAAAATCAAAACATGACGCTCGTATAGCCCGGTCTACTGCCACGAACCATATCTGTTTTTTTGATTACATGTTGGAAAAGATGGACTCGCACCACCAAGTAGATGCGATATACTTCGATTTCAAAAAGGCATTCGACTTGGTCGACAATGACGTACTACTGCAGAAATTTGCAGCACTCGGTTTCACCCCAAAGCTCTTGTCGTTTTTTGCTAATTACTTGAAAGATCGTAGCCAATACGTGCAAATGTCGAACTTCCGGTCTAGAGAATATTATACGCGTTCGGGAGTTAGCCAAGGGAGCAACTTGGGTCCGACACAGTTTCTTATTATGGTAAACGACCTTTGCAGTAGTATTGTTGGGGCGCATTTTCTCCTGTTTGCTGACGATCTCAAGTTAATGTTGCCAATAGATAGTTCCTTGGACTGCGACTTTCTCCAGCAGATGGTGGATACAGTGTCACGGTGGAGCGCTAAGAACAAGCTGGAGCTTAACGCTAAGAAATGTAAAGCCATCACATTTACTAGGTCAAAAAACCCGATCACAGCGAGCTACCATCTTTCTGGAGTTCCGCTGGAGCACGTTTCCGCCATCCAAGATCTTGGTATTGGGTTGGATACTAAGCTCAACATGCACGATCACATCATAAGCATTTGCAAGAAGGCTAACAAGACGTTAGATTTTATCATGAGAACAGCCGCACAATTCAGTGACGTGAAAATTGCCCTACTATTGTATAATGCGTATGTCAGAAGCAAATTAGAGTATAATGCGATATAAACGCGTATAAACGCCCATCTTCTCGCAAGAATATCAACATTAGGTGTCACGTCTAAAAACTCATTCACTATTTGCAGTGCACGAACTAGCGGTTACTTGCGGCAAAACACGGTTCGAGCGGCCGGCACCGCCAGTAGGGGTGCCTACATTCACGAAAAGCATATTTCGTCACAGAGAGAACAAATAGACGGACCAGCTGGGATACTAAAACCGGGCAATCTGACTCCCCCTTCAAAATACCACATGCAACAGACATCAGCACGACATTACGCCTAACTTCTAACGAGAAAAGAAACCCAACGTCCCCAAAAGGAATTTTGTTGGGTACAAGAATCGGTAATACCCGTACATTTTTTTTATAAAAGAAACGCAAAAATGTTTTTTGGACCTTTTCGAGCAGCAGGATGTAGGGCGCTTCATGGGGATTCCAAACGGCTGAGGCTGTCTCAAGCTTACTTCTCACCAGGGCAGTATAAAGAAGCTTTATGTCCCTGGGATTGTCAAATTCTTTGGCGTTGCGGACAACAAACACAAGCCTGCGGTAACAGTCTGCAGCAAGCATTGTCATGTGCTCATGAAAGTTAAGGTGGGAATCTAAAACATAACCGCACAGTTGTCAACATTGAACTGAAGTTTCAGAAGTTTGTTTACAAGACTCAATTCATAAACCCGATCAATATCACTTTGTAAGAATTGTAAGTCAGAATCTTCCTGGACCCTGTAAATTAGTTTCAGGTCGTCAGCATAGAGTAGGCATTGCGCATGCTTAGGCACCAAGGCCAGATCATTGACCATAACACCAAAGAGCAGAGGACCCAGAATAAAGCCCTGACTGACCCCGGAACGGGTGGGGTAGGCACTCGACACAAAGCATCCGTGCTGCACATATTGCCGTCTATCACGTAGATAACTAGCAAAAAGGCAAAGCAGTTTAGGCGAGAAACCAATGCTGCATAATTTGCTTAAGAGTACGTCGTTATCTACGCGATCAAAGGCTTTTTTGAAATCAAAGTACAGCACGTCCACCTGCATCCCTCTATCTAAGTAGCGCGAAACGGAATCAACCAAGGTTAAGAGGCCTTATTCCTAAAGAAGAGCGTTTTTTGCAAAATGTAACATTTTTCATTCAAAACTATAATGAAACTATACTTAAGTGATTATTAAAAAACTGATAATGTTTCTAAAAGAACATATCTTAAGCTAGTTAATAATTAAGTAAAAAATAATATAATATTTTAAAATATGTCTTTTTATACTTAAAACAAATCAGTTTTTTCGGTAGACGTTTTCAAATTTCGTAGTGGGATCACTCGTTTAGAATCGTGATTGTGCTGTTAAATATGTTATTTGGGGTATTAAATGATCACAAATCACAATCCTATTGAGAGATCACACATTTAATAACCAAAATCATTAAATTTTTTTTTTCTGTTCCACCCGGTATATTAGTACAGATAGTGGACAAAAAAAACTCAAACTATAACTTATATAAAAAATAAATAAACCTAAAAACTACCCTCCAGGCCCTGGCCCCTCGGCAGGGTACCCATCACGCAAGCAGCATTCCCGCGCTGTATTGCAATAGCAATTCTTTGCGCGAGAAAGCTGCCGGCGCGAGGGTCACCTGTTGCCTCCCTTAACCGTTTCCCCAAATCCCTTACAAGCCCACGCGCTCCCTTACCCCACAGTCCGAGTGTCTCGACGCCAAACGCTACGAACTCGTAGTTGGCGCCAAGACAGCTGTATTTGTTGGCCTTAAACCGCTCCCGGGCGTCAGCTGCCGCCCCACCCTTTTTGCTGGTCACTTGGATGTAGGACGCTGCCAACGTGTCAGCGCAGGTAGCGTCCCACACCAGCGCGCGGCCCTTTCGCCAAGGGATTAACGACATCCCGTCCGGGCGACTGCCATCGTCCCGTGCGATCTGGGGCTCCAGAGCTGCGGGGACGTTGGCGCTGACGAGAGCCCTTCTGAGGATGTCGTTGAGGGCGGCATGGCGAGAAAGGCGGCCCGCGCCCGAGGAGCAGGAGAGGCCGTGGTGGCCCAGCCGGTCTACTGGGGCCCTACAAGAAGCACACGAGTGGTCTGAGCATATTTGTTATATCCAGCACGGGAAGCATGGTCGCGCGATAGACGAAAAAATATCAGGCCGTCCGGATCCGTCCATCGCACTTACAAATAGTGCGATGGACGGCCTGCTATTTTATCGTCTATCGCGCGACCATGCTCCCCGTGCTGTACGAGGTAATCATAGTTTGACATTTTAAGATTTATTTGAAATGGTGGATAAATAACCTTCCGTATCTTCCCCATTTTTTCGATAATAAGAGGTTTACATTATGTATTTTTCCTGCGATTCCTGCATTTATTGTAACTCTTAAATAATATTATCCTAAACTAGAACTTTTTGTTGACATATAAGAAAAAAATTATACATATAGGACATACCATTCTGTCGACAGACATTTTTTTAAAGCACCTAAAATTCGAATAAAATACACTGTTGATACGGGCCCGCTCAGTCTGCGCCGAGCGCTCGTAGACAACGGACTTACGGACTTGCGTTCGATCATCCGGCGCTCCTTGCTTTCGTAAGTAGCTAGATAGTTCCGAGAAATGCTGTATACTGCGACTTAACAAATCTTGATCCCGTGGGTGGCAAACAGGCATACGGTCTTATATATAGCTGCAACCCCACTGATTTCTAACCTCTCCCTATATCTGGAGAACGGCTAAACCGATTTCGACGGTCGAAGTGTCTTTGTATAGAGGGAGCGGGGAGATGTGTGGAAAAAATATGGAATCTGGTCTGCGACTCTTGGGTCAAAAAATGTTGGACGGCCTGGCTAAACGGGGGGAGATATTGGGGGGGTGCTCGACCAAATGTCATAGAGGACCCTGGGTAGTTTTTGAAGCCGTCATTTTTTTTTTCAAATGGCCGACTTTTTTTTTGTCGATTTTTCAAGTTTATCCTAGAGTGCTCAGATTTTGGTCATAGAATCTCTCTAGGGTCTAGATTAGAATGATATAAATTTTTTTTGAAAAATGCTACAAATGTGAAAAAAAAATTCCACTTTTTTTGTATGGCAACTTTTAAACCGTAAGAGATAGCCGGGGGGTGCTCGATCAAATGTCATACAGGAGCCCGAGTAGAAAAAAGTTGCATCAAAAAAATTCAAAATGGCCGACTTTTTTTTTCAAGTTGGTCCGAGCGCGCTGAAATTTTGCATGCGGCTGTATGGGCCCCTAGAATACAAATGTCAAAAAATTTTTATCGAAAATCCAAGATGGCCGCCGTTATCGCAAAATAAATTTTTCAAGTATTTTCGCGAGCCCGAAGGTGGGAGGCCGAAGCTTCAGGGTGGGAGGCCGAAGGCCGACCCCGCGGAGGGCCGCAGGAACGGAGCTCACCTTTAGGGTCCCACCCGGGCCAAATCTAAGTAATTTCACTGCGGGCATAAAGTGCTCCCATACAATTTCCTTACAAAAGTGTCTTAAACAAGCGTAACCGGCGGGCCAAAGGCCCGACGGTGGAGCTTCGGAGCCGAGCGAAGGCCGAAAACCGAGCTCCGCGTAGGGCCTAAGGCCCGGAGCGTCCCTGATCGACTCGCCGGCGGTCCGGGAAGTTGGAAAAATACTTTCCAACTAAAATATTGATCCTAGCGAAAAATATTATAGAATCTTTCTTGTAGGAAATATTATGAAGATTAATTCTGTGAAACATTAGTTTTGGCTGTGAGCCACCGATTTCGAGTTATTAACAAAAAACGGCCCATGAAATCTATTCAAAAATACTTTCCAACTAAAATATTGATCCTAGCGAAAAATCTTATAGAACCTTTCTTGTAGAAAATATTATGTAGATTAATTCTGTCTAACATTATTTTTGACTGTGAGCCACCGTTTTTGAGTTATCAACAAAAAACGGCCCAAATATCTATTTAAAAATACTTACCAACTAAAAAATTGATCCTAGCGAAAAAAGTTATATAACCTTTCTTATAGGAAATTTTATGTAGATATTTTCTGTTTAACATAATTTTTTGCTGTGGGCCACCGTTTACGAGGTATTGACGAAAAACGGAGCATGTAATCGATTAAAAAAAACTTTCTTACTAAATTATCCGTTTATATATTGATCCTATCGAAAAAACGTACATAACCTTTCTTGTAGGAAATTTTATGTAGATATTTTCTGTTTAACATATTTTTTTGCTGTGGGCCACCGTTTACGAGTTATTTACGAAAAACTAAAAAAATGACTTTCAAGATCGAATGGCAGGGTACGGACCCCACCTCATGTCATGGCATTATTTTTCCATGGCTATTTAGACCCTCATCTTTCACTGGTAAAAATGACAGACTGCCTCAAGAACCTTTTTGGAATTTTTTTTTACCACTTTGTACCGTTCTGGCACGGTGAAGGACCCGGCCAAATGATCTGGCATAAATACTATGCGACTTCTGAGGAACTCTATTTTCACTTTTTAATAATTCCAGGTTGCCTCAAACACCTTTTTTGGGCCTCAAAAAATTAAATCTTTAAAAATTCATAGCTCGATAAAGCCCCGCTCTCCAGCTGCCAGACTTGCAGACCTGATGTTGGCTATGATCAGAGAAGCATCTGAGCACCTTTCCAGGTTGCCTCAAGGACCTACTCCAAAATGCTGCCAGCTCTCCGTCTATAAGCGCGGGCGCTCGCCGTGCCCGATCAGTAACGACCAAGTAACAGACCCGAAAGCAGCTCGTGTTTTTCGCAATAAAAAAATTGAAAAAGGGTATTTTGATGCCTTAAAGATGTCCACCTGTAGTGTGAAATGATGTGGAAAGGTAACAAGAAGGTCAACTTACACTGGCTACTTACGCGACTCCCTTTTCATCTGGCACGACTGCCTGCCGTCCTTGAAACGACCAAACGCAGCGCGCTAAACACATTCCCCTCGCTTAGTGTGTTCCTAGCTTAAAGCTAGGGACACACTACGCGGACGTCCGTCGTGAATCGACCGCGGACGGGAATCTGGACAATGACATTACACATAACCGTGCAAACTATCGGTCGACGGACGCGGACGTAATTCTGACATATAACATGAAATGACAGCTACGTTCACTTATCGTTCATTTCATTCATTTTTAAAACAATTGCGGATTTCAGATTTGTGAAAATTAAGGTTATTTTATTAAGTAAAATTTGCAAAAATATTAAACTAATTTAATAAATATGTCGGCTTTGCGTGCTAGACTGGGATCATCTACGTTATGTGCACGAAAACTTCTGCTACAGTCTGCAAATAATACAAAACATTTCGCGGCAAGGGTTATAACTTGTAAAACTGAAAATGGTATGTTTTATGACGATATGATAGTTACAATATTAATCAGTTTTAGATCTTTCGGTTTCAGTAGAAAACTGATTCCTCCTTTTCGGAGTTAATACTAAATAAGATATAACATGATTATCTCTGCTCGTAGTCCACTGGCAAATGATTTTCCAAAGTAATGGGTAACTTATTGGTTTGCTTATTGTGTTTTTTAAACGCTTTAAGACTTAATCGTAAATATTCATTTTAATCTTATTTTTAGAATCCTTTTTCCTGCGGCCATATTCGCAAAGACCATACAGTACAGCAACAGAAAATAAAACGGACCAAGAGGTATTGAAGGGACCCTCAGAAAAAAAAGAGTTTCAAGCAGAAACACGAATGCTTTTGGATATTGTTGCCAGATCACTTTATTCTGATAAGGAAGTAAGTACAGTGTAGTGTTAAAATATTTTCTCATATTGATATTTAATTAAGTGTCTGTGATATTAATTTTCTTGATTAGGTAATTATTTATCTCACAACTGGCTATGTGTAGGCAAGCTGCCCTATATACTAACAGTACTCCTATGTTCAAATAGTATTTTCTTGATTGATAATAATAATTTTTAAATGCATCTTTTCAGGTCTTTATTAGAGAACTAATTTCAAATGCAAGTGATGCATTGGAAAAATTCGATACCTCACTGTCAGTGCTGCACCAGAGGGCCAGCAGTTGGAACATGTTGACAGGCCACTCGAAATCAAACTTTCCACAGACAAGCAGAATAGAACCATCACTTTCCAGGTTTGGAAAAATTACTTAAAGAAGGAGATTATTTATAAATTTAAAAGTGGAAAATTTCTGCCTTGGGTGAGACTTGAACTCAAGCCTAGTGGCATCGATTGCAGATGTTTCTGCTAATCAGGATATAATTTATATTTAACTCTTCTAATATTGGATTCCTTCCAATATCACTCTTGCACTGTAGATATAGAAATCGTCATATTTACAGTTGGTATAAGCTTCATACTTTTTTAGACATTGATTGACTAATTTTCCTGTTAGGATTCTGGTATTGGAATGACCAAAGAAGAGCTAACAGAGAATTTGGGAACTATAGCCCGCTCCGGCTCCAAATCCTTCATTGAGGAAGTAAAAAAGCAAGGTGCTGAACAGGCAAGCTCAATTATTGGCCAGTTTGGAGTGGGCTTCTACTCAGCATTCATGGTTGCTGAAAAAATTGAAGTTTTCACTAGAAGCAGCATTGCAGGTTCACCAGGATTTAAATGGAGTTCTGATGGGTAAGTTAAGTTTGGTGTATGATCAGAATTAATTGAATATTTGCCAAGAGCCTGAGGTCCTGTCTTCTCTATTATCCCAGGGATTGGTGTAGGTCGTAGGTTTTAGTTTTGACAAATCAGCCTCCATCCGGCCCACCCCGGGGTATAAACAAAGCTCTAATCTAATAGGATTAGTCCAGTTTCCTTGCAGGGTTTTCCTTGACCTAATAAAAAATGATGTGCTAAATTGTCATCACATGTAAACAATAATAAAATATTATCTTGTTTTTATTTGTATGCAATCATTAGAATGCTGTTTTATTATTTCAGGTCTGGGATATATGAGATTCAAGAAGCTGATGGGGTCCCAATTGGAACTAAGATTGTAGTCTATCTAAAGACAGATTGTAGAGAGTTTTCGGACAATGATACAGTTAAGGGTGAGTATTACACATCAGGAATAAAATAAAATGCAATGCAGCTGCCTGAAGTGCATATTATTTGATCAACTTTTTTTTGCTGCCTGGTGACGTGGACCAGGTAACAATACTAACATAAATTTAAGTTTTTGACAAGCAGGAACATCTGCAATCAATGCCACTAGGATATCCAAATGAAAATGAAAATGAAATATTTATTTTTCAAGTAGGCATATTACAATGCGCATATGAACGTCAAATAAAGCTACGCCGGCTCTAACCCTACGCCTCAGCCTCGAGAAGATTTCAGTCCCCCCTCAGTTGGGAGGGGGGTATCCACTATGGGACCGGCAAGAAACTCGGCGGGCAACTTCTTTTCAAAACATTACATCTTATAATTAACATGCATTAAATAACAACATACAATTTAACATGCAAAAGTATTCATCAAAGAATATGAACAGACTAGGTACTCTATGGAAATCAATTTCAATAAATTATATTATTGCTTAATAATACGTCGTTCTTCTTCAGAGAAAACATATCAAATTGTCATAGAAGAAAAAGATAATATGAATCTCAATATCATTAAATATGTAATTTACCTACACAACATAAAATATTTGATGTGCTTTCTTATCTGAACTGTGTCCTCTATACATAATACAATTATTTTAATTGCTATTCGTTTTTTGTAGTTTCTGGTTCGGGCCATGCATGTTTGTCTGTCAAATAGTCCTCGACTCTGTAATAAGCCTTTAACATCAATGATTTTTTTAAGTAGTTCTTAAGAGCTGGGAGGGGTAATCTCAAAGCAGTGTCAGGTAACTTATTATAAAAATGAATGCATTGCCCAACAAATGACTTCTGTACTTTACGGACACGAAACTTCTTTATGGCAAGCTTATTTTTGTTTCTAGTGTTATAATTATGGATATCAGAATTCTTAGTGAAACAGTCTAAATTCTTAACAACATAAATTATACTATCATAAATGTATTGGGAAGCTACAGTTAAGATATTAATTTCTTTGAAGAGTTCTCTTACTGATTCACGTGTTCCTAAGTTGTAAATAGAACGAATGGCTCTCTTTTGTAATACAAAGATAGTCTGTATGTCAGCTGCTTTGCCCCAAACCAGAATACCGTATGACATTACACTGTGAAAATAACTATGATACACTAGGCGAGCTGTCTCAACATTAGTCAGTTGCCTGATTCTCCTAACGGCGTATGCGGCTGAACTTAATTTGCTTGCTAGTTTCTTTATATGAGGACTCCATTGTAGATTTTTGTCCAATGTTAAACCAAGAAACAGTGTTGTATCTACCATCTCTAAGCATTCATCATTCAAAAGTATTTTTGTATCGATTGGTTTAACATTCGGCAGAGAAAATCGAATACATTTGGTTTTCTTAGAATTAAGAAGTAAATTGTTGACAGTAAACCACTGCAGTACATCAGCTAACGTGCTATTAATTACATTGTAATCCGTAGATTTTCGGTCAACATTAAAAAGCAGTGATGTATCATCAGCAAAAAGTACTATTTCACAAAAGTTTTTCACTATACATGGCAAATCATTTATATAAACCAAAAACAGGAATGGACCTAAAATTGAGCCTTGTGGCACTCCTAATTGGACTACAGTCCCGCTAGAGCGAGTTTTGTTAACAACTACTGTTTGTGTTCTATTGCTAAGGTAAGAAGACATAAAGTTTAGGGCATTTATAGACAAACCATAGTGTTCTAATTTCAAAATGAGCGTTCCATGATCCACACAATCAAAGGCTTTTGAAAGATCACAAAATATGCCAATTGCATCACAAGAATTTTCCCAAAAATTATATATATGTTTAATGAGTACCGAAGCAGCATCGGTCGTGGAACGGCCCCTTGTGAAACCGAACTGTTTGCTTGTAAGTAATCTATGTCTGTTGAAGTGTCCCAGTAGATCATTTAACATTAGCTTCTCAAAGACTTTACTTAGTACAGGAAGTATTGATATGGGACGGAAATTGGTTATATCACTCGAATCACCCGATTTAAAAAGCGGTATGACTTTGCTACATTTCATAAGATCTGGAAAGGTGCCTTGTGAAATTGAAATATTATATATTACGGCCAAGTAAGGTGCTATTATATCTATGACATGACTAATTACTTTAACTGATGTTCCCCATAAGTCTTCCGTTTTCTTTAAATTGAGTGACTTGAATGTTTTAACAATATTTACAGAGTCTACTTGACTAAATTCAAATGAATTATTACATTTCTTAACATTAGCACAAAGTAATGAATGGGCTTGAGCCGCAGAAGAATGTAAACATTTTGTGGTGTTAACGGCTATATTTGAGAAATAATCTTCGAATGCCGAGGCAACATCGCTGTTCGACACTATTTGTTGATTATCTGATACAATGTTGACTTGACAATCGCGTGATTTACATTTACCAGCTTCTTTATTTATAATACTCCAAGTTGTTTTCACTTTGTTGTCCGACACTTTCAATTTAGAACTAATAAAGTTTTTCTTGGCAGTTAAACACACTTTCTTGAAGATTCTTGAGTAGTTTCTTACATAGTCCAGGAATTCTGAATTCTTGTTCAGCTCTCTCTCACCATAAAGTTCATAAAGTCTTTTTCTACTTTTGTGAATACCTACAGTAGCCCATTCACTAAACTTTGTTTTAACTTTTGACCCACTAATAGATTTCACTTTGAAATTGTTATTAAATTGATTAAGAATTACATTGAAAACATCTTGATACAAATGATTACAGTCATAATGCGAAAATGGTATTATAGACAAACTATGTAGAATTTCATTTTTGAATGATTCCAAGCGAGATCCAGTAATGGGTCTATATGTTATTGTTTGTGGAGTATCATGAATAACGTTTAAGAAAGCTGCCCTTTGGCCGCTGTGATCGGAATGAAAACAGTTAAATAATTTCTTATCTATACATTCACAGTTACAAAAAATATTATCTAGGCATGTTGCACTAGTCACACCTACCCGGGTAGGTTCAAGAAATAAATTAAATAAATTAAATGATTTAAACAAACAGAACATTTTAACAGTATTACTAGATGACTCGAGCAAGTTAACATTAAAATCTCCACATACAATAACATGTTTTTGGCCCTTGCATACTAAATTCAGAACATTTTCCATTGTAGATTCAAATATGCTGAAGTCAGCTGATGGTGGTCTATAAACACATACAATAATATATCTGTCTAATTCAACACATGAAATTTCTATAGTTCTTTCTATGGAATATTTTACAACATCTTTGCGCTCTTTACACTTCATACAATTTTTAACAATAATAAGGGAGCCACCATGAGCAGCAGATTTTCTGGCAAAAAAACTAGCTAATTTAAAATTAACATAATCAAATATCAACTGTTCTTGTTTCAACCAATGTTCAGTAATACACATAACTTCAACATTATTACTATCTAAAAATAATCCTACTTCTAATTCTTTGCTGGAAAAACCCTGAATATTCTGGTGAACAACGTTCATATTCAGGTGTTTTTCCGCTGTCTTACAATCTAGTTTAAATGAGGCATGGGGTCCTTGGCTTTGTCAGCTGACTGAGACTTATATATAACACTATTACATCTATTTGGCTCAATATTGAAAGCCAATAACTCCACTAAATATACAAATAATTTCTTTGGCAAAAATACCTTCCGTGGAGCTAGCATGAAGCGCTCAATGAATTTATTTAAGTCAAAGAAATGGTACTTTTTATTAACAGCTATGGCATGGTACATTAAAGAATTATAGTAAGCTATCTTACAATTATAGTCATATGATACATTTTCTGCATAAGGTAGTGCACATAATATAATTTTCCCCACACCAGATTTTTCAATAACATTTAGTGTGGACATCAATTTATCTATGCTAAGCTTATCTACATTAAGACTATTTCCTAATAAAATTACTAATGTAGTACTGCTATCATAACATCCCTTTGAAATAAGGTCACATAAATGAGACAAAGTAATGTTTTGATAACAGTAATTTGTCACTTGTTGCTCTAACTGGTAGCTTAATAATGGGCCCATTCCTAACCCAATCTGATCTGAAAAAACAACAGTCTTACTGACTGCTCTAGGGGGCTGTTTAACTACTGCCGCATGCCTAGTTGTGTCGTGGGCCACATCGGCTTGAATAATCTTTGCTGGTGGCATTTGGCCACAATTACAATGTTTTCCATTTAATAATGCCTTACACCGCTCCTCCAAATCTCTATTTTCTAGCAGCAATGTATTAAAAGCCTGTATGTGCTCCTCAACTTGTTTTTTAGTAGTCTCATACATGGTGGATACTGCCAAAAGCTCATCTTTCAGCCTGTTAATGTCGGCATTTAATTTCAGAAAATTTGATTCCTTGACTTCCAGCTCTGAATGACAGTCTTGAACCCTATTTTTCATAACTGTTAATGTATGTTTTAATTTACTATATTTTTTAATACATGCCTGGCCTTTGATCAGCTTTTGGGTTCTCCTAATATACCTATTAATCTTAATGTACTTTTTTAACTTATTACTACTATTAAAGAATACTATGTGTTTGGAGTCCCTACTCAATTGTGTTTCACCGCTTACCAACTCTTGGTACACATTCTGTAACTGCGAAGCATCATAGTGCTCCCGCTCTTTCCTAAACAAATTAAGTTCCTCATTAGCCGCACCCAGTTCTTCTTCTAACTGTGTGATGCGGGCCAAGGCCACTTCATGTGTCGAAGCGCACTGGTTGAAGGTGTCTATTGTGCCTTGCAAACGGTCCACTTCTCCGCGGGCATCAGTCAGCTGCACATCATTGTCCGCCAGCTCCCTTTTCAATTCTGAGTTTTTGTTGATTACTTTCTGGAGCTCCACTTCGCTTTCCTCCCTTTCCTCCAACAACTGCTTCGACAAGGCCCTCGACTCGTGTAGGTCCTGTGCTGTTGTTTTTAGCTGCATCTCTAGTTGTCGTGCCGTTGCCTTGCGAGTTTCGGTCGCAATTTCGGTGTTCATTGTCACTCGTCTGGCTTTCTGAAAGATGTAATAAAAAAGGATGAGTACTTATCTCAACAGAGATTGAAAGATTTGCCAAGATGACGACAGAGATGTGAGCTGTAGGAATGAATAGTGTGCAGTGTGTCAGTAGTCGGCAGTGTCTGTGGCGAATGTGTCTTGTCTCGTCTTGTGCTTCCACTAGTTCGTCAAGCAAAGGGAAACTGCACGGTGCCAATGTTGTTTGTTTGACGTTGCTCACGGCCGCAGCAATGAGCTTTGTTTGAGTGTAGAAATAAATGATAAATAAAACGGAATACTCTCCCCGTTTCAAACGCAGATTCCAACGGCTGCGATCACTCGTTGACAGTTGGGTAGTCCTGCCTCAAAGTCCAATAAATACTCGGTGTAACGTTGTCAATTTCACCAAAACTGTATCACTGATAATACTTTACTACTTAAATTAACTAACAATGAGTAGAAGTCCTCTTTAAAGCTAAAAATATAATTAAATTTCAATATTTGAAATCAGCTGGTCACAGAGTCCAAGTCCAGAGGCTGTTAGTTCAGATTTCACCCAAAGCAATTATTTTCCACTTTTAAATTTATTCTAATACTAGTTGCAGTTTACTTTGCTAGTATGATAAGTAGATGACACATTTGAAAAAATAATCAATATTATTGAAATCATTCAAGACTTTCTGCCTCATCATACTCATATCACATCATGAACATATTTTTTTTTTGCAGAAATCATCAAAAAGTACAGTAATTTTATCAGCAGCCCCATTTTATTGAACAATGAGCAAGTCAATTCTATCAAGGTATGTATTTCTTATTGGAATATATAATAGGAAATATTCATTTTTCCTGAGCTCAGGGGGGTTACCACGAAGTATTAAAGACATTCAGTTTCGGTCGAGAGAAAGGGATACAGCTATAACGATTACATAGCTCCGTCCCTCTCTCTCAGCGTAAACTGAACTGCTTTAGCACTTCATGGTAATCCTCCAGGCCTCTAGGTCCATTTAATATTTTTATTTATTTATTACTAGCCTTTGCCCGCGGCTTCGCTCGCGTTAGAAAGAGACAAAGAGTTGCCTATATCACTCTCCATACCTTCAACTATCTCCACTTAAAAAATCAAGTCATTTATTCGCTCCTTTTTTTTTTATTTGGCTCACAAAACAAGTTACAGACATTAATAGAAAAGATTTGCCGTGAAAGACGGACAAACAAACAGACACACACACTTTCCCATTTATAATATTAGTATGGATATTGCAGCCTCTTTGGTTGATGGAGCCCAAGGAAGTGACACAGGAGCAACACATTGAGTTCTACAGATTCATCAGCAACTCCTATGACAAACCGCGTTTTACACTCCACTACAAGACTGATGTACCGGTCAGCATACGCTCCATTCTTTATGTTCCCGAAGGCAAACCGGGCCTCTTTGAACTGTCCCGAGACTCAGATGTGGGAGTGGCATTGTATTGCAGAAAAATTTTGATTAAAAACAAGGCAGAGAATATATTACCTAAATGGATGAGATTTGTTAAAGGTATGTACTGTAACTGGGCCATCCACATATTACGTCATGCAAAGTTTCGATTTATGTATCCCTCTTGTCACGCTTTTTTATACCTTACATGGATTGTCACTGTCACATTTACTATGCCTCTCTCCTGCCCCTTCCTTACACTGACGTAATATGTCGATGACCTTCTACTGTAATATAAATCTTTTATACCAATCTATATTTTTTAAAGACAAACAATAATCATGATTCATGATATTTTTTTAGGTGTGGTGGACTCTGAAGACATTCCTTTAAATTTAAGTAGAGAATTACTTCAAAACAGTAGTTTGATTGTGTAAGTATGTCTTATGTCCTGCAGTATTTATGTTAAATAAGCCCTTATATGACTGTATAGACTATTATATTTTCTTTACATACTCTTGATGAAGCTTGTAGAAATTCTGCATTTGGAAGCCTAAAATAAATCATACATCAAAGATAAGAATAATTGGATTTCTGTCCTTTTATTATAATATATGTAGAATATTAGTTATAAAGAATTATTTTTTCAGGAAACTCCGAACAGTCTTGACCAACAGATTCCTCAAATTCATGTGTGACAGTGCCCAAAAGGATCCAGTGGGGTATGATGCGTTTTATAAGGATTATGCTATATTCCTGAAGGAAGGAATTGTTACTAGTCAGAGTGCGATGGAGAAGGTACGTTAAATGTTCATAATAGGTATGCTTACGTTACGATACAATATACATATGTGGCTTTCAAGCACAGAAAGGTCTATGCTATAATAAGGGGATTTCGAATTAAAACATTTTCACTCGAAATCCCAACTGGAAATTTATTCGTCCTGTACATTATTATACATGAAATGAACCATGAGGACAAATAAAACACTACTTGCATAATTATATTTTTTTATAGGAAGAAGTAGCAAAGCTGCTTCGATTTGAATCATCAAAGCTAGAAAAGGGAATCAGAACATCAATGACAGAATATAATTCACGTCAGAAGAATGAATCTAGAACTATCTACTATTTAGCCGCTCCAAGGTAAATACACAACATTTTGATTTTATACAAATCTATTTGTGGTTCTAGAAATTATAAAATGAGAGTGTGCTTAGTAAAACGTCCCACTTTGTCGTTTACCATAAAGGCGAGATTTAGTTGTATCTTTATCTTATACTATTAAACGAGCAATTCTTGTATATTTATTTATTTATTTATTTATTTATTTATTTATTTATTTATATATACCGACGATCTCGGAAACCGCTCTAACGATTTCGCTGAAATTTGTTATGTGGGGGTTTTCGGGGGTGACAAATCGATCTAGCGTAGCCTTAGATCCCGGAAAACGCGAATTTTCGAGTTTTCATGAATTTTTCTTTCGCGTTTGTAAACGTAAAATATGGTCCTTAATTTCGCCGCGCGCGCATCGATTCCGCTTAGCTCAGTCGTACGAGGTCGGTCTAATGTACGCAGATAGATCGTAGGTGTCGGGGTTTCGAATCCCGGCCAGAAATTAAGTTTTTGTTTTTAGGGTTCCGTAGCCAAAATGGCAAAAACGGAACCCTTATAGTTTCGTCATGTCCGTCTGTCCGTCTGTCCGTCTGTCCGTCTGTCCGTCTGTCACAGCCGATTTACTCGGAAACTATAAGTACTACAGTGATGAAATTTGATGGGAATATGTGTTGTATGAACCGCTACAAAATTATGACACTAAATAGTAAAAAAAAAGAATTGGGGTGGGGCCCCCATACATGTAACTGAGGGATGAAAATTTTTTTTTCGATGTACATACCCGTGTGGGGTATCAATGGAAAGGTCTTTTAAAATGATATAAAGTTTTCTAAAAAACATTTTTCTTAAAGTGAACGGTTTTTGAGATATCAGCTCTCAAAGTCGTAAAAAGTATGTCCCCCCCCCTCTATTTTTATAACTACGGGGTATAAAATTCTAAAAAAAATAGAGGTGATGCATGCTAATTAACTCTTTCAACGATTTTTGGTTTGATCAAAGTATCTCTTATAGTTTTTGAGATAATTGACATAATAAGTTTATTATATTTGCTGCTACGGAACCCTTTGTGCGCGAGCCCGACTCGCACTTGGCCGGTTTTTGTCTTTTTTTTTGTTTTTGTATTTATAAAAGTTTTTTTTTTATCTAAAGATGTGATATATTAAAATAGAACCGAGCGAAGCTCGGTCGCCCAGATATTATGAATAAACTGACAAAGTGACTTTTTAGCAATGGACAAAGTGGGACGTTTTTCCCTTCACACTCACAAATTATTCTAGTCCAGAATTTCGTTGAGCAAAATCGAATTATTTTCTCGACTGCAAACTTCGTATGTTTCCTATAATAAAAGTAAATGTGGAATGCAATAATTATTATGTTTTTATCGAGTAACATAAAATTTAAACTAACTAACTTAAACATGTAATAAACGTTACAGTCGCGAGTTGGCTGAAACGTCCCCATACTTCGAATCTCTGAAGAAGCGTGACATCGAAGTGTTGTTCTGCTACGACACGTATGATGAGTTGGTGTTGCTCGAGCTTAAAGAGTTCGGTGGCAGGCAGCTTGTCTCCGTCGAGAGCGACATGCAGAAAGAACCCGACACCAAACAGGATTCAGTCATAGGTAAATACTAGGATGTTACTAACATCGGTTCCGTTCAGTCGGAACTTCAGATTGGTATAATAAGCTACGGTGCCGGTCCCGTTACTTCTAAATCTTTTAGAAACAGATACAAGTAATACAACCGAATATTTGGTTTTATTAGACATCTAAAAAACATTTCTAGGTGGCTTGGGCGCTTAGTTGCTTATATGCTGAACTTGTACCTAGGTCAGCCCTGTGGATCGTCCTGGAGAAATGTGGGTGTCCTGTGAAATTTGTCAACTTGGTGTGCCAATTTCACCAAGGCATGAGTGCCCGCGTGCGTCACGAAAGTACATACACAGAACAATTCCCGGTCACTAGTGGCGTTAAGCAGGGCTGTGTTATGGCCCCGACCCTATTTGCTATTTACTTTTCCGCCGTAATGAACGATGCTCTTCGAAAATGTAACCATCAAATCATGGTGAATTCTAGAACGGACAAAAGTATATTCGATCTTGCGCGCCTCAGAGCTAAACGAAAAGTAACCTCCACTGTAATCACAGAAGTTCTCTATGCTGACGACGTTTGCCTTATGGCGGACAGCTTGGAGGGCCTGCAAAGTTATCTAGACAATTTAGACGACTCGTGTCGTACGTTCGGCTTGGTGATCAGCGCGTCGAAAACCCAGATTCTTAAACAACCTGCACGGGGGAAATCTGCGAACGATGCTGTTGTTCTCCTTAGAGGCAATGCTTTAGAGGAAGTAGGAACTTTTCGTTACCTTGGGAGTCTATTGCGGAGAGACAATCGCCTCGAGTCTGAGATATCCTCCAGGATAGCAAAAGCTGCAGCAGCCTTTGGCGGACTCAACCAACGAGTTTGGAAATCACACGATCTCAGGCTTCACACTAAACTCGCCGTTTACAAAGCAATAGTTCTGCCTGTGTTGCTTTATGCTTCGGAGACCTGGTGTCTGTACAAGGAAGACATCAAACGTCTCGACACCTTCCACCTAAAGTGTCTCCGAGCAATTCTTCGGGTGAGATGGCAGGATCGTGTTCCAAACTCGGAGGTTCTGCGTCGTACTGGTATGACGGGTATGGAATGCCTACTCGTCAAAGGTCAACTGCGTTGGTGTGGACACCTTGTGCGCATGCCACCATCAAGATTGCCCAAAATTGTGTTTTACTCTGAACTAGCTTCGGGTAAACGCAAGGCTGGTGGACAATATCTGAGATACAAGGATGTCCTAAAGCGCCACCTGTCGGCCATCGGTATATCGTGTGAATCATGGGAGGAGTTTGCAACTCAGAGATCGGACTGGCGAACTGCGATCAACACTGGTCTCAACGACTTCGAAAGTGCACGCCTCGAAGATCTTGACGCTAAACGCCAGATCCGAAAATCTCGGCCCAAGCCCTCTTACACATACACCTATGACGCAAATGGTGAGCTTTACTGCATGACTTGCGACCGGAAGTTTAAAACAAAACTCGGCTTCGCAAGTCACGTTCGAGCCCATGCACGTCAGAAATTATAAAATAGCTGAATTGTCCAGGTGTCGCCGTCGACGGATACGTCTGGGAGGACATCATCATCATATGCTGAACTTTACATTAGTCGCATACGTATTTGTTTTTGGAAAATGAATGGAGTTTGGCCCTTCTCTAATATGAAATCATAATTCGACGCCTTTGCCCAGCAGTGGGACACAATTTAGTCTAATAAAAAAATCGAGTTTTTACTAAAAAATTTCATAGTGACTGTTTTCGAAATAAATAGGTACATAAATAATTATTTGTCTTTCATAGGATCACAAGGGCTCCAGCAAGCTCAGGTTGATGAGCTAATACAATTCCTTAAGTCCAAATTAGACGGGAAAGTATTTGACGTGAGAACTACACAAAAGCTGGATTCGCATCCGTGCGTGATCATCGTGCAAGAAATGGCGGCGGCGCGGCACTTCATCAGGACTCAAGCTCAGAGCCTGAGTGAGGAGAACAGATACGCTTTGCTGAGGCCCCAACTTGAAATCAATGCTAAGTAAGTAATACCTGCCTATATTTTAATTACATAGAAAAAACATTTCACTAAAATAGGGCAAATAACTGGCCGCTTTCAACTTTAAAAAAAAACTCTTGAATTCATTTTCGCATAACGACCGTGGCCACTGGCCAGTAATAAATATTTAGTTTAAGTAACTTTGTTTTCTCTTTATTTCTTTAAAATCTTAGGCTAGACTATTTATAATACGAATATAAAAGTAAAATACAAAACCACTTACAAAACAATAGAAAAATATAAACATATTATAAAAAACCTAACCTAGGGTGCCGCCACTCTGTTTTATTATTATTATTAGCTCTGTTTACAGGCCAAGAGATATCATTTTTATTATAGGGTGGCTAGTTACTGCTCATTTACCCTATTAACATTTGATTTATATTAGAACATTTGTCAATAATTTATATGTATATTTTGCAGGCATCCAATAATCGAGAAGTTGCACAAGCTTCTCTCATCCGACAAGGAGCTAGCTGAGATGGTAGCCAACCAGCTCTTCTCGAACGCCATGGTAACTGCTGGCCTCGTCATGGACCCCAGGAACTTGATCACGCACATCAACGAGCTCCTGATTAAAGCTTTAGAGAAACATTAATTACGTTATTCTAGTCTAATAGTAGATATTTAAATTATATTCAATTATTCATATTTGCTAAATGTGGTTAATTATTTCTATCTTGCAACCCCTTTCTATTACCCATCTATTCGCTACGTGCACGGCCGCTGCCCTCATTGTGTCGGCTTTTCCCATAGAAGTAGCAAAGAAGAACTGTCGAATATCAAAAGTGAGACCAAAACTGGACCAATGTCAAGTGTCATTGGGAGTATTAAATTCAGAAATTATGTAACGTGAATAATTTGCTTTTCTTACTGTTTAATCGAAACGGAAATCATCCACTGTATCCTCTAAATACAACTATTTGTACTGAAAGGTCTGATTAATCCGTTAACTTAAATGCAGTAGGCCGCTAGCGGCCGCTGCCTGTCATCAAAAATGGTCACGTTTTTTCATTTGTAGTCTGCCTCTTTTCCACTTATAGGATGATCATATACGTGACAGCTTCTCTTTTGCACACTTCAGCAGTCTTTAAGCGGAAGCGAAATGATAGGTCTGTGGCTTTTCCATATTAAATTCCATTTGTATGGTGTAAATTAGTTCCAACGGCCGCCGCTAGCATTCATGTTAGACATACCCATAAGATGACAAACAGCACCAGTCTGTCTGGCTGTATCTCCTAAACGGTGCATCATAGCGCAAAGAAATTATCTTAATATTTCGCAACCAAGATCTCGCCTGGTGGGCACTCGTGAACATTGCTCAGATGCCGGAGAACCCGCTGAGCGGGTTCTCGCCATACGTAGTGCACAATTTTTTGTCTCCAGCAACCCCATTTTGCGTTTTGGCATTCTTTTATTATTATATGAGGACACAATTAAGCCTGGCGTCGTTAAGGGACGGTGCCTAAAGGATCCCCCAACACCCCCTACTTTTCCAGCTTTTCAAGCAAATAAAAGTCTAGAATACCCAGAGTAGGCGACTACTGCCAACATAAGGCCAAGTAGCCCTCTACATGTTGGCCGGTCCTAAGGTCTGTCGAGCCCTTATTTGTAGCATTTTGTTTCGTTCATTCATTCGATCGCACCGCGCACGCACCTTTTGTTTTTTTTTATTCGCCGCGCAAACGGCGCAACGCGAACGCGAAACGAAATCGACCGGCTGAACGCGACATGGCGTTAGTTTAGCGCAATTTAATGCAGAGTTCTTTTGTTTGAAACCTAAAGAATTACGCTGTTTATATCAACTGTAGTGAATGTAGTGATTATATGAACGCGGTGAGTATTATTATTTATGAATTCCGGTTCCTCTCTGTGAGATCTGTCGTTAAGCGCCGCTTCATTTTCAATTTTCATAGTACAGTGCGTTTAAATAGCAAAGCTTTGTACCGTAACGATGTTTGTTGGATAGGTATTTCGTTAATATTCTCTTATATTGCGTTTTACGAAGGACTTTACGTACTAGAGAGGTGTTAAAGCAGTCTGTGTGTATTGTTTCATTCAGTATTATTTTTAATTTTGAGTTGTAAATAATTAAATTCATTTGTTATTGCAAGCTTTGGTGACTTTTAAATCGTGCACTGCACTTCCAAAAAATATTAATTGTATTTGTCTTAAAGTGTGAAAATCGTGATCAAACGTATAAAATGCACTTATTTTCAGTCATGAGTACATTGGATATAAATAAAATGGAGGGCGAGGAAGAAAATAAAACACCCGATAAGAAACAAATCGAAGCGGAAGAAAAGGAGGTAATGCTGAAGACTGAGAGTGAAAACAACGAAATTAATACTGAAATAAAGGCAGAGGGCGAAGGGCCGGTGAAGGCCGCGCTGTCACAGGAGGTGATTGAGCAGGGGCGGGAGGTGAAACCCAAGTTTATTCCCATAGGTGCCATTAAAATGCCCGGGTTTTTCACCAGAAACTCGGATAAACCTAAGGTTTGTACATTTTACATAATTCAGAGGCTTGAATAAGCAGTTTGATATATTTTTTTCTAGTTGTAAAGGTAGTGTTCGCGAATAATTTAATGATATTATCATCATTCATACTATGAACCTCTTCAAATATAATTCAATAATTACAATATATGTCCAATATGTTTATAAATTGTAACTTGTGAAAATTTGTAATGTTATTGTTTGCCAAGTTTTTAAACACCAGTATAGCCTAGGATCTATAAGATTAATAAGAATGATCTAGGATTAAATGTGACTTTATTGAATCAAATCTACTAAATGCAAATGTTCGTAACAGGATGATGAAGTCATTGAGAAGGATGCCGAGAATGAAAAGACGGAGACAGAAAGCAAGCCCAAACGCAACCACTTCCAGTTCCTGCACACATGCCCCTTCACCACGTTTCTGCACCACCCTACACAGCATGATAAAGGTTAGTGAACGTGAAGTAACATAGTTGTAGATATTTTTCCCTGATGTTGCTTGCGTCTATGGGTGGCGATGACTGCATCCCATCAGGTGGCTTACCTGCTGCCTATATCACAAAAAAAAGGATGCTGCACAGTCATTTGGCATCTGAGAAAAGGGTGATAAAGAAAGGAAACCAAATTAATTCCAACTTGCTACCAATATTTTTAAGTCTACTTCTCTTCAGTGTTTGCTGTGCCGTGATGCCCCATGACTAGTGATGTGCAAGTTGCGGAAACTTACCAAAAAAATCTCAAATTTCTTGAAAAATTCACGAAAAATAATGGGAATATAAATTTATGAAATGGAAAGTTTCGGTCCATACAATTGTCCATACAAAGTATGGAAAGTTTCTGAAGTTTTCCTATGTGAAAATTTCAGAACTTTGGAAACTTTCCGTCGGCACATCAGTACCCATGACAGTAGTATATTCATGTTAAGTACATTAGTTATTATTATCTCAAAAGTATCATCAGCTTCACACAGAGACCCAAACTCACATCCCAAAATGGGTATGCAACTATGCAGAGCACATGAAACTGCTCAACTTTCAGTGCCACTCTTGTCAATATAAGGTTAAAAGAAAACATAATTCTAATCGAAATAGGTACCTAGTTTTAGTGAAAGTATTTTGGGTGCCCTTATTTCCACATAGGCGCACTACGCTCAGGGGATCAACTAAACCCTATTTAAAATCGTATTTCAGATGGTAACATTATAGAAGAGAAAAAAGGTATTCGTTTACCAAAAATTAATGTGGATTACCAAAAATTCTTCCAAAAGAGGTCTAACAAAGACCCTGAGGCAACGCTTGCTTCCATGGAGACATTGGAAGACAAGCTAGACACACCCAATGATGGAATGGAAAATGTTAAATTAGATCCAGAAGTAAGTAAATATTCCTATTTTAAATGCTTTTTCATTGAACCAGCTTATATGAGCTTTTTATTCTTTGACAAAAGATGAGAAATTTTGCATTTTTTGGCATCTTTCACTTGTTCGAGTGTAACATGAGAAATTAAAATAAACAATGTCTTTTAGTCAAAATGAGTAATTTGTTTGCTGCCATACATGGTTATTAAAAAAAACATTTTCCATTTTAGGAAGCTGTTGATGGCAAAGTGGCCACGAAATTGCCTTTCAAAGAAAGAATTCGACAGAGGAAGTTTATAATTGGCAAGTATTTGATACAAAATTTGTTTGATGTTGTATATATAAGCTTTGAGCGCAGTGCGCCCAAATAACATTGAACTAAGCATCGGTTGTCTATTGTTTGCCCGACAATCATTTAACATAATATTCATTTGCCCGAATCTAACTTGCCTGAATTTCATTTGCCCGAATGATTTGTTTACTATAAAAATCATATGACATACTCGTTGTTTATCCGAATATTACCTTCCATAATCATACAATGCCATACTATTTGTTAGCCATATTATTAAGTGCAATAATATGGTTTCATAGAATATTCAAACGCCATAAGCAATTATTGCCATATTAATTGTTGCCCATATTATTACCTAACCTAACCTACTTTCTGATAGCAGTTTCATTTTCCAGGGGTCACAGTTCTAACCTCACCTAACCTACTTTTCCAGCAGTTTCATTCTCCAGGGGGTCACAGTTCTAACCTAACCTAACCTACTTTCTGATAGCAGTTTCATTTTCCAGGGGTCGCAGTTCTAACCTAACCTAACCTACTGTCTGATAGTATTTTCATTTTCCGGGGGTCACAGTTCTAACCTAACCTAACCTACTTTTCAAGCAGTTTCCTTTGCAGAGGTTCACAGTTCTAACCTAACCTAACCTACTTTCTGATAGCAGTTTCATTTTCCAGGGCGTCACAGTTCTAACCTAACCTACTTTCTGATAGCAGTTTCATTCTCTAGTCCTTCTAGTACCTATTATAGTTGTTTTCGATTCTGCCAAAGCACATTCTGGAAATTGACTTTTCTGGACGCTAATTTGTATGACAAATGATAGTATGGAATGTGGTAATTACGGATTTCGATGATTCTGACAAATGACATTATGGAAACTGACTTTATGGGAAACAAAGTTTCTGGCACTAGATTAATATAGTAAACAATGATTATGGCATAAGATGTTATGAGAAACAATATTATGATTGTTGAATAGGATGGCAAATAAAATTATGGCAAATGAAATTCTGGCAAATGGGGGTATCCCCTAAGCATCACATACTGCAGTTAATTCCGTTAAGAATAGTCAAAGAAAATTTCGTTCGAAAACATATTCAACAATATTAAGTTTATATATATTTTTTCATAGCTGTTAGCTAAAAGCAATTGCTGCTTTGTTTGATATATCATTGTAGATTGTAGATATCAATTGGACACATTCAAAAAGCGGACGGAATTTGTCCATATGACAGTATTGGCTGCACTGACCTCGCATTATTTAATTCATTATCATAGTTCTAACAGCGAAGCAGTGAGTGTGATAAACCCTATTGCGTCGGTGCGACCCTATTTTTTTTTTTTTTTTTAAACAACTTAAAGTAATATTAACTTTATTGCAGTTATAAATAACACAATTAATAATGATCGTGCGAAAAGGTCAGACTGACGTGATACGCGTTATCACACGACCGTGATTATACCCGCCTAGATTGCCTATTTACTTTCTTAACACCAGTTATTACAATAACAATGTCAAATAAAAATAGTGACGTCAAAGAGCCGAATAAGGGTTGTGTCAATCCACGGGAAATGGTACCTTACGCTGCGCAATAGTATTTGAGCGTTGTTAATAATAGCTTAAGCGCCTATCGTCATAAGGTACTTTGCTCGTGGGACGGACTTGTAAGTAATGTTAGCGTGGTACAGTCGCTATCAGTTAATTCGGAGCGGCCAAGGTGCTCACAGGATATGTGAGCACCTCGGGCGACTGATGCTGACAGTACACTTGCTATGCAGACGACCTGATCGTGGGCGCGGTGGTGCTGCTGGTGCTGCTGGCCGTGGTGATCGGCGTGGTCGTGGGCGCCAGCGCCGGCCCGCCCAAGGAGCGCCCGCTGCGCCTCGGCCGCTTCATGACCACGCTCTCCTCCTGCGGGCCCGTCGAGGGGTTGGTGCTTCTATCTTATACTATTAAACGAGCAATTCTTGTATATTTATTTATTTATTTATTTATTTATTTATTTATTTATTTATATATACCGACGATCTCGAAACCGCTCTAACGATTTCGCTGAAATTTGTTTTGTGGGGGTTTTCGGGGGTGAAAAATCGATCTAGCGTAGCCTTAGATCCCGGAAAACGCGAATTTTCGAGTTTTCATGAGTTTTTCTTTCGCATTTGTAAACGTAAAATATGGTCCTTAATTTCGCCGCGCGCGCATCGATTCCGCTTAGCTCAGTCGCACGAGGTCGGTCTAATGTACGCAGATAGATCGTAGGTGTCAGGGTTTCGAATCCGGTCAGAAATTAAGTTTTTGTTTTTTGTCTTTTTTTTTGTTTTTGTATTTATAAGAGTTTTTTTTTATCTAAAGACGTGATATATTAAAATAGAACCGAGCGAAGCTCGGTCGCCCAGATATTTCATTATTAAACGAATACATAATGTGTCCAGCAGGGTTAGCACATGATTGCTGCGAGAGTATGTCGCCACGAGATAGACTACCCGTCCTTATGTCATTAATACAGTTAAAAGAAGACGTGTGATCTATCTCGCGGCGACATACTCCCGCGGCAATCATGTGCTAGGCCTACAGGCAATTTGCTGGAAAAAAGAATCCCCAGTTGCTACCATCAAAAGGTGGAAAAGACATCCCAGTAGTAAGGTCATTAAACTCATTAAGGTTAACATATATGTATTGGCCCGAAACATGTCGCAGCAATAGCGATAATAATGTGAGTACAACCGTATTTTAATTAATTATAATGTAAAGTGTTCAATCTCTCCCTTAGACAATTTATTTCCATGTGCTTGACTCGCAATAACTTAGTTTAGTAGTAATCAATAATTTGTTCGCGGATGGTATTCGGCGAATTCCAGGATGAAAGTTGTACAAGTTATTCCACTAACGCAAGGTATTTACTACCATACTACCATGTACCTATATCTGTATGCTCATAAATTGACTAAGTACTTACTATTTATACATTTTAACAAGTCTGAGATGGTTTTTTAGCCAACTGATACGATTAAATTAGTACACACAACTAACACCAACCACAAAAAAATTAAAGTTTTCTTGTTTTTCTTTTAGTATCCTGGATGAAGGCGTGTATAAGTTCTACAGCATTCCCTACGCCGTGCCGCCCATCGGAGACTTGAGGTTCACGTATGCTCAGCCACTTAACAACATATCGATGTGCTGGAACGGCACTCTTCAAACCCACAAGCCTGGGCCGCTCTGCATGCAGTTTAAAGAAAACGAACGAACTATTATAGGCGAAGAAGACTGCTTAACGCTGGACGTGGTCACTCCACACGTGAGGTACGATTCTCGCCTGCCAGTGGTCGTTCTGATCGGAGCCGATACTCTGGCCGGCGGCATCAGCCCCGCTCAGCCGTCCGCTCTGTACGCTCGAACCAAAGAGGTGGTCTTCGTGCGACCCAATTTCAGACTCGGACCATTCGGATTTTTGGCTCTCGATATTCTTTCTAAAACCAAATATCCAGAAACCTCGGGCAATTACGGTCTGAGCGATCTGCTAGTCGCGTTACGTTGGGTGAAGCTGAATATTCAACACTTCGGTGGCGACCCCGACTCCGTGACGCTGCTCGGCCACCGAGCCGGCGCCACGCTGGCCGCCGCGCTCACCACCGTGCCCAAAGCTCAAAAGTTGTACTCCCGAGCTTTCCTGTCGTCCGGCTCCGTCATATTCCCCGGCAAACCCCTGGCAGATTCGTACGCGTCGAACGAGGAATTCAAGCAGAACAGCAAATGCAACGACGCCGCCTGTCTACGTCGCATGAAGCCGGAGGCGGTGATGACGGCCGTGCCGGCCACGTGGCTCGGGTCCGACGTCGGCTCCCTTCCCAAGACGAACGAGATGAAACACTCCTGGCTAGTCCTCGACGGCGCGCTCCTCACGAGCCACGCCTTCGAGGCCTGGGACGCCCAGAAGGAGTCGAGGGAGACCGGCAAGGAGCGAGCCTTCAAGCCGATGGTGTTCGGGACGACCGCGCACTCGGGCCACTCGGACCTGCTCCGCATGAAACACCTCAACTGGACCGCCGAGAACGTGGAGAGGGTCGTCAACGACAGCGTGCTCGGCGACAAGAACCTGACCGGCGCGGTGTACGCGCACGTGAACAAGACGTACTCGGGGTTGGTGACGCTGATCTCGTCGGTGCGCACGCTGTGCCCGCTGGTGAGCCTGGCGCGGCTGCGGCTGGGCGCGGCGCTGTACGTGGTGGCGGGCTCGGGCGCCGGCGGCGGCACCGCGGGCTCGGGGCTGGCGGGCGTGGACGCGGACCTGGAGGCCATCCTCGGCACCTTCGACTCGGAGGTGGTGGAGCAGCGCCGCTTCATGGCGGCCATGCAGCAGCTCTTCTACTACTTCGTGTGGAACGGCCGCCTGCCCGGCCCGGAGGCGGGCCTCATGGAGGTGGGCCAGGACGTGCTGCCGCTGCACGGGCTGCCGCTCTGCGACCTGCTCATCCGGGAGGATATAGTGCCGAGGTACGCTCGCGTCGATTAGTCTCTCTTAAAAAAGCTCCCAATTTCCGAGTCTAAAGAACCTGATCGATTATCATCCTTATGTTTGTTGAGTTGTCCTAGACTAGCTAACTAATCACGCATTGCTTTAAAAAAAAACCTTTATTTTAATATGTTCATATGAAATTATGCAGCATTTTCCAGCCGTCGAGTATATAGCAACTAATGGCTGAATTGAGATTTCGTACACCAAACTGTAATTGCCTACTCTTCGTGTGTGGGCTCCCGACTCATCAACTTTTTTTTATCGTTAGTCCACTTTGACTAGTACCGTGCCGGCACGTTCAGATAAACGAAAATTACCCAAGGGCATAAACGACTACTATTTCATGATAATCACGATCGCATTTATGTATTTTGTTATACCTAATATTCATTTTATAATAAAAGGTATAATTTTAGTTGACTTGAGGATTGTATACAATAGTGATATGGCGAGCTTCCTAGCCGTAACATGGTAAGGTAACCTCATGAGACCGGATATTTTTTCAACCGTATGCTCTTTACTTAAGAGTTGAAATTAGTTTTTAGTCCGATCTTCTTTAAAAAAAGGTTTATTAATATGGTTTCTGAAAAAAATCACAAGTCAACTTTGAATGTAGATTACATTTTTATAAAGTCCTTCTAATTTGCCGAAAAATCTCGAAATTGACTGTAAAGCTCTCCACATTATATCACGATTGTATAATACAATACTATCGTTCAACTTCTACATAAAAATAATAAGCAGGAAGGTTCATGATGTATTGTTGAATGTTGTTTTAGTACTTAATACGATACTGATAACGGGCATACGTTATAGACCAATAACACAGCATTTTATCTCATATAGTATGAAAATACAATATAAAAGTCAAAGCCCCAATGAGACTGATATCATGATTTTCATTAAAATACTCAAGAAAAAAAAATATTGATCTCCATAATTTACCAATTCTTATGTGATTTGTACTTTTTCACCAGTATTTTTAAGTTTTAAGTGTTAACTTTCGCATAATTATCAAAAGATCTTAACGAATCTACATGTAATGTAATTAGCTCTAAGATAGGTACAACATTGTAAGGTCCGAGGACGCCCTCTAATCTTGTATGAAACCAAAGTATGTTGAATAATTTGTCATATAAGATGTATTTATCGTATTTTTTTATGGTTGATATATGACCAATAAGTAGTAGCTAGTCACCTGTTGTCATAGTTGGTAGGTTGGTACAGTTTAGTTTTCCAGACTTTCATTTAACTACACTGAACGTGCAAATTACTAGTCAAATTAGTAATTAAACACTCATTCAGTTTTTTCTCATTACCAAAAAATACGTACAAATTGACGATTGGCGCTAGTGTTGAAGGGTGTCCTTGGTTAAACATGTATATTTGTATGTCCGTGTCCATGTCTACACATAATGAATGTGATTTAAGTCTGATAATTCCAAAGAGTGATTTTTTTTGTACACTGTAGGTAACTTATGTTTTAGTTCATGCTTAGATAGACTATTTGTAAGAATTTGTACTCGTGTAAAGTCATTGGCGTCGTTGTGCTCGCAAGAACTGAAATGAGTTCATTTCTGCAAGCCTTCAGGAATTCACTGATTTGACATAACATTAAGACACGTTTCTTTCTTTGCTAGCTCAAAGACACGATGTCTGTTACAGCTGTTACTCTCTTTCTTGCCAAATCATTTGGTTGCACTAGGCAGCTTGTTGACAGCTTTCGTAATTTTGTAAAGTATTTAATAAATGAAATTTTTAAGACTGAGATGTATTTTTATTTTAGCCTTACACAAATCACCATTTATTGTCTGGACCCAATTTATTTAAACAATTTAGAGCGCTTCACATAAGAGCTGCCTTAAACTTCACGTCATAGTTTCAATTTTGCTCTTTGTTGTATTCCCTTCAGTTAATATTTCTTCTACGTTATTGGAAAGAAACTCGAAATTGATGCCATGACTATTTAGTCGGTCAATTAATTTGGTTTGGTAATAAGCTGCTCCAGTTGTAAGCACACCACCCCTGCAATCAAAGAAAATATTATATAAGTTAACGTATCTAATACAGAATTCACGATTTTTGGTCTCACAGTTTTAGTGGCTGTTACTGTGGCTCAGTAATCGCAGTATGGCCTATAACATTGCCGGTAATTTAATAAACACGCTGTATATTGTTACTATAATACTTACTTCGGCATAGACGAATACTCTTTTAATATTGTAATCGCCGAAAACATAAAAGCTATAGCAGTGGCTTCATAAGGGTGCGCCCCAGAAACCTGCAAAAATAAAAAGACGCTTTGAACATGGTGTTGTCATAGTCTATATCGAGCTTAAAAATATGTCAATCGGTATACCTTTAAATGCATTGTTTTATTCTTGTTATTTACACTGCCGTTCCCCGATAGTATGAAGCTATATTTAGTATCTCGCATATTTTCTTCACTTGGTCCTTCATGGCTCATAAACCCGGCCGTAAAGAATCTGGGATGCTTCCGTAACAATGTTCTAAAGCACTTAAAATAAGACAGCCAGTAATAACAATAGAATATCGGTATTATTAAAATCAAGTGTATCAGTTGTGGCATCGTTGTGTACATCTTATAATGAACTGGCTTTTTCCCTTCTTTTTCATATACGTAACGTTGTGTCATGTCCACAATGTTACTGTCAGGGCCTGGGTAAGGAAACCAAACTTTTGCGTTCTTTCGGTGAAAAAATGACCTGGAAATTACGAAAAACTTTTTAGTGCACGACAAATACCTATATTACTTAGCCTTTATCAGAGACATAAATAAAAGACGGTCAACCATCACATACGCAAGCAACCTAATGATTTTGTTTTTCAAGCAAGGTTTTATTTTAGCTAGTGCCGTGCATCTATGCTCTTGACGGCTCTCGTCAGCTATTTCAAAATGCTCTTTCATTTACCTACTTTTTCATTTCCTCTGGCTCTGGCCCGTAGACATCATTAGGAAATATTTCTTCCTTCATCCGGAAGTACTCTGGAAAGTTTCCCAATTCGTACACGAGGGAATCCCATGTCCCGAAATGTACGAGACAGTTGTCCCCGCCACATAGGATGTTGCCCAATTTATATACCCTTTTTGGCATTTCTATTTCTGTGTAGCATTCAACTGTTTGCAATGTGCCTAAAAATATAAATAATTGTAATTGATTAGCTTTATAAGTATACAGAGTGTAACAAAAATGGTGGTGATCCGTTTAAGGGCGTACTCAGTATCGTATTCTTATCAGGAAAAAGTAGAAGAAAATTTTTTTTCGCTAAAAAAATTTTCAGTTCTGTATGAGCCGGGCCGCGCGAATCGGTCGAATCTCCATACTAGATAAAAAATTTTTTTGCGAAAAAAAAATTTTATCCTACTTTTTCCTGATGAGAATACGATACTGAATACGCCCTTAAACGGATCACCACCATTTTTGTTACACCCTCTATGGGTCTTTGATACTATAATTGACCAAATTTTTAGAAACTTAATTAGTAGCAGGTAATTAACATTGCATATCCCCTCCCCCATCCCATGCAGCCTAGGTTGGCCATACAAATTGACCACGTGACTTCCACCCTGAGTTTGAAGCTGGATCCATCCGCCCTTGTATTAACATAATTGTCGTCCACGGGTAAAGACAAGACCTACACCGATCGCCATAAAAAAAGAGGTACGACTCTCTATTAGAAACCCTTCTTATTTAGGGGTAAAATTGCCACTGTTCACTGGTTTTGACTTTATCTGATGATAGATAAAGTCAAAACCAGTGAAAAGTGGCAATTTTATTTTTTTGATGATAAAAACCTTGGCTCCACTGACCTTTAAAATGATTTAGCAGGTGCACGAAACCCATTACCCCTGGGATGGAGCCATACCCGCAAGCACCAATAATTAGAACATTGGCTTCTTCTGCAGCTCTATTGTAACGTTTGTATATACTGAGCATTTGCTGAAACAAATAGTAATACCTACTTATTATATTGTGCAACATGGGCCGTAAGTCAAATATTGCATGCAAACGAGTGTACCTATAGTAAAATCGCAAGGGCTAGCCGCAGCGATTTGAAGACTCGAAGTCGAGTGTCGCAAAATATACTGGACTCTATTATTTAAGTAGTTACGATAACTACTCACGTGTAGCTCAGCAGAAATATCCACGTAATGCGTTCTAGTTTGTATGCAGGTCTTAATCACCAGCTCGCTTAGGGTCGTATAAGGGCCAGTTGAGTTTACTACTACTTTTGCTCGACGACACACTTCTTGCACCATGGCGGCGTTTTTTATGTCGCATTCTATTACTGGAATATTCTTCACGTTCACACCTTAAATGCAAAAATTATAACTATCACGGTCGTATTATCAAAAAAATTATTTTAGAGATACTACTTATGGAGTAAAAAACATGCAATCTATTACCTCTATACTACATGCTTCTACCTACTTACCTAGTACCTACTATGTATTACCTATTTTTGAGATTTTGAAGTCATTTAAAAAACAGTGTTTATTTCTACACTTAATAAACTCTGAATTAAATAGGATAAAACACAAAATTTTTGTTACATCGGTAGCAAACTGACATATAGCCTGTCCGATGCTAAGCAATCTCCGTAGCCTAATGGACGCCTGTAACTCAACTTTGTTACATGCGCGTTGCCGACTCTCGGTGAGCCATGAGGTCACAAAGGAACTTACCGAACATACTATTATTTTTGTGTTGACATAAGAGTCAGATAAATAACCTGACGCAAAGTGGTGAGTTGACCGTCGCTATGTTGTCCATGGACACCCTGAATGGACACCCCATAAGTGCGTTGGAGGCCTTTGAGACTCTTTTGTTATTGAACGTTTTAAGGTCGAATTTATTCGGAATTCGGACAGAGAGACAGTTAATTTGATTTGTGGTTATATCGTCCGTACGATGTACAAGTCGTTCACGTTCACATAACCTTCCGCGATATAACTTTTTTCCCCTCACTAGCTCAGAAACACGTGTTTTGTCCTTTAATACCAGCGGGTAAAAACGCATTTTATCCACTAGTGGGTAAAGTAATTTGACCTTGAATAAAGTCAAATTAACTGCTTTAAAATTGATAAAAGTAGGTGAATCTAGTAATAAAGATGATTTACCACCTGTGGAACTACTGGAAGCAGTGATAAACGCATTTTTTGCGTTATAGTTTCCTCGCTATAGTGAGGGGAAAAGTTTTGTGTTACACTCGGGTGCAAATGTATTTTACTTCTCGTGTGTTAAATAACTCGCAAGTTCAGGATTCTATTCTCGAACCACTCGCTTCGCTCGTGGTTCAACTATAGAATCCTTTCACTTGCTCGTTTTTAAATTCCACACTCGGCATTAAAATACAACTTTGCCCCCTTGTATAACAAATAACTATTATGCTTACTGCTTATGGGTGCCTGTGCTCCGATTAGCAACTAACCCCGAGAATTGGCGCAAGTAGGCAATTGTTTTTACGAATGCGACTGCAGTTAGTAGGTAGCGTGTATGATTTGACCTAATGACTTAATTAACCTAGAACGACTCAACCGTGTTAGTCCGGTTTCCTCACGATGTTATCCTTCACAGGTCCTTCTACTTTTTTAAATAGGTATGTACCTAATTTTAAAATTAAGAATTGAGACCGTCACTCTTTTAATTTGTTTGTTGTAATTATTAGGAACTATAGCTTTTGCCCGCGGCTTCGCTCGCATTAGAAAGAGACCAAAAGTAGCCTATGTCACTCTCCATCTCTTCAACTAACTCCACTTCAAAAATCACGACAATTCGTCGCTCCGTTTTGCCGTGAAGGACGGACAAACAAACAGACACACATGCACTTTCCCTTTTATAATATTAGTATGGATATGGATTAATTTAGAACAACGGAGATCACGTAGATGATAAATGTTCCCAGTTGAGTAAATTACCTACCCATTTTGTAGATGAGATAGTCACATCTTATTGATATTATAAATACCAGTAAGGTACAGAGGAGCAATTACGACTGAGGGACAATTTTCGCCGCCGCTGTACCTTTATATTAAATTATAGATTTTTTTCTACATATACTTTGCTATAGGTACCTATTAATAGTAAAAACCGGCCAAGAGCGTGTCGGGCCACGCTCAGTGTAGGGTTCCGTAGTTTTCCGTATTTTTCTCAAAAACTACTGAACCTATCAAGTTCAAAATAATTTTCCTAGAAAGTATTTATAAAGTTCTACTTTTGTGATTTTTTTCATATTTTTTAAACATATGGTTCAAAAGTTAGAGGGGGGGGGACGCACTTTTTTTTCCTTTAGGAGCGATTATTTTCGAAAATATTAATTTTATCAAAAAACGATCTTAGTAAACCCTTATTCATTTTTAAATACCTACCCAACAATATATCACACGTTGGGGTTGGAATGAAAAAAAATATCAGCCCCCACTTTACATGTAGGGGGGGTACCCTAATAAAACATTTTTTTCCATTTTTTATTTTTGCACTTTGTTGGCGTGATTGATATACATATTGGTACCAAATTTCAGCTTTCTAGTGCTTACGGTTACTGAGATTATCCGCGGACGGACGGACGGACGGACAGACAGACATGGCGAAACTATAAAGGTTCCTAGTTGACTACGGAACCCTAAAAAAGGTATCCCCTTTAAATATGGAGTTAGAAAAATTTACAAAAAGCTACTAAAAAAAATAACAATAAATTGAATCAGATCTGTTTTTCCTGGTCTTTTTACATGAAAAGTAGATTCGTTAAGAGTGAGAAGTACAAAAAACCTTACCTTTACCCACCAGCTCCGCCAGCAAATTATTAAGCTTTTCTTTCGAACGTCCGGCTACACCCCAAGTCACATCCGAATAATCACTTTCGTTATTAATTGAAGCTAAATGTTTAACAACGTATCTTCCTGTAAAACCTGTGGCACCCAACACAACTAAGTCAACTCTTTCTTCCATAATTTCAACTTAGGACGGTTTACTTATTATAGAGCGGCTTAGTCGTTTAATGTCGTCCGACTGCTAGCAGAACAAATATATTACTATTTCAAACAAACAATATACCTACTTCCCTCGCGTCGCGTCTAAGGCTTAAAGTAGATGGCCATCGCGTGTCAGGGTCTCAGGGCCATCCACATCATACGTAGTTGTTACCACATAGAAGCGTGAAAGCTATTTATCAATGCGTAACGCACCGTTCATAGATAGATATCTGATTGCGTCATTTAAACTATTAGTTTTGGCAAAAACCAGCCAGTGCAAAGCTAAATAAAATATTTCATGCGGTTGTACAGAACCATAGTTCTCCGGAAGTTATGAATTGTGTTATGGTTAGGACCTATATCTGAAATAACAGTAATTTTATTCCATTCGCAGATCCAGAGAGGGAGGGAGGGGTAATGAGCCTAGGTTGGCTTTACAAATACACCAAGTGAGCCCCCTGGAGCCTGGGCAATGACCACGTGACACGTGACTCCCCTCTGGGCACGAAGATAGATCCACCCTTGTTTTACACTGCAATTAAGTAACACATTAAAAACAGCAATTTTTTCCTAATATGTATGTACCTAATGTCATTTTACCGCAGTTAGGGCAAATTGTACTATTTCATTGTAGGTACCTTCGATTTTAAATATTAGTTAAATTTATATTTGCGACCATTTGTTTTGGTCCTTCGAACCGAACATTTTGTACTGATTAAATAAAATTTAATTCTTTAGAGTTCGAGAATCGCTCCACATCCAGATAACGTCGTCGATAACGGCACAAGCCAAGAACTAAAGACTTCGTCACACTGTGCACTGGAGGTGTGCTGTGTGGTGTAGTGCTTAACACGCGCATGATAGTGCGCCGCGCAAAGCTTCGCTGCTGACATTGCGGCAATGAAAATATTTAAAACTTACAGCACTTATCAATATTATCATCTACTTAACTTCCTAACATATTCGGTATGCTTTTGAAGGATTAAAAAAACTCACAAGCATTACAATTCTCATAAATTTATTGTGCACACGCATATTTCACGAGTACCTATCAGACAATATCTTAAATAAGATAATTTAAATTTTGTAATAAATTAACATACAAACGAATCCTAACTCAGTAAACATAGGAATACCTAATGATAATGGATTTTCAGATTTCTTAACAAACAGTCTTTTAAATACAGATTTTTGGTATTTATATTACTATATCGAACAAGTAAACATAATGTTTCCAAATATTATAACAACACATGATTTATTATAACAGTCTTTACAAATCCAAAACAAACACTAACGGAAATAACACAGGTCTGGTGGGTCCTAATCCTAAAATTAACCTAAGATGCCGAAAAGAATCTCTTAGGTATTTACAATAATATCAACAGGCTTATTAAGGATACCCCTTGTAGGTTTTATGAAGATTATAATTGGTGTTCTAATTAGTATGAATTAAGCCTTGCTCGTATCATTCATTTGATATTATTTAATGAGATTATGTCATGAGGGCAAACAGTTTTAACAATTGATAAAAAATACAGGTAAATATAAAAAAAATACCTGTAAGTCCGATAATTTGGGCGTAAATATAGTCTGGTCTAAAATGCAAAATGTCCAGGTATAGGTAGGTTAGGTTCGCTAGGTATCTTTAAATGGCCAAACTACACAGGATGTCGATATTGCTTTAAAGTTACGATAAAATGGATAAAATATTGTGGACATTTTGCGTTTTAGACCAGTGGCTGCCTACTTTGGGTACGTTGTTGATGGAAGTTCGGAAATCGTACATATCACATTCAGTGATTGCGTTCTCTAAGGGGGCTGATGACAGCGGGCAAGTTTTCTTTGCCGATTTTATGGGCCTTGCGCATGACGGAGGGGGATTTGGGCGCGACGTGAGTCTCCGCGTCCTTCTTCAGCTTGTCGATAAGAGATGACTGCTTTGCCACGGTCATGGTCAGTTCCTCGTTCTCCTGTCGCAGCAGGGACAGCTCCACTACCAGCGATTGCTGGTCTTGTATCTGTGTAAGAAAATATAGTTAGTGGAAGTTTTGGACATTTATAGACTACGCTAACGATACCCATATTATCCGTATCCGTATCGCTATCGCTAACGCTATCGCTATCCCTATCGCTATCCCTATCGCTTTCCCTATCGCTATCCCTATCGCTATCCCTATCCCTATCCCTTATCAAGATGTTTAATGATATAACACTTTAAGTTCTCGCGCTTTGTACACATATTTAAAGTCACATACAGGTCGAACGCGATTAATTAACATTATTTTTACCTTTTTTCCCAACGTTTCGGCCAGGTTGCACTGGCCGTGGTCGCGGAAGACTGACGTCCCAGCAAAATGTCACCGGAGATGTAAACAACACAAAACTACCCGATCTTAATTTATATAAATGTTCGGGGTAGACAAATAAATATAATCTACCCGCTTTTAGTTAATGTTTATTTCCCACCATGTTTATTTTAAAGGTAAAAATAATGTTAATTAATCGCGTTCGACCTGTATGTGACTTTAAATATATGTTTAATGATTTCGTATCAAGTGCTAAAATAGAAAATTATCGACGAGTCATAACACTTAAACATTTATAATCGTTACCGTAGTTTACAGTTGTACTAATTACGGCAAAAATGATGATGTTGTAATACTTGTAATTAGATTAGTCCCTGGTGCATAAACATAAGATCTTTATTACAACCATTTTTCTCGCGTGATTAGTACGGTTCTGAACTAGGACGGTGGCGTGGACGGTGACGGATTGAAAATGTACGGTCGAAAGTTTAATTCCCATAAAAATGTTGACCGCCATTTTTTTAGTGCCAAGATTTGGTTGACCATCTACATTTGTGAAAAAATAATAAAAGATAGGAAAACAGGCCCGTAAGATTGTATAAAGGGTACAGTCGAGTTCATAAATATGTGTACATTTTTTCACCTTATTGCAACGAGTTAAGGGACCGTCCCCACTCAAGAGACGCATGTCTTGAGGCGCGGAACGGACGTCCGCGCCACGCCGCCTGAATGTAATTTAAAAAACGTCTTTTCAGTACATTTTGTATAGGAAGGACGCGCAAGAGACGTCTCTTGGCGCGCTCCAGGCGGCGCGGCGCGCGCCAAGCGACGCGTCGCCTGGGGGCGCGTCTTACGTCTTTCCTATACAAAATGTATTGAGGAAATGCATAACGGTCCCTAAGGTGAAGAAATGTACACATATTTATGAAGTGTACTGCGAGTGTAGGTACCTGTGCGTGCAGACGCCGGTTGTCGTTGTCGCAGCGCGCCAGCTCGGCGGCCGCGTGCGCCAGCAGCGCGCGCGCCGCCTCCGCGCCCGCCGCCGCCGCCGCCGCCTGCTCCGTGGCCAGCGAGCACAGCGCGCGCTTTTCTCCACCTGACACACATCATTTGCTATTATGCAAAATAACAATATGAAAAATGCCTGTTTTTTTATACTATAGTGGCAAACGAGCATACTGCCAGCCTGACAAGGAAAGCAGTATCCGTAGCCTGTAGACGCAGATATGTTACATGTGATGTACGATGCAGTCTGAGTCTGCACATTCGCACCGTCGTTAAATCATTGATTACATTACTTATAAGTGGAAAGGGCGATTCCTAAGTACACATTTAAAAATAGCGAAGTTTTCTCACAAGTTCATCTGGCGCTAAATTTGGATTTTAACGTAATTTAGAAGTGGCAGAGGTTTCTGATCTGCTCCTAGTTAATCCGATTTCTCTGTGCGTGTTAAACATGTAGGTATGTATTTACGAAAGAAACTAAGCTTATCTAAATTACTCACCTCATCTTGCAAAACTTTAATTTGAGATTTTGACTCCTTTTTTATCATCTCCACATCTTCAATAAGTTCACTCTGTATAGTGCCGAGTTCACGATACGCCTCTTTTTCGACGTTTTGCAGGCTCTCGATGAGCGTGACGTTGTGCTCCATTATACGCGTGTGCTCTTTCGCCAGCGCCGCTTTCGACTTCAGAATATTGACCAAAGCTTCCTTATACTCGTTGCATTCTAGAAGAGCGTTATTTAAAGAGCTTTTGTAGGTACTAACTTCATTCTCAAGAGCCTCTTTGGCATCAGTCAAGGATTTAACTTTTTCTTCCAAATGTTCCAATTCACTATCAGATTCCCGCAGCCTCATTGTGAGAACTTGAACAATATCTCTAGTTACAGAGAGGGACATTTCAAACTGACGTTTCTCCTTGCTCGTCTTGTCCACCTCTACTGTGAGTTTATTGATTTCATTTTCAAAATCTATAAATTTCTTCTTTGTTTCATCTTTCAGTTCAGTAGTCTCTTTAAAGATGCTTTCTTTTTCAGATTTTAGAATTTCACATTCCTTCTTTAGAGCATCAAAGTCCCTTTGTAAATACTGATTTTTCTGTTCTGCCATGCTAATGCTATATTTAAGATCCTTGGTTTCTTTTTCAAGAGAGAATATTTTTTCTTGTTGTTGGGTCCAGTGTTCTTGGATTGAGCGACTACGCTCTTCAAACTGAATCTCACAGAGTCTCACCTTTTCATGAGTAGCCTCATCAATCTGTTCAAGTTTTGCTTTCATTTCATTGTCCTTATTTGCCAATTGTTGTTGTAAATCATTTACCAAGTCATCTTTTTCTTTAGTCAACTGATTCTTAATGGATTCAATGATAATGCTGTAATGTTCTCTAATGCTATCCTGTTCTGTTTTTGATCTACTTATAATAGCTTGCTTTTCTTCTTCAAATTTAGACTTCAAGCTTTCAAGCTCAGCCTTGTACTCCCGCCGAATGCTCTCATTGGCTTCTAGAGCTAAGGCATGATGTCCCTTAACCATTTCAAGTCTAGACCTAGTTTCTTCTAATACAGATTCCATATTGCTCAGTTTCTCTTGAAGATCCTGACACAGACTATCTCTAATCGTTATAACTTCTTCAAGAGAAGTCAGCTCTACTTGTTTACTGCTCACTTCTTGTTCTAATTTCTCACAGAGAAGTTCAATTTCAGCAATTTTAAGTTCATATATTGCAATCATTTCTGTATTATCTTTGTCCATATTTTTATTAGCACTGTCTTTGGCTTTAGATTCTTCTGAATCATCTTTTAGAGATATCTGTGATAGCTGTTTATTTATACTGTCAGTAGTGTTAACATTTTTGGTAGTTTCCTTCATTTGTTTTTGTAAATTAGCAATTTCATTTTTGAGTTGTTCAATTTGCTTGTTATATTCATTAATAGTGTAGTCCTTGTTCCTAAAAGTAGATTAACAATTAATGAAGTCATTCAATAGATGGTAGTTTATTATTTAATTATTGATCAATTGAACAAACCAATACATAATTAATACACAGAACTTTACTTTAACTGATTAAAAAAACAATACCTTATTTCAGCTTCTTGGGCTTTGATGACATCTTCAGTGGCTACCTTACAGCTTTGAATTTTGTTGCCACTCGGTTTTTGACTTGAGTGTACAGGCTTTTTGAGACTAGACGGTGGCTTAATAATTTTTTTATTGGTAATTGGTTTAGGCTGAAAAGAATGTTTAAAATTATTGAGTGTGATTAAATCAACTAGTGAATCATGATTTAACTTTCATTCAATGAATATTATTTGCTTTGGAATTTCTGTTTCTACAAATCATTGAAAAAGTCAAGGGTATGTTGCAATAGGCTAGTTTCCTATACTTGAAATAAAATATTTTATGCAGTGCACGACATAAAGCACCACATAATTAGAAGAAATATATGGACAGTAGTTATGTATAAACATAATTTCTATTTAATAAGTCAAAAAGAAAGATATAAAGTAAATTAATTGACCATGACGTCACTCATAGTAATTCCATATTAGCAAATTGTTTTGACAGTTCTTAAAAAGAAGCTGATTTAATAGTAGGAAACTAGCCTATTGTTAAGTAAATCTTTTTAACACTTTTGTATATTTCACAAGTGGTAACTGAGAAAAGAAATCTCAGTTGTTTTCTCAGTTCCCAGTGGTATGTACTGTGTAAATTTTTTATAAGTAAAAAAAGATCATACAGTGAGGAAAGATTTGACGCTGGGAATGGAGCTGCACTGGGACTGCACATCGCTGCTGGTTTTTGCCTTTGCTGGTGTGACAATAGACTTTGGCTTGCTCAAAACTGGGGCTTTCACATTTGGCTTTGGTTTTTCAGACTCTAGCTGTTTTGTTTGCTTCCCTTTTTCAGAGTCTGCCTGTTTAATTTGCTTTTTCTCAAGATCTAGATTCTTAGTTGGCTTCACTTTTTCAGACTCTGGCAGGTTTGTTAGCTTTACTTTCTCGGGTTCCGGTTGACTGGTTGGCTTCACTTTCTCGGAATCTGGCTGCTTTGTTTCTTTTGTCTGGTTTTTCAGAGCTGGATAACAATAGGAAATATTTATTTAGCTGAGATTTTACAACTTCCATACCATACTTGTATTCTCATGTCTCCATCCCATGAAGCCAAATAAGTGGATAGGTAAGTAGTTAAGTACTCAAAACTTAAATTAAGAAAACCCATTTGGGAACATATAGGATTGAATGAATTCCAAGTTGCATCTGCTTAGACAAGTGGGGATCTCAAGTAATGGAGATAAATATTATTAATTTGTAGGGCGCAACTAATGAATCAGACCTGTATAAAATTAAGGTCTCTTTCCCTATTTCTAAAGTTGATAGTTACTTATAAGGTCGAGTGTATAGGTAAAACAAAAGGTACGTTTTTTTGTTTGTGTTAAAGTTGACGGTTAGCGTTAAATTTATGCTACACATATTATTACTACGCAATTAACGTACCTATAATAAATGGTTTATTTCGACATATTTATTGGAAAGGTAATTAATTTAACTCATGATATGTTTAACTTAAACATGCAAGTGGTTGTAAAATTAAGAAATTACACATAGGTACTACAGAAACAATTGTTTTCAAAAACTATTTTTATAAAGTATACTCACATAATGGTTCAAATCTTTTGGCTTTGGAGAACATTATTTTTAATATAAAACACTCAAATAAATAAATAAACTATGCGAAATGCAAAAACAGTCTCGAAATACAATACTCAACGGCTTTCGTTCAACGCTCCGTCCGTCCGTTGAGCGAACGCGCGCCAAATTGCAGACAAGTACTAGACAGAGTAGACAGACTATTATTATTTCGGCAGAAACCGTTAAATTACGTTTCGTTACATACTGGGGACGCTATTGCTATGTCTTGTATGGGAACCCTGCATTTTATGATTAAGCACTGAGACTTGGCACAGTTGTTCATTGGGTGGCCCTGAGTAGATAAAGATCGGGAGGCATCGAGAGCCCCCCTTAATTTAGGAGGGAGGAGGGGGGGAAGGCTGGCGCATCCGCGCTTCCTTTGAAACCATATTTCTCTAAAACTATCAATATATCATTTTCGGATAAATGAAGGACGAGGAATTCAGTTTTTGAACAAAAAAAATGTATTTTAGAACAAAAATACAAAATAAAATGGGAAAATCTGAAAACGAGATTTTTTTTTATACATATTATTGCACATTTTATGAAAACTGTAATGGTTTTTTTCTAAATAAAAAATATTATTTAATAGCTACATTTATCTAGTTTTAGAAAATGTATAATTTGTTACAGAAATATATTATAGGATGAGTGATAAAAAATAATTTACATCGCCCGATAGGGTGATTTGAATGCTCATTTCAATAAGTTTTGTCAATGATTTCAGGTATAATCACTATTTTTAACACACGAAAGCCGTAATCATTGTAGTTTATGGCTATTTTAGTGATTAATGTACTTAAAATAAAAAAAAATACAAAAATTTTAAAAAATATTAAAAATGTGATAATTTTTTTTAACATTATCCTATTTTGTTCTTTCTACACAATATATATCTAAAAGCAATAAATATCAATAAAAAGCCACATTTATACAGTTTATAAAAATATATAGTTTGTTATATAAATATATTACGAAACGCGAGATAAAAAATAATGAAAGTGACGTGGCAGGGCGATCTTGATGTACGGGTCAGCTTGTATGATTCGATGAGGTGAGGTAAAGGTACTCAAAGCTCTCAAAAAGTGTAGTTATTTAGAGTACTTCAAATTAAACAACATACTCCTATATAGTCTGAATTTAACTATTTATATTACATGAAATGATCGATTGATATGATAGGTCAGATATATACATCTGATCCTAATACATACATCTTGTGAAATAGTAGTTATCTATATGATTTGCATAATTTATGGATAATTCTTACTTGACATATTTATTATTCCAGATCTGCGTCCTGTACTTTGGTTAACGAGTGCCGAAAATAGTTATTAACCAAAAAAGACCGCCAAATTAACAGCATTTCACCGACAAAAGCTGCCTTGCACCATTTTTGTAAGGGTTATAGGTATATCAAGGTGTCCATGTATGGGGTCAACTAAACCCAATTCAAAATTTGCCATTATTTTCTACTTGTGGCTGGACGAAAGTCTGTAACAATTGGGATTTGGGAGCCTACTTGCCCGCAACGTTGCCTGTTGCTGCAGAAACATGCCTCGAAATTGTCGGATGCAGGTGTAATAAAAAACAGTGCCGCGTAAGGTGCAACCGTAAAAGAATACTTTTTAAATTAAATGTTCGGAGCTGATGTGCTTATGCAGTGGATGTTGTGATATATACATAATTAAATTCAGACTATTCATGTTGTTTTATTTGAATAACTCAAAATAGCTACACTTTTTGAGAGCCTTGAGTACTAGCCCCGATACACATGTTTTCGTCTAGTCAGACCATTTTTTGAGGTTCTCCTTTGTACAAAAGCAATGTCTTAGTTCAAAAATCATTAATGTTTAATGCTAATACGAATCTAGTTTATTTTTTATGGCACTATTGCGCAATAACTAACTATCATTGATACTGAAAGGAAGAATATGACGATTTTTATTTTATCTTTTATGGATGGGTAAAACCAATTTAAAGGGGCCCAAAGGAAGTAACTAAATTCTGCTAGTAAACTAAAAAATCTTCAAGCCTATGCATGCAGAACTGCTTTAGGAGAGGAGAACGTGATTAAGACATTTTTTTGCAATATAAGTCACATGCAATTTTATTTTACAATCAAAATAAACTATATTATAGGACTTTTACAATTTTCTGTACTGGGTCGTGATATACCTACTTGTGTAAACGTTATTAGAATAAGTATATTTCTGTATTACTAGACGAACTCCACTGCATAGCGGGTAGTACCTTTACCTCACCTCATCGAATAATGCAACGTAAGATGTACATTAAAATTTTCATTTTCATTATTTTTTATCTCGCGTTTCGTAATATATTTATATAACAAACTATATATTTTTATAAACTGTATAAATGTGGCTTTTTATTGATATTTATTGCTTTTAGATATATATTGTGTAGAAAGAACAAAATAGGATAATGTTAAAAAAAATATCACATTTTTAATATTTTTTAAAAATTTTGTATTTTTTTTTAATTTTAAGTACATTAATCACTAAAATAGCCATAAACTACAATGATTACGGCTTTCGTGTGTTAAAAATAGTGATTATACCTGAAATCATTGACAAAACTTATTGAAATGAGCATTCAAATCACCCTATCGGGCGATGTAAATTATTTTTTATCACTCGTCCTATAATATATTTCTATAACAAATTATACATTTTCTAAAACTAGATAAATGTAGCTATCAAATAATATTTTTTATTTAGAAAAAACCATTACAGTTTTCATAAAATGTGCAATAATATGTATAAAAAAAAATCTCGTTTTCAGATTTTCCCATTTTATTTTGTATTTTTGTTCTAAAATACATTTTTTTGTTCCAAAAATGAATTCCTCGTCCTTCATTTATCCGAAAATGATATATCGCATGCCCTATTTTGTATAGTTTTAGAGAAATATGGTTTCAAAGGAAGCGCGGCGGCGCCAGCCTTCCCCCCCTCTTCCCTCCTAAATTAAGGGGGGCTCTCAATGCCTCCCGATCTTTATCTACTCAGGGCCATCCAAGGAACAACCTGTGCCAAGTCTCAGTGCTTAATCATAAAATGCAGGGTGTTGTGCAATAGCGTCCCCAGTAACATGTTTGTTACGTTTCATTTTGAGTTTATAAACGTGAACTGTAAATAGTCTGGCACGCTCATATTGTTAGCAGCCACTTAGCAGCAAAAGACTTCACACAAAAAACTGGTCAAGTGCGAGTCGGACTCGCTCACCGACGAGGGTTCCGTACAAACTTTCAATAGTTGAATCATCAAAATGTTATTCATAGAACTCTACAGATTTGTTTAAATCCCTCAAGACTCAATTTCCCACATAACAAGTAATAATTTAATATACACAACGCCCAAATAAAATCAATACTATTCGACTTCAACAGTTTACGACTTACGACATGTCGCAAGGACGCTCCTGAACCGACCTCATTATATCAGGAATAAAACCGGCCAAGAGCGTGTCGGGCCACGCTCAGTGTAGGGTTCCGTAGTTTTCCGTATTTTTCTCAAAAACTACGGAACCTATCAAGTTCTAAATAATTTTCCTAGAAAGTCTTTATAAAGTTCTACATTTGTGATTTTTTTCATATTTTTTAAACATATGGTTCAAAAGTTAGAGGGGGGGGGACGCACTTTTTTTCCTTTAGGAGCGATTATTTCCGAAAATATTGATACATATTATCAAAAAACGATCTTAGTAAACCCTTATTCATTTTTAAATACCTATCCAACAATATATCACACGTTGGGGTTGGAATGAAAAAAAATATCAGCCCCCACTTTACATGTAGGGGACCCCCTAATAAAACATTTTTTTCCATTTTTTATTTTTGCACTTAAATGGCGTGATTGATATACATATTGGTACTAAATTTCAGCTTTCTACTGCTTACGGTTACTGAGATTATCCGCGGACGGACGGACGGACAGACAGACATGGGAAATGAACCCTAAAAAGCGTTCAACGTACAGCGACATCTATCGGCAAATTGAGTAAACTAATGTGCGCTAGCTAGTATGGAAGATGATTTTTATGGAATAATTGATTATTGCGTGAACCGATTTTAACCATTTAGATATAGAGGCATCTATTTGAAAGCAGGTAATTTTATTGTTATTTTGTTAAAAAAACAGGTACAATAAACACCCGCAAGGGTGTTGAAATTGAAAATGTAAATCTGAAAGGTTTTTAAAAATTAAAAAAAAGTTTTCAAGATACGTGTACGATTTATTTTTCCTGTAATATTCATTACAATAGCCATATTTGGTGAAAATTTCATAAATTTATGTTGATAAACTTCGAAGATAGGGGGGGGGGGGGGGGCTTATTTTTTTTATATTTTCCTTCATAATACTTTTTTTTTCCAGAACAAAAAAAATATTAAAAATAGTTTTGATATGTACAATTTGAGCTTTTTCTAACGATACCCCACTTGACCTAGTTACTTGATATTTACAATTTGCCCCCCTTTCATATTGGCCATTTTGTATAGTTAATAAATAAAAAAATTAGTCCTTTAATTTTGTAGAGGTTAACAATGTTCATAACTATTCCAATTTTGAAGTCGATAGCATAAAGTAGTTCTCGTGATATTTAGAAATGTGACAGACGGACAGAGTCGCACCATAAGGGTTCCTTTTGTACCTTTTTGGTACGGAACCCTAAAAATTGTATGAGATTAAATCAAAATGAATCGCCTTTCATATTTCCTAAGAAAATTCCTACAAATCACTTGCATTGCTCGTCAGGCGAATTTCTGCAGCTAGGCTTTTTTTTGACTCGACTCAGCCCACCTAAGTCAATGTGGGGTAGCGGATGATTTAAATAGATAGAGAAATTATCTGAGATTCTTAAGCTGATGAAAAAGACTTATGGTCCATTTTGTTCATACATATTTTTGGTCTTTTTTTTTTGTCCGCTACAGGCTGCTGTGATTCATTTCCATTTTTCGCAACTCAATTCAAACATCTAAAGGTTTCATGGACAATCGAAATTTTAGTAAAATATAAAATTAATAGTAACAATTGTAAGGAAGGTAACGACTATAATATTTAATGATCAAGTAAGCAAAATTGGCAATGTGATATTCAAAATATTTATTGTTAGCACAAATACATATTTTACATGGAAGGTGGTGGTGGTGGTACTGGCAAAAGCGGTGGAGGTGGGGGCACTCCCATCATTGGTGCTCCTGGTGGAGGGGGTAGACGCATCCCATGATTCTCCCACATTTTAGGAGGAGGAGGTGGCATGCGTAAAGCTTCCATCTTGAATGCAAATTGTAAGAAGAATTGCTTGGTATCCTTGTTCCAATGGGTCCAGAACTTGGAGTCATGCTTCTCCACTTCACGGCTCGGAACCTTGAAGGCAATGGTCTCATATGGTTCTGCTGCAAACAGCAAGTATTGCCACCTGCGGTCTGGAGGTTCAATTTTTTGTTCATAGGCGGACATGAAGCGATGTCTGGGCTGGACACCTTCAGCAATCTCTGAAATATGCAAAAGAAAACCATGAAATAGGTTAGGTAGGGTGTTTGAATTTTTAATATCTGTATAACCTATTACCAGGTTTACTTATAACAAAGTTTGACAAACACCTGGGTAATCTACTTGGAACAACAAGCTCTGCTGGCCATTTTCTGGATCCTTCTGCTTGGTCACCCTGTAACCAGGCCGCCCAATCTTCACAAACTTTTTTGGCTCTATCCTGGGCTTTTCTGGCGCCAGTTGCTGAGGCGCTTCTTTAGCCTCCTTGGCTGCTCTCCGAGCTAAATTTGCCTGATGCTTTTTCCCTTGAGTATGAGCTAAGTAGCTCCCTTCATTGTTGTGCAACGTCAGACAAAGTTTGCACTCATATGATCCTGTGAAGAAATTTATTTTTAAGTAAAATCGGTACGAAAATTAATCCAACTGACTAATTTGATAATATCATGAGACCAAGAAGTATTGAAAAAAGTTATTTTAATTTCTTACCCAAGTGATTTTTCATAAAATAGGGATCTTTATTTAAATCGATAGTCTCCAAGGCAAGCTGCCGGAGTCTCTCGCGTCGGTCCCTGTTGCTTTCCGACCATGATGCTACGCCACCGCCGCCAGTTTTTCCACCAGGTCTATTTTGGAAATCCATTTCGGCTTAAAATTATACTTGCTTAGTTGTATTCAGAAGTAGTACGATATTATCAAATAAAATTTTAAGCGAACAGCGAACACAGCAAAGCGATGCAGATTGTCGATGTCGTCGATGATGACACTGACAGCTCGCTTGAGGTTTATGTTTACGAGTGTAGCTAGAGTCAAACCAAGCTAATATGGTAATGATTTAAAATTACAAAAACTTAAAATAATCTTACTAAAAAATATCAAGAAATATTACGATTTTTTTTTATATTTCAGTAGAATATATATATTTTTTGGTAAATATACTGAATTACTAATTTTTACATGATTTCGTAAAATTAAAGCATACTTTATAAATCAATTTTCTACTGTCATCCTGATTGTATTGTTTCGATTATCTGTGAACTCTTTTCTGTTTGTCAAAGTTGGCGAAAGGTACAAATCCGGAATATAAATCCGATTTTATTTATATAATCAATGAATACTTATGGATTATGTTTCGTAAAATAAGTTTTTATTCCCGTAATTGTGACACTATTCAGTGATTTTGTGATAAAACCATAATATCCGTGATCTGTGTTTATAACCTCTAAACCCTATCCCACCCTTGTTTTACAGGTAGGCCGTCAAGATGTTGATGCCAAAAACAAACCGTGTCGCGATCTATGAATACTTATTCAAAGAGGGTGTTATGGTAGCCAAGAAGGACTACCATGCTCCTAAACACCCCGATCTGGAGAAGATCCCTAACCTGCAAGTGATCAAGGCTATGCAGTCCCTCAAATCCAGAGGTTATGTCAAGGAACAGTTTGCGTGGAGGCACTTTTATTGGTAAGAATGTTATACTTGAAATATTTCATATGTAATTATTGTTGACGAGGTTTTCTTTTGACAATCATTTCATATTTCCTTTTTGTGAACTGTGACAATTCATATTAGGTATAAACTTTATACAGGTATCAATTTTATTTTATTTATTGTAAATACCTATTTTAATTCATCATTGTAATAATGAAAATTCTACTCAACTGCCCACTATTTTACGGTATGGCTGAGTTTTTTTTCGTCTCGTCATACTTCGTGAATAAGTGGCGCTGTGAAGACCTGATTCTGTAAATAAATTTCTGTATGCAGTACTCCAGGGCTGTTATAACTTAGTAACTTTAATTCTAATTTGTATAAATTAGGGGACACTTTGATTTTCGGTTGTCGTTTGTTTCCTTTCTTTTAGTGAATATTTTAAATATGAATGATTTTGACTCATGGAGTTCATATACATTCTAAGGAGAATTAGATTAAGTAGATATACATTTTCCATTAGTTTGACATTTAGAGTCATTTGCACTTCTGGGTAAGTGATCCTTTATGAAGTTGATAATCCTTAGGATATTTATTTCTTGTTGATAATTCGACATTTACAGATATTTGTTATTTTGATAGAAAAACAGGAATTACGAATAGTTACATAATACAACCATAATTTTCAGATTTTAAATATTTTCTAAATATTTGTACTGTTTGTGGCCTATTTGCTGAATAAATTATTTTGATTTTGTATAAAAGATGAGTTTTTTTCGTCTCAGCTGCAATTACTTGCTTTGAGATAAGTATATAGGGCAGCTAGTGAATTTGTTTCTAGAAATAATAAAGACCCTGATTTGTAAATTAATTGTCTGTATGATCACACAGTCCAGTCCAGTTGTCTGTTACAAAGTCTAGTAAGAAGCAACTATACTCTAAATAATATCATAAAATGTATTTTAGACAAAAAGTTAAAATTCTATAGACAGATTTACTAACTATCCGATTCAATGGGAGACAGCACTAGCGTGACTCAAAATATCCAATCTCCAATCGTGAATTTCAGGTACCTCACCAACGAGGGTATCGAGTACCTGCGGATATTCCTGCACCTGCCTCCCGAGATCGTGCCCGCCACCCTGAAGCGGTCCGTGCGCACGGAGACGGTGCGCCGCGGCGCCGTGGGCCGCCCCGACGCGCCCGCGCGCGCCGCCGAGGACCGCTCGGCCTACCGCCGCGCGCCCACCGCACCCGGTGGCGCCCCTCACGACAAGAAAGCTGATGTCGGCCCTGGCTCCGCTGATGTCGAATTCGTAAGTTCCTTATGTATACATTTATGAGGCTCATTGAGATTATAGTGTAAATTCAAAAACTTTAAACATGATATTTTTAAACAGTATTTACCAAGAAAACATTTTTACCTTTAAGACTAATCTTACACTTGCTCTAAACCCCCACATTATTGAAATGAAAACTGACCAATTATTGCTCTATTTACCTTTTGCTAGGGATACCTATTATAATATGCGATACATAATTATATAGAATTATTATTAAACTGTGACTATACATATCTTTGTGGATGTCCCTGATAAGCAGTGATCAGAACTATGGGAGCAATACTTTAACAAAATCTTAGAGCTGACATAAATTAAAAAGAAAACCAAGATTATTATTTTGAGATCGGTGATAAATTTAATTATATATCGGAATCTAAGATTTCCAATACATTACTACAAGGATATTAATATTTTCATTACTGTAAGCACTCTATAATGTCCACTTAGCAAGTTTTGTTAATGTTTTGCTCTCATAGTTACAATCACTGTTGATAAGTTTGCATCTAAAACAATGTTAGAGAGTCAACAGTCCTTTAGTTTTCTATAGGTGCAGTCTTTACACATTTCATACTATACAAGTTCTATTCTCTTTGTACCACATCTCATTGGCCACTCTTTGGCCGGAAGAAATTCGAAAATAAAACTTTATTTATGATTAAAAATCATCATTTAAAAGTCAGTTCTACCAGCCAGCTTTCAGGGGGCATCAGGTTAAAATTTGTATGAAATAACTTTGCACTCTTGTGTATAAAATGGTGACATTCGATTTTGTAGTACTTATCAAGAGAGTTTACCAGTTGGTGTGGTGAAATAGTACATTACGATACAAGTGCGAGAAGTGGTTCATTATATGCCGGGTGAAACTTTTTAGGGCCATCTATACTGAAAAACGTCGTACGATACACGTACAATACGTCGTACGATAAACTTCCTTTTTTAATGTACTATTTTAGGTTCTTGCCCATCTCGAGATGACTTTTATTAATCATCATAACATTATTCTAATCAATATTGTTTTGTTACAGCGAGGAGGATTTGGCAGAGGCAGGCCTGCACCTTAAATAAGTTTAAATAAAAAAAATCTAACATATTAACTTGTTCTTATTGAGCTGACATACCTTTCTACCAAGTATATGCTATTGCTAAGTGGATGTGGATATCCACCAGTCCACACCTATACCATATAGAATAGCACGGAGGAAAATATAGTACATTACGATACAAGTGTGTAAAAAAGGAAGTTCCTTTTCGCACGTGTATCGTACGACGTTTTTCAGTGCAGATGAGCCTCCGAAGTTTCGACCTGGCATATATGATATAATGAACCACTTCTCGAACTAGTGCGTAAAAAATCGACCATCTGTACTGAAAAATTTATTTAAGCAAGGCCTTCAGTTACCCGCGGCTGGAATGCTGTCGTATTATGGAAGATTTTTTTGTCAATAATCAATAAGAATGTTGTTGTATTGACGTATCATAAAATTACCTTTAAACTCGAACCAGAGGGCCCTGTGGCATCATCAATGACCGTATCGATAACCGGAACAAAATGTATCTAAATTATCATTAGATAATTCCTGTTTTAGTACTAAAACAAATTGTTTATTTCACAATGTACAATGTGAAAAGTACTAGCGCATTTTGGCCAGTAGTCATAAGCAGAGTTTGGCACTGTGGTTTGTAACGCCGCTTACTGACTGAGTCTAGTACTAGTATGGTCTGGGTTCGATTCTGGCCTGAGGAATATTTTTTTGGTTTTTATTTTTTTTCAAAACCGATAAGTTTCTACATTATAAAGGTTTATATCTCCCGTTTACAATATTTATGGCAAGATTCATTGTTTTGTATGTTTTTCCTGATGTAAATTAATTTTAGGTTCATAAAAAGTATCTTTTTTAGGGTTCCGTACCTCAAAGAGGAAAAACGGAACCCTTATAGGATCACTCGCGTGTCTGTCTGTCCCTCTGTCACAGCCGATTTCTCCGAAACTACTAAACCGATTTACTTGAAATTTGGCACACGTATGTAAACAAGTGGCCCAAAGACGGACATGTAATGTAATTAAATGAAATTAAACGAAATTTAATCATAGGGGCCACTTTTGGGGGGTAAAATTGAAAATTAAAAATCAAAGTTATTAGAACTATATTGTGCTACATATCAAATGAAAGAGCATTTTATAAGCATCTCAAATATATTTTTTTTATAGTATTTATTTTGGTAATTTAGAAGTAATTTAAGAAAATAAGCAAAAAATGACCATTCCCCCCCCCTTATCTCCGAAATTACTTAGCGTAAAATTTTCAAAAAAATACACGAGATAGCCCTCTACCTGTAGATTACAGGAAAACCTATTAGAAATCTACAGTCAAGCGTAAGTCGGACTTAAGAGAAAAAAACTCAAATTGAGATTTTTCACTCACTGCCGCTGCAAGTACTTACTAAATGTTTTGAAATTTTGTGAGCGCCATGGACAGGTAGAAAGAAATTCATTTCTGTTTAGAAATTGTTAAAAATTTTAAGCATTTGCCAAAATGACTTAAGTTCCTACTAAAAAAGAGGCGCTTACGACTGTTTAGAACTGCACTGACCATAATATTGCCCTAATAGGTCCAAAAAATGGTGTATATATACGAAAACAAAAAAATTGTGCCACCGACAACCAAAATCTGAAGTCTATTTGCTCTATCTCTTATAGTTTCCAAAATATACGCAAAATCTTTAAAGTACAAATCTAGTTTACGTTGCCATCATCACATGTTGTCAGGCGCTCATGACCTTTTTGTATGGAAATGTCGAAATCCGACTCGCACTTTACCGATTTTCATAGAAAGTTGTGTTTTATTATAGTTTTGAAGGAGGTTTCTTGTTTTTAACCACCAACGCAAAAACATTATAATAATAATAGGTTTGACGCTTGACATGTCTGTCTGGCATCATAGCTCCCGAACGAATCAATCGATTTTGATTTAGTTTTTAATGTTTAAGGTGAATTCGTCGAGAGATTTTTTTTGTACCACGTAGGTGGCAAACATGCATACGGTCCGCCTGATGGAAAGCGGTGACTTTTACATATGGACGCCTGCCACTCAAGGAGTGGCACATGTGCGTTGCCGACTCGACTCATTAGAAACTTGTACAAACCTGTACTTAGAAGGGGCCTGGGTGCCGACGACTCAAAGGACCGAAGGAAGGAGGGGGAAGGAAGGAAGGAGTACCGCACCCTCGTTGAGCTCTGGCTGCCTTACTCACCGGCAGGAACAAAACAATGAGTAAAGTCTAGTGCTACTTGATTGCGGTCTTTTGTAAAGCGGAGGTATTAGACTCTGCTCTACCTTAGAGTATATTCAATTTAGTATTAGAGTTATCAGTCAAGAAATTTAAATGCAGCGCCATTTATTATTAGTTTCGACAACTTTTCATGTGACTTTCCATGCCTAAAGGTTCGCACAAGTCTCAAGTCGCGTAAATTACTTAGTAAATTTTTTTTATTTATTTGTTTATTTTATTGAGAAAACCAACAGCGATACAAAGTAATTTTTTCTTATGCTAGTGTACAGTAGTATGGCCACTTACAGGATTTCCTTTATAACTTGTATTGTATAGACAACATCAAACGGACTTTTTTTTTTTTTTTATAATGGAAAAATTATAAGTTACGAGTAACATGAGAGGTGTACATTGAGTGCAGATATAAAATATTTAATTAGATAAGGTAGGTGAGATATTAGTAAAATGAGGTCGGTGAGATTTCTACAAAAAAAAAAACTGAATAACTAAATGATACGATGATATAAAGATAAAGAGTTCACGACATGCTAGTAAATCACGACATGCTAGTAAAATTTTGCCGGTGAGACGGCGCTAAATACAATAATACTCATTAGAGTACCTATACTTCTAGTCAAAGACATATATAACTCCGTATAGACAGATAAAGTCTAAGAATAAAACGTACTTACCTCAGTACCACACAGAAGAAGGGCTCAGCTAGATGGCGCTAATATTAATATTAACACGCTTTTATTAGGTCGTCGTGTATGTAACTAACTATGTAATGGAATCTACGGAGGCTAATTTAACCATCTTCCAAGGATCGTAGCGTAATGATAATTTGCAGCTGTATGTAGTTCTGATGACAGTACAATAATATGGTACTGTTGAACTGATCTGATGATGGAGCCGGAAGATATGAACTGGAACTACATGATGGAACATCGTATCATAGCTGTTTTTGGGTTTCTTAGAAAAGTCTTGTAATGAACTTTGACATAGATTAGGTTTCAAGGTCTGATGATGGAGCCGGAAGATATGAACTGGAACTACATGATGGAACATCGTATCATAGCTGTTTTTGGGTTTCTTAGAAAAGTCTTGTAATGAACTTTGACTACGATTAGGTTTCAAGGTCTGATGATGGAGCCGGAAGATATGAACTGGAACTACATGATGGAACATCGTATCATAGCAGTTTTTGGGTTTCTTAGAAAAGTCTTGAAATGAACTTTGACTACGATTAGGTTTCAAGGTCTGATGATGGAGCCGGAAGATATGAACTGGAACTACTAAAAAGATCAACGTAGTATTTAAAATAAGTTGGGATAGGGTTTTCTTGAGACCCTTAAGAGCAAATAAAGGGGGGCTCAGGGGCGATCGAAGCCCCCCACAAAAAAGACAGATCAACGTAGTATTTAAAATAAGTTGGGTTAAGGTTTTCTTGTGACCCTCCAGAGGAAATAAAGGGGGGGCTAGGGGGGCGAAGCCCCCGCAAAAAAGAAAGATCAACGTAGTATTTAAAATAAGTTGGGTTAGGGTTTTCTTGTGACCCTGAAAAGCATGAATAAGGGGGGCTCGGGGGCGAAGCCCCCCCGCATAAAAGAAAAATCAACGTAGTATTTAAAATAAGTTGGGATAGGGTTTTCTTGAGACCCTTAAGAGCATATAAAGGAGGGCTCGGGGGGCGAAGCCCCCCGCATAAAAGAAAGATCAACACAGTAGAGAATGCCTTAAAGCATAAGTCCGCCTTTTGTACTGCAAGATTTTCTTTTATCACTGCTTCCAGTAGTTCCACAGGTGGAAAATGATAGATTCACCTACTTTTATCAATTTTAAAGTACTAGTGGATAAAATGCGTTTTTACCCGCTGGTATTAAAGGACAAAACACGTGTTTCCGAGCTAGTGAGGGGAAAATTCAATGTTGGCTGCTCGCGTGCGGTCCGTTTGTTAATGTAGGTAAGAATTTATAATAGCGTCATTTTGTGAACATCAAAGGAGTGAGGGAGTTCTGTACTTGTACTATTATACATATATTCTGTGACAAAACTAACAACATGTGTTCCAAGTACAACATTCGAAATGCCGGAAAGTTAGTAGGTATCGACCGTAAATTGGCGAAATCCAATTTACGGTCAAATTAACACATGTGATGGACCCTGCCGTCTATAATAAATTGCCGCAATATGTGGTTGAAGCGCCTAGTGTGTCGAACTTTAAGTACCTATCGCTTAAAAAATTGGCTGGTCGAGCACCCGTTCTACACTTATGACAATTTTTTTATTACCTAATTAGAAAAATATTTTTGTGCATTTTTTATGTGAATATTGCCTAACTTTTTGTAATTTCAATCTTCTGTCTATTTATTCTCTAAGTATTATTGTTGTATGAATATTATTTTTTTAAATCAAATCTTGGCGTGTAAAATGGCGTTGAATGAATAAATGAATATGAGTATGAGTAGTATGATTATTTTAACCATTGACAGTTTGTACGGAACCCTCGGTGGGCGAGTCCGACTCGCACTTGGCCGGTTTTTTTTGCAATAAAACAGAACGCGTAGCAATAAATATAGGTACCTATTATAAATATTCACTTAAGCTAATGCATGTGCCTTGTGTTTGGGGTTGCGTTGCGACTTGCGAGTTGCGAGGTAGGTAGTCCGCAGCGCCGAGCCGGCGAAAGACTGCATACAGGCAGACTGCATATTTAGCACGCACAGTACAACTCAAGTACCTATAAGTTACATTTTGAATAACGAGACATTTTAAAATTATATGATAATTATTACGATCAAAGATTCGACCTACCATAGAAACGTTGAATTTTGTTACAAATATCATACAGGGAACCAAACTATACAGGCAGTAATTTTTATAACAAGCAATATTTTCTGCACATGGGCTGCCGGCTGGCTGTGTGAAAAAAAGAATAGAACATCAAAATTCATCATCAATTTTGTTTATTACTTATGTACATTTTAAATCTTCGATTCTGTCTTCAAAACACTCTTCTCTCTCTAACGCTCCTCTATCACGAGGCTATTCAAATGAAGCGCCACTGACGGGTCTCTATTGGTTCCCATAATTTTTTAAGTCCGATTTTTACTATCCATAACGTTTTCCGTCATAATTTTTCTTAGTCATATTATCACTAGTCATAAAATTAAACGTCAGAAATTGTAGTTCTGATTTTTGAAAGTCATAAGTATTGTTAGTCATAAAATTTATTAGCCATAATAATCAAAGTCCATAGATGTACAAATCCATAATGTTGAAGGAAATAAACTTATTCGGAATAATTGATCTAAGGATTTATCACAAGTCATAACGATTAATAACCGGGTTACCCTCATCTGGTAGAATAATTTTAGTCCGAAACACACTTCGCATAACATGTTTCGCAGAAACACTTTCAGTCGAATGGTAATTTTGCAGAAAATTTAGTTGGCATTATTACTACCATGCATAAGACACATTTGGCAGAAACATTACTTTGGTCGACTTTGATTTAGCATAATTGTATGTACCATAATAATCTAATCGCATAATATTACATTAGCAGAATTATTACACGCTATCATAAGAGAAAAACTGCCCCAGAGTCACCGTTAGGTACGACGACGAGCGAAGCGAGGAGGAGTGTTAGGTATCTTGCATCCCTAACACATCCAACTCGCTATCAAATAGCAAATCGCAACTTTATGCCACCTAAATATTATGCACAAATATTATCTGCAAAAGCAAATGTTCGACTAAAAGACTATTATGGTCATCAACATTATGACAACAGATGATTCGGTATTACAAAAATCTGCGAAATGATTTATGCCAAAGCATATTCTGCGTAATACTTCTGCCAAGAACTATTATACGAATCAAATATATGCGTAAAAAGTTTCTGCCAGATAATAGTGAACCTTAATAACCATGTGTTTCTTCACTAATAGCATTAAATGGTTCTCTATTGTTTCCCATAAAAAATGTTGCAATGTTTTTTTCGTCTGCATTTTCGAAACTTGTAATTTGGCTTACTAACTTCCTCAGTGTTTATTAAATTTTCATGGCACTTATTAAACCATTTGGTCTCGCCAAGGAGCCGACGTTGACAATTTCTATATCCGCTTTTAAGGACAAAAGATAACTAGCAAAAGGAAACTAACTACACGAGGTAAAGGGTTACTTTTTGAAACAATTTTGTTCCGCCAATAAACCGACGGAGCCCCGCTATGCGGGCCTCCTATTTCCGCTCTAAGGTAACTAACGAACCTACATGAGGAAAAGGGTTATTTTTAAAACAATTTAGTTCCACCAATGAGTAGACGGAGCCCACTACTCGGGGCTCCTATTTCCGCTCTAAGGAATCAAAGGAAACTAACAACCTACCCGAGGAATAGGGTTACTATATTTTTTTTCTGTGTAATAATAAATATATGTATGTCTGAAATATAATATACTTTAGGAATTTTAGACATTAAATCTATATGCAGAAAAATCAGTAGGGCTTCAAAATATATGCCTAATAATATTTCTGAATAATTATTGTTATACTTTTCAATTTTATACTCATCAACTTTATGACTTTTGAGATTATGATATCCAATATTATGGTTTGTTATTGTTAGAACCATGAAACGTTATTCGTAACAAAAATTATGACTAGTGATGTTTATGACCACAAAATATGTGAATAACAACTTCTGACTAACGAAATTATGAACAATAAGTTTATGGGAAAGAAAGGGATCCCGCCACTGACATGTGTGCTTAGTCCGCCTGCGCGCGCTATGTATCTGCCCATTCCATGAATTTCACATTTTATCTTATTTATATTTTAGCTTTTAGAAGACAAACAAGCGGTGTACACCATTTGAGCGACGACTAACACCAGTACTGGATATTTCACAGAATGACTGATAGGATGCTTGCGAGTATCCATAATAACGCTCGCGCACCAAACATAGAAGGTTTTGAAAGAGATTTCTCAAGGAATTGTATCTAGCATAATGACGAATACATGTATACAGGGTTACGGTGATCGCTTTCCATCAGGCGGACCGTATACCTGTTTGCATATCTTTACGTTTGCTTTTATAAAAAAGGATTATACTATTCTACATACGTTTTTTGCGTTGTACTTTCCTCGCTATAAATAGTGGAGGGGAAAAGTTTCGTGTTACAAACGGGTGCAAATGTATTTTACTTTTCGTGTGTTGAAAAACTCGCCAAGTTCAACTTTGCACCCTTGTATAACAAATAACTATTACTTATTAGCTTTTATCTACGCCCTACTTTTATTTGATTCTATTGATGATTTATATTGCTTAAAATTATCAAAATGGGTAATTATTCGCAGTATCCAATGCCTGGAAAAGGGGTGACACCACCTCCGAACCGAATCAATGTACAATATATTTAATCATGGGATAACGGTAAACAAAAAAATAACATAGTGCAATACATATTAGGTTTCTTTGGGTTTGAAAGTATTATTTTTTTTAAAATCAATAATACATACTAAAACTATATTACATTTACTGTAATTTTGTTCTTTATACTCACTCCCTATCGGCAATAGTTCCGGAGATATGGCCTTTGAAAAAAAAACGAACCACTGTCGACCACTTCACCCTACACACACAACGCGCACAGGCGAGGCGGACGAAGCACAAAGTTCAGTCGCGTACCATCTGAATAGTCTCGTGAGAGAAGAGTGTTTTGGATACAGAATGGAAGGATTAAAGTGTATAAACAAACACGATGTAAAAATTGTTCTTGAATAAATAAACTGAAACTGAAACTATATAAAATTTAACGAAATATAATATTACATTTTCAGGTTCCATTTTTTTTTAACATATTACTTGTTATAAAAATTACAGCCTGTACAATTTGGCACAGTATTTTTAACTAAAAATGAATAATATTTGTGATAAAATTCTATGGTAGGTACCGTATCTTTGATCGTAATAATTATATAATTTTAAAATATTTCGTTATTCTAACGGAAACTACGAACACCTATCTACAAATTTAGATTTTTGTTAGTTGCGGCATACGGTACGTATTATGGTCACGTTATAATATAAAGAATAGTTCAAATTTATTTATATATCACCTTTCCTTGTTACCTATATCATTTCGTGCTATGTGCGCGAAGCCGCGAACTAAAACCTACCTGCAGGGGTTGCAAGGTCAACGACCCCACCCGAGCGCGCGCGCCGGCTCGCAGTAGGTACTGTGGGTACCTAACCAAATCTAACCATGCCTGCGCGCTCGTTTACAAGGCACATGCATTTTAGCTTGTGTGTATTTTATATAAAATAATTATGTATTCATTTTCATATTTATTTATTGCTTTTTTTTACACAGCCAGCACATGTAAACTATACAGGCTTCCTGTATAATATTTGTAATAAAATTCAACGTTTGTATAAACTTTTACATATATATGAAGCTTCAAATAATTTTCATCAGCGAGAAAATACGAAACAATGAATTTTGCCATAAATATTGTAACCGGGAGATATTAAAACCTTTATAATGTAGAAACTAATCGTTTTTGAAAAAAAAAAAACAAAAAGATATCCCACTGCCCGGGCTCGAAACCAGGCCCGCATTGATCAGTGAGAGCCGTAAGCGGTGATGAAACCCACACGGCCAAATTCTACTTGCGACTGACGGGCAAAATTCGCCAATACATGTCACATAGTACATTGTGAAATAATTTGTTTTTGTCCTAACCCATTCGTAATAGTACATTACATCAGAGGCCGGGAAAATGAGGATTTCCGGCCAAGTGGGTATATACCGTAAAGACAATATTTCATTGCATGTTTGAGAAAAGGTGATTTTCCACCGGCAGGGCGTGAATGGGCAGAGCGGGGAATTGAAATCGCCCGGACCCTTTCCACTAAAAATTGCCATTAATAGCCATCGCGAGCCCGCGCGTGCCTGCCGCAGATTGTAGGTTTCATACGATACTCTATACTCTATGTCGAAAGCAATACAGTACATTTTTACACTAATAAATATCTCAATTCAAGTCTCGCACATCTTCAATCCGCGCCTCGCCATGTCTCGTCGCGCTCTGCCGGTAGAATACCACCTTCGAGTTAATTTATACTCTAAATAGAAAGCAATACGGTTAATTTTTACACTAACTAATATTTCAATTCACGTCCCGCACATCCACGTCAATCCACTTCTCTCCACTCTAAGCCACTTTTCGTGGGAAACTAATATCAGAGTTAATTTATACTTTAAGTCGGAAGCAATACAGTTCATTTTTACACTAACAAACATCTCAATTAAAGTCCCGCACATCCAAGTCAATCTTTACTATTTCCACCAAAGATGCGCTGGGCGAGAATTTAAAATTCGCCACACAAATTTCAAATCCCTCCGCTCTGACCAATCACGCTCTCCCGGTGGAAAACCACCTTAACTAGCTTCAAATTGGGTCTTTCCCATTACCGATTTGTAACCACATTTTGGTAACCGGCATCAAAACGGGAAAAAGAATCCCGTGTTGTAACTGGTTACAAAATGGCACTAAATCATTACCGATATACCGATTCGTAGCCATGGTTGGTAACCAGCTTTCAAACGGGAAAAAATATCCCGTTTTGTAACATTTGACTTTGACAGTAACTCTACAATACTCGATGTTTGGTATTAGGTATCTTGTTTAGGCCCACTTGCACCAACCACTTAACTCAGGGTTAGTGGGCTGTCATCTGTCAAATTCCATATAAAATGGTGGGTTAACCCTCCATTTTCGTTGTTGCAAGTGGCCCTGTGAACAAGTGTAATAAAAGTCAAATAAAAACAAACATAATTTATTAAAAGTTTGAACATATAACTACAAAGAATATGATGTCCTGGCTTGATTTATTTGTAGGATCTATTGGAATTACCTAGCATTGTTGGTATACTTTCGGGTTCGGCGGTTTGATGAACTCTCCGATCTTATCGTCGTAGTACTGGTAGGCGCGGAAAGGTTTCAGTTCCCAGGGGGCCTGGTTTTCCATCTCGGTCAGGTTCACTCCGAGGTCCAGGAGCGTTGGCATGTTCGGGTCGATAACGTCGGTGGTGGATTCCTGTTGCAAATTAAATGCTAGTTACAATAAACTGAAATAAATGTCATAAATATTACAAAGAAAAAGTGACTAAGGCCTCCAAGTGTTCAAAGCTGGATTTGAACCAGCGTCCTCCGTTATCGCGATGGATGCCTAAACCACTCGGCCATTCGGACACAAAATTATTTTCTATGAGGATAAATTAATTTGTTCTAAGAATTAACTTCAAATCTGGGTAAATCCATCCTTCCTTATGGTTGATTATCCATACTAATAAATTATGGGAAAGTATGTGTCTGTTTTTGTCCGTCTTTCACGGCCAAACGGAGCGAGGAATTGTCGTGATTTTTTAAGTGGAGATAGTTGAAAAGATGGAGTGTGACATAGGCTACTTGTCTCTTTCTAACTTGAGCGAAGCCGCGCTCAAAAGCTAGTATAAAATAAAATAAACTTTATTATCTGGAAGATAATCAACCTTATAGCAGAATGGATTTACCCGAGTTTGAAGTTAAGCAACACATTTAATGGTAGGTTAGGTTATGGTAAGTTTGTGGTGAAGCGGCGTGTAGCGTCATTTTGTCTACCGCGAAATCGAAATCTGCGTCTGTATCTCGCGAATATAGAGAGATACAACGTTTATACTTTCGCGGTATAGGCCCTTTTGGGTACAGTGCTATTATAAAACAAAAACTTCAGTTCAATAAGCGAGAGGGCACTGAATACCAGAGGAACCAGGTATACTCGAATATTGTACAGTTGTTTTATTAGCTCGCCTTCTCAATGGTCTCCCAGGTGACGTTGCCGTAGGGGTACCCGACAGCAGGTTGATGAGCGCCACCTTGATCCCGAGGACGTGGTAGAAATTCATGTCGAAGCGGCGGCTTCTCGTCTTTACGGCCTTGCCACGACAATGGTCTAGGGCGACCAGCGGGGCGGCGCGCGGCGCGGGAAACGCGCGCGGGCGCTAGCCACGCCAGTCACGCCACGTACTTTTAGAATCGGCGGCAGGGACTAGGAGCGGCCAGGACGTTGTCATATTTAAAAACATGTATTTTACTGTTGAATATGACTCTAAAGTGTATAGAATGTTTTAATTTGTCAATTACGTGTTGTACAAGAAAATATGGACATTTATTTTATGGCTAGTTAACCTCCTGAGTCCTGTGTTTTTCCAACGTTGGTAGTCATAACTGCCGAATGTACTGTACCAAGTACAAACTAAGAATAGTGCTTAAGACCGAGACAAACAATTGTTGATTTTAGGCATTTTTTAAAGTGATATATTTTTTGGTATTTTTTATGGTATGTTTATTGTGTACAGCAACAGTCTAACGAGAAAATTATTGAAAATATTTTGTACTTTTGTGAGTACATTAGGCCTATACAAAGTATAATGAAAACAACATAAAAGTTTGAAAATTTTATATTAGTATCAAAAATAAATCACATTTTTCCTCTAAGCAACATTTAAGTAAAAAACATTATTGAATTACACTATATACAGTCTTCTTCTCTTGAAACAATTAAACAATTATAGAAGTCTTCTATCAACTCTTAATAAAACAGTAACAATGTATAAAAATTACACAATTAAAAACAGTAAAAATGTATCAAAATTACGAACATACTTATATATTACCATTTGAATTATCTAAGTTGCGATATCTGTTGTTCATTGAAGGCTGAAAAAAAAACATTTGTATTATAGACCTAACGTACAACCACAAGAATAAATTCTAAACAGTTATTTGTGTAACAAACGCCTAACGTACGACGTCAAGTACAAATTATTTTGACTGATCATAAACCAACTTAAGCATACAGTTTTCGTTAAAATTTTGTTTAATGTACAATATTCACAATTTGTATATACTAATTAATATAAAAAACAAAAGAAATAACAAGTGATTACTTTAATATAAACAGATTAACTTACCTCGTGCCGCCCGGCGACCCGACCGTGTGGCCATCTTGCGAAAAAGTGACACTGACAGTTGACAGTTACCTGGGCAACATGGCGGAATCGACCATAGAGTAGAGAAACAGAATGTCTGTGTCAGTGTTGCCGTTGTAAAAAAACTACCCGGTAAATGGGGAAACAAAAGTTTGTACTTTGGTAAGTACATTAGGCCTTTACTTCATATATGTCATTGAAATGTCAGGCCTTTACTGCTATCCTTAATTTGTACTTGTACAAGTACGTGGGGACTCAGGAGGTTAAATGATACTTAATGTAAATACGAATAAATACCATACAAAAATATGTTTGATAGCATTACATACTACATACGCGAAAGTACATTTCAATTTTAGTAAAAAACGTTTCGGTTTCAAGACGCTCATAATAAATACAAAATTTTTGTTTCACGCGGAATCGCTAGAGCCACCTAGCCGCCTAGGCCGGTCGCGCCGCTGTGATGTCGTGGCGGTGCCCGCTACAGTTTGCGCGCCGCTCCCGCGGGTAGGCCCGTAAAACCCGCGCGCGATTTCAAACAGCGGCAAGAGTCGTGGCATGCCTCGCGCGCGATGCGTTGTTGTTTTTGTGACTTACCGCTATAGTAATGGGCGTCATCCATATATTACGTCACAGTGTAAGGGGGGGGAGGGGGTCATACTAAATGTGACAATCCCTGTTAAAGGGATACAAAAAAGCGTGACATAGGGGGGGGGGGGGGGGGGGTCCAAAAACCTGAAATTTAGTGTGACGTAATATGTGGATGATCCCAGTACCTAGTAGTAGGTGCGTTTGTTCTAGAACATGGTTTATTCGCTCACCTTCTCAATCGCCTCCCAGGTGACGTTGCCGAAGGGGTACCCGGGCGACAGCAGGTTGATGAGCGCCACCTTGACGCCGAGCACGGGGTCGAACTTCATGTCGAGGCGGCGGTAGCCCCACTTCTCGTCTTTACGCATCAGCCCGTAGAACCAGTCCACGAGGTCCGATAGCCGGTAGCGTTTTGGTCTGAAACAGTTTAAAAAATGTAATCGATGCTTTTAAAAAGTTATCGCATCATGTCATATTATAAGAAACTATCTTTCATATTCCTTTCAGCTTGTTTGGCTTAAATTATTTATAGGAATATGGCATATTCCTGATTTACACAATTCTTCAACTGAAATGTCGTAGTCATTCAACACTTTCAAAAAATCTGCCTAAGAAAAATAAACGTTGTAATAAGGTGGTAACTTCCACCTCTATCACAGCTGTTAGTTTGAGGCCTGAGTGGAAACGGATCGTTCGGCGGGCGAGCGTGTGTAGACTCAATGCAGCGTCGACTCAGGACTTAGTGTCCTAATAAAGATTAACATTTATAGATTCGCATCAATGGAAAAAATCATTTCACTCATCCGACCGCCTGGTAGTTCTGGCAACGCGTGTCAAGATCCGACTCAAGTATTCGTGGGTTGCGCCACTGGTATTACTGGCGCCTTCACCGGCTGTGGACCAGCGCGGTACAGCGCCAGGAACAAGCCATGTAGGACAGGAGTCAGTCGCTCACCCGACGGCCTGGTAGTTCTGGCAACGTGTGTCAAGGTCCGACACGAGTATTCGTGGGTTGCGCCACTGGTATTACTGGCGCCTTCACCTGCTGTGGACCAGCGCGGTATAGCGTCAGGAACAAGCCATGTAGGACAGGAGTCAGTCGCTCACCCGACGGCCTGGTAGTTCTGGCAACGCGTATCAATGTCCGACACGAGTATTCGTGGTTTGCCCACTGGTATATATTACTAGCGCCTTCACCGGCTGTGGACCAGCGAGGTACAGCGCCAGGAACAAGCCATCTATAACAGGAGTCAGTCGCTCACCCGACGGCCTGGTAGACCTGACAGCGCGTGTCGGGATCGCGCGCCGCGTTGACGATGCCCTGCGCCACGTCCGACACGAACACTGGCGCCTTCACTGTCTCCGTTCCCGCGCGGTACAGTGTCAGGAAGGTGCCGTGGATGCGCCATGGGCCCGCGAAGTACCTGCGACCGACTTACGTTAAACAAGAAAGAAAATTGTATTCCTAAGTACGATTTTATCATAATTTCTGTAAGAATTGAAGTTTATTGCACTAGAAGCATCATTGAATGTAAGTCCGCCATTTTAAATATTTAAGGGCCAGTCGCATCAACCACATTAATTGTCAGACACATCATCGTCATGCAGCAGATGTCTATGAAACTTCCCATACAATAAAATTTAACGAACGCTTTAACGGAGACAGACGGTTTGGTGCAACCGACCCTAAGTAGAAATGTAAGCCTTATGAATCTTACGATATAGTATTTTATGTAACAGGCGTTTAATTTTTCGTGAAATTCACACTGATTTCTGTATTCTGCACTGCCAGCGCAGCTTCCCAAAGCCATCTCCCACCGGCTTACGACGCACGCGCGCAGTAACAATGCGTTGACACGGTTACAGAGCCAAAAATGCGTTCTCAATTTTGCGCGGGAAGCCGGCTGGCGCTGGCTCTGGGAATAGACTTTTATGTAGGGTTTTAAAAATCTATACACGACCCTGTAAATGACGAATAACAGTTCGGGAGTAGAAAAAATAAATAAACGGAGTATGTGAAAATAAGTTACCTAATGAACCTATCCTCGGAGCCGTAGATGTCGGAGGCGCGGAGGATGGTGGCGGTGGGGAACTCCTCGCGCACGGCGCACTCGCCCAGGAACTTGGTGACCTTGTACATGGACGGCTTGCGGAGCACCAGCGGCTTCGGGTTCTCCGCCGCGTTCAGGTACGACAGGTGGATGAAGCGCTCCACGCCTGTCTCGCGGCAGATTCTGGAATATAAAAATTGTATTTTTGGAATAAGATTTTATCGCAGTCTTCGTGTAAGGCCTGAGTGGGCGCTCGGAGCGTTCGGTTCGGCAGAACGAGGCATCCATTCTATGCAGCGTCAACTCAGGACACTTGTATGAGCTTCAATTGTTTGACATGCACGCCGCACGCCCCGCCCCGCTGTAAGCCCAATCAGCATTTCTTATTTTTTTGCCATTTTTTTTATTTTGATTTTTTTAGGGAATTTTAGGCCAATTGTCGTCAGAATCACGAGTACTTTCAATCTCACCGGGAGACAAAAAGTGTCCCAGATTTCCATACATTTTTGTTACTTTCCTCTTTTGTTACCCCATACAACATGTACGGAAAATGGTAACAAAACAAGAAAAAATCGTATGGGATCATTTCTAACTACTATGATTGAAAAAGCTAGTGAATCTGAGTAGAAATAGCATTTTTTTTTCAAAAATATCACAGTCATTTCATAAAAATGGCGAAATAAAAAACGCTCCAATATGACTCCGGCCTTACACTTCTTCCTCGGAGCCTCATTGCTGAGGATCGCACATGGTCGCTTTTCCACAGCGTGTGGACATGCGCCATGTGTGGTGCGCGCTACATGCCGCCTCCAGCCACCCTCTTACAGCATCCGGCCATCTCATGGGTGCGTTACCCTGAGTATTACGCTTGCCATCGCTCAGTAGGTATAGCTTTTTATAAAGGCTACGAATACTTACAGAGCCAATTCTAAAAACGATCCGATTGTGATCCATTGGCTGTGGATGTATATAAGCAAAGACATATATAAGTCCGTATAGACAGATAAAGTCTAAGAAAAAAACGTACCTCAGTACCATACTGGCATACCTAGATGGCATTACACCTTTGGGGTACACTCAGCTAGATGGTGCTAACTGCTAATATTAATATTTGATATTTTAACACATATCAAGCTAAGAATATGGGCCAAATTGTCAAAACTGAGGTTCAAAAGTTTTAAGCCTGTGTCAAGAGATGGCAGTCTATGCACTGTGATTACACATTTTACTTCGACCTCTTTGTATATGTCACATAGAGGCGAAAAGAGATTTAATTTGTATGGAAATGCGGTTTCGAGGCGGTCGTTTACTATCGTCATAAGTCATAAAAGCATTAGATAGGTAATATTGTAATGAACCTACAAATAGAAATCTAACGTCAGTCGTAATCGTAAGGGGCAATGTCGATTAATATTATTTAGTCGTCTCCAGCTACACTAGGAGAACGGTACGTAGGTACAGTCAACCAATTGGAACCCTAGGCCACTGTAAAACTGTCGTAGTGATGTTATAAATCAGATTGTAAGAAATCTCTTACTGCTTGTCATTTTAACATGGTTGTAGAGTGGCCTATTTTTATTTATTTACAGTTGAAGAAAAATTTAACAGACAAAATAACAAAATCTATGCAAAAAGCTCGAAGGACATCCCGGCTAACGTGCGAAACGTCCAACGTGCCCATCACCCTGCTAGCGTCATGGTGTGGTGGGGCGTTTCGTATGAAGGTGTTACTCCACTACATTTCTGTCAACAGGGGGTCAAAGTCAAGGCACAAAATTATCTGAATGACATACTAGAGAAAGTTGTAAAACCCTTATCTACCACCTTATTCACTGGAAAAGACTGGATTTTCCAACAAGATTATGCCCCGTTTCATAAAGCGAAATCTACCCAGAAGTGGCTAAAAGACAATTTACTAGGCTTGTGTCGTTCACGAACTATGAACTGTTAGGAATAAAATCCCATCAATGACCGAAATGAACTGAATCTTTCCGTGCTCTGAGAATCGGTCTTTGCTCATTTAGTTCAGTACAGGATCGGCGAACACGAGCGGTTTGGATCGAGAACGAATGTGTGACTGCGCCGACCGAGAGTGAGAGCAGAGCAACAAAAAAAGTCAAGTTTTCATATTAAACTTCGGTTACTTACAACCTTTCGGCCCGGAATGTTACTATCTGTAGACTATTCGTATCATTTTGACACTACTCGGTCCCATTCGTTCTGATCTTTCCGACCGCAACGGTCGCTGGTCTGGCTGAACTAAATGAGCAAAAGACCTAAAAGAGCGAACTAGTTCGTGGGAGCGACTGAACGAGATCGGAGCGCTCCGATCAACGAACGAAACGGCACAAGCCTACAATTTACCCAGCTTTATTAGGACTGACGAATGGCCTTTGTCAAGCCCCGATTTAAACCCGTTGGATTATGCTTTGTGGACAGAGTTGGAGCTAAGAGCATGCCGAAAAACACATCCGAACCTTCAGTCCCTAAAACGCACTCTAGTGAGAGAATCGAAACGAATCCCCATAGGAAAGGTGCATGCCGCTATTGACGTATTTATTAATTATTTATTGTATATCGATAGTCCTTAATGTTTGACATATTACAATAAATTGTTTCAGTTTTTATAGTGTCAGTTTTTTTCTCATCTCAAAACTTATGAACACACAAGGTAATTAAATAAAAAGTGTCAAGCTTACCTTGCCAAACGGCGAACACCATCTACATGCACATCCTTAAATTTGAAGTTTTTAGTTTCATAGTCTCGGCCCACTAAGTTGATAACAACATTGGAATGACGCACTGCCTTAGCAATGGACTCTTCATCGCGAATGTCAAAGGGGGTGAACAGCACTTGTCCCAGGTCACCAGCAACTTTGAGACGTTGAGCATCATAGAAATCGCTGCGATAGGGTAGGATCATCTGAAATTACAAAAATTAAGACTGAGCTAGAATCAATTATTACATACATATACACTATGTAACATAATTGCCGAAGATAAATCCTACGGCTTATACATTACCTTCTATAGTACCTTTAATTTTCATGGTGTTTATTTTAAAAAAAGGAAGTGGTATTCGTAACCGCTATTCGATACCAGTTATGCTCTTAAATGGATCACCAGCATTAATGTTACATCCTGTATGTGATTTTTTTGATTTAATTTTGTGCAAATTTACATTGAAATTTTCTTAAAATGTATTTGAGGTTGTGAAAACACAAATGCTTCTTTTTAACCCCCGACGCAAAAACGACGTGGTATTATAAGTTTGACGTGTCTGTCTGTGTGTGTGTCTGTCTGTGGCATCATAGCTCCCAAATGGATGAACCGATTTAGATTTCGTTTTTTTTTTGTCTGAAAGCTGAGTTACTTGGGAGTGTTCTTAGCCATGTTTCATGAAAATGTCTACTACTATGTTGCGGTCGGGGGTTTTTTTTTAATTTGAATTTTGTGGTTAGGTTATTACTTTTTTTTTTAATTTTTAGCTTCATGCTTTCACTCGTAGAAATAGTCTTTAGTCTTAAAGAGACAGTACATATTATAGTCCACAGACCATACACACCCATGCCAAAAATTTTTATGTATGAAAATGAAACATAAAAATTGAGGATCCAGAAGCAGAAAATGAATAATTTGAATTAATTACTGTAATATACAATAATTAGTGTCCACTTCTTGTCCAGAAATCATATCCATCTTTTTAATATAATTTAAGAGAATCATGCCTCTGATTAAGCAATAACATTAACTAATGTTTTTAATGATTTGTGATTCTTTAGTTTTAAGAGTACCTGTGTGCCAATTTTTCCTAATTTATTGACGACATAGCGACCCACAAAACCCGTGCAGCCGAAGACGGTAGCGACGATGCCATTGAAGCTGCTGCGGCCGCCTGTGCCGCGCTTGTACGCCGCAAGGTTAGGCCTCCCGTCCGTACTGTACGCCGATGCCTTGATGTAAACAACACTCAGGGACCCGCTTTTGGCTGAAAATGTTAAATTAACATCGACAGTCAGTAAACAAAGCTAGCAAATATTACTTGTTTATTGTATGTTCCCATTGATTACATCCATCAAAAAGCAGGAATTATGTAAGAGTTCAGTAGCTTGTTTTGATGGTTTTAAAATATATGAAATCAACTTACGTATGAGTTTATTTGCAAAGTGGCCTGTTAAAGCTACAGAAGCCATTTTAAGGCCAAAATTTGTTAATTAAATACTAATTTCGTCGATTTTCATAAAAAGCAGCCCCTCTCTTCAAATGTCAACCTCAATGACAGCTGTTGTAAAATCGTTCGAGGTTAATTTTTAATCGCTAGAAGCAAAGAGAATATAATCACTAAGTAGAAGTATCGATGGATGATGTTTGGTTTTGATACTTTTGATTTGCTGCACTATTGCTCTTCTTCTTCCTCCTACCCTTATCCCACGTTATGTGGGGTCGGTACAACACGTCTTCCTCTTCCATTCTCCTCTATCTTTCGTCATTTCAACACTCACATCTTTCTTCCTCATATCCTCTTTCACACAATCCATCCAGCGTTGTTTGGGTTTACCCCTCCCTCTCCATCCATCAACCTTCATCTCCAACATTCTTTTGCCTATATGACATTCATCCCTCCTCATTACATGACCGAACCACGCCAACCTGCCACTCCTCATCTTTTCCGTTATAGGCGCAACTTTCAGACTTCCCCTAATATACTCATTCCTGATCCGATCCATTCTGGTCACTCCACACATCCATCTCAACATTTTCATTTCCGCTACGTGCACTCTCCTTTCATCCTCCACCTTTGTCGCCCAGCATTCAGATCCATACAATACAACAGGCCTCACAATCGTCTTGTACAGCGCCGGCCCGTGCACTCGATCAGGGTAGAGCGAGTTTGAGTTTCGGCGCCCTTGGAAAGAAGTTTCACTACGCAGGAAAAAAAATCGCGAGCGCAGCGAGCGCGAAAATTTTTTCATAGTAATGCCGTAATTTGAAGATTAAGGCTTCCCACAGACAGTCTTAAAAATTCATAATCTTAAAAAAAACTTGTATTCTGAAGATTAACGCAATACAGAATTTATGGATTTCATCATACAGAGTGCGAAAGGGACAAATGGTTGAACTTTCGTAGTCGCACCCTAGTATAGTTACGTGTGAAATAACAAGCAAAATGGTGCACTATAGTGGCCAAGTCAGGAAAGCAGATTCGGAATTTAAGTAAAAGAGAAGATAATTATAAATAGTAAGCGCGAGTGAAGCGAGCGCGATTTTTTTTCCTATTGACTCAATTAATTATTCCCTTTTATCGTGTGCAGAGCTGCGGTCCTTGATATATTTTGGGGTACAACTAGGGAACAAATCAAATTATTTTATTGAATATTTTTGATTTGTTCTTTTTTCAAGCAGTCACACTACTATATGTAGGAGGTGCGGTCCAAATGTCTCCGGCCCGACAAATATGGCGGAAGAGTTTAAAAAAAGTATGGAATTCATTGTGTTCGTCATTTATTCCACTTTTTTGGTGTATAGTTTCTTTAGATGTCTGTTGGCTATAGGTTTTTTTACGGTGTTTAGTGCTAGGTTAGTGCCCAAACTTTTATCGTGCTTACAGCGAGATGAGTGAAAAACCGTGAGTTCATGAAACTTGAGACCAGCATAGACACCGCGTAGCGAGTTTTTTGAATGCAATTGCTACTGTAGATGAAACCATGGTTATGTAAGACGATACTCTGTACAAAAGAAAATTAATGGAGTGACAACGTCATGGTGAAAAGGCGCCTAGAACAACCTCTGTCACAAAATGCACGAAAAAAGATAAAGGCTACGGTATTCTAGGGTTGTCACGAAATTCTAACGATTTACATAAAAGAAGGGTAGACTACGGTAAATAGCAGATGCTACGCAATATTTTTTGTCCAATTACGATAGCAGATTATGCAGAATAGTCTTTAAAAACTTAGCAGAGGCACAAGGGCATCTCCGCGACAATTTCCCCGTTCACGCTGCTTCATTTTACAAGGTTGCTATGACGAAATGTGTTTTCAAAAATATTCGGCACCTACCTTATATTCGAGACGTGACCCCAAGTGATTATTATTTGTTCTAAAAACTTAAGGTAGACTGAAGTAGAAAAAAAAAAATCTTCGTTTGACGAAGTGACCCGAGCGGTTTAAGGCGATTTTGAGGACAAAAATCTTTATTATTTTTATTAGGTGATGGAGAAGCTTATAAAGAGATTTGAAAAGTGCGTTGTGACAGAGGAAGACTATATTAAAAAATAAAAATAAAATTGTAAAGATTGTGAGCCCTTTCTTTGTTAGGCCGGAAACTTTTGGACCGCACCTCGTATACGAATTATAAATTGAAATGTGGTGCAACTTTTCACTTAATCTGATTACAAATCTACATTTTCAATAGGTGGATTCATTTCCGACTCCTCTCGCCATTTTGTGATATGTGCGCGCCCACGCAACGTATAATTTTTTGTATGGATTTTTCCAGTCTCGATTTTGGCGCCCCCTTACCATTTGGCGCCTAGAGCGGCCGCTCCACTCGCTCTACCCTTAATCCGGCCCTGGTTCTACTGATTTTCAGTCCCACACTTTCCAGTCTTTCTTGCCATTTTCCCAGTCTGCTCTGGATCTCAAGTGCATTTTCCCCAACAAGAACAATGTCATCGGCGAACACTACGTTTTTGACGTGATAACGTCTAATAACTCGTTACTACGGGCAGCATGCACGAAAAAGATGACGTCATTGTCCCGTTTTCCAATATAGCTTAAGCGCCATCTATTGGCGCGCGTTGGAACTAAGCGGCTGATCGATGCGCTCGGTATAGACCCCTATAGACATCTATTACAAGACGACTCGCGGTGGCCAGCCTTCCTAGTATTTGCACTGATATAAGCGCGGGCACTCGCCGTGCCCGATCAGTATCGACCAAGTAACAGACCCGAAAGCAGCGCGTGTTTTTCGTACAAAAAAATTGGAAAAGGGTATTTTGATGCCTTAAAGATGTCCACCTGTAGTGTGAAATGGTGTGGAAAGGTAACAAGAAGCTCAAATTTAAAAACAGACGGCATTACATTCCACAAATAAGTCATATTTATAATTTATTCAGAGCCGGCATAGGTCAACTTACATTGGCCACTTACGCGTCAGTAGAGGGACAGTCATACTTCTGTCCCTTTTCATCTGGCGCGACTGCCCGCCGTCCTTGAAACGGCCAATCACAGCGCGCTTAACACATTCCCCGCCCGCTCCTCGCACCCCAAACACTGGTGACTCGTATCGCGAACCAAATATACAAGACTGCCACTCTATAGGAGGTTCTCTGTGTGAGTAAAGCACCACAGCTGCGACAGATGGCGCGCCCGTGTTTATTATTTTTGAGTGTTTGTAATTTAAAATCATGAAAGATTGCATTAAAATAAGCATCTTTTATAGAATGAAGTTGTTTGAAAAACCTACTTATTTAGGAGTTAGAGCAGTACGAAGTTGCGAATTTTCCCATAGTATTTACTAAGGCGCCAGAGACTTAATAAATTTACGATGATTTTTTTTACCAATATAACGTATGTTAATATTGATAAATCATATAGAACACTGATTTAAACTTTCACGATTATTACACATAATTATTTTTAAAAACCGGGACTTAATCGCGTATAACTACATATTAAACTGACCTCCAACGTTTCAAGGACGGCGTTGTCCCCGTGGTCGTGGTGGTCGTGGTCTTCTCCGAGACCACGGGGACAACGCCGTCCTTGAAACGTTGGAGGTCAGTTTAATATGTAGTTATACGCGATTAAGTCCCGGTTTTAAAAAATAATTACATATAGAACACGTTTAAATAAGGATGTTTTGTTATATAAACTTTTTCTTCTCCATTAATATTTACTGAGATATTAGGGTTCTAAGATTAGTAAATGGCACTAGCACTTTAATAAAATTAACGCGTGTCTCGCAAACGGTCTAGGATACAAAATGACGACTTTTATATAGGTATAGGTTAGGTTCGTTAGGTATCTTCAAACGGCCGAAGGCTCCTATTCTGTGCAGTTTCTGTAATAAGCGGGGCTCCGTCGATATCGCTTTCTGTCTCTGGCGCCTTAGTAATGCTACGGGAAAATTTTGCAACTTTGCACCACTCTAACTCCTAAATTAGTAGGTTTAAAAAAAAACTTTAATTTATAAAAGATGCTTATTTTAATGCATTCTTTCTAATAAGAACAAAACACTATGCTAGAAAGAGTGCAGAGGAAGTTCTGTAGGCACATTTACAAACGACTGTACGGATATTACCCATATATGTATCCATCTCTATTCGTAACAGGAATGGTTGGTCTTCAAACTCTAGAAACCAGACGGAAACTGCTGCATATTATGCATTACCGCCAACTGTTTCACCATAGAGTAGATGACGCATCCGTGCTTGAGAGAATGGGGCTGCAAGTGCCAAGAGCGAATGTGGTGGTTGGCATGCCGGGCGCGGTGCCGGCGCGGCGGCGGCGGCGCCTGTTCGCGGCGGCCGGCGCACCGCTCGAGCCCGAGCTGCTCTTAACCGCATCATGTTGGAGACAGACGATATTGACATATTTGCTGATAGTGTTGGTGTGTTTTACAGAAAACTCTTAAGGTTCATAGACTCTACACTCCTTAGGTGATTAATGTAATAACCATAGTTTAACTTTTAAGTGTGTTTGCTTTTATTTATGTCAATTTAACATGTACATAATTATATTACCACATAAGTGCTTTGGTGAAATACTGTTAACTTTTGTGTATTTTTAATAAATAAATAAATAAACGTGAAAAAAGTCCCAGAATCGGGCCCCTTTTGCTATACTCTGACCGCCCCTGTCTATACTACTGTAATGTTTGACGTTATCACGTTAAACTACGGTTTAACTACCGTCCGTAAACCGACTTTACAGACAACCAATTTTTTTGAATAATTTATCATCATTTGCAATTTGCTACAACATCGATATTTTACCATTTTACCACTTCCCTAATGTTGACAGCTGACAGAGTGACAGCAGAATTGTCAAAAACAAAACCCAACCCCCCACCTACTGAGCTCCTGACCTCCTCCAGCCTAGCTAAAGCAAGATAATCTAGGCCATCTAGCTATATTGACGACGGGCCTTGTATTTAATTTGTATGTGTAAGTTCTAGGAAATTTATTAGGTGTGCCATAATATATACATATAATGAATAATTAGCTGCGAACAAGAGCGTTACAGTGACTTTGGAATACGAACTACCTATACGGATACCTGCCGTAATTCTGATTGGTATTGAGCCAAAGTGATATAAACAAACAATAACATGGAAGATGATGAGATTGAACTAATTAGCAGCGGTGATAATTTGCAAGAGGTAGCACGAGTCTTACAGAAATTCATCAAAAACGTAAATATTTTTTATTACTGTTCTTATCCATTATATTATTTATTAGTGCTTCAGTTACTAAAATGAAATTATGTTTTCAGAACGAGAGTACATTTCTATTTCCAAATCTAGCTGAAAATAACAAACGAGTGATATTGTGGGCTGCATTGTTCCAACATCTTCAAAATAAGGCATCTGCACCGATTCATACTCTCTGTTTAGCTGCCATTAGAGTGCTGAGGTTTGAACAAACATCTACTTCTACTTGTTATTTTATTTTTCTCATGAAGTAAAAGAACAGAAATATATTATAATATTGATACAATCATTTCAAGCCCTTTACAATTAAATAATGTTCATAATCTTACTACTTTTATTAATTGGGTAACTCTATCATAGTGAATAAAGAAAATATTAAAACCTCTTAAGTTGCTAATGTATTTTTCCTGTTCTTTTTACTTAAATGACTAAAAATCTTACAATAACACTAATGTGCATTCTTATTTTATTCTTGTTTATTTACTATGAATATTTAACAGTTCTTCATAACTTTGTAGCAGAGACAAATCAGAAATTGAAAATTTGATTTGTGAAAAATGGATAACAACCTTAATAGAGCATGGAGGTCTGTACAATTTCATCGGTATCAACGAAGAAAACATGGCGCCTTTGGAGTTGCCACAGAAGGATATTGCCATTGAGTCTTTGAAGTGTCTGTGCAACATTGCTTATAACAGTGAGGTCGCTCGTGCGCTCTGTGCACATACTAGCATAGCACAAAGTTTAGTGGCTAGACTCAGGATTTATAAAGACATTCCCTTTAAAGATGAAATAATGCTGTTTGACATTAAGTTGCTGTTTATCTTGACTGCACTGAGGTCGGATATAAAGACTAAGATAAGAGATGAGCTGCATGGGCTGGATTATTTGGTGTGCTGTCTCAATGAGCTGCTCAAGGAAGCCTCTCCTGCTACGGAGGCTATGGATCAGGATCAACACCTTTTCTTTAGTGTGAGTTCTTGATTCAGCATCAACTCTTTTTTCTTTCTTTTAACTCTTTCTAAAAACCTGATGTTTGATAGGACAAGAGTATAGTTATAACTGTTACGAAACTCATTGGATCACAAAATCATTGGGTTTTGTACAATGGGGAATTTGTCAATGTCAGATTAAAATTTGAAACAGAAATTAGCCATTGATCACTAACATAACTACTATTTGAAACAGGACAACCAGCAAGCCATAGCCTGTGAGATCCTCAAGTCAATGTTCAACCTAATCATTCGGCCGGGCGGAGAGGATGGTGACTCGGAGGCGGATGAGGCCATGTACCTAAAGCTGATGCCCGTTCTGACCTCCCTGCTGTACACTCAGACTACTAACGAAGAGAAACTGATGGAGTTGAGAAGCAATGTTGCTAATTTGTTGACAAGGTAAATTGATTTAGTATAAAATGACAAGCTATGATTCAGTTTATTTGGTTAAGTACTTCAGAAAAGGCAGGTCGACAGCCATGGTTATAAGAAGAGTCGTGGATTTTGCACTAGAGTCTATGGATGGGTCGCAGAAATGCGCTAGCATGTTTTGCGACCTATCTAAGGCATTTGACTGTATACGGCATGATATTCTTCTTTGTAAACTGCACCACTATGGTTTTGACGACATAGCATTAAAAATGATGACCAGTTACATGCGAAATCGAACGCAAGTGGTTGAAGTTCGAAAAAATATGTCATCCCCCGAACTGAATGAAATTGGCGTACCCCAAGGTTCCATTTTGGCCCAGTACTATTCTTGATTTATGTCAACGACTTGCCTTCGAATATGCCGGATTGGGCGCAGATCACTCTCTTTGCAGATGATACGCATATTGGGGTCAGACACAAAGACCAATCATCAATGGAAAGACACCTACGATGCATTACCGACATTTTACACAAATGGTTTGAATGTAATGGCATTGTACTAAATGAAAATAAAAGCACATTTGTAAACTACAAAACGATTTCAAGAAATACGAATATAACAACCACTTTTGAGTATACTCACAATACATGTTTCTTAGGATATGAAATTGACAGCAAACTAACACATAGCATACATATTGATAAAGTCTGTAATAAACTAGCATCAGCCAATTACGCATTGTTGAAACTAAAGCCCCTAGTTAACTTAAGAACCTTAAAAACTGTTTACTATGCTCATGTACAAAGTCTACTTGCTTATGCAATTACAATATGGGGAAATGCTGTAGATATAAATCGGGTACTGATCCTACAAAAACGCTCAATCAGAATAATATGTGGGGTAAATTGGCGCATGTCGGCGAGGTCTTACTTTTTGAAGCTTAAAATAATGACGGTCGTATCACTGTACATATACAACTCTGTGTTAGAAATTCATAACAAATCAAATACCTTACTTAAGCGTTCGGATTGTCACAATTATAATACGAGGAACAATAGCAAGCTAATACTTCCCTTTCTTAAATTGAAAAAATGCCAAAAACAGGGAATTTTCATAAAAATAAAGCTTTTTAATAAATTGCCCACAAATGTCACAGATTTACCTTTTAATTTATTTAAAAACACAGTAAAAATTTTTTTCCAAAACCATGCCTTCTATTCGATAAATGAATACTTATCATTGAATAATAATGTAATTGACGAAATTTGTAAATAGATTATTATTTAATATCTGGGCAACCGAGCTTCGCTCGGTTCTGTTTCGTATCCTTGACATGTGTCGCCATCTAGTTCAAAAATTAATAGTACCTACATCGAGCGAAAGAATTCTCAGCCTTAACAACACAACTACTGCACACGAGATGGCGCGCATTTCGCCACAAAAACTCAAATAGTGTATTTTCTATTCGTTTTAGCCTTGACCTGTGTCGCCATCTAGTGTTTGCAATAAATAGTACTTACATCGACCGAAAGAATTCTGTCTTAACAGTACAACTACTGCACACGAGATGGCGCGCGAAGAAAAACGCATGAAAACTCGAAAATTCGCGTTTTCCGGGACCTAAGGATAAGTTAGACCGATTTTTCACCCCCAAAAACCCCCACATAACAAATTTCTGCGAAATCGTTAGAGCGGTTTCCGAGATCGTCAGTGTAAATAAATATATATATAAATAAATAAATAAATAAATAAATAAATATACAAGAATTGCTCGTTTAAAAGTATAAGATTATGATTAATACTAAGCTTACTTACTTACATAGTAAAATGTTATAAAATATTGTAAAATGCTGACTTACCATGTAATGATCATATTACATTATGGTTAATAAATGAAATGAAATGAAATATAATAATAACTTATAGTGAACAAATTGCCTAAATACAAGAAGAAGTCTTTGGCTCACTACTCACTACCTGAATCAAGTGATTCATGACCAAGTCAGGTCAGGTCAGTTTATTATGAAAGTTATGTCATGGAATGAATCATCATTTTAAGTTTAAAGGACCTTATAAATAAACAGTGGGTATAGTGTTTGTTTAACATAAATAAATTATAGGACTAGGCTTTTAAATCTTTTTAATTTAAAATTAGCAGTTAAGTTATATACATGCATGTATGTTTTTTAGAAATAAACACTGTTTTTTTTTTGTAATTTTTACATTCTCTTTTTTTTTGTAATTGTAAAAACAAATGCAATAATACAAGCTACAATAACTAAACAGTTTGCAAATAAACATTTGCAAACACTTTCGTTAAAAAAAATAAAGTCAAAAGTCACCACGACATTGGCAGAATCCACCTGGCTCAAAATAGCAAGGAGTAAAAGCCATGAATCATGATAGGGAAAAAAAAAACTGTTTATTTAAGATTCCCTGCAAAATTATTTTTAATATCTAAAACTTTTTCAGCGTGCCACCTCCATATTACGCATATCTGACCCCAGAACTGAACGCGGGGGAGACTGCAGAATGCACATTTGAGGGCAAAAACATGGACGCCTTGCAGGCCCTTGTGCAGCTCTTACAGTACAGGCTGTCCAACACCACGGTAAGTTCATGCTGATTTTGGGTTATTTGGGGTACTTAGGGCCAGTTGCATCAACCACAGTTAACCTCGGAGGAAATATAGACTGGAGTAGCCTTCATGTTGCGTCTACGTACAAATAATTCTGCCAAGATTCGCGGGAGGTGAGGAAATAACACATGTAAAGGAGTACTCACAAATGCAAAAAATATTATTGTCAATACACACGCACATTATGATAAAAAAATAACACATGCTCATTATGATGCACACAGACATATCACACATGGAAATACTTCGTAGAAACACAGTGTGTACGGACACTAAATGCGCACGTGTGTGTCTCAAACTATAGGGATGAGGCAGGCATCGATAACAGAAGTCGATAATAATTAATCAAGCAAATTATAATTTTAATGATGTCGTTGTTTTTTCTAGATCTGTTTAATGTTTGGCACTATTATAATCATATTAAGATTCACTAATGACAACCCTGGGTAGTAGGTATCACGCGGGTGGACTAGCGATGGATAATACGATTAGTAGGTAAAGAAATATTTGACATTTTGACAAAACATTAATTTATTTTTCCAGACTAACTAATCAACAACGTTTACTGCGGTTGGTGGTACTAAATCATTATAAACAAACTTGGTTAAATAAATAAACTAGAAATGGTTTAGTCTTCATTAACTGTTATCAATACTGGTTCAAAGTGAAAAGTTTATTAAGTACATGTAATAAAACTCAAATCATTCTCTTTCGGAAAATTGCAAATATATTTCAAATGAATTGTGTGATCAAGGTTTGCAAATCATACTTTTTTATCGATATTTGATATTTTATCGACCATGCCCACATCTCTAAGACAAGTCTCGGTCAAATGATTTTTCTAATTTTCAATTATCCTTGTCAATATTATTATATGCTCTATTCTAATTGCAATGAGGTTAATTCTTACAAAATATATAAATGAAGTCTCGTGGGGAGTGCGTCTTTTTATGAATAAATTGATATATAAATATCGACCCTATTTTAAACCACATTAGGTAACTTCTTAAACAGCAAAAAATCGAAGTCTCGTGGGGAGTGTTCGTGACGTAATTTCTACCCACCAACAAATTTCAAATCGATTGCATTCGATCACATAAATCGATATTCGATGACGTATGACAAAAATATTATCATTTAGATAATAAAAACAGTAATACAACAATATTAAAATTACTTACAAATGGAATATTATGCCATCTTTTTGCAAACTTGAGGTATTTGAGCGCTTATTACAAGTGTTCACAGCACACGCGGGCATTTTTAATTACCAGTGATATGTGTCGTGGCGATTCTGTGAATGAGCATGAATCGATTGTGAAATTGTATTTACGTGACTTTATGAACATTTGTTCAAGTTTTTTGGCAGAGGGGTAAGTAACTGAAAGGCTACTCCAGTCTATATTTCCTCCGAGCAGTTAACAGACACATGAACATCAACGTTACTCAGCAGAAGTCTATGGAAATTCTAATACAAAAAAAATTGCAAAAGCTAAATTCGGTGACAGACGGGGTGGTGCAACCAACTCTATTTCTACTTCAACCGTTAAGTCAGGGGTCGCTAAATGGCGGACCGAGTGCGGATCGCCGGCCTATTCAATGCGGACTTATTTGTTGTGCTGCCATCTGGAATAGACATAAAACACCAGATTTCTTAAGAAATTAATTGGTGACCAGGGTAGTCAGGTTTTAAATATGTTAAATCCTGAACTCATTTCAGAACACAAAGAGCCAATGCGAGAATCTATCCCCAATACTAACCGTGATGAACAAAGCGGTGAGGACGCGCGCGGCGCGCAAGTGGCTCCGGGCGCGAGTGCTGCCCCCGCTGCGGGACGTGTCCCGGCCTCCCGAGAGGGGCAGCGAACTTCGTAACCAACTGTGCAGGCTGCTTACGACACCCGTCGGCACTATAAGAGACTTGGTGGCTGAGTTCATCTTCATCATGTGCAAGGAGAAAGGTAAGGGTTACTTGCGAACTGCGAAATGTCCCGCCCTCCCGAGAGGGGCAGGGAACTACATATCCATAAGGCGAAGCATGTGTCTGTATTCACGTTCTACTTGACTATTACTGTCACTGTAGGGTCAAGAATCCATTGCTATATTTCCCGAATAGCGAGATCAACATCTAAATTGACTTGTCGTTTTCCGTACAGTGGGCCGCATGGTGAAGTACACCGGTTTCGGCAACGCCGCGGGGCACCTGGCGCAAAAGGGGCTTCTTGGAGCTCGCGGCGCCTCGGGCCGCTACTCGTCCTCCAGCGACGACAGCGATACCGAGGAGTACCGCGCCGCCGCGCCCGCCATCGACCCCGTGGTCGGCTGCACGAGACCGCCGCGACCTAACCCGTTCGAGGGGATGACCGATGAGCAGGTAGTGTAACCGTATATGTATAACTATTCTCTACATACTCTGCGAGAGCCCCAAATACCGACAGGCCGAGAACTATCGTATTTTTTGCGCGAGATATGGATTTGCCAAACTTAGCGCGAGATTGCATACTCTATTATCGCGCTGCCGCGACGGTCATCGCCGAGGGGTTGACCGATGAATAGGTATGAGGTATAATACACGTGATAATGTGACATCACTCTACGTAGGTAATATCTCAACGGAATTAGTCTCGGTGTAAGTAAGTGATCTACCTGTACAACGTATAACAAAAATCTATATCGTGTTCGGTGTCTGATATAATTATCATTCTAAATTCTCATTAAATGTTGTAAAGATAAACGCATAAAGCTATAAATACGAGCGCAATTCAATCTGGATAAGTGCGGTTGCTCTAACCGCAGGCTGACATTAACGAGCCTCAGTAATATAAGACGTAAATAACTGAGAAAAATACTAAAACTAACGTTATTAAATCAGATCAAGCTATATCAGTTGCGATTTTGACAGCAGGCTGTGAACATAATACATCATAATGTGTGTGTTTCATAATGTCATAAAACTTAGATTTTTAACAATTCCACAGGCCATTTGAATAGCATTCCAAGCGTTTTTAGTTACAGTATCCATAACCTAATCTGTTCTTGCAGAAAGAGTACGAAGCGATGAAGCTGGTGAACTTGTTCGACAAGATGGTGTCAGAGGGCGTCGTGGTGCCGGCGCGAGTCGGCGCCGACGGCCGCCCCGAGCCGGTCCAACACGTGCTGGAACTGCGGGACCCGCCCAACCGTCCGCAGTCCTAGATCGACTGCAGTCCGGATTCAGACACCTGTGTGTATTAAGAAATTAAGTAAGGGATCTAAACCTTCATGATTATCACTCATTATTATTTAGCAAAATAGGGCTTAATCAGAAAACACTCCGAGACAAACGGGACAACGTCGTCCTTGAACCGACGGAAGTAAATTTAAGAATAAATTATACGCCATTAAGTCTCGTTTTGCTAAATATGTACTAGTAAGCATGGGTATCTGTTACATTTTGGTGCCGTGACTAGGATACTTTAACAACTCTGCTGCAGAATGCACCTTTTTTTTTAATACCACGTTGGTGGCAAACTGGTATACGGCCCGCCTGATAGAAAGCGGTCACCGCAACCTATGGACGCCTGCAACGCAAGGGGTGTCACATGCGCGTTGCCGACCCATTAGGAACGTCTACACTCCTTTTTTGAAGAACCCCATACTGTAGTTCATCGGGAATACCAACTTGGACGTCCAACTTTGGTTATTTATTCATTTAAATTAATATCAGTCAAAGACTAGTGCGCTGTGCTGGTGCCGCGGAATTCCGACCAAATGGATCGTTACACTCGACTATCTCATCATTGGTACGCTAAAAATTTCCATTATGTTTCACGGCCTTTACTTGAATTACCTACAGCTACTCAAAACACTAGCTTAGGGCCAGTTGCATCAACCAAATTTGACAGACACATCATCGGCACGCAGCAGACGTAACTTCACATACAACTGGCTCAGTCGGTAGTGACCCTGCCTGCTAAGCCGCGGTCCTGGGTTCGAATCCCGGTAAGGGCATTTATTTGTGTGATGAGCACAGATATTTGTTCCTGAGTCATGGATGTTTTCTATGTATATAATTATGTATTTATCTATTTAAGTATGTATATCGTCGCTTAGCACCCATAGTACAAGCTTTGCTTAGTTTGGGGCTAAGTTGATCTGTGTAAGGTGTCCCCAATATTTAATACGCTTTAACTGTGACGGGCGGTTTGATGCAACCGGCTCTTAGTAAAACCACAAGTTCCAAAATGGTTGTTGCCCATGCCAACTAAAATACCAGTTTAGGTGGTTGATACATTTCATCACGCGTATAACGTAAAAAATAGTTTTTTTTTGCATTATGAATAGTAAAAATAGACATAAGAAAGTAGATAATAAGAAAATCGTGTCTTTATGAAGACTTCAAGGTTTTCGAGGTTAATATGGTTATTTGCTTAATGCCAAAGTAACACGTAGGTATCGGCCATTTGTGGTAAAATGAGTTAGACGCTGTTTTACTGCCAAAAGATTACCTACTACACTGCATGTTTTACCTAACCATATTATCCTCGGATATTACCTAACTGTTTAGTGAAAAATTACTTCAGTATCATTAAATATTAGGAAGTAGTATTTTATGCAACCGGCGTTTAAAGGAGGTCAAAAAAGGCGAGTGGCGTGGGTAACAATTTGAGGCAAAGCCGAGAATTGTTAACGAAGACTTCACGAGTATTATTTTACTCAGTTAAACACCGTTGCATACAATATTTTTCTACGACTATGCACTTTGTTTTTAATAGTTTTATAGAATAACTTTCGTGAAATTTACACTGTTTCCTGTATTTTGACGCAGAGCTTTGCTCTGCCAGCGCTTGCGCCAGCTGCCCAAGGCCATCCCCCGCCGATTTCCCGCGCACGCCGCGCAGTTACTTTACAATGCGTTGCCATGGTTACAGAGCCAAACAATGCGTTTTCAATTTTTTCGTTACTGCGTGCGTGCGCGGGAAGTCAGCGGGGGCTGGCTTTGGGGAATAGACTTTTATGTAGGGTTTTAAAGATCTATGCACGACCCTGTAAATAACAGTTCGGGAGTAGAAAAAATAAGATTAAAATTCTCAAGAAGCATAATATTAATGTGCATTTACGATTCTAAAATAAATTAATAACGTATCTAATTCATGTTTTAACATTAATAACTATTAGCATTACAAATTTGTGCCAATATTATAGGTTGCTCCCTACGTTCTTGTTCCGTAGCTTATCAAATGAAAATGTTTACACGCCATATAAGGTTTGTATTAATTATAGGTCTTGTAAATTGAGACGTATAGGGAACCAAATATTCGAAATAATTATTCGCAAGTGGCAAAGTTTCTTGCACGTAAGTATCTTTATCATGCACTATTTTTGTACAATCCAAAGTATTGTGTAGTGTAATAGTCTGTTGCTTTAAGGAAATTAAGAGAGTTTAATCAAATATAAACAAATAACATACATATTCATAATATATAGTTCAGTAGTTTTGATTGTTTAAATTCTCCTACGTACTTAAAAGAACAGACTATAGATTAGATCTTAATTGTAAATTGGTAGATATTACACCATACCTACTATTCTAGCTTACAGTTGACGACACGGTATCGTAACTATCGTAAGGAATGCATATTCTACTTGGCAAAATCAACCCATTGTGACGTGATCCGGCTGACCGTGCGGTCCCTCCCCGCTGAAACTGCCGCCCACCCGCTCACAGTTACCGCCTGTCAAAAACGCGACCAGTCGACCTGTCATATCTCACTCGTATGAGTGTAGGCTCGTGTAGGTGAACGCGTACCATGCTTGTATAAGCATGGTACGCGTTTACCTACACGAGCTTAGACTGTGTGCGTATGAACGCGCCTCTTTTATAACATTTGAGCGCCGTCGTCCGAGGTGTGGCCCGCATCGAACTTCGCTGTCTTTCCGTGCCCGTGCTTCACTGCGGCATTCGTAATGGCAATAACTATTTAATACGGAACTGACAAAGCCCATACAAAAACCGTACCCCTGAAATGCACGGGCCTTTTAGGCTTAATACTAGATGGCGCTGTTTCGCAGCCTGGAAGTGGCCAAAATAATATTTTCCCCAAATATTTTTGCGTGTTTTTTTTTAAACAAATGACAATTTCTTTATTTTAATATCATGATAGGTGACGCTAAAAAATCGAGGCACGATTCTTAGTAAGTATGAAGATTGTAAATCCTATATAAATAATTCTTGGTAATGGTAAAAATTCAACCAAAGTTAAAAACATACTCCTTTCAAAAATAGCTCATATGACTTCGTAAGTACGACATCTAGTGGAGTGGTGTGGTAACTTCCTAATTTACTTCCTAATGATTAGAGTGTGTAAGTAATACTTTTAAATGCCTAGTCATAAATATTTAAAATATAAATGAAGTTATGTATAAGTTTTGTAACATTTACAAATTTTATTTCACAAGCCCTAAATCATTGTCTTCGTTGAATATTTTGGATATTTTAAAGTACATACGCTGTTTTTTTATACATCTACATAAATAATATAGTATATGTAGTTTACATTGAGTGTCATATTATCATTCCATTTGCATATAGTATAGCTATTTCAGTAGTTATAGATGTAAGCAAAATTCATGTGGGTACTCCCTATATACACGAATAAAATATAAACAACAAATTAACAAAAGGGTAATCGTGGTTCTCATAAATTTGCGTGTACCTAAGTGAACGATATCACTATGACTAAATGTATACACCGATTTATAACAAATTTACAATTTATGTGTAAATTATTTATATTTTACATTCTGTAATGGACAATGGTCTTAAGAAATAAAAAACTAGAAAAAATATAGTGTTTTAAAACACACCAACACATCCATGCCAACACATATCCCTAGTTTTCTGACTAATGAAAAGAGCCACTCCATAAGTTGTTAACCGACTTCAAAAAAGGAGGAGGTTCTCAATTCGACTGAATGTTTTTTTTTTTTGTATGTATGTTACTCGATATCTCCGAGAATCGTAGACCGATTTTCAAAATTTTTTTTTTGATCGAACGGGTATAACCCCGAGATGGTCCCATTGGCACCAAGTCGTGGTCTGATGATGGGATCTTGGAGAAATCGAGGGAACTCTTCAAATGTTATAGGCACATGTAATGTTTTTTGTGTATTTTTCAAAGGTGCACCAGTATTTGCGCCTGATGGTAATAATTTTATGTGGCTGAGCTGATGATGGAAGGTCAACTCCTCAATGGTTAGGAGTTAAAGGACAATTCTTTCACTACTGTACATATATTCGGACTGATAGATATAATATCACTAGGAACCACTAAATATCAACAAATAAATTAACTTTTTAACAAAAAATAAAACCGCCTTCAAAAAAAAGCGTGTTACAAAACACGGAGAAACTTAAAAGCCAAAAATAATAAACCTTCGAATTCAGATTTCTTATCGGATTGCAATAATCTAAACATCCAAATTATAAACAAATCAATTATTTTTGGAGTCGGGACCAGCCTGCGTATGGTTGGGTAGGGCAAACAGGAAATAGCAAGGCGACGAACAGGTCTGGTACCGACTACAAAAATAATTGATTTGTTTATAATTTGGATGTTTAGATTATTGCAATCCGATAAGAAATCTGAATTCGAAGGTTTATTATTTTTGGCTTTTTAGTTTCTCCGTGTTTTGTAACACGCTTTTTTTTTGAAGGCGGTTTTATTTTTTGTTAAAAAGTTAATTATATGCTCCGGTTGTATCGATGCGCTCAAAGCCGGGGGAGGCCTGATGCCCGGGGCATGGACACTAGCACGGGAAGCATGGTCGCGCGATAGACGATAAAATATCAGGCCGTCCCTATCGCACTATTAGTAAGTGCGATAGGGACGGCCAAATGTTTTATCATTTATCGCGCGACCATGCTTCCCGTGCAGATTAGAACTTCGTGAAAACCAAGGGGCGCCAAATTCGTATTTTTTTTGTGTGGCGAAACTACCTTCGGAAGACGGAAAGATCAATATATTACATAAGGCCTTCCGTGTACAATCGATTGCCAGGCACAGTGAGAAATGCGGCATCCGCCCAAATTTTTAAAAATAGGCTAGAGTCGTGGCTCGAAGAAAATATTTTTTATAATTATCAAGATTTTTTCAATTTACCGCTAATGTGCTGGGCAACCGAGCTTCGAGTATCCTTCGTTCAAAAATGAATAGTACCTACATCGAGCGAAAGAATTCTCAGCCTTAACAACACAACTACTCCACACGAGATGGCGCGCATTTCGCCACAAAAACTCAAATAGTGTATTTTTCTATTCGTTTTAGCCTTGACCTGTGTCGCCATCTAGTATTTGCAATAAATAGTAACATCAACCGAAAGAATTCTGTCTTAACAGTACAACTACTGCACACGAGATGGCGCGCGAAGAAAAACGCATGAAAACTCGAAAATTCGCGTTTTCCGGGACCTAAGGATAAGTTAGACCGATTTTTCACCCCCAAAAACCTTAACAAATTTCTGCGAAATCGTTAGAGCGGTTTCCGAGATCGTCAGTGTAAATAAATATATATATAAATAAATAAATAAATAAATAAATAAATATACAAGAATTGCTCGTTTAAAAGTACAAGATTAGCAAATTCAACACAACAAATATAAAATAATTAAACACATTTCCTGACTTATAACTATATGTTACGAATAAAAAAATTCATTTCATTTCATTTCCTTCTCAGTTGAATACGGAAGCCTAAATGAAATACAATGGACATTTTAAAAATGTTAAACTATGATGTAAAATTTTGCCAGAAAATACCACGCCCCCCTCATGTTCAAATGTTTCTGACGAGTTACGTAGATAACTGATGCAAATGCGATAGCCATGGGTTCCCAAACTGTGCTGCTGTAGACAGCAAGAAGGGTGCCGTGATGCAATCTTATTCACTA